>NC_073693.1:74366213-74992410 GCF_029784155.1 Uranotaenia lowii | reverse complement strand
TTATCAACTCAAAGTTTAAACATTGAAAAACTAGAGTAAATTACCTACACGATGAATCTAATATCACCAAAATAGGTTAACATTTGCGGCCTAGAGAACGCCAACAAAATACAGGAAAAATTATCCCGAAACGGATTTTTTGCGAACAGCTTTGGAGGGTTAAACAAAATTCTATATTGAAGAGCAGAATATCAGTTACGTTCGGAGGAATCATTAAAATTACAAATAAATACTATAGAATTGGAATACCATCATTTCACCATCTACCGCCCAATTAAGCGGTTTTTCAACTATAAACATGTGTAATAAAAAATGATGGCAGACAAACTGCTCTACTATCAATAAAAAATTTAGTGGAATGCAAAAAATGTACGCTTTTCAAAATAATTACCTAAACTTGGGGGAGTTCAACTGGCCCTATTACTGCCCACTGGACTTTTTCGGTTACCGATACTGTTTTCTTAAGGAAATATGAAAATTATAAACGTAAAATCATTCCTGAATTTCTAGAACCACAAGCAGCGCGTCCAGCAAAACGTGTTTGTTTGCTCTCCGAGTAGGTACGGTGGGTGGTGATTCGGGCAGAGAGCGAAGTCGACAGACGAAATAATGAGGCGTGTCGTGACAAGCAAACGTGAACTACTATCAATAGAAAATTTCCAACCAAGAAACGTACGACACGCATCATTATTTCGGCTCTCGGCTTTGCTCTCTGCCCAAATCACCACCCACCGTACCTACTCGGAGAGCAAACAAACACGTTTTGCTAGACGCGCTGCTTGTAGTTCTAGAAATTCAGGAATGATTTTACGTTTATAGTTTTCATATTTTTGTGAAATCTCACAGCGTGAATTGTTGCACCTCACTAGAATGTATATTAACCTAGCTTTCCAATGAATATACTTTTGATTGATACACGCAAAGTAAAAGCACTGAAAATCCGGGTACAACCTGACGGTGGACCACAAAAACAAATGAAATTTCAATTTGTAGAAAAAATCGCGCAAAGTAGTCAACTTTGAAAAATTCCCGTTAATTCAATTTTTGTTGCATCAAAAATCTAAAGACAGCAAAATGTCAGAATTAGAATAAAATTTGTAATGATATTTTTTCAAAAGCTCTACCACCGCTCAAACAGTTTTTACTAGCAATCTAATGAAAAGTAGGTTTTTCAGACCACTTTTTTATACTTTTTGTGACCATTTCATTACAAAAAAAAATTAAAAAATATTTCTTGGCTTCATTGTGTAGACATTAACTTCAGCTTTCATATGCATAAAGCAAATATTTTTTGGACGCGTAATATATGAGCTACAGCACTTTTCCTGAGGTATGTATTTCGGATTATTTTTCTTTCATGCTGAATAACGAGAAAACTATAAGCTTTAGCTGTATATAATGTTCTAAACATATTTTACTGACGTTACAAGATTTCTATTGATATAAGTTTTGTATGAAGTTCAAAATAATTCAAACGAATCAAATAGATTTTACTTTTGGAGTCTCTAAATGACACTCTAAGTCGGAAAAGGGAGTTTTTTGTCCAGGGTTCCAGGGTTCGTCCATAAATAAAGTAAAGATGCAATGTAAAAGAACTTTTGAATTCATTTAGGGTCCCCGAAGATTTTTTTCTTTTTTGAAGCTTCTGAAAAAAGTTACAAGCACTCAAACTTGCAATAGTGTCAAAATGACACTCTTATGCGGATGAGGGTTAAAACTAAATTTGGTGAAATTTTCAAATTTATAAAATTTTTCCTTCATACTTTTACGATCGAACGAAAGTTACAACTTTCTGAAGTATGTATGGGAAACGAGAAAAAAGAAAAAAAAGAAGCGCGTTTTCTCGAAAACAACTTTGATGCACATATAACTCTTTGGCTTTAAGAGCCTCATATGTTATTTGTTTAGCGTATTAACGAGTGTATTTGGAAAAAAATGCAACACTTTAATTTATTGATAACTTCTTCATGCATGAATGGAAATTGATTAAATTCTCAGTGAAGCCAGCTACTAGTGTAATGTCTATATGTGTCAATTTTTGCGACGTTCTGTCTAGTGGGTTTTGAGAAATCATCCAATACAGAAGGTCATTGGATAAATTTTTAAGGCAGTATCACGAATGGGAGTAGGAAAGTATCAGTGGGAGACTCAAAAACAGCTGGAAATCATTTATTCGACTAAAATTCATATAGATAATCGTTTAAGGAGTCCTAGAGGATCTAAAAGTGTTCTAATTCATTTTAATTTTCATTATTAATGAAGTAAAGATGATTGATTCCTTAAAGGTAGGTTTTATAAAGCGCAAATAAAAAAATTCGATTGGGGAAGTGAAAAAAACAATTTTTTCTAATTTATCTAGCTAACTAATAAACACGCCTGACTTCATTTCTGCAAGAGCAAAAAAGCTCCCTGCCGTAAAAAAAAAAATACGGTGGTCAAATCGTGCGCAAAATATTGGAACAGCTAGCAGGGGGAAATTTTGAAAAATTACGTAAAGGGCAGCAAACGAACTGTTTTATGGGCACCTAGCAGGTTTCCTGCCAGAAACTTTTCGTTGACAAATCTTGCCTAGATGTTCCGGTGATGAACAAAGAGAAAAATTTGAAAAACTTGATGTCTAGTAATTGAGGTTGCTGACGATCTGTGAAACCTGCAAATCAGTCAGTGTTATATAACTATTGACACAATAAATGCAAAATATTCACAGAATTTTGCCTCCAAATACGACCTTTTTACCTGAATAATACCTTCATAGATCCTACAAAGTTGATACCTTGTTTTGGTTCTATCTGAAATGGCGCAATTACTCTAAAACGGAGTTGAATGGATTAAAAGTCGAATACACTGAGGTTTTTTTTTACGCGGTTTTTTTTACGCGGTTTTTTTACACGTTTTTTTTTTACGCGGCTTTTTTTACGCGGATTTTCGAATTAACGCGGTTTTTTTTACGCGGATTAAGACTTTTTCAAAGGAAAACACTTAGAATCTTTTGTAGTTGGGAAAATCTTAGCTCTGTGACTAAGAACGTGATACATGAGATCTGTGACCTGAGACCTGAGACTTGAGACCTGAGACCTGAGACATGAGACCTGAGATTTGAGACTCGAGATCTGAGACACGAGACATGAGACATGAGACATGAGACCTGAGACTTGAGACCTGATACATGAGACATGAGACATGAGACATGAGACCTGAGACATGAGACATGAGACATGAGACCTAAGACATTAGACCTGAGACATGAGACATGATCCATGAGACATGAGACATTAGACCTGAGACATGAGACCTAAGACCTGAGACATGGAACATGTGACCTGAGACATGAGACATGAGACATTAGACCTGAGACATGAGACATGAGACATGAGACCTGAGACCTGAGACATGAGACATGAGACCTGAGACCTGAAACCTGAGACATGAGACATGAGACATGAGACATGAGACATGAGACATGAGACATGAGACATGAGACATGAGACATCAGACCTGAGACATGAGACCTAAGACATGAGACCTGAGACCTGAGACCTGAGACATGAGACCTGAGACATGAGACATGAGACATGAGACCTGAGACCTGAGACATGGAACATGGGACCTGAGACATGAGACCTGAGACATGAGACCTAAGACCTGAGACATGGAACATGAGACATGCGACATGAGACGATCTGAATTCCACACTGTCAAATAAGCCTCACTATATTCTACTATTCTATTAATCTAATTGGATTTGTTTTTTATCTTAAAAATAAACTATCATTGTACGCAAATTTTTAAATAATCATGGTTCTTACGCGTTTTTTTAGTAACGTGCTTTTGTGCGCAAATTTATTATTAAAATGGATTTTTTACGTGCATTTTCGAATTTCGGGATTTTTTTACGTGGATTTTCGAATGAACGAGGTTTTTTTTTACGCGGATTTTCGAATTAACGCGGTTTTTTTTTACGCGGATTTTCGAATTAACGCGGTTTTTTTTTACGCGGATTTTCGAATTAACGCGGTTTTTTTTACGCGGTTTTTTTTTACGCGGGACGAAATACCGCGTAAAAAAAACCTTAGTGTATGTTGATTTTGTATCGAAGAAGGACAATCTGCTAAAATGATCATAACTTCGACCAAATGCAAAGTTTTGAGTAGTTTTGTAAATCAAACTTCAGGAAACAAAAAAGTGAGAATGAAAAAGCATTGATTTGGAAAAATGGCGCCCAAAAATCAATTTCAATGAATTTCTTCATTGGACGCTATATCAAAAACCTCTTGACACAACGTCACAAACACTTGCACATGTTAATTTATTATATTAATATTACTAGGTAGCTTCACTGAAAACTTCATTTCCATTCATGCATTCAAAAGTTGTTCACAAAACAAAGTGTTGCATTTTTGCGAATACACTCCCTTTCTAATGTGAATTGATTTGTTATCCCCAATGTATGTTTTCCCAGTTAATATTTGAGCACTTATGAAAAAATAATATACCATCGAGCCGTGGACGTTACGGTGAGTTACAAATACTGAATTCATTAATATTTTTGGGGCCCCCCGCCCTAGTTTAGGATTTAATTAATTTTGAACTTTTAATATAGTTTGCTAGTTTTGATAACTGTTTAGAGCAATTTTTAATTTTATTTTCTTCTGGGGGCCCCCTTATGCTGGGAGGCTGGGGAAATTGCCCCAATTGCCCCCCCCCTCTTAATCCGGCGTTGGATGGAAATGAAGATATTGATATAACATGAACTGAACAACAGCCTGCCCTTTAAATTAGATTGATGTATTGTTTCCAAAAAGGATTGATGTATTTAAAGGCCGAATGCAGAGAACTTTTCGATGTTTTGCTAGCATATGTGAAAGTTATCAATAAAATAAACCACTTTTTCGTAACAAAAAGTGAGGATATGCATTATCCGGAAGAATTTCCAGTTAAGAAGGTACACTAAAGCAAGTGCACAAAAAACGTTAGAATTATATCTTCATCTTTAAATTGTTGGGGCCAAATAAACTCAACCTTTGAAAAAATCATATTAATTTTTAAAATTCATACGGAAATCACTTTACTGTTTGTTCCCACACAATAGAAGTACGTACTTAACATAAACATTTTCTTTCTGTTTAACATATTTAGGCTACATAGAAGAGACTTTTGAAAGAAGGAGGCAAGTCTTTATTAATATCATATTTGACATAATTAGGAAACTCATCAGACAAGTAATTAAATAAAAATAATTTTAGTAAATAGTCCATGAGCACTTCTTGCATAGAAAGAAGGAAAGAGCTGGTCGTTAAAACATACATCTTGACACCATTATTAACTCTATGAAGCTTATAAAAACAGATCAAAAGTTTCAGGTTTTGAAAAACAAATTTAGTGATCAATTTTACGAAAATACTTTTATATCATCTTTGTACTGAAATTCGAAACTCCAGTTGTAAAGCGTTTGTTTCTAAATTAATTTGAAATTTGGTATGAAATGCTGCCTAAGAAATACAACTAAATTTATATTATTTTAACAAATTTAATTTAATTTTTGGAAGATGCAGCAAAGCACTCCGGGTCAGCTAGTCCGTGTTTAAAATTTCATATTCTTAAGATGTTCTTACTAAAAAGGACATCACTTTTCATCAATAAGGCCGATAAATTTGGAAACAGTTATCTATATAATATTTCCGCTTTTCGTTAGATAATTTCACGACTCGTTCTAAAAATTCCACCTTTTGCAAATTGTTGCATAAATTAATATATTACACATGCAGACAAAGGTTGTGGTTTTTCTTTTCAAATTAAAACAGCATAAAAAAGTAGCACTTTTCGACACTCTTGTGAAAACTGTATCGAAAAGAACTACTTTTCGACATTGTTTTTTTTTTGGTAGGGAAAGCAGACCTTTTCTAAACTAAAATTCGTAACGGAAAACAAACATTATAGTGCGGGGTTGCAAAAATAACTATTGTAAAATGGGGTAACATTGATCACCGGGGTAATTTTGATCAACATGACATTTTTCCACATAATCGTCAATAACTAAGTCTAAAGTTAAAATATCTCAAAAATTTTCTTACGTTTACAAACCTTAAAGTTGACTCTAAAATTGGAAAAAACTTGGTTTGTTTTTTTAAATTCCAAATGTAAGAAAAAAATGTAATTTCAAAATTATGAGATATCTATTTTTTCGAAGGCTCGCAAACAAACACTCTTCCTGGTAAAATCTAAGCGTTTAGAAGCAAATAAGTTGATTTATGTGAAAGTTCAACTTTTTTCCTTAGTAAATCTATAGTTTTGGTGTAATTTTTGTTGTTGTTTGAGATAAACATTTTATATTTAAAAAAATAGGGACATTTTCAAAGAGTAAGCCAGTCTAGGACAAAAGGCAAGAAACCCTAATAAATGGCAAAGTTTGAAGGAAAAAAAGGAGAATAGTGCGAGGGACTACGGAATTGAATGAAGGCAAAATTTTATTTTTTTGTAGTTAAAATTTTATTTTTATGTAATGTTAAAAAATTTAGCCCCTTAATTCATGCAGCATCATTGTCCGTCTTTTGATTTTAACTGTTGTTCGGCCTTAACACATTAGGGATCACGATGTTGTTTTTTGGACCGCGGAAAAATCTAAACCAAGATACACAGAATCTCAGAAGGTATCCTTTATGATCAAGAAAACTCGTTGAAACCGTCAAAATAGAGACTGATCAACGTTACCCCAAAGCATCAAGTTCTATACAGAGACGAAATCGATTTTTAATCAATTTTAAAGATGTCTAATAAATATCTGCAACCATGTTTCACATTCATAGGAGTCTAGTACTGGTTTTAAAAATAAGAAACATGCCACATTCCCCTTAACAGAAAATGATGAAATAATACTTAAAAAAGTGATCAATCTTACCCCGGATTCAGGTATTCTAGTTCAATAACCTTAAATTGCTCAGGCAGAGGCTGCAATGGGGAAACTAAATATTATAAGCTAGATTTGAGTCATACTATATTTCAAACAAATCACAAATATGTTTATATTTACAAAAAGTGTAACAAACCTATTAGCATGGATTGTTATCAAGAAAAGAGCTACAAAACAGCGAGTCATCCAAATGTCAGCTATAAATCACTCAATCAGAGCTGCAAGGACCACTTATGTAGAACTAGCATAGTTCCTCATACCTAAGTTGAAATAAATTTGTCAGTCAGCGGCGGCACGCACTGCTCATTAGGAATCATAACATATCAACACCAGCCACAGAGCCAGAGTAGAGAGTGTGGAAGCACCCTCTGGCTGGAACATGTGTACAAATTTCCCCATCACGAGACGTCACATCACATAAATCATTCCGCACATCATCGAGGGGGCGCCAACGTGTCAGCTGGCTAGCTCCCGGAGGATCCGAGTATGATCTATTCGCTAATGCTATGTGATGTTTATGATGTGAATTTCACGGAAGTTTGTTGCTGAGGGGATAGAAATGTGAAAACTCGCGCATTGCCGCGTTAATCCTCGAAACTAGCCGTCGACGGTTTTTTTTTCTTCTTCATAGCGGATGAGTTCGCTATGATGTCTGTTCGCAGTTCTATAAATTTAGCGTTGGATGAGGGAAATGTTTGACTAATATGAGTAGTATCCAGAACCACTTCTCAAACCCACGCTCATGAATCCTAGAAAAAAAAAATCCATCACAACTTTAACTGACGCCTGTCGGTAGAGACCGTATACAAACTATTTCGCGCTGTTTTGGTATCTTGTGTTTGAGCTGTTTATTACATTAAAGGCACAACGGCCGCGTTAGAAAGGAGCACCCTCCTCCATTCTTCCAACTCTAAAAAGCGTCAACAGGCGTATCTTCGGGCTATTTTTAATCCGAAAACATATTTCGCGCAGAGGTGTATGGGGTTTTCAGAAACGTGACTAAATTGCGCGCACCCAACTCTTTGGACTTCACCCATCGCATTTCCATCTTTTACTGTTTTTTTAATCCGCACACGGGGAGCATAAGCGTTTTTTTCGTCACATCATAAAAAAATACCATACCTACATCACATCGTTAACGTGGATAAAAATACGTTGAGATTCGGTTTTGTTTTCGGTGGTGTTGCTTTGTGATCCGTGCATATACGACTCAAGGGTGTTTAATGTTTGTTTTGACAAAGACAAAAAGCTTTGAGAATCATGAGTTGGCATATATTTTATTTGTTTTCATGTATCTTTTGATATTTCCTACCATTCCGATTCAATGGTTTTCCTTTATGAAAAAATATTGAACAAAATCCTATAAAAATGCCCTTTTTAAAGTACATATACACAGAAAAAAAGAAATTATAAAACGCGTCTCCTTGACCCAGAACAAATATAAAATAGCATTAGAAATAACAGATCAAGAAATTAAAAAAGAAAACGATCGTAAAAATAGTGACTTGAAGTCGGTTCGAATCGGATATGATAAAAAGTCCACCATGTTTGCCTTACGTGAGAAAACAGAACTGTTGTTCTCTCTGCGTTTTTGTGAGTTTTATACAATCATTCAATAATGTATTTCAAAACGTTAAATTTGGCTGGCAAGTGGTGGATAATGTGCAACACGAGGCCCCATAGTGGTCATATCATCTCTTATTCACAACTCCTATCTCAACATCTCCGCGGTGCCGGCTGGGATGCGAGTAATCTAAGCGGAGATCGGGTACCCAACCCCGGTGGGCCGCACGCGTCTATTCTCCAGGTCAGGGGCGGCTCAAACAGCGTCTGTCTCGCAGCGAGCCGCTGAATTTATGAAATGCGGCTTCCGCCAGCTAAGTCCAAGATGGCAGCTCCTGATATATTAAATTGTTACGGAATCCGAAAGAATTGACCGACCTGGAACTTTGGCCTTACACTGGAGAACACAAGACACAATCCGAGCAAGTACTGTTTTACTCTAGCATACGAAGAGAACACGATACTCGGGAACGATGAGTTGGTTTCCTATTAAGTCCGCAGTCCGATGCGGTCCTCTTAAGATAGGAACCGATAAACGAAAGAATAATCGTAGCCAGATTTAGAACACGGGCTAGAAACCTTACAATGGTCCAGTGTTATGCGCCAACTGACGTTGCCGATTTGCAGGAGAAAGAGCAGTTTTACAGTCAACTGAACAGCGTGGTTGAGAAAATTCCAAAGGGAGACATTCAAATCCATTTGGGCGACTTCAACGCAAAGATTGACTGCGACAATCAGGACCTTAAGCCATGGGGCGCCATGGCCAAGGACAGATGAGCGAAAACGGAGAGCTGTTTGTAGAATTTTGTGGCAACAACAACATGATGATTGGTGGAACGCTCTTCCCCCATCGATGGCTAATGGCAGCATAAGGATTCGGCAACCTATCCAATTTTCATCCGAGAAATCCGGTGAGGTAAGGTCAACTTGGGTATCCTGAGATGGCCGAACAGAAAATCAAATTGACCACATGTGCATCAGCCGAAAGTTAAGAAGGAGCCTTTTTGATGTCCGCTACAAATGTAGTGCACACATTGCATCTGACCATCACCTCGTCCTTGGCAAGATACGAGTGAGAGTTGCGCGTGTCCAACGGCGCGAGGAGAAAGTCGGGTGTCGATACGACGTCCTACGGTTGGAGAATCCAGAGGCGAGAAGGGCATACGTTGAACAGCTTGAATCCCGAGCTTCGGGGCTGCCGACAGACGGAACAGTCGAATAACAGTGTTGTGGAATCAAGAATGCCTTTATCACGACGAGCCATGGTACTCTCGGTAAAGTCTGTGGAAGAAGAAGTGAGTGTCGGATGGATGTCGGATGAAACCTGGAGAATGGTCGATGATCGGAGAAAGGCGAAAGTCGGAATTGAGCAGGCATGAACCGGGTCAGCCAAAGCAGCCATCCACTTACGATATGCGGAGCTGGAAAAGTTAGTTAACCCTCCAAAGCCGTTCGGGTCAATATGACCCGAAGCGCACATTTCAAACATCTTTATCATCATTCCAATATACTGATGAACTGGTAGTTTTGACAGACCAAGTATGTTCTATGAAAATAATGATCAAATTAACGCCAAAAAACTAAAATTTGAGTTTTTAAAATCGGTTTATTGAGAAATGAAATACAGCTAAGCAAAGCCAAAACTGGATGTCGTTTTTTTAAAGTAAGACTTTTTTCTACCGGAAGATCTGTCATAGAGGTAAAAACTTTCATTGGACCCCAACATATCTATACATTGTCGGATAGATGGATTCTTGAAAATTTCAAACATCAATGAAATAATTAAATACAGAAAAGCTGTCAGAAGTTATGAGTATTTTAAAAATAAAATTGATTTTTCGGACTTTTAACTTTCTGAACCAGTTTCTGAAAACCTGGTAATACATATCGACTTTATTTTGAAATGTTGAGTAATTAGAATAAATTACCTACACAATGAATATAATATCATCAAAATCGGTTAACATTTACAGCCAGGAGAACGAAATCAAATTACAACTCATATTTCCCCGAAACGGATATTTAGCGAACGGCTTTGGAAGGTTAAACGAGCTAGTGGACGAGACAAGAGAACCTGGACAAACTACCTAGCCTACCTACTTTATGACATTTCCTTAGGGGTCCTTAGCCTTAGTGGTGCAGAGACTAATGCTAGAATGCCCCTAAAAAAACCGAGCAGGTCAGTTATTGACCGATCGAACAGATCAGCTCAAACAATGGACTGAGCACTTCGAACAACTCTTCCGAGTCACGAATAGCGATGGCCAACAGAATCCGCAGCTCGAAGCACCAACAGTAAATCGCATCAATGGCGTCAACTCGGAAGCGCCCTCGCTGGCTGAAATAGAAGCGGCAATCAAAGACATGAAATCCAACAAAGCACCTGGGATCGATTGCATCCCTGCTGAAATGCTGAAAGCCGACACTGCTTTGTCAGCACAAATGTTGCACCGTTTTTCGGTTGACGTTTGGGATACTGCAACATTCCCGGCCGACTGAATGGAGGGTATCCTCGTAAGGGTCTGAAAAAAGGAGACCTGAAAGAGTGCGGTAACTGGCGAGGCATAACGTTGATCTGTACAGCCCCAAAGTACTCTGCTAAGTGATCCTGAACAGGATCCAGGAGAAAATCGACGCTATACTCCGACGGCAACAAGCTGGATGCCGATCCGGACGATCATGTGTGGACCACATCACAACGCTACGAATCGTACTGGAACAAATCAACGAATTCCAGGACTCTCTTCTGCTGGTGTTCGTTGATTTCGAAAATGCATTCGACCGACTTAATCATGAAAACAAGTGGGCGGCTCTAAGGCGACGAGCAGTCCCAGAGAAACTAGTCCATCTCGAGGAAGCACAGTACGAGGCATTTGCGTGCAAGGCCTTGCACGACGGTGTCTTGTCCGATCCAATCCCGGTAACTGCCGGAGTGAGACAGGGATGTATCTTATCACCGCTACTTTTTCTCATCGTAATGGTTGAGATTCTGACTGGATCGATCGACTGTGCGCCGAACCGAGGATTTCCGTGGAATCTTTCAACAATGGAGCAACTGAACGACCTTAACCTGGCAGACGATATTGTTTTGCTCGCTCAAACACAACCGGATATGCCGAGCAAACTCGACGACCTCACCGAAAGCTCCAAGGCAGCAGGTCTCAAAATCAATGTCGGAAAGACCAAGTCGAAGGAGATCAACACAGGAAATCCCTCCAGTTTCATGGTAGCCGAACAACAAGTTTAGAAAGTGGAGTGCTTCCAGTATCTTGGTAGCCAGATAACTCCTGATGGTGGTACCAGGAAAGACATCGAAACCCGGATCAGAAAGGCCCGATTTGCGTTTGCGAGTCTCCGAAACATCTGGCGGTCACGCCAAATCTCTCTACGAACGAAAATCCGAATCTTCAACTCAAACGTCAAATCCGTATTGCTGTACGGGTGCGAAACTTGGTGCACATATGCGGTGACGACGCGAAAACTGCAAGTATTTGTAAAACGCTGCCTGCGGAATGTCATCCACGCTTGGTGGCCTGGCAACTGAATTTCGAATGAGGAACTACATCGCCGGTGTCATCAAAGGGCGCTAGAAATCGAGATTCGGGAACGTAAGTGGAGATGGATTGGGCACACGCTGCGAAAAGATGAAAACGAGATTTGCAGAGAGGCGCTAGATTGGAATCCAGGAGAACATCGAAGAAGAGGCAGACCCAGAAATTCGTGGAGGCGAAGCCTAGCCGCTGAAATCCGAACTCCCGCCGAGAATCCTGACTGGGACCAGGTGAAGACGCTGGTTCCGGATCGTCAACAGTGGAGGGGTTTTACCACAGCCCTTTGCACCGGAGGATCGGCGCGGGATCATTACGTAAGTAAATAAGTAGGGGACATCACCCCGACCAGTGGTTTTGTAAAATTTTCGGCCAGGAAGCCGCCCAAAATTCATCTTCACGTACGTTTCGTCATCCATGAGGATGCATCCGTCGTACTTCGTAAGAACCTTGTTCTATAACTTCCAGGCACGTCCTTTGGCTACTACATTCAGCTTCAATGTTCATATTAGTTGCTTACTGGCCCGATAAGATCGTATTCCTTCGCGCAGACGAATCCTTCTGACCAACACCTTCAAATGCAGTTTCCGATCCTTAGGTTCACTATAACGCTTGGTATGAACCTGCGGATCGATTTCGTGATTTTTGAACCCGACCACGTCGGGTTTGCGACGTGGGTGTCAAAAATTAATTTTCGTCTGGCGGCTTCCATCACGTGTAGGTTTTTTGGAGCAAAACGAATCTTAATGAAGTTTTCAGCACTGATAGAGGAAACATTTCCGAACAAAGTACTGTCCAAGCCTTCCAGATCCGAAAACTAGGAGCGCTATGATATAATTAACAGTATGTCCAGATTTATGATGATCCATGTTTTATGAACGCGTCATCCATTATATATAATTTAAAATTGAAAAAATCTTGAGTTCCATACGAGCAGGTAAAATCGAGCTCGATAACTTGCTCAGACGCAATCTTTTTACTTCAAGGGCTTCCGAATTTCTAATCATCCACAAGTTTTCTTTATAAGCCTCTCAAAAACATGATATCCTACACGAAAAAACACACCGGCTGCGTCGTCGTCATCGTTTTCAAACAACATCAAATTATCCACCTCGGAATATGTTTGGAAAGTTGTCACGGATGTTGAGCTGTTGTTTGAAAGTTTTATCCGTTCCCTCGGGCCCAACAGTTCCACCAGACTGTGGGGAATTCAAATGACCCGCGAGACGCCCGGTTGCGATTAGTTAGCTTCCCCCGACCGGCTCACAATTCGCCAAATGTCACCAAACATTGAAACCGAACCGAGATCAGTCTATGCGCGACAGAGCGAAAAATCTTGTTGTTTTCCACCCACTTTTTTCTACCCTCCCTTACATCTGTACATCTGTAAGGTATCTGCAACCGTGAAAAACTCGCAAACATCGCATTATTCTTTCGTTTAGACATTTGTGAAGCTCTGTTGGTGGAAATTCGGGCTGTTGCAATTTACCAATTTTCGGTCAGCTAATAAAAGATTTTAATTTTTTTGGTCAGACTCTGCGTAAATAGGTTGATTTGACGACAATTGAACACTCGGAAGTTTAGAAATATTGTACATATATTTTGCATGAGAGTTTCCTTTTTCATCTTCATTGATACAAACATGTAATTCCTTTTTTCAATGTTTCCTTAGAGCAAGTTCACTGGTGTTGGAAAAAAGTGGTAGAAATTTTGACATTTTGATATTTTTGCCATGCAAAAATATTTTCAAGATCTGTGGCCTTCTAGTTATTTTACAACACGTGTTGTATTTTCGCATGCTGTGATGCAAAAATAGCAATATTTCTATCACATACGGCTGAAATAGAAACAGTGTTGTAAAAAAATACAACGCCCCATGATCTTGAAAACATTTTTGCATGGTAAAATTTTCAAAATGTCAAAATTTCTACCACTTTTTCCCAACATCAGTGAACTTGCTCTTATACTGTTTGATGACGTGCCATACGAAATTTTCTGCTGTTTAGCTAGCCTAGATGCAGACCACAATGCCTTTTCCAAATAACTGTTCACAATTTTTCCCTTCTTTCGGCTTCCATGTTGATTGTTTACAAAGTACAGTCGATTTGCGGAATGTCAAAAATACCTACATACGTAAAGCTGACAAAACTCCCGACACGTGGGCGCCAAGAACTTCCATATCCGTTCACCAGGAGCGGGCAGGAGATGGTTCCTAAAATGCCTTCAAACGGCTCCGACTTAAAGGAAGGGGGGCCCCATACAACATTAATAAAAATATTACATCATTCTAACAATTTTCAGAAACAACTGAAACGATCAACGCAAAACTTGGTGTGTAGCCATTTTCAAGACTGGGAATGGTTTTCAAAATACTTTCAAACCCCTCCAAATCCAAAAAAGAGGAGCTCCTATACAAAATTAACAAAAAATTGACACAATTCGATCATTTTTCGTAAACTACTGAACCGATCAATATGAAATTCGATGTGTAGCCATTTTCGAGACCGGGAATTATTTCTATAATACTTTGAAACCCCTCCAAATTCAAAGAAGGGGTGCTCCCTTACAAAATTAACAATGATTTGACACAATTCGAACAATTATCGGAATCTATTGTACTGATCATCGTGAAATTTGGAGTTTAGTCCTTTTCGAGACCAGGAATAGTCTCTATAATATTTTCAAACACATTCAAATCCTCAAAACAGGGGCTTTCATACAAAATTACCAGAAATTGTACGCAATTTGAACAATTTTCGGAAACTTCTGAATCGATCAACGTGAAATTTGGTGTGTAGCCGTTTTCGAGACCGAAAATGGTTTTCATAATAGTTTCAAGCCCCTCCAAATCTAAAAGGAGGGGGGGGGGGGTCTCTCATACAAAGTTAATAAAAAATATGGCAAAATTTGAAAAATCCCCGAAGAATAATTGGTGAAAATAGAAAATTTTAAGCGTTTTGACTTAATGAGACGATATTTTGAATTATCAAACAAGTTTAAACCAAATTGGATGATATATTGTATTGATAGACGCTTTCCATTTAAATGAAAAAAGACCCTCATATTCAATAAATATATCTATATCATACATATTATTAACAACAATGTCATAGTGTTTTAGTGTTATTGTATTGTAGATCCCTCTTTTTTTTATTAAGGGTTCTTCAAGCTATAAAGTGATATTTTTACTCCAAACATGCTCAGATGCCATTAAAAGTAGTTTGCTTTAAATAATGTTGAAATTAAACCACCGACCATGGCCTAGAGGGTAGCGTTCAAGTCTTCTAAGCCAGAGGTCATGAGATTGAGTCTCGGTCACGGCACACATAGCACTCTTTCTGTTAGCTGGTGGTGTTAGCATCAGTACGCTACTAGCCATTAAAACCCTTGAAATATGTACCGTAAATTTGAGGAACTTTGATAACTTCTTTCATTCATTTTTGATCATTTTGGAAGGGGTTGCTTTTCCGTAAAACCTTAAATATTTTAAAAACTTACTGATGTGAGGAGTTTAAGACATGATCATTGTTAGCAGTAAATTCAAACGACATTGGTGGCTATAATAAAATGTTTGTTACAAAACCAGATTTAGAGTTTCGGGATAACTTCGGTCTCAAAAACAAATGAAATTTTGCCTCCATGCAATTCCCTAGATACTCGCACTGTTCGCTTGTTAATTTTTCTTCAAATTTAACCATTTTATAGGGTTTTTAG
Source organism: Uranotaenia lowii (assembly GCF_029784155.1). Classification (NCBI taxonomy): domain Eukaryota; kingdom Metazoa; phylum Arthropoda; class Insecta; order Diptera; family Culicidae; genus Uranotaenia; species Uranotaenia lowii. Next base: position 74,976,678 of record NC_073693.1, on the reverse strand, counting down.
CCATTATTACTTTACGGGCTTTTTCATGGGAAATCGTCGTTTTTTTTTCAATATCCAAAAATTATCACCAAATGTCCATAAAAATAACACTTAACTAAACTTAAACAAAGAAAAAAGTTGAGCTTTCACATAAAACAACCCATTTGTCCTAAATCTTAAATTTAATCAGGAAAGATGTTTGTTTGTGACCCTTTGAAAAACCAGTTTTTTTAAGATTTTAAAATTACATTTTAGGCAGGCCCGTGCGAAGGACCCGTCCATGGGGGAGGGGGGGTTTCGAAATTCAAATTTGATTATAATTTTAATGGCATGTGCGGCGGAAAATTCAAATTTAACCAAAAATAAAAACAAACTAAATAAATTATAAATTTTACTGATAAAATTAATTACCATTTTGAAAATGAATCAGAATGAATGTTACAAATCAATTCTATTACCGATAAGTCATTGATAAATTATACAAAATGATTTTCCTTGTTCTGCACTAGAAATTTGATTAAAAATAAATTCTTTGGAGTTTAGTTTTCAAATTTGAAATAAATATTTACGAAACACCAGAAAAAGAATGCAAATCAAAATATATATTAAAGCTTTGGGGAAATTATTTGATAGTTATTAATTGAATTTTATTTGACAAAGAAAAGAAAATATTACATTTTATTTCAAGACTGCCAGTGATCAAAGTCAAAAATAAAACCCTTTTTATATGAAAATTCGTTAAATTATTTTAATAAAACGCTAAAATAGTTCAGGAATTCAAAATAATAACTTAATATTTATATTCCAACATATTCAATTATACTGACAAATTACAGATTGGGAAATGATCTGATAAAATAAAAATGAAAATGATGAATTACAAGTTCAATTGAAAACACTGAAAGCACAAAGATATAACAAATGTAGTTAACATTGCGCCTTTAAATTTAACTTTAAAGTTGCTACTATGAATTATAGATAAGATAAATTAAAAAAATCACAGTCGATTAAAAGTTAAAACACATGACTTAGTATAATGAAAATAAGAGAATTGTTGATAAACTTTCAATCGAAGGTTTTAAAGTTTAAAATTTCAAGATCTGAATACTTTGTCGCAATTAATTGGAATATTCGGTCCTGAAAAAGACAGAAGATGGAAACTCTGTTTTTCTTATGAAAAAATAAGTTTCCAAGGCAGAAGATGATGTTTTCAGAACACAAAAATTAAGATAAAGAAAGACAAACTTATGAAAAATATTTCATATCATTTAAATAGTTAAACTTCAAAATTCGGTAAATTTATTTGAAAATTAAAACAAAGTATGACGATGAAAAAGATGTGTTTTTTTAACATTTTAGAACAATTGTTTTCAATAAACTCGTCTTATTATTAAAAAAAAAATAAAAAAAAAAATTAAATTGATAACAGCATTTTGGTGTATAATTGAATGATTGATTTAGTAGATTATGCGTCCTGAACTCGATTTTTTGTCAAATTTTGTCTATCACCTTGCGTTTTGGTGATATGGAGCTTTAAAATGTATCAGTTCTTAGTGGAATCAATCATTGATATCTGATTATGTAACAAATTTACGGTTACAGAAAAAATCTGATTCTTAAATTGTTTATTATACCCATTTAATTCAATTAAGGAATAATATTTCATAAATGATGATGCATGATCTTAAAAAGTTAAATTCTGCAGTTTATAAAAATTTGGTAAGATATCATTACAAGTATACTGTACTGAATGTACTGAATAAATAAAAAAAACGAATTTATTTTTAAAAAATTGTAAAAACTTGCAAAACGATAGGATTTTTGCTTCAAAAATATCTAAAATTCAACAAGGAACACATAATAAAATTGAGACTCCAATTTGTTTGATAAATAATATTTCATATCAGCACATTTTTTACAAATCAAAATTTTTAGTAATAAAGTAGAAAATCCCAAGTAAAACCGATAGTTGTTTAATACTTTTTAAGCCTCTTATGAAGCCTAAACTTGGTCTGAAAGCCTGCTTAAAAACTTTATATGTTACTTGGAGATATTAGGTTTTAGATTTTGATGTATAAAATTAGTATTCGATGAATTAATTTTGGAAATAAAATGAATGGTTTCTGAATTTGTTTGGTAACACTTCTGAATAAAAACCTATTCTAAAGGCGAGGTAGGGTTTTTGTATGCCAAGTTTAGAGTTGAAATGCAAAAGGTTGATTGAATTTTAAATCTAAATTTACAATTAAAAATTAGTTTCAATTCGTGAACTCGTTAAATAAAATGTCTCTAGCCTAGGGTGATTGAAGAATAATTTCCGCCGGAGGCGAGAAAAATTTCTAACACACTTGTTAACACTTTTTAACACCTTTTAAGATCAAGTAATTTCTCTTTACTACTTCGAAAATTTTACTCGGAAAAAATCTTCATGGGGGGGGGGGGGTGGTTAAACCATTAACCCTCCCCCCTTCCCGTTCGCACGGCCTTGATTTTAGGTAATAACAAAAATCTTCTAATAAAAACCAAATTTAGCTTATTTGTAACTCAATTTAAAGGCTTTCAAACGTAGTTAAAGGGTTTTCAGATATTTTAACTTTTTACTTAGTTATGATGATTATCTTCTAAAATTTCATGGTGATCGAAGTTGCTCCGGTGATCAAAGTTCCCCCAGTTTACGGTATGCTTTAGTCTTCAGTAAAACTTAGATCTTTTGAAAGAAATAGTTTCACTGAGATCCTATGTGTTCGTTTTTTTAAATTAAAAAAAAGTATGTATTAAATTATAATAATTTTAACGCACCTAATTTTTTACATGGAAGGGGTCGCAAAGCACACCGGGTCAGCTAGTTCTAAATAAAGCACGTTTTACTTTGTGACAACTTATTAGATTATAACTATTGCAAATCGCTAGTTCAAAGCACATTGTTCCAATGCTTGACTTTTTGCCAGGAATCGTGGCTACGAGAAATTTAAAAAGCAGTGACAATTTTTAAGCAAGCTTCATCGATAAATTATTCAATGTAATCGATTCAATACCAAATTTAAAAATAAACAACCAATTTGACTATGCTCAATAGATTATGAAATATGAATCATCCTGAACTGCCTTCGGTCGCCGAATTCCAAATATGCTGCTTCGAACCTGAATTGATTTATAATTCAGCAGCTTCGTTGCACTCTTGCACTGTACCAGCTCTCGTAGGTTGCATTTTTTCGTCGTTTTAAACCATATTTTCCGGGAGGCATACTTTCATTCCGTGCATCGTTTGAAATAAATTAACGTAAAATGTATGAAGCAAGCCACCATGAAAGATTACGCGAAATGCCATTCCTCTTGCTACGGCGAGGTACGAAAATTTGTATCGCATTTGTAGAATCTTTCCCCACCAGTTGCATTACCTTTAAGCTACTAGGCTAGAATGGAGAGAAGAATATAGGTAGTGGGTTCGTAAACATTTCCACAAATTGTTCCACCCGGTGTGTGTTTGGGTGGATTTTTCGAAGGGGATTAGTGGAAATAAGATCCATGTGACCCAATAAAGACCGATACGAGCGCGCGAATGAAATCGGTGTAATAAACAAAACAGAAAATTGATTCTTTTCGTTTGTCTTCGCAGCCGTAAAATTCTTTAACTTTCATCCGTGAATGAGTGGGACCATCCCTTCCGATTATTGCTGTGCTATTTCGAGGAACGGTTATTCGTACGGATGTGACCTGTTGTGTTGCTTGACATCTGGTCTTGTTTGCCAAGGTTACCATCAAATTTAAACAAATGTGACCTAAGTCATCTAAATGAAATAAAGCATATTTCTGTGTTCATGAGAGAAATTTGCACGTAATTATTTTCAGGTTTTATTCAAGTTTTGGTCACCCTAAATCGAATTCGAAGCACACTTTCTGTTTGAAGAAAAATTTCACAGCCAATTTTCCCCTTCATTTGCTCCAAGCAATCCCAGGCTGTGCGCAAAATACAACAGAAGGTTGATCATTACTGTGCAATTATTGAAACCACTCCCCATTTGGCCAGGCCGGATGATGGTCGCTCAGTCAGGCGGATGCTCCGTTTTTCCGAATGAACGTGGCGAGAGCTTAAATATCTGTTTCCTGTGAGTCGACACTTCTGGGTGACGAAACGCTGCCGTCGATTGGACTGGCAATTTTTGTATCGTTTCTTCACGAGACCTGCAGCTTTCCTCGTCTGAACATGCCAATGAACCAAAAATGTGCGGTTCTGAAGGTTTTCCACCCGGGGACCCACTAAACAGAGCAAGGGGATTGCTTGGCAATCGTCAAAACACAAGTCGAGTTTTGAATGTCCGAATTCCGGTGCCGGATGACTGTCACATGGTTTCCACCGAGAGATGAGCTGCAGCCTGAGCTGGGCAGCGGATTGAATTTTATGGTGAGAAGAAATGAGAGAGGTTTGGTGAAATCATCTAACGGAATGTCACCAGTTGCGCATCGAAAATCAAACCTATTGTACAGCTGAAATCCAATCTAAATAAACAACGGCCGTTAGCCATTATCCGTTAGCATTAACGCGACCTAAGAAAATAAATATCGTGATTAAACTTTTAGAGACGATATTGTTTGGATGTAAATAATGCTTGGTGAGTCAAAGAGAACCATTTTCTAGCAAAAGAAAAATAGTTGAGATTCTTTTAGCCTATATCAACCTATCTGAAATGCCATAAAAAAACTGAAACAAAGCGGTTTGCATTCGAAAAAAGCTGGTATTGCAATGTATTGTTTTAAGTATGTAGTTTTCGAGCGTGTTGCCAAAAACGAAAGGGGCTTGAAGTTCTTTTTAAAAATTGTGCTTTGATATTTTTTTTCACTTTATCGGGTAAAGATCAAAATATAAAAGACATACGCCGTCTTAGCCGATTTAGGCTTTACAAACTTAATAAATGACGTGGACAACATAAGATTATCATTTTTAAACACCCAGTACCGAGGTGGGAATTGTATTATAATAAGGATATTTACATTAATATTGAACCGCCCTATGACCAACAGCTTTATATTATTGTAATACATATAATGCGAAAATTTAATTTTTTTAAATATTCAATGGAATATTTATTTTGTTATATTATTTTGCACACATAAGCCCGTTAAGTTATAATTTTGAATACAGCAAACGACATGTTTTCAATTTAACAATCATATAATCAAAATATTACGTTAAAATTAAGTTCTGGTATTGTACTAACAACAATACAACAATCATTTCATAAGAATCGAATTTTCACAGTGCCTAGTTATTAAAAAAAAAGTGGGAGATGTATACACTTATTTTTCAAATATGTTGTACACCGTGTTCAATTTTCCCGAATATATTTTTATGCTCAACTTAACCGTTTTCACACTTTTTTATTTATATTTATTATATATTTATATTTAAAAAAAAAAAGGAAAGATTTTAAACGGCTTATTTGCAAAATATTTTCTCTCTAAATTTGATTCCAACCGCACTCCATTGAATAAATCTGAATGAATTCTCGAGTTAAAGTTGTGTCGTATTTTACATTTATTTTGTATAGGAGCCCTCCCCTAATAGGTGTGAAGTTTCAGTCCAATGAATTATCTCATGTCAATCAAGAATCGTTCAAATAAAAATGGTTATGAATATAAGTGCAAAAATGATCATTTTTATGTTCATAACACCAAACAATTCTTCATGATTACAATAAATTAACTTGTTTGTGAACAAAGTTAGATTAAAATTACTTGAAAATACGTATTTTACATTTGATGTTTATGGGATGCCTCTGATGCCCTCTTACTTTATAAAAGCGTTAATGATTCTTTTCATGCCAAAACTGGATTTTCTTTAAATTTAAACAAATATTTTTTTTGAGCACCGTACTAAAAAGTTTGTGTTTTAAAAAGAAATTTGATTTTGGCTTACTTTTCTTACCGAAAATAACTGATTCGAAAAGTTGTATTTTTCGATACAACAACAACAGATACAACAGTGTCCAAAATTTCCATTTTTTGACAATGTTTTTTTTTTGACAGAGAAACTCGAAACCGTTTTTTGAGGTAAAATAAATTGATTTCCGGCATTGCAAACAATAGTGAATGCAACTCGTTGCAAAATTAAATTTTTTCAACAATTGATGCAATAACACTACACAAATTTTGTCAACAAAACACCAAGAAATAACTCAGCAAAACTCAAAAAAAAAATGTCATTTAAACTTATCGCCAGATTTTAGATCGTATTTTTTTTGTTCAAAAAATTTCGTTTTGGAGGCATAAATAAAAAAACAATATAATTTGTTTTTTATTTGTTTGATTTGCCTGATAATATGAATAAATCCGGGCAAAATCCGAGCTTTTCCAATGAAATCCGGGCAATCCTGTCGAGCCGGACAGTTCCCAAATTTTGCCCCAACCGGGCAATCTGGCAACCTTAGTCTAATCAGTTCGTTCGTTGCGCTCCTGCTTGTCAGGTGCCTACCAGATTCGCTGGATTCGAACACCTGTTTTGTAGGACGCTCTGGCATTCTCGCAATTGTTTTGATTTTAACGTCCAAAACTAAATTTTTTGATAGAGTTTTATCAAAATAATCATAACCGGTTTTTTCGAAGCCTCAAATACGGTTATAAATCTGCTGATGTGTTTTGATAAAAAAATAAGTTCTAAGAGCTTTTTTTTGTTGAATAATTCCTGAATTTTGACCAAATTTGGCCAAATATTGCTCGGTTTTTGGGATGAATAAATTATAAATCAAACTCCAGATTTTGCCACCTGGATATGCGCGCTTAAAATTCTGGCAACCTTACTTTAATTTCTTAATTCGAGAAAACGTGCTTTAAAGTTTTCCTATTGCGCAATGTTTCATTTTTTTTTCAAAAAGTTGTAGTTCCTTTGGGCTAATTTTAACCACCAAAACTAAATAAAAATATAGCTCTGTTTCAAAACTAAGAATAATTTGAATGAAATATGTAAAAACTACAATCAAAAAAGTACTGAAATTTAAGTTTCCTAGTCCTAGTAGTTATCAAATTTTTGGAAAAACTGTCAAAAAATTTCTCTCATCCATAAAATATTTCGTATAACACAACTTATTTGTAATCATAAAACTAAGTTTCTGTGAATATTTGCGTGAGAATACATACATTGGTTTCTAGAGAGTTACCTCAAAATTGAACATGTTTGCATTCAGCTTTAGCTCTGAGGATTTATATAAAGTTAAATAAATATTCTTGTTTAGTCAAAACTTGAGAATGTACCAAGTTTTTTTTTATAGTTTACAAATAATTTTATTAAATGTTAATTCACATAGATCACGTAAAATGCCTCGTGTTGAATAGTTTTTACATTGTTTTTGTATGGCACCCCTGGCACCTTTTATTAATAATGCTGAGTATGTCCTTATTTTATTCAAAATTAGTGTGAGTGAAGTTATTCAAGTTATGTGGTATTATATTTTGATATGGTTGTCGCCCCTAAATTGAGAGGGGCTCGTGACTATTACATAAAAATATGAACCTAAACTATGCTCGTCTAAGAAACCTTTGATATAAATTTAATGTAATTAACAAAACCTGTAATTTTAAATTGTTTTCCTTGACAGTTAACGAAGATTCATTTATTATTAAAGCAAATGTCCTGTAAAAAAGTTGTACACTGAAAATTTAATGTCACGTAATCATGTTTTCGACCTGTAAAATTACGGTAAATGTCCTGCTCCTTTTTGTTACAGGACATTTGCGTAATTTTACAGGAAATAATTTTTGCTGTGTACTACACCTACTATCACCTAGAAAAATTGATTAACTCACTGATAGAATCCATCTTTACATCCTACACAGCAAAAATTAACTTCTGTAAAATTACGGCAAATGTCCTGTAACAAAAAAAAAAGCAGGATACTTACAGTAATTTTACAGGTCGAAAAAAAATTACGTGTAGGATATTTTTCAGTGTCCCGCACCAATACAGGTTCGTTTAAAATCACAGGCCTGCTATTTGAAATTGTAATTTCAGCTTTTTCCAATTGGATTTTTTTTCGGATCAAATAAATATAAGAAAATTAAAAGTGGATACTTTTCGTCTTGTTTCATTTTTTTTATTTTATTCAATAACAGTTTGTCGATTAAACCTACGAAAAATTTTGCAAAAGATAAGAGGAACAGTGCTTGAAAGGAACACGCTTGTCCAGTGCCATCTGTCGATGCTAAGCTTGTCATCCTCGGACTTTCGTCGCAATTTTTCGTGCTGTTGGAAAAGTTTTATGTTTCACATTAATTTCGTGCATTACCAATATAATTAATACGCTCACCTGATGGTCAGTTTGCGTCAGCAAACGGGGGATACTAGGTGTTCACTGCATAATACGTCGACCGAAAACAACAAAACGATGCTCCCAAGGAGGAGCCTCGAAGGCTGATGGTTCTATTGCTGCGGTTTAGCGACACAATTTTATTTTAATCAAGCGGTTCTGATTTGACGAAGTAGTCGCAAAAGATAAACAACACTAACGAACCCAATTAAAACAAATTGCGCGCTTATGCTGACGTTTCTCCTTTTTAAATGAATTTTCCAATATGCAATTGAAAATTATTGGACTATACGTTATTCAACTACACGTAATATTTTTCCGACCTGTAAAAATACGGCAAATGACATGCTCTTTTCTGTTACAGGACATTTGCTGTAATATAATATGAATTTCTTATAAATTTCAGATGTTTTACTTGAAAATCACAGGTTTTTTTCATTACAGATTGCTTTATTTTTAAGGCAACCATTTTCAATGACACGTAATAGTCATTATTTTTTTCTGTGTACATGAACGCATTTGGGCTGATAAGCTGACATTTGGGCTCAATATTTCAAATATTCAAACAAACATGAAAAAAATAAAAAGGTAAAATTTACCGAGATAGCAAGGTGAACGCTCGTGAAAGCCAAAAAGAAAACTTTTACCTCTTCGAGGTGAAACTCACCTCATAGCGAGGTAAAATACCTGAATCGAGGTTGGAAAATGGTTTAATTTACCGAGAAAAAAGGTAATTGAAACCTCGTAGCGAGGTAAAGTTCACCTGAATTGAGCTGAATAAAAATGTATAATTCACCTAGAAAAAAGGTAAATCCAAATAAGGTAAAACTTACCTCGTAGCGAGGTGAAGTTGAGCTGGATTGAGCTACACAAAACGGTACAACTCATCTCGAAAAAAACTAATTATTTGCCGAACCGGTTTATTGAGGTTAAGCTGTTTGGTCGTTCAGGAAGGAAGTTTTGGTATAAGGTAAAATTCCATATGTATTTAAAATAAAAATCAATCTTTTAATGAATTTTGTTTTTATTTTTATTGAAAAAACCAATCAAACCAACCTTTCATATCAGTGAATGGGAAAATGGCATTATTTTGTATTTTGCTAGATGAATGTGAAAAAGGTAAAATTTACCTTTTTTCTAGGTGGATTCAAAAAAGGTAAAATTTACCTTTTTTCTCGAAAAAATCACCTCACTTCTCGGTAAATTTTAACTTTTTTTTTTATTTTCCGTGAAAGTCTCTGGTTCCTTAAGGGTGTTCGGATCAAAAAGCTTTCAAGCGCAACCCCAACCTCTTCGTTCGAGATGTCTCAAATAAGTTGGGAATATTGTCTATAACCGTGCATGAAGCTAGAAAACGACCTGGAGTAGGTATCGACTTATAAAAAGATAGTGACTCCAAATCGCAACGATAAGCAAAACCTTACGACAAAAACACAAATTCGGAAGCTGTATATGACATTGTTGATAAAGTTTGATTGCGTGGTAATGGATGACGAAACCTAGGCTAAGGCAGACTTCGGACAGCTTCCTGGACAAGAGTATTATACAGATACCGGAAGGGGAAATGTGGCAGACATTTTCAACCAATCTGTCAAAGTTTTCCAAGAAATATCTCGTTTAGCAAGCTTTCTGTACATGTGGCTAGAAAAGCGACATTTTCGTTGCAACCAGGACCGTCAAACAGGAAATTTACGTGAAAGAATGTCTTCTTCAGAATGTATTGTATTTACTGTTTTGGCCGGATTTGGCATGCTGCCATTATGGAAAAAAACCATGGAGTGGTATGCCGCTAACAACATTAAGGTTTTGCCGAAGAATAAGAACCCTCACAACACACTTCGTCCAATCTAAAAAAAATACTGAGCGATAGATTAACAGAGCTTTAAGGAGACCTTAAAAACTGTTAGCAGCGAGAAGCAGTTAAAAAAATGCCGTTCTACGACGAAGAAAGTGGATAAGGTGACTGTACAAAATCTGATGGCAGGTGTGATGAAAGGCTCGCCAATTTGTCTAGGTCGGCCGGAGTTTTAACTGAGTATATTACGTCTTTTATACATATTGAACTTCAAAAAGAAAGATACTTTCATTTTTTATAAACAAATGATCGATTTACACGCAATTTATTTCGATCACTTTTTGATCCGAACACCCCTCATTTTTAAATATAAGTTATTTTCCCTAAATGCTAAAATTAACACGATCCCATTTAAAAGGCGGCTTCGTTCAAGAAGTAAATTGTATGAACTTCGCTTTGGACAGTTTCGAATTGTTTTGAGTATTTTTTGTTGTCAAACGGATCATTAAATGTATGAAAGTTAAATTCCCATCAGACTCTCGAATTGCCGAAAGCCATGAAAGAAATTACTCGACTATTTACTCGTTTGCGCGGTGCACGGTCATTGTCTTCAAATGAACTCGCAATTTGCATGTCTCTCGCCTCTACATACAAGAAGAGGGCGCCACCAATTGCACGGCACAAGTGAGCTGGAATCATATTTTCATTCGAAACTCACCCAAAATGCACAACAGCATCGGTAGAAGCAGCAACGCTTTTCCAACAGCACTACATCGCCGCCATCGATTGGAGTAGTTCGAGTAGGAGCTGCAACACTTGTGCTGACACATGATTTACATTCGTCGACTCGATGCAGCAATTAGAAACGATTGCAATTCACATTCAATGGATCCGCAACTAGTATGTAGAAGTAGGTATGTAGCAGGAAACTGTTTCCTCCCTTACAGATGTCTGGGGGACTCTATAACTGATTGCGGTCTAATATACACATTTGTCGAACAGGATTCTTAATTGGTTAATTTTCCGCACCCGTGTTTTATGGTGAACTTTTTTTTTTGCTCTTCTGATGATAAACTGGAACGTTGCCGGGAGGGTTGGTTTTCAATTTTGTTTGGGCACTGACCGCCTGACTTTGGCACTTTTCGTCGCTCGTAGATTCTTATTTGAGATTAACCAAAATTACGGTTGCGCGTTCGTCGCCGCCATCGAGAAATTTTCTTCAGTCGGTGTCATTTTCACGGGAGCATAACGGCATAAAATTGCTCTGTTTAGAAGCTGTGGCTGCCATTTCCCCCCACGGTAATGACGAGATGCCTTCACCTCGACGACTTAGTAACTTGTACACTTGTAGTAGACGACGCTGACATCACAAATCGGTTTTCTTATGGAAATGAAAATTTCTTCTAACGGTTATTCTTCTCGGGTTTTTATACTGGCGTCTGCTGCCGTCTTTCAGAATTCGGAGATTTTCGTTTGAACATATATGATAGCTGTGGTTGTTGATCCTTACGGCATGGAACAGCTTCTCACTTGTTTTGCGAATTGTCGTTGGCGTCCGGCGACGGACGGATGTTTGCATCCCATCGCACCGAAACGTACTCGGTTGAGTGTCATCTGCCAAAACGAATAGTTGCCGACAGTGCTGACACTAAACCCCGAAATGACTTTGTGTTGGTCGCTGCGCTATCAAAATTTAGCGTAATTAATTAATTAATGTATAATTAGACCCGTTGCAGAACCCGCACTAACTGGGAGAAAGACCACTCGGAAAAGAATGCGTGCTCGAAGTTGAAACACTATATTAGATTGTAGCTGAGATAATTTTTGCGAATGGAATTTTACAGCATTTACACACATTTACTATAAAGAACAAAAACTGAAAACACCAACCACTAGAAAAATTCCCCTCTGAAATAATTATCTGCAAATTTAGCTCAGATCATTTCACATCACTTGCGTCGGCCGAAACCATCAATCACTTGTATGAACTTGGCAGGACTGTATTCCTACGATAGAAAACCGTTTTTTTTTTCACAAACCCCCAGCCCCTAAACACCATCTCCATCAATCATCGACAAGCATTCCGCCGACTGACCTTCTCGGGTCTTATCACAGCCTCTCTTACTTTTTAAGGAAAGAAATCCGAAAAAAAATTCAATCCTGACCTTCACCGGCAGCCAAAGCAGTTTATCGCGGGTCGCGAATTTTTCAATTTCCTCGAGACAAAAAAAGCGCGCGCGGGCGCAACCGACTAAACTAAGCTACTTGCGGCCCGGGTGCTTGTTGTCGCATCGAAAGTTCCCCTGCGAATGGCCTAAAATTAGCCGGGTGCGAGTGGATTGGCAGAGAGAATAAGAAATGCTGCTGAAGCTGAGTGTCACAACACAACTACGGCTTGGTCGGCTGGGACCCTCTCAGATGTGCCGGAACTTTGAAGGGTTAACGTTGATCAGAATTTCTCAAACCAGAGAAATAAGAAAATTTCTATTTTAGGTAGGTAACATATCTTGAAATTTCGTCGGAAAATACTATTACTAAATCTATTCTGCAAATGCGTATGACCCTTTGTTTCCCGGTGTACACAGATCTGCAATAACGGTTTGAGAGGTCTCGAAGAGAGAGGAAAAAGTTTATATGGGACCAAAAAACTACCTTAAGAGAAAAAAGTGTTAATTGTAGAAGTTGTACTTGTTTTAGAGGCTTTTGTACAGCATTTAAAACACTCCATTTATCACTATCTTTATTGCTTCGAAAATCACTAATTTTCACTCACGGAAGATTTTCTTGACTCCATATAAACTATTTTTTGTCTCGTCAAGATTTGTTGATCATCCTTGTACATCCGAAAACAAAATTGCCATTTCTTTTTTTTCAATGTTAAGTTCGGAGCTCTACCATGATTTCAATAAAGACTTGAAATGCGTAGTGCATACTCCTAAGCTCAGCATAACAAATAATTCAGTGGCTATAAATTTGCAATTGGTTGAAATTCTTTCTGTACATAGAAGAACCTATACAATTGAATTAATGTTTGTATTCCAACATTAAAAAATAGACAAACGAGCTTTTTGATTGATCACCAGTGAACGTTCATAAATTTCAATTTGACTTAATTGATAGTCTTTTGCATACACTTCGATATGCATAGAATATTCCTGGAAGGCGATGTGTGAATACATCAACGAATTAGACTCTCTACTGAAACAGCACATATTTAAATGGTGCATTTCATGAGGTTGTTTTAGTATTTTCGCTCGATCCTCAAACTGGAGTTTTCGTCAACATTAGCGCCGACGACATTCACTGACGACCTTTCATTTTGACAGACAAATATTTTTAACATCTTTTTTGAAGGCATTAGCATTTTTTACCAAAAGAGCATAATTTTGAAAGAGTATTTGGGGGCAATAGCGTAACCTGAAGCTAATTAAATACAGTATGACCCATCATAAATTGCAAAAATCTTTCATTAAGTTTCAAAAACACTTTTCTTGATGTTAATATGATTTAACAACTTTTTTTTTTATTCATTCAGGTATGAAGATAAACATATTTAGTAGAGATTTACCGAATACTCGCCTGACCGAATATTCGTATACCGCCTATTTAAAAACCGGCTTACCGAATATTTGAGCTAAGTATTCGACGAATAGGCCGAATTTTTTTTAATAATTGAAATAAACACAGACTCATTTTTTTTTCAAATGATTTTGGAGCATGTATAAAATATCCAAAAGCAATGTTGAAAAAGCTACACAATCATCAAAAACTTATGTTTTCAGTTAAACATCTTACACGCTATTGAAATTTTAGTGTAAATTTAAATTGCATGTACAAAACTGAAGCATCACATTTGACATAAAATATCACACCACAAAGACAAAAACGATTGAAGCTAAAAATTTTTAAAAACTGAAACTTTTAGTGAACAAAATATAAATTTTGATAATGTATGTAAATTCATTTCGAACTAGATGCAAATAATCAAAACAAGGATTTTCATTTATAATTAGATTCTTTTAAACTTGAAAACAGGAATAAAGGGATATTTTCAGCAAAATGCTTGCAAAATTTGTTCGGCCATATCAATTAATTCTTTATTTCTAAATAATTTTAAAATAGGATTTTTCACTGTAAACACGAAAAAATTCCCTTTCTTTATCCGACAGTGCTTCACAAAGAGTTATACCTTTTAAGGTGTCCTGAAAAAAGAAAACAATATCATTTCAAATTTTAGCTTTAGCTAACAGTTAAATTAAAATTCAAAGACAAACCTTGTATTCAGATCGGAAAGCATGTTGATTCACAAACATCTTTTTGCGGAACTTTCTCTACACCTACACCTGCAGTCATGGCATAAGAAAAGAACGCGACCGGGGATGATTCGATTTGCGACCGCCGGCATTAACCACTCAGCGCAACCGCATTGCGTACGTATGACTGAAGGAAAAAAATAAAAACTTTTTCACGTCCATCCCTATCCCATCATAAGACGAAGATGTATGGAAATAACTACTGGCCTCCACCAGGCCGCCATCGAACCAAGCGCTGTGCATGTGTATGTAACAAAAACAAAAACAACATTCCTTTATTTAAATCAGTGGCTCAGTGGTTTTCAAAGTGGTCCGAGAGACTTCCAGGGGGGCGGTGAGCTCAATTTTTAAATTTGGGGGGCGTTGGAAGGAATCAGGGGGGCGGTGAGGTCGTTATTCACATTTTCAAAAATCATAAAATCAACTTAGATTTTAAATAACAACGAGTAAACTCGATGCAAAACGATAAAATTAGGATTAAGATTCAAGACTAAATTATCGAAAATCTCACAGAGCTGCATGCAAATTTTTGTTCTAGTTGCTCATTTTTTTTTCTAAAAATATATCCAAATAATTTTATATACTGTCATAGATTTTGTATGCGCTCTACATGTTGATCTTGTTTTGCAAGATTATTTTGAGATATACTAAAAAGATTTATTTTAGATTGCAAGGCTTGATAATTTTTAATATAAATAAATCTGATAAGCAGAAAAAAAACTATGAAAATAATTGTTTAAAAGGTTTCATCTGTGACTTAGTGATGACTTTTTGGAAAGAGAATTTGAGAAAAATTTTCTAGGTAACAGAATTTTTATTTTAGGTTCTTACATGTTTATTTCAATCAGTTAAAAAAAATCAATTGTACCATTCGCAATCGATAAACTTTTAATCTATTCGGTTATCGCAAACATTGCCAGAATTCAGTTATTAGAATCTAATTTAAACTTAAAGACATGAATGCTGCATAACTTTGAACAGGACTCAAATTTAGAAATCAAGAAATGATACTATTTTTTACGTTATTTCACTGGCTGGAAAGCAGGTAATAAGTTTGTATTAAATTCGGACGAAATAGTATGCAAATAAAATTCTAAAATTCTGAAAAAATCACGAAATATAATTTGACAAATAAAAAATCGTTTCACATTATAAAATTAAAATTAATGATTTTTAAATTTATGATATTCCCTACCCCTTTGGCTCTGAGGGCCTCATATAAATTTTAATGTATTTTGAGTTAATTTCATAACAACATAAAGCCAAAAGCTAATTGTTTTTCAAGGATCCAGATTAACATTTTTTTATTTTCTAAAAATTTGCCCAGGGGGCGTTGAGCTCGAAAATTTGGCAAAAGGGGGCGGTGAGTGAAAAAAGTTTGAAAACCACTGATTTAAATCCACTGGCAAACAACCACCGGACAAGCTGCCCGACTAAAGCAGCTGTGCGTGTGTATGTAAGACAGGCAGTAAGCAAAACACAGTTCCCGTTCAATGCATTCACTTCCCCGTTTTCTTGATTACCTATCCCCATGTCCTTTACAAGACAAAGGACAACCTTGAAAGGAGGCCAAATGTCAGTTTAATCCTTTTTCCAAGCAGCTCACAACATTTTTATCTAGCACATCTGTAATCTCCAATAGCCGAAGAACAACTGACTCTCCTCTTTGCACGCTCTGAAAATTCTGAGTATACACGTTAATACTTAAACCCCAATCTTAAGTTTGTTGCCAACCATTCTTAGTTGAGCATGATATTTGTGATTTTATATCAGTATGTTTTTAATCTAATTTCATCTATTCTCTACACCACCGTTGTGCGTTTTTTGTGAACAGGTATCTCTCGTCCTCCATCCTGCTCAGTTAGTACACTGGTTAAGATATCGGATTGGTAAGACGATAATAATGGTGTTCTGAGTTCGATTCTCACTTCCCTACGGCACTGTGTTATTTTTATATTCTTGTTTCTGGGATGAATTATCCAATAGGATGAAAATCCCATAAAATGTTTTTCTTGTTTCGCTTGAATGTAGTGGTCATGCATCATTTTGGTTAGGAGCTCGAGTCTTTATGCCAGTAGTGCTTTTTCAAACATATCATCTTTGGCATAATACACTTTTCAGCACATTTCCGGCACAGAGATTTGTTTAATAGACATTGGATTTTTGGAACCTTTTCTTTGGGTCCTCTTTTTACTAACGAATTTACTTTAACTATCAAACCTACATTTAAGAAAACATTTGATTCCGATTTGGTTTATTATACTTCATTCAATTAAGGAATACTATTTTAATGATGATGATGATGCATGATCTAAAAAAGTAAAATTCAACAGTTTTTTTTAAAAATATGATTAGGTACAAGTAATATTGACATTACTGCAGAAAGTTAAAAAAAAAAACTTGATTTCATTTAACAATTTTGTTGAAATGCCAAACGATGAAATTTATGATCCAAAAATATCTAAAATTCGTTTGAATTTTAAGTTCGGTTTTTGAAAAATATCCCTATTTTAAGCTAAATTTAACACATTAAAACTCAATATTACCATTTTGTCAAATACATACAAAGAAGGTTTTTCTCTCGATCTCTTGAATGAAATCAAAGGAATTCCAATATGTAATAAGATGGCTAAGATATGGCCGATCAAAATTTTCATATTTTTGAGGGGGTGATCTCAAACTTTTGGGATATCACATTAAGAATTTGTTTTGCTAACTCTGTGGACCATAGTGAGGGGGGAGGGGGAGGGTTTGGTGATTTATTTTTGTCTAAATAGCTTGGCTCAACTTATGCATGAATAAAAAAAAATTATTCATAACAAAGTTCTTTTACATTGAAAGTTTTTCTTTGCATTTCATTCAAAAAATTTTTTTTGAAATTATTTCCTAAAATAAGGTTGCCAGATTTTTTTCAGCACGTATGCGGGCCGGATAAACCGGGCAATTTAAAAAAAAAACCTGGCAAAATCCGGGAATTTTATTTCTAAATTGACGACCAAAAATCCGGGAAATATACGGGTTAATTTTGTCAAAACCCAGAAATTACTCAACTAAAATAAAGTTAAAAAATATTGAAAAAAATATTTTTTCATTAAAAGAGATTTGCCAAATTAAATGAAAAAATCAGGACAAAATCCAGGCTCTTTTCAATGAAATCCGGGAACCGGGCCGGGCCAGACTGTTCCCAAATTTTGTATCAAATATCCGGGCAAACCCGGATAAAACCGGGCAAACCCGGATAAAACCGGGCAATCTGGCAACCTCATCCTAAAATCTTTTAAACTTCAAGCTAGATTTGTACATGAAATCCTTTAGTAATTAAAAGGGAAACTGACTTTCATCGATGGTTGAAATCTTTGAATTTGTTAAAAAAAATCTGGCGAATTCAGCTTATTTGAATTGAACATGGAATTAAATTTCATAAACAATCTATCCTAGCTCAAATCAAATTACCTTAATTTATCCAGCTCTTGAGATTTGATCGTTTGATAAATAAAAATTTCAAAAGAAGATTTAATTTTTGTGAATTAAATTTGATTCTTCCATATTTAAGATTTTAGATAAATGTTAATCATTACACAAAAAAGAATTCTCTGTTAAATATTTTACGAGAAGATTACATGCTTCTTTATCAGAAAATATTTTTATTAAAAGTCAATTCCATAATCAAAATCCTGTAGAAGATTTTTTATAAATATAATCCAGTTTTTGAAAATTAAAAAACTTTCAAAATAAACTCAAATTCTACAATTTAATTGTGATTTTAATTCCCCTACGAAATAGGCATTTTGATCATTTTAACACATGAGTAGATATTTCGTTTTATCTCTTGCGCGAGTGTGTTACATGTGTTACAAATATTACAAATTTCACAGAATTAACCCTTTTATGCATGACTTTGTTTTAAATGAGAGAAGCAGTTATTGATTCAGTGAAATAATAACATTTTAACTCGAATAATACAACTATACAGGTATGAAGCCGTTATTTTGAGTATTATAAAAGTTATGGCCCATCAAAGTTGAAAAATATTTTTTGAAAGTCTTAATTTATTTCAATACGATTTTGTAAATTTCTTCCAACCTTGTTAACCCTTCGTTTCATAAAGTAACAAATTTGCAACAATTAATGTATGGAAAAATGGAATAATCGTATTATATTTTGATTTTTTTTCTTGATGTACTCATCATTTTAAACTGTTTAAAATCATTTTTAAGGAAAAATAAAAAATCATGAAACGAAGGGTTAATTGGCTGCAGGAAAGCGTTTGTGATTGATTTAGATTTAAAAATTTGTTTGAATTTTAAATTAACAGCGATTTTCCAAATACTTTGTTCAATATCTCACACATACATGATTGTTTCATGATAAAAATACAATGGGCAAATGTCTATTAATCTCTAAAATATTTTTAGTGAATACATCACTCAAAAATATCCACGCGTTTCCGAGATATTAAAGGGTTAAACACAACAGTTTCGGCAGTTCAGAGATACTCAATTTGTAGAATTTGGTCGAGTGGTTTCCGAGATATAGAATGTCGAATATCGGAGTTTTTGACTTATATTTATCGCGGTCCTTACTGTATTAATTTGATTGTGTAACTAATTTACGAGCTGAGTCTTAATCTGAGTTTTGTATATTAATTCGAAATCTAAATTATGAACCTGAATTCAAAATATGGTTTCTGAAATGTACAAAAAACAATTTCTGAATTCATACTCCAAATCTGATTTAAAATACAAGCCAAGAATTGAAATCTGTTTTATAAGCCTCAGTCATGAATCTTTGATTTGAATCTGAATGTATTGTTTCAATTATTTAAGTTTAATCCGACTTGCGAATCTGAATTAACACATTGCAAACCAAATACGAGATATCTCGTTTTGTCGTTGTAACACAAAAATCTAGAATACTTAATAGATACTAATTTGGTACAATAATCTCCAGTGGTTTATGAGATATAGAATGCCGAATTTTGGTGTTTTCCGGCTTAGATTTTTTTCGCATTCCGTAATGTGTTAAAATATGAATTTCGAATTAGGAATCTGATTCTGAGTGTTCAATTCTGGATCGCCATTTTGAAGCTTTGACATGTTTGAACTCTGCTTAAGAATAATGTTAAGGAACTTCGAATCAAAAACTCGGGATTGTTTCCAATTTTTTTTTTTCAAAAAGTTTAAATTTGAACGATGATTTCAAAACAGCTTTCCAAGGGCTTGTGATATAGCTCAGTTGGCAAGTCTGTTGTCTCCTGAGCCGATGTCCGCGAGTTCGAGCTTAAGAGTAAAACATCGAACACAGTTGTACCGGATAAGTTTTTCAATAATGATCCACCAACTGTAACGTTGATAAAGTCGCGAATGCCATAAAGATGGTAAAACGAATATAATCGAAACAAAAAAAAAACAGCTTTCCATATCTATATTCTTATGATGATTCAAATCGAAAATTGAGAATCCTAAATTGGATACAGAATCCGAAACATGAAAAAAGGAATACAATTTTGACTTTTATAATACGGAACCAGAACCTCGCAAATGAGTTTAAATAATCTCATTTAAAATTTAATGTTCAGAAATGATGTTCTATCAACAAATGCAAAAAAATATCATTCATACTACATATTACATTTAGAGAACTTTTATAAATGGTTTTTTTTTTTTATTATCGAAGCTTATGATAACGAGTTTAAGACAGTTTACTCTCGGAAAAAGTTATCTTTTTAAAAGATTCAAACCAGTGTTTTTTTATCTGATACCAGCTGCAAATATTTTGTTCAACACAATAATTTTTTTTTTCGTTTTCTGTGAACAGTCTCATATTGTTTATTCCTACCGTTCGATAAAACACATTTTAATTTCTATCAACATTAAAAGCCGAAAACTAAATAAGTTTAAAGCTAATTTCAGATGAAAAAAATACCTCACATGAAATCTGTTACTACTACTTTTGATTGAACAATTCATTGCGGGCTGGCTGATTGAATTGCGGTGGGAACCCCCCCAATAAAACGACTTATTTTTATTATCGCTCCTTCAAAGTCTTCAATTGATCTGCAACCGCGGTTTGTACGAAGTGGGGGACATCGCTGTCGCGTGTCCAACAACGATCCAACGCGCGATTCGCAGGAGTAAAATAAGAGTAGGTCTCTGTTTCTCATCCTCCTACTGATATGACGCTGACGTCATCAACCGGAGGACTGTCGTTTTTCTTTTGTTTTGTTCGAATGTAAACACGTGCTTCCGACGAGCGACCGTTCGTTTATGTTTTGTTGAGCAGTCAGCTGCTGGGAGCTACCGTGAGCCTGTATGAGAAAGGGGAGATCAACAGGTTCATGTTTGAGGGTGGTTCGTGTTCGATTGGGGTTGTGGCTGTGGGGTACAAATTTTTGGATGTTCGAATGTTCATCCCGAACGGATGAACACTCGGTCCAGGCACGAAGACACGCATTATTTGTGTACATTTGGATGAACCGGATTCTGGTTTGGGGCCCGGCCTCCTCCCGGAATGATCTTCTCCGTTGTGGGGGTGTGGGGTGTATTGTTTTGAAGGCTGGCGGTTTCCATTGCCAGTGGGTGTGGTTGGTGGGTGGGTGGAATGTGGGTGGTTCAACCAGCTGGTAGCGGCTTACTGTCGAAAGGCTCAACTCCGATAGGTTCAGTTCTCATCGGCACGTCATCGGATAAGGATAACATCGCCAAGTGGTGCGCCGCGTGTGGAGTTTCGGTTAACAGTGGTGATTTTTTTGAAGGTGTAACGGTGTCTAACATTGGATTTAAGGAAACTGCTTATGGTCCAAAGGAGCAATAAAAATCAGCAGAAAGGTGGAAATCCGTGGAATGTCAAGAGTGTGGGTTGTGATACGATCCTAGCCTATGGCAGTTTCCGGTGGAAGCAAGAGCTTCTTCGAGCAAAACGACACATGATATTAGAAGCTACCCCAACGTGTGTAACGTGAAAATAGGGTTGAAATTAAACAGTGAGAAACTTCACAACGTGCGTGAAATTGAATAATATTAATCGATATTGTGGTTCGTAGCCGATGGGTTTCAGTGGAATAATTTCGATTGATCTAATGTCTGCCGAGGCAAGTCGTCCTTTAGTTTTTCGTTGTACCCTCACGAAAAACTTTGAGATTAGACCCTGGATGCCACTATCAGTGCCACTCGATCAAAGGTATTCAAATGAGAGCCAACCAAAGGACGGTGTTGAATGTATAAGTGAATAGCCGCCGGATAGAAATCGGGAATATCAAAAACCCTTGTGCAGAGAAGTTTGTTCTAAATAAGCTCCTACCTAGAATAAATTAATGAGTGTTGTTGTGCAGTGCCCAACAACTCTCCTACAGCAGCGCTATTGATCGACCGAGATTTGAACCCGGAGTCGGGTGAATGTGTATACAGAAGCTTTCCTTTTAATAGCTGGCCAAGCATCCGTCGTTTGACCTCTGCCATCGAGTCAAGAGGCTAGCAGCAGCTCAACAATAAGTGCGAGTGAGTGAGAGAGATAGAACGGAAGGGTGGGAATATTATTTGTGAAAGTTTGAATAATTAATAAGTCATTTTCCGAGGGTTGTGGAGTGACCGATCCTTCACATTATATTGAGCTATCCCTTCGGACATCGATAGCGGTCCAACAAAGAAGTGAAGGAATGGCGCCGAGGACGACGACGACGAATAGTCTTGGACAAGTCTGGTATTGTTCCCTAGACTTGTAGTGTATCGGGAGGGGGAGTGATTAAATTAAAACCAGGGAATCCCGCCCCCCAACAAATATATACTTGTGATTGACCGATGCTGAAGTGGAAGAATGTACCAAATAATGGTAATAGTCGTAAAGTGCTCGCAAAACGATTTCCCAAAGTGATTCGATTAGAGTTCTTAAAGGAGAACGGGAAAATCGCCCGAAGGAATGGGATCCAGTGGAATAGGGCCAAGGTTTCAGCAAAACTTGATGTTTATGGATGAACAGGGCTGGGTTAACAGGCTTAAGAATGAGGGCTTTACTCATGAAAGGTTAAGGGGGGGGTAGGGTCTAACGGGTATAAAAAAACACCATTTTTACGATTTTTTTCTGGAACTATCGTTCAAACAAATGTTTTCAAATTTTTTGCATTATACAAAGCATTGTTAAAAGAACATATAGTAATTTTTTTGTAGAAAAATATTGAAAAATGAGCCGGTGACGGAGCATTTTCGAGGATGCCTTTTAGAAAACAGTATTTGCGGTGGACACTGTATCTCAGCACAGAATCATCTGAAGTCAAAAAATCAGAGCAAAATATTTTTAATAGATGTTTTTCTGGACCCCAACGTTTTTATTTAGCTTAAAAATATTTTTATGAAATTTTTGTGGCTGTTTGAAGTAAAAACTACGATTTTTCACTTAAAAATCCGCCATTTTTCACCTGTAAAGTCTCCCCAAAATAAAAAAATCAAAAAAGAAAAACGTTGGGGTCTGGTATTTTATATATAGAAAATGTGTTCCAAATTTGAAAAGAATCGGATAAGTAGTTTTCAAATGACGATGTCCACGGACTTTAAAAATGTGCTTTCGAGAAAAACGCGTTTAAAGTTTCTGTTCTTGCTTTCTTGCAGTATTAGATAGCAGGAGATAAAGGCCTATAACTTCCACAGTTTTGCTTCAATTGACTTGAAAATTTGACACAACATTCTTGAAATGTTTTACAATAAGAAAATAAAAAAATAAAAAAATTGATTTTTTGAAAATGTTAGACCCTACCCCCCCCTTAAGTGGCAAACCACGACAGGTTATCCTTATTGATTTGGTAAAGGATGTGAGCTCATATGGATAGAGTACGGCGCCGAGAACATTAAAGAAGGTAAATAAAGGTTTTGCTTAAAATTTTGAGTTAGTTGAAGGTGATTTTCTACGAACAAAGTGTACCACTTAAAATCGACACATCTTTTTCCAGTGCATTTTTACAATTTCGATCAAATAAGCTTAGCTTAGCTTGATTGACTAATCACATCCACCATAAATCATTGATCCCGAAACGATTAATAATTTTTTTTAAATAATGGGTAATTCCATGTTTTTAGATTTTTTTTTAATTTTAATGATTTTAAATACATTTCCAATTCCATGATCACTGGCGTGGCTCAGTAGAACTTGTTTCACATCGCCAATGGTTGTTACTCCATGATTGACCGAGGCCATCAATTTTGATCAAAGGTCAGAATAATGTTGCCTAGGATTGGCAGTACATTCATAATGCCCAAAATTGATGCTCTCTCTTTGATCATCAATAACGACGCCGGCAACGTCCTAGTAGCCTATAGATAGTTTGGAAAAGAGTAAAGTGGATAAAAGATCAATGTTGTGCATTAGGACCGAGGTCACTTCTGCATCTTAGCAAATATAATGTTGTTCAAAATATGAGTGAAAGGATATGACCAGAAGCACTTTTTACTAGTACGATCATCTTAGACTAATATTTTTTCCACAATTTCTTGTTAATTCTTAGTGAAACTCTTATATTTACAGTTAAGTCTAGGTTTTCTGCTTTAAATGTTTGATCATTTATTAATTTTTTTTATTTTTTCATAGAAAATCTATTACAAACTAACTTTTTTTTAAAGAAACGGAAGGTTAAAGTTTGAATAAAACTAAACAATAGATTTAAAATCTAAAGTAATTTTTTATCTTATCTTTTTGCTTTTCTTGTGTTTTGAAAAATGAAAAGTTTAAACACGACAATAGAACGTACCGAATAAAAAAAATCAAATGAAAATATATTTGAATAAACGCGTTGTGTCATAATCATGGATCCAATGTTATTGCTTTCAAAATTTGCAAACAGATCCTTCTAAATCAACTCAAGGATGACCGTTTGAAAAAAAGTTTTATTTTTAAAAACTTATGCTGTTAAAGATTTAAAAAAATCATCCGCGATAAAATAATAAGGAACGGACTCACCATTTAGGACTCCTAAGGAAAAATTCCTGTTAAATCCTTGGTGAGTGCTTCTAGCTGCATTCAGGATTCTCTGGAAAGTAGATTTGGCGTTTTTGCTCAGGGCCACTCCTTGTGAAAATTTTTCGGCACCCGTTCTTGAATAAAATTTTAAGGTCAATATATATAAATACCAAAAATGCACATTAAACTCGGTAATTCATTGAGAAATATTCAAAACTATGTTCCTTTTTCTGAACTAGTAATTTGGTTGGATTTAAAATTTCGAACATATGAATCAGTGCACAGAAATAGAATACAAAAATTCTAGACCAGATTTCAATGAAATTAAGTCCGGATCCTAAAATGAATTTTAGATGATCAGATCCGCAATTAACCATTTGAAAAAACAATTAACCATGTTTTGCAGTATGAATTCTCGTGGAAAAATCCATTTTGAACAAGAAAATTTATTCAAAACACAAAGTTGATGATTGAATTTATTTTGATTAAAAGAAAATAAAATTTATTTCAAGAGTGCCAGTGATGGAAGTCAGAAATATAATCATATTTTCTAATAAAATTCTTCCTATAAAAGTTGATTTAAGAATTTCACAACAATAACTAAATTATGTTAATAATACAAAATGTTCAATTCATCAGGAAAAGATTATAATGATAAAGCTCAGGTTGGGAAATGGGTGATTTCTTAAATGATCAATAAAAAAACTGATAGAAATAAAAAAAGAAAAATTCATGAAAATTTCAAATTGGCAAATTCAAATCGAATTTGACTAGAAAATCCTTTCTAGCCGTCATGTTTCCCATTTTTCGGTTTAGGTTAGCGTATATTTTTAGCGAATGTTTTGGCTCGGTACCGTATTCATCGAATAAACAATGTTTAGAGTTTACTTAATCAAACAGTTGAATTGATCATAATTGATCTGAACACTTAATTAACTGTGATAATAAAGCTTGAATGTAATGATTACAAGACTAATAAAGGCATATTTAAAAAAAGCGTTGAAATTTAACTTTCAAGTTGCTGCCTGTAATTATTTTTGGAACTTTTCATAGATTAACTGAAAAATCATGATCGATTCAAAAAAGATTATTTTAAATTATTTGACACGAATGCCAAAACATTGGTAAAGTGTCACAAATAAACAAAAAAAAATAATTTCAATTATAAAAAATAAGTGCATGCTTTCAAGTGCTTAGTTTAAAACATAAGCTTTGCATATTTTTCCACCCAACCAAAGCAAAATGTTTACAAAAAATTAAAAAAAATAAAATTTTTTGACTCTTAAATGTGGTCAACTTATTAGAAAACTTCAAAACACTATACTATAAAATCCGACAAATTTATTTGAAAATACAAATTAAATATGTAGATCAAAAAGCTATGTTATTTTAACATTTAAAAAAAAATTTGTTTCAATGAAAACTTCATACCATTTTAAAAACCTTTTTATAGAATTTACTGAGGCGAACCACTTTTCTGACATGTTTATTAACACTTATTTTTAAATAAGTTTTGCGAACAGGTAACTTACTATTACTACGATAAATTTCTTAAACTGAAAACTTTACATGGAAAAACTTTACATGGGTGTGTTAACCCCTAAACCCCCTAAACGACCTTGGTTTGAAGTTTTTTAAACTCAGTGTACTTAAAAAAAATCCAAACATAAATTTTATACTGGCATGAGAAGTTTTGGAAACATTCATAATTGAACTTGAAAAGATTTACACATAGGTGAAAGTCGAGTAAGACGGACACTTTCAATATTTCGAAAATTATGTTTGGCACAAATATAACGGTGGGAATATGTTCGCCTTAGTGTGTCAACGCTTTCGAAACCGTTTGTTCATTTATATCATGCAAGATCTCATAAAAGTAAACAAAACAAACAAAAACTTTGAGGATCCGTTATTTCATGTAATATTCCCTCATCAGAGTTCATAACTCCCAAAATTTTCGAAAATTTTAACAATTTTCAAAGGTGGTGTGTTCATTGGGCCTCTCTGGAGGAAATACAGTCCAGTAGTACTATACAGTGATCACTCTCTGGAGCCACAAATAAACAAGTTATTTGTTGTAATTTATTATTTAGTTCCATTTCTTGTCTTGTTTATGGAAACTGTTAAATTTCTAAATGCGATAAATTTTATTTAGACCCTAGTCCGCTGTAGAGTGTCATATTAACACTATTGGAAGTTTGATGGCTTGTAATTTTATTCATGAGCATTTAAACTAATTTTTTTAAGGAATTTCAGGAAATTTTGTATTTAGCTTTTATGCTTCTTTGCGGACGCTCTCTGGTAGCCTAGACAAAATGAAAGATCAAAAGTGTCATTTTGAGGTTCTTTTTTTAAATCGCGATATCTATTTTGCATCTCAACCAATTTGTAGATAATAAATAGTTTTGAAAGCTCTTATATTATTTTCAGACAATATTCAGCTACGATCGATAATTTTAACATCAATCAAAGCCATAGACACAAAAACCGCACAAAACATGCTTCAGAATCGGCTACCAAATGCTAAAAATGTTAAACATCTAAACAAGTGGTGTTAAAACCTTCAAAACTTTTTCAGTCACAGTCAAAAAATTTGAATAGTGGATTGAAAAGTTGACTGAATTTAACTCATTTTGGCATCTTTACATTTTATAGATAGTTGTTTTTTAAATATATTTTGTACATAATTACTTTACTAGGATCGAAGAATAATTACTTTACTAGAATCGGTATGTTATTGAAAACAGCTGTCGTTAATAAGCTTAAAATCCTGTGAAAATTGAGTTTAAGTGTTCAAATAGACTAAAGAATTTTAAATTGACAAAAGTTCGAAAACAGCTACATTTGAAACTTCATCAAAAATAATGTGATTCATATTTTTATAATCTAAAAATGCCAATACGTGTTAAAAACGTCAACTTTCCAATCCACATTAATTGTTTTTTTTCTTCTAAGACTGAAGCAACAGTTCAAACATCAAAACATAAATTTTTTGGTGGTCATGATTTAAAAAAAAAATCATGCGATATCATATCATATCGTTTAATATATTCGTAACAAAGTTAATTGCTCGATAGAAATTCCGTGTCAAAAAACGGGTATGCAATTTGTTATTCCTCATTTATAAGTTAACTAGCTGATCCCGTACGAACTTCGTTTCGCTTTTAACTTTAAAGCTGATGATTTGCTAAAAATACTAAACAGAATTTGCAAGCACCCTTTTTGCTTGTCTACCAAATGGAAATTTAAAATAAAAAATTTATTGACTGTCGAAGAGAACACCCGTGTATGAATTTTTATCTTTTTCGGATGCACAACAACGAAATTATGTCTAAAATATTTAAAAGGCAATGTTATCGACTCCTTTTCTGTCGTCTTATTAAAAATTTTAATTCAAAAATCATTTGTCCGTTTTGTAAAACACCCGTGAACGAATTTTTGTCTGGATCTCATGCATAATAAAACAATTATTGCAAAAACATTAAACAGTAAATGTGGACGACCCCTTTTTCTGTCATTTTATAGAAAGTTTATTATCAGGAGTCGATTCCTCGTCCTGCAAAACTCTCATGTTTAAATTTATGCCTCGATATGATGCCTAACAATGTAAATATTGCAAAAAAAAAATTCGAAATTTTTTTAAGACAAACGCTTTTACTGATTCCTTGTCAAAATTTGACACGTGAAATCAATTACATGTGCTGTAAAACTCCCATGTGCAAATTTTCATTATAATTCGATGTATAAACAAAACAATGGGGCTTAGTCTGAGAATCACGTGACGTGATGTGCCTCGTGACGTCACCTCGTTGTGCCGACTTCAGAAACCACTCTAGGCTAGAAGTTTCAGCTCAAATGTCCTGTGATCGATTTCTGGAGCTCATTCATACTAATGTTTCTTCTCTGAATAACCCCCAATATAGCAAAAACAATGAACAGATAACATGGACGACCATTTTTGCCGACCTGACTCGAAATTTTAAATCTGAATCAATTGAGCGTCCCTCAAAACTTCTATGTGGAAATTTTCATCTCAATCCAATGCATAATAACGTCAATACCGTAAAAACATTGAACAGTTTATATGGACGACCCTTATCGCAGACCTCTGAATAAAAATTCGACTCCTGAAAGCAATTACTCGTTCCTTGAAACTCCCACATACCAAGTTTCCATCTTAATCCAATGTATTTAAGCATTAATATCTCAAAAACAGTTTTAATATGGACGACCCCTTTGGCCGATCATTGACCCTGAGTTTGAAAATTGGAATCGATTGATCTTTCCTCAAAATACTCTTATGCAAATTTTCATATCAATCCAATGCATAATAACGTCAATATAGTTAAAAACACTGAACAGTTCAAATGGACAACCCCTTTTGCCGACCCCTGACACAAAATTCAATACCTGGAATCAATTTCTCATCTCTCAAACCCCCTATGTGCAAATTTTTATCACAATCCGACGATAAATAACGTCAATATCGCGAAAACAATATTTGTCTTGTATGGACGACCCCCTTTACAAGGGGTCATCCGAAAATCTGAAAACATTTTTCATCATTCCTGGTCCTAATGAGCATCTATGCCAAATTTCAGCTCTCTAGCTCTTAAGATGGCTGAGCCTATAGTGGACAAACAAACAAATAAACAAACAAAAAACCCACAGAAATTGCTTTATATATATATAGGGTAAAACTGTACAAAACGCACCAGCTAAGCATAATTGTTATTTATAGCGATACCAATCATTTAAGAACCAAATTGAAAGTTGACGACGATTCAAGGATGAAATCTACGTATTATCGAAAAGAAAAAATATGATAAAAACTCGATTTTGACTATATTTTTGTAAAAAAACTAAAACAGCCAGAAAACAAACCGCGGGGTACAACGCCAAAACTAGTGGACAGAACGCACCAAACAGGAAGGTTGGTAAGAAATAGAACAATGATTATACGGAATGTAATTATTGAAACACCAAATGTTTAATTACATGTTCATCGTAGTTTTGTAAACTACCATTCTTTGGCTAAAACTCATTTAGTATTGCTAAACTCATCGAAAATTTCGCTTTTCAATATACACTTTTTAATATCCTTATATATAAAACGCCTTCAAGTAGGCAACGAAATTCAATTTTTTCGACTGATATAGTGATATCGCGGCAAACATGGCGGCCGATAATTTTTTCGAATCGAATATTGGTGCACCGTTTTAACTCGAACAAGGACGAAATTTGTTATAATTATGCAATGTTATCGTCATTTGGGAGTCAGCAAATAAAAAGAAAGGCATTTTGTTTTGGTATTCGGGTTTTCTCAAAAGTTAACAGCATTCAATATTTGAGCGTAAAACACGTGGTCTTATGGGCATTCTGCCCCAATTTTCATATGTTTGATTTTGGATAAAATTAGTAGGAAGTTAATAAAATACAACAAAATATTTATAGTCTTCCGAAAGTGCACATGAGTGGTAAAACGATAAGCTGTAGTTTGATCAGATTGCGCAGGCTGTTTTACCATAAAACCTTATATGTAACTTATGAAAAATTACAAGTTTCACGCTGATTCCATTAATTCCTCTGTTTCTAAGAACTAAAGTAGATTTTGTGAACTTTTTATCTATTGAATGATGAAAAAGCTTGTTTGCTACAATAATAATGAAGAAAAACATCATTCGAAGCCGAAGGTTAGTGTATATTTGAGAAAGAATGACATGGGCCATTTTACCCCGCTGGTGCGTCTTGTACAGTTTTCCCCTACTAAGGCTATGATCATTTAGTATCCGGGCAGTTACAAACGTGTGTATTTTAAAAACTATTCATTTGATCGAAAAACTTTATATGGAGGAAATGAAGGTGTTAAAATGACATTTAATGTAAAAATATAAAAAAAAATATGTATTAATGATTTCAAGAAAAACTAACTTTTTCATAAAATCTCTTTTTTATCTTTGCACACTTTTTTCAGTCATGTATTGATTTATTTTTTTAACCACAGAAGCAAAACCTTTGCAAAATCATGATATTTTACACAAAATCACCTAGAAAAAGCAATTGGAATCTGGTTGGAACCGTTTCATGAGAAGGCATCTTGAAGAATTTGATATCTGAAATCCGGTTTTAACATAATTTTGTTTGTCCATCAGAATACATCTGTCATATTGCGTAAAAACCGGATGCACAGATGGCGATCTTTGAAACTGATCATTATTAGTTATTTACTTGGAGTCTACTAGTCAGGCAACACTTTTTGCCTGCAGGAAATGGATGTTTTGCATTATTTTAGGAGTCTGCATTCAGTTATCCCCAATAACCATAGACTTTTTACCATATTTAAGATCAAGGGTTGCACTCCGATGGTTGGTTTGAACTTCTTATGGATCCTAGAGTGGCTCCTTATACTTCTTAACCATTTGGTCCGAAAAAAAAATCAGAGAAAATCTACATTTCATGACCTTTCAAGTAAACAATGAAGAATTTTCGAGGCGCAAAATGCGTAAAAGGAGCAAATTTGTGCAAAATTTTTTTTAACATGTCTTTTTGCATCGTATATATCTCAAACACACGTTAACTTAAAAATCTATCAAAAATAGGCAAGATAGTCCTTTTCATAACCAACACAACGATACTAAAGTTTTGCATGTCCGAGTTCCATTAACGTAGCTATCATCGAAATAAAGTGCCCGGATACTAAATGATCATAGCCTTAGCTGATCCCATACGAACTCCGTTTCGCATTCAACTTGGAATATGTCAAGAACAGTTTGAATGAAAGTCTATTGCCAAGCATTTTCCAGATGCACTTCGGATTAATTGTTAAGTGATAATTGCAAAAATGTTTGACGATCACTTTTTCTGTTGTCTGCTACTTAATTTTAAATCAGGAATCAATTTACCGAGGCAAAAAACCACGTGTATAAATTTCGACTCGATCGTTGCATAACAACGCAATTATTGCCAAAAAGTTTAACCCATTTCGGTGACCTTTAATTTAATCTTTGATATCTGGAATTGATTGCCCTTCCCTCAAAACTCTCGTGTGCAAATTTGCAAAGCAATCCATTGCATAATAACGTCAGTATTGCTTAAAAAAGAGAAAAATTAATTAATATGGACGACCCCTTTCGTCGACCCCTGGCGAAACATTTGACAGCTGAAATCGATTGCCCGTCCTCGAAAATTACCGTGCGCAAGTTTTCATTCCAATCCGATGTCAAATAACGACGATATTGCAAAAATATTTAAAGGTTAATATGGACGACCCCTTTTGTCGGCCCCTTACACTGAATTTTATACCTGAAATCAATTACTCATCCCTCAAAACTCTCGTGTACCAATTTTCATCTGAATCCGATGTATATTAACGATAATATCGCATTAACAGTGAATAGTTAATATGGACGACCCCTTTGGCAGATCCCTGTTTGTAATTTGGATAAGTGAATCAATTTTTTGTCCCTAATAATTCCTATGTTCAAATTTTCATCCCAATCCAATGTATAAAAACGTCAATATCACTATGATATTGAAAAATTTATATGGACGGCCCCTTTTGCCGGCCTCTTACACTGAATTTGATACCTTAGATCGATTGCACGTCACTCAAAACTATCGTGTACCAATTTTCAGCTAAATACGATGTATAATAACGTCAATATAACAAAAACAGTAAATATTTAATATGGACGACCCCTTTGGCTGACCCCTTACACAAAATATGACACCTGAAATCGATTGCTCGTCTTTCAAAACACTCATGTGCAAATTTTCAACACGATCCGACGAAAAGTAACGTCAATATCGAGAAAACAATATTTGTCTTGTATGGACGACCCCCTTCAGAAGGGGTCTTCCGGAAATCTGAAAACATTTTTCATCCTTCCTGGCCCTAATGAGCATCCATGCCAAATTTCAGCTCTCTAGCTCTTAAGACGACTGAGTCTATAGAGGACAAACAAACAAACAAACAAACAAACAAACAAACAAACAAACATACAGAAATTGCTTTTTATATATATAGATATAGATATAGATTATTGGATTCTCGTTGTGGGAGAAATCCGTTTGTCACTTTTCTTTAAAATCACAGTTTGATTAATTATCACTCTAGTTCCAAGGATCAGAACAGATAATTATATTAATGTCGAAACCAAATTATTTATGAAATTTGAGGCGTCTCCCATAGCACAAGTCTCAACCATCTCCTGATCGCATTTTGAAAAACACTTCCTTTATTGGACACAGGCGGTTCGGGTGAGTTTTCTAAGAAAACCCCTCTCAAAAGCTCCAATGGACTCGAAAGTCATGAAACACGAAACACTGTTAACTTCACTCGAAAAAAACACGGCTTCCGCCCACCAGGTGCCGAAGACCATCCGGATCTTCCGAACATTATGGGCAACACCATGAATCGAGCACCTTCTGCATGGTCCAGCCATGGCTCAGAATTTTCAAGCAATAAATAAACATTGATGGAAATCGTCCAGCATGGTCTTTGTCGCTCTGGGCCAATAAAGAAGCTAGCTTTCCAAAAGGCGTCTATTCCACTTTCTTTCTATCCCCTCGGTATGGTTTTTACGTCCTAAGAAAAATATCCTTGCTCTACTTACCTATAGGTAAAGTACTCACTCAGTCAACGAAAACGTCGTTTGCTCAAACGGTTTCATTCGATTGTTGTTCCAGGGTGAAAGTAAAAAAGAAAAACGGAAAACCATCCTTCTCTCTTTACACGGCCGGGCGATTTTGCTGAATTCAGCTTACGGGCTTTGTGTTTGGAGAAGCGGCAGATTTGTTGTTGTTTAGCAACCATCTTTGGGGCAACATTTCAAGAGGACGAATTTTGTTGCGTTCATTCGTCATTCAACATCGTTCAAACATTGCGGGAGTAATCCATTAATCGTACTGCCTGTTGAAGGGCCCGTGAAAAGTATACAATGAGTGATACAAGCCAAAAACATGTTTGCCCTGTTGACGTTGTGAAGTTCTCGTTGAACTTCTATCATCTGTTGAGATGATCGATCAAAACGTGTTTATACTAAACTTTAAGCCATTTGAAAATTTACAGAGATTCGGTAAAGCTTAAATATTTTTGAAACTGAATGGGTAGTTGCACTTTTTCTTCCTTAATTTTTTACGTTCTCTATGGAAATCCTATATGAGACTCTCAGAAACAGAAAGTAGTGCAATTTTAACAAATGTTAGTTTTTTAAATCAATTGAACTCTACGATAAAATTTGGGAAACCGTACTGCGACCTCCCAGTTTGCTACTCTGGGTGCGATTGGACGACTCATTATGATACAATATACAATGTTACAAGTAACATTGTACCCCGTACGCCACAAAGTCTACCTGGTGCAACTGACTTAATGGCCACCTTAAACTGTTTAACACACTAACAGTGGAAGGCTATGAGGTCCATCGTACTAGCACGCTTCAAGGCAATACTCAAAATCGAATCCACTCTATCAGCAACGACCTCGGATCTCCACGACTCAAGTCCTGACCTCTCCTCTAACGATTCAAGGTCGACTTTCACTCTTGTTGACTTAAGATTCACACTTTTTTGTCCGGCGAGAGCAGCTTATCCAAGATACACGCCTGTGGCAGCACAGCATTATCCCCTAAGCTTCACTCTTATGGATCGGCAATACTCGGATACTCCCTGCCGGTGGACTTATCATACCACACATGCAAAGTATCCCTGAGATCCACTACGCAGAAGGTGATGCTTTATCTTTGTAGATTAACTCGTGGGATCGGACGCACTCTACCCTAAAGTAACCCGATGGTGAGACATTTTACACCGGTTCGCCATGACCATGTTACGCTTTCATCTTTCTCCGTGTTTATACACTTGCACCTTGTTTCGACGCTTTAAGGGCAATTATGGTAGTGTAACGACCACGATTACGACGATCACGATAGTTGCGCCAGAGCCTTTCGG
Organism: Uranotaenia lowii; assembly: GCF_029784155.1. Lineage (NCBI taxonomy): Eukaryota > Metazoa > Arthropoda > Insecta > Diptera > Culicidae > Uranotaenia > Uranotaenia lowii. The sequence continues at coordinate 74,942,401 of NC_073693.1, read as the reverse complement.
ACGGTCGAGCACCCAGCGTCACCTGTTACGTGATCGTTTTGTCAAACATCCGTACGCATTGAGCAAATCGCTGGCTTCGTGCAGCTGGTCAAGACGTGGCCAGACGCACCAAACCGTCAACATTAGTCTCTCTCGTCGACACTACCCCAAGGGACAACGAATGTTTTACTAGGTCCTTTAAGCATCTTATGAAACTGAAACTTGTACTAGTAGACAGCTATAAAAACTGAAATATTACTTGGGATGACATTCGAAGGCCCTGTGGCCAAACACCGGTAGCACCTGGTTGGTTATAAGTAGGAGGTAAGTAATTCGGCACATCGACCATTCCACTAAAATCCTTACAACTTGAGGCACTTAATTTGCTTTGCTCACTGACAGCTGTACAAGTGCGACTTGTGTTCCGTTGTTATGCGACCGACCCTAAGCCGAAGTGTGGCTTCATCCCTGCGATTCCACATTGCGAACCTTACGCGTTACGCAGCTCGTTTTCTTCTGTCACCTCATCAGGATAATTGACTTTAACGGTTTTAGCCGGTTGGAATTATTGAATTTTTGTGTCGTATTTTTTAATGTTTAAGCTAGAAAATTCATGTTCTTGTACTGTCTGACACCAATAGAGCACCACAGTTGGCTCGTTTGCTGCGAGCTGCTTTCAATGGAGGAAAAGGAGGATCACTTGGAAAATGGAATGAAATAGTCGAAAAGGAAGCTTGCTTACGTTTTTCTCTCTCTTCTGTACCAGGATTACGTGTGTGAAGTCAAGTTCCTGTATAGTGTTTGTGAACGTACACGGAGTTCACCCGGATACTTAATTGTCTCGTCCCTAACCCTTTGTGGTCTCGCGCCTAACACGTAAAGGACCAACATCTTCGTCCTCGGGTTCTACGGATCCATAACTCTCAAGCAGGACTTCTCTTCTCGGCCTGTCCGGATACGGGGCACTTTCATGGGCAGGCCTATTAAAAACCAAAGAAGAAAGACGATTGCAGCGACTGATTTCAACAACGCCCGTTGGCGCTGATGATTTCGGTACCCCGTCGATACGCAAATACATCGACAGCCCCCCTGCTGTCGGAACTACGACGTCGTGACGCAGAAGTAACAGCAGTACATCACGGTTAGTGAAACAATTACAGGCCACACAGAACATTGTTTTTCACACACTAACAACACGCCACAAGAGAGATAAATGAAAAACTACAGTTTACATTAAATTCCCGGTTTCTTGTATTTTATCCGAGATGACTTTGGTTACCCAGTAGCCAGCCGACCTTGAGGTTCCGTATTTGTAGGCTACTGGCTTGTCTAGCAGTTGCTCATCAATCCGTTACACGATCACCAGCTTTTCAACTGAGTGAAACTTAACTGGGTTTCCATGAACTTTCTCTGTTATCAAGATAATATCATCTGTACGGTTCCGCCTAATCCCTGGATGTTTTCAGCTAATTTGGTAAGAAGATCTCATTTGTGACAGTACCTGTGCGTACGATTTGTTCTCCGCATCGTTTCTCTCGCGGCTAGGAGCTGTAGGAACCGAAAGAACCGTAGAAACCGTACGAACCGTAAGGAACCGTGCAAACCGAACGAACCCTAAGAAACTCTTAAGAACCATAAAAACTGTAAGAAACCGTAGGAACCGTAGGCACCGTGGCCACCGTATGAACCGTGCGAACCGTACGAACCATAGGAACCGTACGAACTGTAGGAACCGTAGGAACCGTAAGGAACTGTAGGAACCGTACAAACCGTAGAAACCCTAAGCAACCCTTAAGAACCGTAGAAACTGTAAGAAACTATAGGAACCGTACAGACCGTAGGAACTCTAAGAAACCCTTAAGAATCGTAGAAACTGTAAGAAACCGTAGGAACCGTAGGCACCGTATGAACCGTGCGAACCGTAAGGAACCGTAGGAACCGTAGGAACCGAAGGAATCGTAGGGAACCGTGGGAACCGTAAGGAACTGTAGGAACCGTACAAACCCTAAGGAAGCCTAAAGAACCGTAGAAACTGTTAGAAACCGTAGGAACCGTACGAACCGTAAGGAACCGTAGAAACTGTAGAAACCGTAGGAACCGTACAAACCGTGGGAAACCTAAGGAACCCTTGGGAATCGTAGAAACTGTAAGAAACCGTAGGAACCGTAGAAACCGTAGGAACCCTAAGGAACCCTTAAAAATCGTGGAAACTGTAAGAAACCGTAGGAACCGTAGGCACAGTATGAACCGTGCGAACCGCAAGGAACCGTAGGAACCGTACGAACGGTAAAAACCGTACGAACGGTAAAAACCGTACGAACGGTAGGAATCGTAGGAACAGTACGAACTGTAAGGAACCATAGGAACCGTAGGAACAACCGTACGAACAGTAGGGACCGTAGGAACAGTACAAACCGTTAGGAACCGTGAGAACCGTACGAACCTTGAGAACCGTAGGAACCGTATGAACCGTGAGAACCGTAAGAACTGTGAGAACCGTAGGAACCGTAAGAAGCCGTATACACCGTTCAAACCGTAGAAACCGTAGACACCGTTCGAACCGTAAGGAACCGTACGATCCCTAGGAAACCGTAGGAACCATACGAACTGTAGGGAACCGTAAGAACCGTAAAAAACCGTACAAAACGTAGGAACTCTAAGGAATATTTAAGAACCGTAGAAACTGTAAGAAACCGTAGGAACCGTATGCACCGTAGGCACCGTAACCGTGTGAACCGTAAGGAACCGTAGGAATCGTAGGATCCACGAATCGTAGGAACCGTACGAACCGCACGAACCGTAAGAAACCGCAGGAACAGTAGGAACCGTATGAACCGTACGAACGGTAGGAACCGTTGGAACAGTACGAACCGTAAGGAGCCGTACGAACCGGTAGGAACTGTAGGAACCATACGAACTGTAGGGAACCGTAAGAACCGTAAGGAACCGTACAAAACGAAGGAACTCTAAGGAACCTTTAAGAACCGTAGAAACTGTAAGAAACCGTAGGAACCGTATGCACCGTAGGCACCGATAGAACCGTACGAACCGTAAGGAACCGAAAGAACCGTAGGAAACGTACGAACCGTACGAACCGTAAGGAACCGTTTAAACCGTATGAATCGTTAGAACCATACGAACCTTATGCACCGTAGGAACCTTAGACACCGAACGAACCGTAACGAACCGTACGCCCCGCAGGAACCGTAAGGAACCGTAAGGAACCGTACGAACTGTACGGAACCGTTTTAACCATACGATCCGTAGTAAACCGTAGGAACCGTACGAACTGCAAGGAACCGTAGGAACTCTAAGGAACGTTTAAGAACCGCAGAAACTGTAAGAAACCGTAGGAACCGTAGGAACCGTTGGAACAGTACGAACCGTAATGAACCGTAAGAACCGTACGAACTGTAACGAACCGTATGAACCGTGAGGAACCATACGAACTGTAAGAAACCGTGGGAACCGTACGAACCATAGGAAACCGTAGAAACCGTACGTATTGTAAGGAACCATAGGAATCGAAGAAACTCTAAGGAACTTTTAAGAACCGCAGAAATTGTAAGAAAGCGTAGAACCATATGCACCGTAAGAACCGTAAGAAACCGTACGAACCGTAGGAACCGTATAAACCGTACGAACCGTAGGAACCTTAGATACCGAACGAACCGTAACGAACCATATGAACCGTAAGAAACCGTACGAACTCTAAGGAACCGTAGGAACCGTACGATCCGTAGGAAACCGTAGGAACCATACGAACTGTAAGGAACCGTAGGAACCGTAGGAACTCTAAGGAGCTTTTAAGAACCGTAGAAACTGTAAGAAACCGTAGGAACCGTAGGCACCATAAGAACCGTGCGAACCGTAAGGAACCGTAGGAACCGTACGAACGGTAGGAACCGTTGAAACAGTACGAACCGTAATGAACTGTAAGAATCGTACGAACCGTAAGGAACCGTACGAACAGTGAGGACCGTACGAACCGTAGGAACCGTAGACACCGTACGAACTGTAACGAACCGTAGGAACCGTAATGAACCGTAAAGAACCGTACAAACTATACGATCTGAAAGGAAGCATAGGAAATAAAGGAACCGACGAACCGTAGAAACTGTAGGAACAGTAGGAACCGTAAGGAACCGTAACCTCAGGAACGATAGTAAGCGTAGAAACCGCAAGAAACCGAAAGTAAGTCGCTCACAAGAATTGATCAAGGACTGACTTTGTTATGCCTAGTGTTGCCAAAATATAAAACGCTGACATAGAAATTTATTTCATTTCATTTTTCTTCAGTGTTGCCAAATTCATCTTTTATTCTGTTTTTTTTTTATTTAATCCTTCATCTCATCCCTACAGGCGTATGTCCCGTCATACGGTCTAATTAGGTCGTTAGCTGATTATGCGATAAACGCGGAAATTATTGGTATGCATTCAGAACTTTTAAACGCCGCCTTTTGGTGTGAAGAACCTCTACCAACAAAAAAGTAGGTGCATCAATCTTCACACCTGTGCCAACAAAAAAGGGGTTACCATTTACTTTGAAATTATCGTTCAAGGGATTAATGTCACGTTGACGTTCAGCACATTTCGGTTATTCCATACTTCAATTCTATTACTAAAACGAACCTAAAATCAAATTTTTCAATTTCATAGAATACTTCTTGTTTGAAATTTGGAAATTTTTAATTGTAACTTTTGTAAACCATTTAATTTTGTAACAATATATTTCTCTCTTACAAAGCCGAATGTTAATTTTATGAGCTTCCGAAAAAAAAAACAAATCCCCGGGATTTAAAGTAGAACAGCGATATAAAAGTGTTTTCCACAAATTATGTCTGCGTTTAAGTGCCTCCCATTAAAAGCTCTGCTCCACAGTCGTGTTGTTGTAAACTTTGCCATCGTCCCGTTATGAGGTGTCCAACGTCCTAAATTGTTCGCAAGGCAAGAACAAAATCTCCACTTGCTTGGGCCAAACGTCAAAAGCAACGACGAAGATGGCTGAAGGCATTAATCAATTAAGCTCTGTTTTAGTAGACGCGCCATCGTGATGTGAAGTGATGATGAACCGTGCAAACCGGGACAAATCGAATCAGACGTTCCCGGGGTTCCAGGCAGGGACTGCTTCTTTACAGGTAATAATTAAGCTGATGCTGAAGGATCAACTTGTTAAAAGTTTTTTTTCCTCCGGCCTGTCTTCTCTGTCGCATCGTCTGTGCTTCTCTAGACGTTTAGCAGCCATTTTTCGAGCGCCGCATGTTCGCTTACTTCAGGAATTTGCATACCCTGATTGGGTGAGTTTCCGTGATTGGGAAATTAATTTGATTGATTTTGTTTTTTTTTTGGTTCGGGCAGAAGTACTTGAACTTCCTCTCGTTAGAAGGTCGTATGAATCAAGTTTAAAATTTGATAAAGATGCTAAAAATAAAGCGAGCAATTTGCCGATCGATTCGCTATTGGTATATTCGTCAGCGATTTGTTTTAGGGAAGACGTTTTCGACAACCCGTTTAGGAAAATAGCTATAACTTGGAAAATAGATTAGACCCAAAAGTTTCAAAATTCAATGTTTATTTTCTAGGAAGTCTCCAATCGTAAAACTAAATTATAATAATAATCGAGCAAGGGAGGAATGTTTGTGAAATAGTCAATTGAAGATAATCGTCCATTAAGGTATAGCCAAAAAAGCATTCTAATAAACCTTCCCATACTTTAGAGAAATTGTTTCTACCGCCATAAAAATCCGTGGTACTCGATATGGCTCACAATTTACTGCGAAAAACCAGTAAAAAGTTTCACAGCCTCGGCATCCGATCGAAAATCCGTACAATTACTGTGCTGCTTTATGAACCGACCCGTAAAACGAGTCGAGACTCGCCCTCTGCCTCGTAACCAGAGCAAGAAAAATAAGCCCGAAACATTTCTTAATCTGGTCAGATAAAATATTCAAACCGCTTCCTCTCGGTTAGAGGCCGCATTATACACATAGTAATGAACTTGGTTGAAGCAATTCACAAAAACGACATAATGACTTTTCCGTTCCACTTCACTCCAGTCAGACCTGCACACATTCGCACACACACATTTCCCGGACTTCCGGTGATTGTGGAGAGGAATGGATTGGATTTCTACTGTACCTTCCAATGAATCGAGATCTGGAGGCTGGGGACCGGAGGATGCGAACCGGAACCTTTTTTGAGCGCTTGAGCGCTATTATATGGGTCCTACTCACTAGTAGGTATATTGGGCAACTTGATGGGCATAATCTCACTTCCCACATACACTTTCGGGAGCCTTGGAAACTTTTTGTTGTTTCCTTCTTGAGCGCACAGCGGGAAAAGGACGACCAAGTTAATGGCAGTAGGTATGAGGTGTAAAGTTGTTATGTTGGTTTAATTTCAAAAGCTGGATCACATAAGTCTGTCTGGCCAGAATCAAAGGGAAGATTAGGTGCTTTTATAGGCTTAAGGAACATTTGGCGTGTTCGGCAGATAGAAATTAATACCACAGTGTTAAATTCATACAGGGAGGCTGTAGACTGGAAGTGCTCGGAGTTGGGGAATAAATCACTGTGCTTGTTTATGAGTTGTTCTCAGTAAACATGTGTTGTGGTGAAACAAAGTATAAAAGTGGAACCAAATGAAAAAATTGTTGCACACTTCTATAAACAATTTTCCACTTAATGTAGACCGATAAAAATCTACAGATTTTTTGGTAATGATACAATCACCGATGTATGAAGAAATGTACGGAAAACTAGGTCAAAGATCGTGCAAAACCTGTTAAACTGTTCGATGAACATTTTACACCAGAAAATGTCGTTAAAACTTGTTTCGCCAGTAAATAATAAAATTAACTTGATTCAGCATTATTTTTGGAAATATTTTCAAAATCAGCTGAAATATTGACAACTTTTTTTCTATTTTGTCCAAAGAGGTAGGGCAAAGGATTAAGATTGGTAAATCATCCTTCCAGTAGATTTCCTCTATATATGTAGATATAGATTCCTAGAGATAGATGGAACTGATTCAATTGTTCTAAAATATTGGCAATGGTCTTATCTGCACCATAAATTTTTAAATAAAATCAGATTGTTGCATGTAAGAATACACTTGGTCTAAATTTAAGTGAATCTGTGCACTCATGGTAAATTGCGTACAAAGATACAGGGTGACAAAAAAGTCCGGTCACACAGGAAAATCTCAATATTTCAAAAAATAAGAAGAAAATCTGAATCTGGCTTTCAAAGCTTTATTCAGTAACTCATGAAGATACTTTATAGACGATATCTCGGAATAACACCACCGTTCTTTGATCGAACCAGCTTCAGACGTCTCGGAAAGTCATCGCAAACGGCGCGCAAGCACTCCATCGGCATTTCGTCCCAGATTTTCGTGACAAATCGCTTGAATTGCTCCAAATTTGTTATTTTATAGTCGTTAAGCTTAGACATCATGTATTCTCTCACGAAATAATCCAGTGGATTCAGATCCGGAGACGACGGAGGCCATTCATTCTTCGAAATAAAATCGGTCAAGTTTTCTTCACATCACGCCTGAACATTGTTCAGTGAACAACCTTTGCGGTGTGGGATGGGGCGCCATCTTGCTGGAAGAAGTAGTAACCGTTTTTAAACAATAGTTCAGCTTGAGGCAGATCATTTTTCTTTAAAACCGTGTCCAAGTGTACGCTGCGTTGATTTTGACCCCTTTATCGATAAAAATAAGAGGCAGTTTACCTCTCTTGCAAATGGCTCCCCAAACCATCAATGAAGTCTTATTTTGGAACCGGGAAACGTTCAGGTTGTTCGCAGGAGCTTGCTGGAGGCTCACACTCCAAACTCTAGCATTTTGATGATTGACTGTTTGCTCCAAAACGAACAGCTTCTCGTCCGAAAAATAATCTCGTCATCTTCGCGCCAACCGAGCAGCGTTAACAGCTGTTCTTTACTCTGCCTTGGCTCATAACTCAATGTAAACAAACTGCACAGAAACGAAACTCTGCCACTTTGGGCAACAAAGTTAGCCCTTTCATTTGACATATAGATGGCACCAGAGAGATGCAACGTGTAGGCTACAGGCGACCCCAAAAAAGTTTGACCGGACTTTTTTGTCACCCTGTACATCATGCTAAATATTAACGATATTGAATTTGCTTCAATTGCGGTGGTGTTATTTTAAGAGTGTCCCACAGGAAAAAAAACGCTGTTGAAAAAACCCAGTGAACCGTTCATTTCTTTACTTTCAGGCAAAAACTTCAATCTATTTGTAATTTTTGGTACATAATAGCGCCAGTACCAAATTTTATTCGCAAGTCAGACTTCCGAATTTCGAACTTACTTCCGACAAAGAAAAGTGAAGTACCTACATGGACAACATATACTTTATTCCAGTTCAATAGGATATCCGTATAATCCTACATTATTCCCAAAATCTCTCATAAGATTTCATACAACAACTGACTTCATCTTCCTTATTACAAAAAAAAAACAGCTTGTCTTCTTTTTTTTTCTCAGGTTTGATCTTCTAGAAAAGCTTCATGAGTGCAGCCTCAAAAATTTTCTTCGACTGGTCTATGTTACAATGTGTTCGGAGGATTCATTGCCCGGATTCGCTCATTCCGAATTTGTCTGGAGAATATTCTGGCAACCTCAAATGCTAAGAACTATTTTATCTTGTCTCAGGCCCGGGCGATGGTCTCGTCCATGGGGGGAGGGTTAGCTAGAAATACCAACAATGCCAAAATAATAATAAATAAGGTGCGGTGTGTTTCGTAAAAGGACCGAAAGAAAAAAATACAGTAACGTTAATTTTTGCATGGGCTGCTAGTAGTGATTTTCCCCATTCATTTCCACCAAAAGTTCAAATATTTGGTAGGTGACCCCCCATACAAAATATTTTATTGATTTTTTTCTATTTGAAATATTAAAAAAAATTATATTTAAAGTATTTTGCAATTTCAGTGGTGCTAATTTTTTTTATTTTAACTCTCAATAATATTTGTTCAACTGGTTGACTCAACATTCTCATCAAAATCCATGAATAGTTTTTAAAATTATTTTAAACTACAGGAAATACGCAATTGAAATAAAGAACGTTGTTTTAAAAATTTACTTAAAACGCAAACTAGTTTCACTTAATTGAAACTTCTATATTTCGAACTAAAGATTGGTTGTTTATTGCTCGATCTTAACAAGGCGACGGATTGATTTGAACTGTTTCACAATTGTGTTGTGTAAAAAGTTGCGAACGATAGCAAAGAATATAAAACAAACATTCCGTATAATGAGAGAATTAACACATCTACATTTTGTGAACGTATGATTTTCCGAGAGAAATTAAGCTCATATTCGAGTAGTTGAACAGAGCTTAAGTGAGCTTTCCCCTTTTTTTAGATCACTTTCGAGTGATCAACTTTTGACGTCTGTCTGTTCTTCTACCACTACTGTACTACTACTTGCTTCATCTTACCAAAACACAAATCTTGTCAGCAGTCTTGGAGGGTTAAGTTATTTGACATCATTACAAAATATTTGTAATTGTATGAATTTGTAATGAATCAACTTAAATTTTATTATCTGATCGGGAAAACTTTTGTGAAATTTTTAATTAACAAGATTAAATATTAAGAAAATCACAAAATACTTGAAACCACTTTTATTTTTTTGTGATAACGTTTATCGTGATGCGATCTGGATTTGAAACGTTTGTCATAATTTAAGTTTAAGCCTTAGGAGAACTAAGAAAATCAAATAGTAATTGAGTGAAGATTGCGCATTCAAATCAGCTATGAAGTTGCTACTTCAAATCATTTTTCAACACAAAAATTTTGACTTGAAAAACAAAGACTCACCAATTAAAAATTGTTGAATTTTTTTTATAACTCGACTATGAAATTCGGTTATTTACTTGAAAAAAATAATTTATTTGGGAATTATAATAAAATATTAACTCAATATATCGGCCTCACCAAAATTAATCAAAATTTGCTTTTAAATGCTTTGCACCTAAATAAATGTGAACTTTGTGGTCTTGTGTAATTTATCAATATCCTTTGAATGTTGAGTTGAGAATTTAGAAGAACAAAAAACACAAATTAAAGTTGATGTTGAAATTGGTTGGTTTCTTCAAGAATATTCCATATTAGTATTAAATTTGTTATGATATAAAAGTTTGTTTTTATTATTATCAAAATGATTAGTAATAACGTAAGGGATGAACTTGTTTAGATACGTTTCTTAATAAAAACCTATTTCAAAGACTAGACAGGGTTTCGTATTAAATTGTAAATCGAATCCGACAATTAAAAACTAATTTCAATTCGTAAATGTCATGTACTGCCGCATAATGATATGACTTAGGTCTAGACTCTAGAGTAATATAGGACTAAATTCCGCTGGAGGCGAAATAATTTTACGACATGATTGATAACACTTATTTATAATCACCTTTTGGGATGGAGTAATGTTGCTACGGTAAATTGATTTCTTGAACTGGAAAATTTAACTGGAAAAAATCTATAGGGGGAGGGGGGTAGGGGGGGGGCGGTATTAAGTTAAACCCCTAAAATCCCCCCGTTTACAAGGCTTTGTCTTGTCTAATACAAATTTCGAAAAAATGCTGCTAATTTTGAGAAGAAATAAACTTTTACAAACATTATATTTGAATGATTTTCTGTGTGAACCAATGGAATATATAATAATTCGTGTAAGGTATTTTTCCACTTAATTTCTATCACTGCATTACGCCTTTGCCTGATCTATTGGGCTTTGGAAAGAGACTTGCAGTCACTATGAGTTGATTTTTGACAGTGATGAAATTCAATCAGATGAATCAGGCAAATTTTTAAACAGCTATTCAAAATAAAAGTAAACTATTTTTTTTCAATTTTTTGGCCCCGACGAAAAAACACTGGAAATCACGTTAGGCTTGGTGGCACACCATTTTTTTTTTTTTTGAAAATTGGATTTTTTCATGAAATTTGAAAAAAGACTACTTCTGAACAAAACTGAAAACCAAAAACAAGTAGATAAATAATTTTTGACAAATCTGAACCTTCCCAAAAAGTTTGTGACCATTATTTGTGATGATATTTTCAGAAATTTCATAGGAAAAGCATGTCAAACATCGTTAAATTGAGTTATTTTACTTAAGAATAAGCAATCAACATTTCCAAAGTCATATGATTTTCATGAACCAGCTTTAGAAAGCCTTTCCCAAGTGATTTCTAAATTAAATTAAGAAAATTCTTGAAATCTGTAAAAAAATAGAATCAAGAATGCTATAGCATTATTCAATGATCGTATACGGAACATCAAATTACAAAGCAGTTTTTTACCGTTTGTAAAAAAAGCCAGGTCTTCGAGGACGAAATTTGAATTTAAAAAAAGCTTTAAGAAAATGTACACAAAAAAAAGGTTTTAAGTCTTTGGATTTCAATAACGATTCAACGATTCAAATTGATGATAGTCAAAGTAAACCTTTAGAAGAATTTAAATTCATTCAGTGTGATTTAAGTACCGATCACACAAATCTTATTAACAACGTTTATGCGAAATCAAGAATAAGAATCGTTGGATCTCGAGAATCGTATGAACTGAAAGCATGAAAAGCGACTTTTAGGGGAAGCGTTGCCGCGCAAATCCGTAGGTTTAACGAAAATTAAAAATGTAGGTCTACTGATTTTGACAAAATTCGAATAGCTGTAGCGTTTTCCAGTCATTGTACAGTCTCAAAATTTTGTGGAGTGTTAGTTCTACAGTAAAACAAGAATTTTTTGAAATATCATGAACAAATATTACACGAATGCCACAAGGATGGTAAAGAGTCATTAATAAAACCTAAAAAAAAATTAAAAAAAATCAACCCAGACAGAAATGGCAGCTGGTCAAAGTTGGAAGCGAGTGCGATACTTCACGCGATTTGATTCTTTTTTTTTTAAAGCAACTGTATCTAATCTTGACTCTATGAATGTTTTTATTTATTTTTTCAAATTACCTGTAATCGACAAATGTATTTTTCTCGAAAATCTTTGTTTTTCCAAGAATAAATAGATTTTTAAATAACAATCTGTTATGTATGCTTTTCTACTTTTATTATAGGCACATATTATACTTGATAAATGCTCGATATGTTTATTTCATTTACTTCGGGTAATAATCAAATAAGCTCAATTTACGTATCAGTGCTTTATAATCTTTTGGATGAACTAATAAAAAGTACCGAATACAGACCCAGTTCGTTTTTGGCAACAATCGATTTTGGCAACATTCAATTTTGGCAACATTCCATTTTGGCAACATCCGTTTTTTTTTGTTTTTTTTTCGATTATAGTCGTTTTACCATCTTTATAGCATTCGCGACTTATCAACGTTGTAGTTGGCGGATCGTTATTGAAAAACTATCCGATACTAAAAGACATACACCGTCTTAGCCGATTTAGGCTTTACAGACTGATTAAATGACGTGGACAACTTAAGATTAACATTTAACACCCAGTACCGAGATGGGAATCGAACCCATGCCATCAGTGGACCAGCGATTACCATCTTACCACGCTAACCACTCGACCACCGAGACGTACAACTGTGTTCGATGTTTACTCTTGGGCTCGAACTCGCGGATATCGGCTCAGGAGACAACAGACTTGCCAACTGAGCTATATCACAAGTCCTCGTTTTTTTTTGAAACCACATTACCTTATAGTTTTCGCTTAGGACCAATATAATTCAGACAACCAATGGTGATAAAATAGAATAATAAAAACAAAAATTTCCTAAAAAAATTTATAAAGAACTCAAAAATGACAAATAGTTGAAAATTTCATAAAAGGCTGAAAGGCTCTTAAAATAAAGAATATAAAAATACAAATAAAAGACTAAAAATGACAAAAAAATAACTACATAATGATGAAGGGTGATAAAAATAACAAATATGACAAAAAGTATAATAAACAAAACAAGAAAAGTGCTTAATGCATTTCAAATAAAAAAATTAAAAATGACCAAAAATTGTCGGAAATTGTCTATTTAGAAATGACGTTGATGATAATAGTTTTTTTTTGTAGTAATAAGGGAAAAAAGTAGAGAATAAAACCGTTTGATTTTGGCATCAATCGATTTTTGCAACATTCGATTTTGGCAACCAAAAATGTTTGGGTGTGTTGCCAAAATCGAACGGGGTCTGTGTATCAGTTGAAATGTAAAAGGAACAAATTTATTTTAAATTATATTTATATTTGTTTTATAAAAATGTCATATCCGATAAAATAGATAAATGTTTGAAGTGTTAATTTTATGAAACGAAATAAAAAGATTACCCATAAAAAATAATGCCTATAATTTTTGACTGGAGTGCTGAAACCACAATACAGTATTCTAATCTCATCTTGAATGATTTGCAGAGAAACATATCATTCCATCAAAGAATGAAGATATCAAATTAAGCCGTGTTCAAAATTTGTACACAAAATGACCCCAACTTTCAATCTTGTATGAGTATTTGATTTGCATTCATAAAAACATCAGAAATTTGAAATTATCAAACTTATTTTTCCCACACATATCAGTGTTTAGAGCAAGAGCGATATTCTGCTGGTCAGGGTCACATCAATTTGAATCTTGTAATATGCCAATTCATTCAAACGTGTGATTTCCGAAACCCCATGGAGCAGATTTATATTCCAACGATTTTTCTTATCCATGCTGCTTTATCCGTTTGCTTAAAAAACGGCAAGTCGTGTTTTTTTTTTGTATTCCTAAAACTCGTGGTTGAGCGGCTTTAAGCCATAAATCACCGGGACCGTCAAAAACCGATTTTCCTAATAAAAGAGGGGGAAAAATATCCTAACATATCAACGACTCTTGTTTACTTGATCCCTCAAATCTCAAGACGAAAATTGTCCTTTGGGATGATAAGACAGTGGATAGGATTTGTTACTCTTGAGTGAACCCTGGCTAACCTTTTCCTGTTGTTTTTTCCGGATTGGTTCAACTTTGTATCGTGAGGGTCGCGTTGAAGTGCCCCATGTCTGGACCAAAACCAAGCCGATTCCATATAAAAATAAAACCAAAAAATTAGTTAACCAGAAGCTGATACTTCTATTTTGGTTGATTATCCTCTTATTTTTTGGTTTAAGTTGATTCGTTTCAATTTGTACCGAAATTCTGCCAGCCTTAAATTAGAATTTTCTGCATGTAATATGAAAAATGAAATTAAATATACTGTATGTGTTTCTCACCCTAGGGAACTACCGTCATATTTTCCGATAGAAGCTTTTTCTATTTTATATTTCTCGTTCCCTGCCAAGAAGAGTCAGTTTCCATGCTTTGCATTTTAGATTCGAAGTCGTGCTGCCTGACTAGCTGTGTACCAACCTTGAAAGTCAACTTTTAATTTGACAGCTTGATTGGGTTCGAGGTTTTTTCTTGTTTCGATGTGAAGCAATATGCAATCAAATTTCAGTTTCATCAAAGTTTGGAGCTTGACACATACGTGCTTATTTTGTATATAAAATTCCACCTGTCTCGGTGAAATGTCTTGGCTTTAATTTAATTGATGTTAGAAAATATCCTGTCAATTCAATTTCCCGAGACAGATAAACCTCGAATGGAAGATTTTCCAGATGAATTTAAAAAACAAAATTCATTGACATCTGGAACTCTTCCAGCATCCCTCGAGAGAGAAAGATCTGCGAGAGCAACCTTTTGTTTACATTGTTCTGATCCATTCTTCTTTCCTTTTTGTAGTCTCAATCCCAGTTTCCGGCTGATGCCACCATTGAGGATAATCAATGGCGTGTCGCTTTTTCCCGGTTGCTGAAAGTCACCGCGGAAAGTAAAGCTAATTAGCAAGGTTCCATTAATCTTGCTTTGAATTCAAAATCGTAATTTTGGCAGCCTTACCCAAGGTTCGGGACCAACTTGAAGGGGAACATCCAGAATCCTTCACCGACTGGGGCTGCTGTTTTTTACCCGAACAAAGGGCTCGGGAAAAACTTTTCACCAATAAAAATAAATTATGCGTGAAATACACTGTGTCATTCTGCGTACAACCCCACCGAAATCGGCTGGTCTTTCGTGAATTGTATATTAGCTGATGCCGCGCGCACCGCTCTATGGAAACGTAAATCAAAATTTACATACATTTAAGGATCCTTCTGGCTGTTTACATATGCAGCCAGAAATACGACCATACAAGGTTGCAGGGAAAATGGGACGATTCGCGACTTGTAGTTCTTTAGATGGGTAGTTAAGAACTCAGTTCAAATAAAGGAATCCAATTGAATTTTTCTTCTGTTGAAATTTGAAAGACATGCACTTTTTATTTTTACACCCATAGAGGAGGTTGCAAAAATCCAATGCCTATTCCTAACAAATCTTTGTTCCAAAAATGCGCTTTAAAGTTTACTGTACCAAAGATGATATGATTGGAAAACCACTACTGGCATAAAGACTCGAGCTCCCAAGCAAAATGATTCATGATCATATTACATTCAAGCAAAATAAGAAAACCATTTTATGGGATTTTCATCGTATTGCAAAATACATCCCAAAAAATATAGTGAGAATCGAACTCACTGCAACATTTGCAGCTTGTCAGTCCGGTATCTTACCCAGTGCACCATCTGAGTCAGTTAGCAGCAAACGAAAGTTTATTGTCATAGTTCTTCTGCCACCGCCGATTACCAAAAAACGCACTGAATTGGCCGTCTACCTTTTGGCCGGTGTTTTTTTCATCATCCTTTGTCTTTGATGGAAAAGAGGTGAGAATAGGAGAGGAATGGGGTGGGAATGTGAAACTGGATTCTGTTATTTACTGCCTTCCATTTTACGAACACACACAACGCTCGTTAAATCATTCGACAATATCCTTGCTGGGTGATTATTTTCATTCTGTCTTATCTATGTGTTTGATTTAGTTTCTTTCAGACATATGTATGTATGCAATGCGGTTGCGCTGGGAGGACAATGCCAGTGATAAAAAAGCTCGTTAATGCTGGTCCGGCATAGAATCTTATACCGATAATTCCACCTCCAAGGAAGTTCATTATTGGAGTAGAGTCTGATTTGTGGCTGTAGCTGTGGGTGAACTGTATTACGTGTCACAGCGAACGACCGAGTCCTTCATTTGGTAATTCTATATACAGAAGTGCAATTAGTCGACTCATATTATACCCACATATACATATGTACCTTCTATGCCTTAAACCACCAAAGGCCTCTGACCCTGTCCCTACTCAGAAATATGTTGAAACTTTACTTTGATGTAAGACATTTGAAAGCAATTGCGAAACCACTTGAATGTTGCTGTTGAACTTTATCGGTGCTCGAAGGTATTGCTTACTTTCTCTCCGATGGAAAATCAAGGATTGTCCACTCAGCTTCAATTATAGGAAACGAAACTTCTCGGATATTCCCCTGCGGTGGAGTTATTCTACTCAGGCACACGGTGCAGCGTATTCACGGCATTTACTAAGCCCAACAGTATGCCCTAACTTTGAAGCTTCAACCACACTCTACTCGACTGTTTCCCGCCATTGGGATCAGTCTACTCGGACCAGAGTTCGGCTTTCTTATTTCATCTTCAACGAGTTGAAGAGCCGCTGGTAGCGCTGCAGGAGGCATGCTGGAAGAGCTCCAGGGTACGTGCGCTCCGAGATACCATCTACCAGAGCTGCGCAACACACACGAGCTTATTTTCTATTTCTATATTTATTTAGTATAGTATTCCGTTTCACGAGTCGTGAGACACGACATAACTTGACGAACATAGCTAGCTTGCTTGACTACTCATATCCACCTTAAATCATTTAACTTGAAATGCTGTGAAGATAGGATCATTCATCAAAAATAAAAAAAGGGAAACTTCAGATAACATATTTGATTAGGCTTTGCTCAACTTACGCATTTCGAATTCTATGATCGCTGGCGTGGCTAAGCAGAACAAGTTCTACCTCGCCAATGGTTGCTACTCCGTGATTGATCGAGGCCATCAATTTTGTGCAAGGGCCAACAGAATGGTGCTTGGGATTAGCAGTTCATTCACAATGCACAAAACTCATGCTCTCCCTTTGAAGAAGATCAATAACGGCGCCGGCCACGTCCTAGTAGTCAATGGGGGAAACATGAAAGGATGTTAGTAGGATACTTTTTAGGTTCAATCAACAACCTTCTGTCCCTATATATTCCAAAGACAAGCTTTGAAAAATTCAGAAACAAAGGTAGGCCAATATCACCACCTATGGAAACCGTCTGTACGTCTGCGAATCTATATTCAAATATCCAAGGATAGGGTTTTGTTAGTAGGGGAGAGGTTGTAGATCAGGATCCATTTTGGTGAATGGTGCGATCGAGTTTTCCTACACCTCCTATGCTCCTAGATATTTCCTAAGGAAACTCCTATTTCTATCTTTGAGGCAGTAATAAGCAGTTTAATAGAAAAGTGAAAATGTGTTTAAATTATCTTTAAACTAACTTTTTTTCCTAATTCATGTTCCTGATACACTAATGTGTTTTCAAAAACAACCCTTTAGAGTAAAGACACTTTTATTATACTTCGCGGAATATTATTAAAAGATATTTAAAATATTAAAAATTTTGTTGATGTATGAAGTAAAGCCCTTGGGTTCTTTTAAATTTTTAACTTGTTATGTACGTTGTGTCAGTTATCACAAGATCGTTTTTGGAAACTCATCAGTGCAATTCAAATTTTTGCCTCATATTGATTTAACAATTGCACGGAGAAAACAAATTAACCAAAAAAGTTGGTTATTTATAAGATGGACTCAACAAGATTGAAATAGCAGAAATCAATTCAATGGAAATCCAAACCTTAACTGATTAAGAAAAAAAGGCTTTTTTAAATAATAATTTAGTAAAAGTTCAAAGCTGCGTTTGCCGTAGTAAATCAAACACTTATCAGCACCTAAACTGAACAAAATGACACATAATATACATAAAACTAACTGAAAGTATGAATGGACTACGTCAGAAAAATTGATGTCTTAAATACAAAAGTTTATTATATTCCTGATTTTATCGTATTTTTAACGCTTGAAGCATTATTTTTATTTATTTCTATGAATGATTCAATCCTATACTCAATCAAAATACACTCATCCCTGATCCATTCAGTATATCAAACTCGAGAACGCGAAGAAATTTGAATCGTCCAAGTAATGTGTTTTATTAAATGCTTTGAATATGAAAATAATATCAAATTGGAATTGAAATACGATTTGGAGACGAACTCCACATTAGACTGAGTCGATCCGGGCCCACTCCCGAACCTCCCAAACCCCGGGATCCAAAAAGCCTCGTCCCGGCTCAAAACTCATCCATGATTCCCCACAGAATCCCCAAGCAACGCCTACACAAGCAAACCAGAACTTCAAGGTCTGTATGGGAAAATCGAATATCCTGCACTGAAAAACCAACACCAATCCTGTCTCCTCCGTAGAACCGAGCCCGCTAACGGTTCCCGCGCGAATCCATGAATTCCCTAAAGGAAACCTTCCTCCGACGAACCCTGACGAATACCACAACCCCGTATCCAACTAGGCAAAAAAATTATTAGCTAACAGGGGCATGTCCCTTGACCTTGAAAAACAAGAAACTCAATCGACATTACCTCTGGATGCATAGCGAAGTTTTGCATGGAAATAAGTCATGCAATACCTCTCCAGGCATCCAGCAGCGATGCAATCCGAGTCCACTTCTTTTCAATGCCAAAAGACATTGTCCGATTCAACAATAACTTTCCAGTCCAATAAGACATGAAATTACGGTCCTCGATAAAGCAGTTCAGCGGAAAATTCTCCTCAAAAAACCCATAAATAGGCACAAAAACCATCAACAGGCCCGGCTTCGCAGAAGAAACAAAAACTATGTTGATCCCTCAGTACAAAACACTCAACTTCCCCATACAAACCCAAAAGCCCAATCTACCCATGCAAACGCTACTCAAAAACTCTGCAAAAAAAACACGGATGAGTCCCGAACCAAAACGAAGCTTTCCAGACCCCAGAGTCTGAGAAATTAAAAAATGACCCCAAACCGACACAGTATACACATGCCTTTTGCTATTCTGAATACATTTGGTTTTTGCAAAGTTACAAAAAAAAAATTTAAAAAATATATAATGCAGCTACATAAATTTTAATAATTATTGATTGTAGATTGTATTCATATTTCCATAATTTGAGATGTGTGCGATTAGGTGGCAGTGATAATGAGAGCTTTTTTAGTTGTTCAAGATAAAACAGCATCATCTGGTTTTTTATTTTTAAATCTTGATAATTGTGTACAACTTTGAGGAAAAGATTCTTTTTTTTTTTGCTATTGATAAATGACAAATTTTTATACCATTATAAATTCTCACATGGAGATAATCAGATTTAAAAATTTGAAATAATACCACCTGGCTAAACAAAACCTGAATCGGATCAAGAAAACAAAAAATCAACAACCTGGTTAACTGGTCACTAATTAACAAAAAAAAAAACAACACTTAAATTGTTGTAATACCTACTAATGAAAGTAATTATTATAAGCATTTAATTCCGAAATTTTAGAAGAATTTAGATGACATATTTTTTTTTATTAACTTTTCAAAAAAAAAAAGTGTTGTAAATAAATAAAAACAGAGATTACTATTCATGCAACTTAACTAAAAACATTTTTTCTGAAATTAATGTGGGATATTAAGAAATGGAATAATAAAGTGAAATAATACTAAAGTCAAATTGAGCTTAGCTTTTAGAATCTAAACCTTATCGCAGTGTAGTATGTTCTTATTAAAGAGCATAGAAAATCAGATAGCTCCACGTGTTATTATAACTAAAATCTTGTTGATTGACTTTGATTGAATATGAATGAACTGTGAAGTAAATGAGGTGATCTTAAATAACACCGAAAAATCCGCAACATCCAAAATTATTGGCACCATGTTTAAAGTGTTAATGTGGCACACATACACACACACACACACACACACACACACACACACACACACACACACACACACACACACACACACACACACACACACACACACACACACACACACACACACACACACACACACACACACACACACACACCTTCCAAGTACGGGTTGAATCTGACATGAGTTTTATAGTTATTTATTTTTTGGTTCGGAATCCGAAGTTCAGATGTCTCTGCTTTAAGATTGACCGTATCGCATTGGCATTTCAATATTGCATTCCACATTTGATGCAAGTTGTGCTTTTCGAGCAGAACCTCTGCTGAGCTTCTACTGGTATCGGAAAAGCTTTCGAATCTTATCGCGACTTTCGCACAAGCTTGAACACAATACGGGCGGTGAAATATTTCCTAGAATAAATATTTTGAGCTACCCTATGAAGATTAATGAATTTTCAAATTTTGATTATCAATTCGTATTAATGGTATTAAATGGCAAAAAAATAAATCATGCACTTATCTTGAACGATGAACAAACGAGAAACAGCATCTTTCTGCTCAACTCTCTTGGAAGGCTCATGACTCACGATGTCTTTCGATTTTCTGAAAGTGTCCGGGGGGCGTAGTGCGAGCCCCTATCCATTCAGTGGCTCAGGAACCAAAACTTTACTTCAAATTTCAGAGACGAAATCTCACTTCCACGCAAGAATAAAACAGCACAGATATTCTTTTTTAGTTTAACAACCGCGTTTCGGAGCAATATTTTAAAAACACTACTAATATTATGCAAAATAATTAAAAATACGTAAACAAGATCACAAAAAAGCTTCTACTTGGCAGCAGCGTTGCCAAAACTCCCCCACGACATAACTTGACGAACATAATTCCTAAAATTCACTCGGTCCATGGCAACCGTTTTCCAATTTCTCGGACACCCCACGTTCGCCAGATCACGCTCCACTTGGTTTAACCACTTCGCTCGTTGCGCCCCCGCTCGTCTTGTTCCTACCGGATTCGTAACGAACACCTGTTTTGCAGGACAGTCGTCCGGCATTCTCGTAACATGTCCCGCCCAGCGTATCCGGCCAGCTTTCACCACCTTCTGAGTTCACCGTAGAGTCGCGCGAGCTCGTGGTTCATCCTCCGCCTCCACACTCCGTTCTCCTGTACGCCGCCAAAGATGGTTCTTAACACTCGTTGCTCGAATACTCCGAGTGAACGCAGGTCCTCCTCGAATAATATCCATGTCTCGTGCCCGTAGAACAACCGGTCTAATGAGCGTCATATACAGGTTACACTTCGTGCGAGGGCTAAGTCTTCTCGACCGCAGTTGCTTATGGAGTCCATAGCAGGCACGACTTCCGCTGATAATACGCCTCCGGATCTCACGGCTGGTGTCATTGTTTGCGATCACCAGTGAGCCCAGATAGACAAAGTCGTTGAGCTGGTGATAGTCGAAGACTTTATCTATCTCGGCTCACTAGTGACCTCGTGGATCTTGCTCGAAGAGAACCTGCGTACTCTCGGAGTATTTGAGCGAAGAGTGTTAAGAACCATTTTTGGAGGCGTGCAAGGATGAACCACGAGCTCGCGTGACTCTACCGTGAACCCAGTATCCAGAAGGTGACGAAGGTTGGACGGATACACTGGGCAGGACATGTTGCGTGACTGCCGGACGACTATCCTGCAAAACAGGTGTTCGCTGCCAATCCGGTAGGAGAGAAACGAGCAGGGGCGGTAAGACCAAGTGGAGCGTGATCTGGCGTATGTTGGATTCCCTAGAAGTTGGAGAACGGTTGCTATGGAGCGTGTGAATTCGAGGAATATTGTTCATCAGGTTATATTGTGAGACGGAACACCATGTACATATCTACATAAATAAATAATCATAATAAAATCTATCGGCCTGAAGCTCGATTTGGTCAACAATAACTTGTAGCAAGTAAGATAACCTCAACAGCAAAACTCACCGATTTCACTCCCTATGGGAGGCCTAATTTCAGGTTTTTTTTCATTAGTTGATCACCCAGGTGGTCAATCCTATTTACGGATTGCATTCCAAGGTACGACGTGCCACCGAGTCTACTCAGTATGCACTCTGGGTCCATGGATACAATTGGCCGACTCCAGATACTATGTATCACTACGTCACAAACTCCACCTGGGGCCTCTGGCCATAATTCCCTTCCAGACTGCTGTACCCAGGCTGTACCCGAGATGGAAGACCAAGTCCGCGCTTAAGCGCTCATCGGCTTACTCGGATTCAAGTCAAAACTTCAACATATATACCCTGTCTCTTGTTACGATTCAAGACTAAGGATCTCTCCTCTGGCGACTCGAGGTCCGGCCTTTACTCGTAACTCGATGCTCGCTTGGTTTGCACGACTATCGTGCGCTCCACATCTGTTTGAGACCACTGCGAGAGACCAATGACATCTCCTCTATCGACTCGAGATCTTGGCTCCGCTTGGTTTGGCTCGAGGCCCTCTCCTCTTTGCCCGTCCGTGTGCCGAATCGAGATCAGCTTATCCTGGACATGCGCCTACGAGTTCGACTGCGAAGAAGGTAAAGTCATATTCCCGCAGCTTCCGTCGTAAGGTGCGCCTTCCACTCGGATACTCCGCGGTGGTGTAGATATCCTACACAACGTTCACGACGTACCTAGCAGCTCGGCATACGCAGAAGGTAAAGTCTTACCTTTGTATGCTTTACTGCTAAGATCGGACGCGCACTACTCGAAGGACCCCCGCCGAAGGGTTTTCTACTTCTACCGTGGTCCGGTCTATTCGCCCGCCGTGTGCCGAATCGAAAGCATCTTATTTTAGACTTGCACCTGTCTCACCACATGTACGGGTCTTTTACGCTTACGACTCAGATAAATCCCGATGGTGATGTCAAGTAGTTTGTTTTGCTTACAATCACTAGATTCACATTGAACCTGTTCAGAGTTCCAAGTTGGTTTTGTGCTCAGGCGTCCCTGAGATTCCCCACAATGATCTCAAAGGTCCAATAGATAGAGCATTGCAGAAGCTATAAAAAAGCCATTCTCATTCGTTGTGACCACTTCTTGTATGTTAAATTTTATTTCACCCCTGACCTGTAACGGCCAGATTGGTACAGTCACAAAAATTGTACAACTTATGACTCCCTAATAGGGGTTTGTGACATGCACTTTTATCAGTCTCTCCTCAACTGCAATCTATCCTCAATTATCTTCTGTCGTCATGCACACGTCATGCTATTTCCAGAACCGTAAGCTAGAATACACGACCAGCGAATGGTTCCAGGAAATTAATGTTACTGTGGAATATTACGTACGATGAAATACTGACATTGCATTGAGCCTGCCAGAGAGAATGAGGTTGGATGGTTTCACCACGGACGACACATCGTGTTACACACGACGGGTTACTAAAAAGGTTACTCATCGATTATGTGTGCAAGAGGGCGTCAATACAAGGCTGAACTTACGAGGATAATGACGAACAATTCGAAGATTTGAAGCAGTCAGCAAAGGGTTATAATGAGCTCGGTTTTGTCAATCCTTCGATTTTGAGGAGCGGCTTGGAAATCGGGCCTGAACATCCAGAGTAACAATCAGAAGATTAAGAGTGTACAAAAAAGAATGAATTTGCTTGTCATCGAGCATACCGCTTCGTCGGAGGTAGCATGCGTAGTAGCAGGAGTCATTCCCATCTCGGTTTTGTTGGAGGAGGGCTCCTATTGCTACGAAAATATAAGAACGCACAACATGAGAACACGAGCCAGGGATATCTCCATGGCTAACTGACAGCATGGCTGAAGAGAATACATGGTGAAGTGGATTTTTACATGACGCAATTCCTGACAGGTCATGGATGCTTCATGCAACCTTGCCGTGGGCGGGACACCCGAACACGTGGTATTCTATTGTCCAATATTTGAAGAGGAATATGTCAACATATTCGCTGCCTGCGGACCAGACAGGACGAACGACAATATAATTTGGTGTAGAAGAGTGGGACTGTCCTTCAAAGGAGCAAATTGCGATATTTGTTGGATAATGAGCTGAATGAGTCCGAACCTTTCAATGAAGCTACGCAAGACCTTCAGTGTAATTGATCGGAACACGATTTGAAGATGACCTCGACCTGTCAAGGTGATATAGCACGAGTATTCCGACGTAAGATATCGTTAAAGAGTTCAAAGAAGGGAATACGTCGGCGTAGATTGTTGTATAGTTGATTTTTAAGGCCGCAGTCCTACTCGATAGGTCCTCGCTGTAAGCAAATAAATAAGTTTGGATTATATTGTCGACTTTTTCAATTCTGCTATTCATTTTTCAATTTTTATAACACTATCGTAGGAAAAACATACCCCTCGTCGTCATATAAACGACATTTCGTTGACGTACCAAGCGTAGGCCTAATTGAAAAAGGCTTTTATTCTCTCTCGGCCGAATTTTATGACATTTGTCCACATTTGCCCCGCAGGAGCGCTTTATCACAATCCACCCGAAACCGGCAGCACAATACTTTGGGCAATAAATTTAACACACACACACACATACTACAATCACACACACCCCCACATAAGGTCATGAAAAGCGCCTGTTGCAGAAACCTCGTTCCCAGTTTGGAACCATCATCAACCATGGTTGTGACTTGCTGTGCGGAGCATTTCAATGAACCAGCATTTTTTTTTTTGGTGTAGCGGCGTTTCGGTCTGAAGATTTGGTAGGCAACCGTCAACAGATTACATTACCAATTATAAACTTTGGCATCAGGACGCCGGGTGCTTTGGGGTTAATTTGCCGACTCTGAAGAAACCGTCTAATAACATCTTTGATGATTTGGATTGTTAAGTTTTTTTAAAGGTGAAATATGATCTTCAACAAACTTTAATGACACTTTTCGTGATAAACAATGACGAATGAAGGTGCCATAACCCTACAAGCCGTCGTCGTAAGGCTCTGTCAACATCTGGCTACAGCTGTTTTTAATATCAGACAGTTATACGTAGGATTAAAAGTTTGTTATTGACAGATTTTGATGACCTCTGGCGGTGGAAGATGGAAGTCTGGTCAAATTGTGGTGCTCTTTATAATGGAGGTAAAACATTCAGTTAAAGATCGATGGTTTTGTCATTGCTCATCTCAGGTTTAGTGGATAGGGCTCGTCGACTTCACGACTGAGTTATGTTATAAAAATAAAAATGCCATGCTCAGTTTGATTTTAAATTGTAAACTGTTAGAAAAGGTTGCCTTCAGCTCATAATCCTATCAACGGATTTAACAAAAAAAAAAGATTAAAGTTTCCTGATGATTGTTGTTTTCAACATTTCCATAACTGAGACTACTAATTGGACTTTTTGTTGCTTTATTTTTTCTACCGCACGCGGAAACAGTTCCAATTCACGATAAAAGAGAACATCCAAATTAAATGCCAAACTTTTTTGCTCGGCGTACTGCACATTGGGTTTCAAAATTACAACACATCTACCTATGAGTGCACGCTTTTAACGTAATAGGGTGGGTCTTATTATTTATCTTTCCCTCAACTGACTTCCAGAAATTGAGAATTTTTAGTCTAGATTATAATCGACGAACCTTTTACGCGCCCCTTGAAGATCATACCATTTGGGATTAAAAGGTTCAATAATTTGTGAGTGGTGAAAATTTTAGAGAATGGAAGAGTTATTTATGGCAGCACTGTAGAAAAATTCAAATTCATGGTTCAAGTATGTCAGTTCATATAATTTTTTTTCAACATTACAGAGAAGGCGTTTTCTTTGTAACACCATCACATTCAAACGGTTGGACAGAATGACGAAATTATGTATCCGAGGATTTCATTCTGTGTTTAGTATGCTTTTTAGATTAGTTGAATGGCCCTCTCACTCCGTAGAGAGGGAACTCTTATACAAAATCAACTGAAAATATGAATCAACTCGAATAATTTCAACTATTCTTCGAATCTTGAAAATGTTTGCTATTCTATCGTTTCTCCTATATAAATGACGAATTATTATCAAAAAATTTTGGTATTTTCCCAATAAATTTAAATTAGTGTGTTTCTAGAAAGTTTTAAGGTTAGTTTTTGTAATGTGCAAGTAATACTTATGATTACTATGGAAAATTAAACCACATATTTCACACAAATTTCTGAATTCCAAGATTTTGTGGGTTGCTTTCAAATTGTAAATTAAAAAAAATCGCACAGTTTTGATTTTTTTTTCATGAAATGAAGGAATAATAGTTGAGACTTATTTCAGCATAAAAAATTATTTAAAAAATCTCCCCATAGCTTAGAGTCACCCTACTGTATGTTACTCCGGGATAAGATTGTGCAGTTCACTGTCACAAGTTGTTAGCGTGATTTTTTCTTTCCCTCGCATGGCTTACCAGGTACATCACAGCGGGAACATCTGTTTTCCCAAACCCGCCCCCTACCCCTAATCGCCCTTGTGCTCTTGTCAAGATCCTGAGCCAGAATCAAATGGACAATTTTGTGACGCTTGTTGTTGCAATACTTACCTGCTGTTACAAATGCCCTGTATGTCATAGCTATTTCCCGGAAGAGACACACAAAAATAGCAAACTGTTCCATCTGGGGAACCGGGAAAAGTTTTTCTTTAAACTTTGAAAAATTGAGTTATCAAGTGGATATGGAAGAGAGAACACTTTTACTCCCAGCCAGCTCAGGATGACACCGGCATCTGGGATTACGGAGCAATCACAATGTACTTACTTACTACTTGGGCCCTGGGGTAGATATGCGACATTACCGCAGAAAAAGTTGTCATCAAGTGTCGAAGAATAATGACTGGGATTGAAAGTTTGCTGAAAGGGTTTTTTTTCCCTTTTCACAAGAAATTGATACAATTATAGGGCATATGATGTCTTTGTCAAATGTCAAGTTGGATTTGTTTCGAGTTATTTTTAAACTCTAGCTTAGAACTCAGTTATATTCATCCAATCTACGCTTCCATGTGAAGAAAGATTGGCAAAGATTGAAATGCCTAGAAATTTGTTGTGAATACAATTTTAAAATATAATATTTTCGTTTCCATGAGCGTTTTATTGAACGAACTTTATAAATCGTGACTCGATTAAAAATTATAACATAAGTTTGTCACGACGCTTGCATTCATCTACAATTGGTCGAAAACAGCCCAGTCTCATTAAACCTAACTTCATAAAAACTTACGGATAATAATAGAGAGGTTGTTCAACGAAACTATTTATTTTGGACCATTTGGACCAATTTTCTTTAGCAAAAGATAGACATAAGAGCAAAAGTGTTCAGATTTTGTCAGCTTCGATGAATCCTCAACCCTAGTCAGGTATCAATTCAGTAGAAAGTAGCATTACAATTTACAAATCATTCAAACACTTCACACAATCCATTCAACAGCTCAAAGCAATCATACTGCAACTTCACAGAATGC
Source organism: Uranotaenia lowii (assembly GCF_029784155.1). Lineage (NCBI taxonomy): Eukaryota > Metazoa > Arthropoda > Insecta > Diptera > Culicidae > Uranotaenia > Uranotaenia lowii. Next base: position 74,915,051 of record NC_073693.1, on the reverse strand, counting down.
TTCTTCACTATATGTGCATGAAACCAGTACTTAATGGGCGATGGAATCGAAAAGTTATTCTTTCACTCCTTAAGAAAAACCCATAAGATCTGTCAAAAGTTGGGTGAAATTTTAGCTGCATCCCACTTGCACTAATGCAAAACCATCACCCAAATTCGGCAGCGCTTCCATCGCCTATTATTAACACCCTAACAAACTTAATATAGGGTGTTTCATCATGTCTAAGCACGATACAAAATGAACAATATAATCACAACTTATGACCAAATCCAATTTCTTTTTCACTTTAATGTTCTCTATAGCCTTCTTTTACAGTGATTCAATACAAAATTAGATTCCTGTCAATCGTAGGCTAGTGAATTTTCTATCGAAGACTGCTTATTAGCTACAGCACAGAATGATTTCGTATGATTTTGACCACTTGCTTCCAGGTTTTGCAAAGTTTTCGATGTAATCTGCAGGCTTCACATTTTCTTTTCAAACACGATTTCATAAGAGCCCAAAAAGTGTAAGTCGGACTCTTTGAGGACAGTTTTGCGGATTAAGTTTCTCCGGTACGATCTAAACCAGAGGTGAGCAACCTTTTGAATCAACGGGCCAATTTGACTTCGAGAATCTGCACTCTCGGCAGGAATTCGCAGAAAGAACTGGTTGACTTCGCTAGCGACTAACCGTCGCCGAAACCACCTCCTCCGAAGCACCCGAAACATCAACCATCCGCCGAAAACAAGCTCGCGCATGCTAACCCCAGCGCAGCTACTAAGTACGAGAATAATCCTCTCGACTTGCAGCTTCATGGCTTTTCGCTTCGTTGTTTCATCGCTTCGAGCGCTCCATAAAACCGGAGAGCAACGTTCAGCAGCATTAGCCCGATCTGGTTCTGATGCGTTGCTGAAGTTGCTGGCGACTAACCGTCGCCTAAAACATCTCCGAAGCCACAGAAAAATCGAACTGTAGGCTTGTATGATCTCTAATACTGCTAATTCTCGATGCCTCCGAGAATAAGCAAGACTTCGTCCGGCAGCACCAGTCCATAATGCTTCAGAAATCAAGGAGTGGTTGAAATCCCTGGCGACTAACCGTCGCCCAAACCATCTCCTTCGATGCACCCGGAACAACTTCCAACCTTCGAATAAAAGCTTGCGCATGCTAACCGCAGCGCAGCTACCAAGCACGAGAATAATTTTCTCGAACTGCAGCTTCATAGACTTTCGTTCCGCTGCTTCAACGCTTCGAGCGCTCCAAAAAGCCGGAGAGCAACGTTCAGCTGCATGAGCCCGATCTGGTTCTGATACGTTGCTGACAACTAACCGTCGCCCGAAACATCGCCTCCAAAGCCACAGAAAAAATAAACTTCTGGCTTGGATGAGATCTGAGATACTGACTGCAGCATAGCTCCACATCTCGAGAGTAACCCTCTCAAACCTCTTTATGGACATTCGTCCCGTTACATCAACGCTTTGACCACTTTGGAAATCTGGGAGGCAACATTCAGCAACATGCGACCCATCTGGATCTAATGCATTGCTGAGGTTGCTCGCAACTAACTGTCGCCCAAACCATCTCCTACAACGCGCTGCAAATTCTTTCCAACAAACGATGATGAATACACGCATGCTAACCGCAGCGCAGCTCCAAATCACGAGAGTATCCCTTTCGGCAAACAGCTTCTTCCAACCTCCAATCCTGGCTAATACTCCATCTGGAGCATTCGGACCTGACCAATCTAGGTTACAGATCCCGAGAGTCCTCCTCCCGGCCGTGGGAAATAAAATCACGCTGCTCTCCTCAGCGCGACTTGTGTCGGCATCGAGAGTAGCCCTCTCGGAACCCGACACAGCCTCGAACTCCAGTGACACCTTCTGGTTGACCTGGAGCATCTCGTGGCCTCTGTGCTGACGGTCTTCTGCGCTGATGGTCCTCTGCGCATGGATCAGCTCATAACTGCTAGCGCACAACAAAAGCACGAGAGTAACCCTCTCGGCTATCAGCGCCACCCAATTAATCCGGGGTGTTGTTGCAGCTGGACCTCTCCTTCTCTGCGCAGCCCGGTGCGGATCCTGAGACTCCTCCCGGCCGTCGGACGTGAGCTCACGTTTGCTAACCGCAGCGTGGCTCGTGACGGCATCGAGAGTAACCCTCTCGGTCCACGACATCTCGCTGGCTGGTCTCTGCGCTGGCGGTCCTTCATCAGCTGGCTGGCCCTCTGCGGTGGTCCTCTGGCTGGTGGCTGGCCCCTCGACCCGGCTGGTCCTACTGCGCTGGCTGCTGAAGCACTTGCTAACCGCAAGGCTAATTTACTTGAGAGTACCCCTCTCACTAACTCTTTATTTCCGTATCCAGATGTATCTGGGCCCATAACCTGTTGAAAACGCAGGTTTCAGTGGTGGAATAGAGTTATCTTTATTCATGTATCGTCTGTGAGGTCAGTAGAATACAACTATATTAATTAGCGATAGCTAATTGTCACTTTCCACTTCTTATATTCCCTAACCGGGAAAGTACTCATTTCTCAATGAGTACTTTGATATTCTTACCCAGAATATCTGGCAACACTGTTGTTTTACCACGAACCCAATTTGAGTATTCTCGCCTAACCGTGTGATGATGAAAACATTTATACCACGTTTATCATCATCACCTGTCATCAGCAATCATTGATCTATTGTTCTCGATTGCGAATTGAACACAAGAAAGAGGAACCAAAACAAACAATGTTTTGGTTCTGCTGCAATCGGCAGCAATGTGGTTTAGTTTTGTCGCGGTAAAATGGATCGGCCCGATCCGGAAAATCGGTTCTTCTGCAGGCATCCGAAACCGTAAGTATCAACACAAAATAATCTAGGTCTGTTTGTAGAATTCAAAGAATGAACACATGCTCATACATTATGCTTCTGGTGTTTTGTTTGACGGATGATGCTTTGATGCTATTAGCCGTATAATGTAACAATAAAAAAAATCAATCATGAATGGTATGTGCAAAAAAAAAATCCCCTCGAACAGGAATCGAACTCGAGTCTACTGATTACCTCTCCGACACCTTACCAATAGGCCAAATCGACAGACGAAACAAGCCAAGCTGTAGCTCTATTATTCAGTTGACTTCATCGAGTTGAATTCGCTGTTAAATTCTCCGGCAGAAAATGCTCATTATGCCTTTATTGAAAGTGCTCTGTTCGCCTCTAGTGAACAAATTAAAGTAAAAAAGCGTTTTAAAATTGATTAAAGTGAAAAATAAAAAATTTAATGATGTTGAAAATTGAGAAACAATGTGTAGATCATGCTGCAGTGCGTACATTTCAGATCAAGATGATTTAAAGGTCATAAAAGCTTGTTTGGTGGTGCTCAAAAATTATAATATTTTTGTTACTTGAGAACCTAGCTGGTTATTAATTTAATATTTCTGTAAAGATGAGAAGGATATTTCTTTTTTGGTGAAAAATTAATACTATGGATAGTACACAACAAATCCTTATGAAAATTTGTTTAAGAAAATACGTACTTACATATGTAGAAAAAAGGAGTGCTCATTTTGCCCGTGGGTGCTCGTTATGCCCTCATTTTCCCTACAAGTTTAAAAATCGTGGTTTAAATACAATTTCAAAAAAAAAAAATCGAAGATCTAATTCTGATAATAACGGCATATTTTTAACATGTAAACCTATAATAGAATAATTGTTTTGACAGAAGAATAATAACAAATATTTTCAATGGTGTCGAACCTTTGCGAATGTATCATTGATATGGAAACAATGTTAAAATCTGACGGGTTTGTGATAAGCTTCCTAAAATTTTCCATGACATTACAAAATATGTTTATTTTCGCGACGTTAAAACACATGATATTTTAAAGATATAAAAAAATTATATTTTATGAGGTAGGTATTTGATATAACATGGCAGACACATCAAATGCATTGGATGTTAAAAGCTATTCAAAGGAAATATTTAAAAAAATTAGTAGTGAAAATTTATGTGAAAAATCATTAATAAGCTGCAGAAACCGTTGAATAGTGCCGATTGGGAAGCATGTGCTTTACCAATCCATTGGGTTGGATGTATGGGTGAACCTAATTGCCCCTTTCGCTATTACTTCTCCCAGCCATTCAATTGATGCGGGACCAAGGGTCTAGAACGCACCTTTGAAGCTTTCCATACAAAAAATTGCTTGGCTCAATTTCAACACCTATCAAATTTCTATTAATAAGCATCTGCATTATCTATCCGTCATTTCTTTGCAAATCTGTAATTCTTCTATCAAGAATTTTTCATCATAACGTTCACCGCAATGCCATTGAAACTAGCATATCATAATAAACCAACTGTGGCTATTCGTTAAAAAGAATAAATTGGGTTTGTGGCAACAAAACAGTGTTGCCAGATATTATGGGTTAAAGTATCAAAGTACTCATTGAGAAATGAGCACTTTCCCGGTTAGGGAATATGCGAAATAGAAAGTGACACATATTTAGCTATCGCTAATGTAATGGGTAGTTGTTTAAGAACTTTACGAACAAACTTGAATAAAGATAACTCTATTCCACCACTGAAACCTGCGATTTTCAACAAGTCATTTTGGGAAAACCTTCGCGGGCAACAAAAAGGCAGCCACGGGCCTCATGTGGCCTACGGGCCATGGTTTGGCCACATATGATTCAAACTTTTTTGTATTAGTACCAAGCCATGTAGTCCTTTGAGTCCGGATCCTTTGAGTAGCGAACTGAAGCCAAATCCGGCCAAAACAGTTCTGGGTGATTTGATTATGCTTGCGGATCATGGGCAGTAGGCAACGATTCAGACACTATCGGACGTAAACAGCTATATTCATTGTGTCAGTGATCACGAATGGTTCGGGAAGCATACACACTCCCACATGACTTGCCGAATTATTGCTTTTTTACAGATTTTTTTCAGTAAAAGTTAATGTCTTCGTCTAGTCAATACTTTGGCCATCCGGAACAGTGTATTACTGTTCACCTTGGAGCGTTTTGTATTCAAACTCGCAAGAGGTTTTGTTGTCAATGACAACGCACAACGATTTTCCACAAAGCAGTTGATCATATAATTTACGAACTCTTGGTTTGACGGATACAGCTTGTTTGTGACTCCGCTTCGGCTTCTTTTGCTTCTTATATGTCTTTAGACCAAATTTTACCTTGACACGATGGACGGTACTGAGAGGGAATCCAAATTTTTGGGCCACATCCCGAACTGAGGCAGTTTTCTTTCTGGCGTAAGCACGCATTACTTTTCGGTCCAAAGTTTTGTCCACCGACCCCGGTCCCTACTCTGATTATTTTTGTAAGTGAAGCTGCTTTTCTCTTCACACTTCCTAATCGCATTTCACACCGCTCAACTGCTTACTTTCCTCCATTTTCGCTAACTGACCAGTGAAAAACGGAGATAGTACATCATTTGTTATTATTATTATTATAATTTATTTGAGACCTTTTAAACACCCGGGTTATTCGGGTCTAAGTTCACCATTTGTGCATCATATTTTTGCGTTTTTCGGAATTTTTTTTTCGTTTTCACGAAAACGCTAAAAACTGGAGCTCAAAATATTCAGAGCTTTCAGTTGAGCTGTAACAACAATACACAGCGGAAATCAGTTATTTAAACGACCTCCGGAATGAGTAGGATTGTATCAAAATCGTGCTTAGACATAATGAAACACCCTATACCAGCCCTGTTCACGGAAAAACCATTGATTTTGAACCTACAATGTAACTATTTAATTTGAAGGAAAGATTTTATTTTCAATATTATAAATATTATTTCTGGAAAAGTAATGAAAATAAAACCGTTAGGTTAAATAAAACTTTGACTATAAGAAATAAGTAAATTTTGGACATCGATTCAAAAACTCTCTGGGAAAGGGTAAATTCTTACTTCAGAAAATATTGTCCTGGCCAGACAAAAATCCCCTTTAGACATTTGCGTTACCCGGCAAATATTTACCTTTTGATACCGACCAGCCAGCAAACAGTTTAAATAAGCAAACCACACACCCTCGAACACTTCGTAGTGTATCTTCAATTTGGTGCCATATGCTTCTCAGAATCATCGATTCCCCACCCACCTGTTGTGCTGTGCTTCTGAAACTCAAACAGCTTCCCCAACTCAAAAACTAGACACAGAAATGTATGGCTAGAGTCAACATGAAACTTTTGCATAAATTATGAACAAACCTACTACCTACTAACCAAGTTAGGCTGGCAACACCTTTGTTTCTAAATCTCGGAAAGGCTGGCAGCAGCTGTTGACTCGGAAAGGAAAACGCCTTAAGATGGCTCCGAGCCCAGAAACAGGATCTAGTTTGTTCTAATTCTAGTAGGTAGTTGCCAGACTTTTGTTGTCCAACCACTAGGCCCGGGAAGTAACAAACCAAAAACAGGAAACAGCTGTGAAATTGGGTGGTACATGCAAAACTTGACGTTGTCGAAGTTTTACCACTAGAAGGAAGCTTGTAATCTGATCTGTGACAGTCACCAAACCAAACATGGCGGTAGCTTTAAGAAGGTTTCTTTGTCTTTCAATTTAAATAGAATTAGCTGTAAAAAATTGAAGAAACATGATTGTTTTAAATATATCTATAAACAAAATTTTCATCTGCTTGCTAAAAAATTATGCAAATTTAATGCACCTATCCAGTACTCATTAAGAACACAATATTTCAAACCTTTTGATATAATACACATAACACACGACATATTACAGGACACGACACATAACGTTCTTACTTTACGGAAAAAAGGATATAAAGTTACATTTTTTGTGGACCGGTTTCGGGCACGATGTTGCCCATCTAAAGGACGATGTCCGACTGTCAAACAGTATGCTAGCATTTGTAAAACGTTTTGTTATAATTTCAAAGACCCATACACAATAAAAACATTGTACACAGCTTATGTTAGATTAAGGTTGCCAGAATTTTTTCCACACCCATCCGGGCCTAGCAATTCCGGGCATTTTTTCAAAAGAACCTGGCAAAATCCGGGCATGGATTTCAATTTTTCAAATCCAAAAACCGGGCAAAAACCGGGCAAAATTTAGGTGTTATTACATATAAAAGCAAAGAAAAAATGCAAAAAAAATGAAATTAATATTTTAGTAATGTAATTGCAGACTTCCAAAAACTTTTTGGAACACCTAAATATTTAAAGGATTATAAAAGTAAATCAGCGAAATTATTTGAAACAACCGTTGAAAATTTCCATACCGTCAATAGATTTTGCTGAAACTTACTCAAAAACTTTGATTTTTTTTTGGTTTCTTTGTGAAAATTGTGAAAAAATCCGGGCAATATCCGGACTTTTTTCACGATATCCGGGCAACCGGGCCGGACCGGACTTTCTCGAAATTTTGCATCAAATATCCGGGCAAACCCGGATAAAACCGGGCAATCTGGCAAGCTTATGTTAGATCCATTCTTGAGTATTCTAGCGTTGTGTGGTCGCCTTTTCAAATTTCACATAAGCCGTTTGGAATCAGTCCAGAAACAATTTGTTCTATTCGCTTAACGAAATTTAGGATGGTCTCAGAGCCAATTACCTAGCTATGATTCACGTTGCCTGCTTATAAACATAGAAACATTAAGTGTAAGAAGAGAGTTTGCTGCAATCTGTTTCGTAAACGACATAATTAATCAGCGTGTTCAGTCTGCTTATCTACTAAATCAATTAAACTTTAATTGTCCGTGCCGTAATTTAAGAACAAGAAATCTTTTCATTATAACCCCTACACGAACTGATTATGGAAAATATAGTCCAATGAATTGTTTAATTTATATTTATAACTAGTTGACCCGGTGTACTTTGCTACACCTTTCAAAATCGATTGATATATTCAGAATTCACTCAAATTTTTATTGTTTTGTTGACATTATTTTAAATCAAATTATAACATAATACATAAGCAACCGCATAAGCTGTAGCTGGAGTATCGGATTGCAATCCAAAAATAACTGAAACTAATATTCTGAATCTTGATCTATAAATTTGTGTTAAAGATCTGATAATTTTAATCTGTTTCTTTAAGCTTCGCCCTAAAAAAGGAGGGTCTCAAATAAATCGTACGCAAACAATCCAACTTATAAAATATGGTTGTTTTTGCTTGATATATTCTGGATTTAAGCTGAAAATCTGATAAGAGAGCCCCTCCTCCCTCCTGTCCTTCCCTTCCCACCCCTGCTAAATGGGGGGTGATTTGTAATCTTCTTGTTTAAAATATTGTTCCATTGGTTGATAAGTTTTTAAGCTTTACAACAAAATTTATATGGAACCCACTCCTTTCTTCTCCTCTCTACACTGTAAAGCGTAAGGGTCTATAACAATCGTAGAAACATATCTCGTAACCTAGTACCTTTTCATGCCATATTTGTTTCCATTTGTTGGCTTCGTTAGCATAATTTGAGAACTAATGCTAACAAAATTGTATTGGGCTTACCTTCCTCCTCCTATGTACTTACTCACTGAAAAGAGGATGGTGTGTCAGATAATCATAGAATCATACCAAAATGATTTTCCATGTTAAGTTTTGTCCATTTCTCGAAAAAAAAAGTTAAGTGTAAGCTTTTCTCTTTCCTTCCTTTATTCCCAATTCTAGCATCCCACTGCAAAAAAGGAATTGTTTGACATAAACAAATTTCTCGTGTTCAAATTCCATCCTACGGCAAATGTGGTTTTATTTGCGTTGTAAATTCTTGAGTTATGCATAAACTTGAAAGGAAGTACAATCCCCCTTCCGTTCTCCCTATTGAATGGAGGAGTGAGAACTTAATATTCATAAAAATATTTTTTGTTCTCAAATACTTTTTGATACCAAATTTTATTTCATTTGCTCTATTAATTCTCGAGTTATGCAAAAAAATTGTATGGAAACGGGGCGGGGCTTCAATTTACAATAGAAACATTTCTCGTATCAAAATACCCTCCCATGCCAAATATGGTTCAATTTGCTGGATCAGCTCTCCAGTTATACTGAAAATTGTAAGGGAGACCTGCTCTCCCCCTTTTCGAAGGAGTGACGGATACGAAATATTCATATTAGGCTTGTGATATAGCTCAGTTGGCAAGTCAGTTGCTTTCTGAGCCGATGTCCGTGAGTTCGAGCCCAAGAGCAAAACATCGATCACAGTTGTACCGAATAAGTTTTTCAATGACTTGTCCGCCAACTTCATCGTTGATATAAGTCGCGAATGACATAAAGATGTTAAAACGACTATAATCGAAACAAAAAAAAAAAAAAAAGAAATATTCATAGAAGCATTTCTCGTACCCAAATATCATTCCATGCTAAATTTGGTTCCATTTGTTGTTGTTGTTCTTGTGCTATGCAATAAAAATTGTATAAAACTTCCCTCCCTCTTTCCTTTCTCCCCGCTGGAAAAATGAAGGGGTCTCAAACAATCATTAGAACATGTCACGTTCCCAAATATCCGCTCATGCCAAATTTGGTTCCATTTGCTTGATTAGTTTTTGAGTTATGTAAAAAATTAATAAGAGGGCCCCTCCCCCCTTTATATTTCCCTACTGGAAAGAGGGAGGGGTCCTAAATAATCATAGAAACATTTTTCGTATCCAAATACCTTCCCATGCCAAATTTGGTTCCATTTGCTTTATTAGTTTTTGAGTTATGTAAAAAAATATGAAAGAGCCCCCCTCCCTTTTAACTGTTAAGAGGGAGGGGCCTCAAATAATCATTGACATATTTTTCGTATCAAAATACCTTCCCATGCAAAATTTGGTTCCAATATCTTGAATAATTTTCGAGTTGTATGAAAAATTGTAAGGTAGCCCCCCTCCCCCCTCCCTATCACCCGACTGAGAGGAGGGAGGGGTACCTAATATTCATTGAAATATTCCCCGTTTCCACATACCACCTCATGCCAAATTTGATACCATTTGCTTGATTGGTTCTCGAGTTATGCAAAAAATGGTCATTTATTTGGGAGGCCCCTCCCCCCCTTCCTGTTAGGGGGAGGGGTACCAAACCATAATAGGAACCTTCCCCGGCCTCCAATACCTCCACCTGCCAAGTTTCACTTAAATCGGTTAAGTAGTTTCCGAGTCTATAGGGAACAGACAGACAGACAGACAGACAGACAGACAGACAGAAATTCATTTTTATATATATAGATAAACATTATGAGAACATAGACTTTTCTATGTCAATACAGGCACCGAAGATCCTGACATTGTAAATGTAAAGAAAAATCATTATCATTAAGCTTATTTGAAAATTGTAATCCCTAGCATTAAGTTATTATATATGTAGCCTACAATGTTTGGCGAAATAAATAAATGAAATAAATGAAATGAAATAAATAAACCATTTTCATATTTTTAGAATTACTCAAAGAAAATTTTTTTTTTAGCAGATTCAGAGTTATATGTTGAAGGCTACAATTTCAACGATTTGATAGCCGTCGTGGGATTCGAAAATTGATTTGATAATTAAATCTGAGGTTTTAAGTTTTATACAATTCTTTTTCATTAACTAATTTATAAATTTTGATTTATTTTTGGTCATCAATGTGTTCAATTCTACCATCCAATTTTGAGAAAACCTTTTAGTATTGTGTATTCAAACAAATGATATCTAAGTATTTTAACATTGATAACTCTTCACAATAATAAATGGGATGATTGTGTCCGAATATATGTAGAAAAATTTAAATAGAACTCAAATAATACCTTTCCCATGACATGAAAATGGTAATTTCGGTTCAGAGATAATAATGTTTTCGATAACTTCCGAAATTTTTTAGTGAAACTTTCAACATTCAAGAACAAGTAATCATAAAACAGTGTTAAATTATACAGCAAAAAAAGCACACATACAAACAATGAGTCTTGAACATCGTTCAACAACTTTCGGAAGTGTTTCTAGAAATTTCGTAGTAAATAAAACTTGAATAAACCATTGTAAAGGGAAATCATCCATCTTGAAAAGTGGAATAATCTCCAAAAGAGATTTTTATTAGATGGGGGATGAGAAAAATAAAAAAAATTATCAATTGAAGATAAACAATTTAAAGCCAAATCTATTCTAGCTTCCTTAAAACTGGTAGGTTTTTTTTATATGATAGGGAAAGGGAAAGGATATTATTTTGAATTTCTATTGATTAAAACTTCAAAACTATAAGCTTTTCCTAAAAAATTTAAGAACGATAAACACAGTGAATAATCTTTATAAAAACTTTAAAAAGACTTACGAAACTGATGTGATCGAACATGGACCAAATTTCTTAAAGTGATCAATATAAAGCTTTCAACATTTTGATTTATATTTTATGTGCACCCGAGCAAGGCCGGGTAAATCAGCTAGACCGGGGGTGAGCAACCTTTTGAACCAACGGGCCAGTATAAGTTTGAAATCTTGTCGACGGACCGCACTTAAAATTACTTTTTTTTTTAAATCAGTAGAGATTAACGTCATTTTTTATAACTACACATTTTTGGTGAAAACAAACTTTCCTCAAAGCCTAGTTTTTTTCCTACAAACTGTAAAACCCCGTTCTTTTAATCAAAGTTCTGTTTTAGATCATTGCATTTACATGTTAAGCAAGGTTGCCAAAAACCACAGAAAAATGTTCAATTTCGCATGTTTTTAAGCAACTAGCTTAAAAACTACATTCTTGATTCCAGAATGTTTATCAAGATTTTTTGTATAATTTTAATCTTACTTTAAAATCATTACGATAGGATTTCTTAAGCTTTATTATGACTTTGGTAAAGCGAAATGTGGAATGTGAATTATAAGTGTTATAAGTTTGTTATAAATTTTTTATCAAATTTCTGAAATAAAAAACATCACAGAATTTTAAGTACCAGGTATTGCTTTTATCAAGAACTAATCATTTTTGTCGGTAACTTTTATGCCGGCTGATTCATGTTGATAAAAAAATAAAAATCGTTCACTCAGGCTTTATTATTAATTTTTTGTAATTTTCACCAATAATCAGAAATAAAAAAATATTTCACATAGTTTTGGTTTAAAATTTTTTGACAGCATTTTAATGCTTAAAAACAAGCCTTTTTGCCGAATTCGATAGAATAATAAAAAAAAAATAGCTGAGCATATTGTTTATCATAAATTTTGCTTGAAACGAATATAATCACTTCATTAACGAACTTCGAAATTTCTTTGATCTTGTGTAGCCAAGGCTGTGCGAACCGGGGAGAGGGTGGTGATAAGGGGTTTAATCCTCCCCATGAAGATTTTTTACAAGTAAAATGTTCAGTAAAAACGCATCTTCCGTAGAAAATTACTTGATCCCAAAAGTTATTCAAAAATAAGTGTGTTAGAAAATTGGCTCGCCTCCGACACTGCATTGAATCCATCAATTGTAAATTTTGAGTAGCAATTCCCCGAAACTGTTGTTTTAAAACTCAAATTTTGACACTCAATGGGTTTTCTTTAAGAAGTGTATAAATTCAGAATTCTAAACCAACAATTTTAACTTCAAACACTAATTCAACACATCATTCATCATCAAATTTATATAGAAAACTAAAAACTATTGATCTTCACCTGTAACAACTTCTTCTCTTTTCTCAATATGTTAATTATATTTAAGTAATCGGGAAATCCATAAAAAATTAAGGACATTGGCTCCTTAAAACTCATAAAGCCCAAGCCGTTTCAAATAAAAGCATTATAAAAAAAACAAGTAGGGAGCCACGTGACAAGCGTTTACTACTCACGATAGTAAACAGAATGAGCAAAAAAAAGTTATAACCCTTTCCTTCCCATGGTAGCACAGGTGATCCACAACTTTGCACAGCTCGCATTTGAGCTTGGCGCTTTGGATCAACACCATTTTTTCACCGAATGTTGAGATATGAGTGAAGAAACATTGCACGAAATTTGAAGCAAATCGATTTGCTAGGATTTGCTTGGCAGATCAAAAACTGCAAAAAAGTCGGATTTTTTTCGAATTTAAATCAAGCCGTCGTTTGTTTTCAATGACTTCACAAGTTTTTATAATTTCCTTCAAATAAAAATACTGACGTGCAGCAGGTTGCTAATGCAACCAGAATCAAATGATGGTTTACTTAGACTTCAACTAAAACATATAAATTTTTTAGTAAGTAAAGTGGATCACTGGGAACAAAACGTACTTTTCTTCTTGTGAAGCTTCTTGTCTATACTCATGAAAATCATTTCTTCAAAAAAAAAATCGCTTCAGGATAGTTATTTAATCTGCTTGAATGACACCATGTCTCGAAATATTTGTAAAAGTTCGTGATTTTCTCGAAAAACGGTATGTTTTGTTTTCCTTGCGCAAAGTGTCATGGCGGCCATTGTTCAAGGCAAAAATGAAAATTTCAAATATTTCAATAAATAAACTATCGAGGGATGCGTTTATCAATGAAGTTTTTTACCAAATAGGATCGTTTTAGTTTGTGATCAATAAAGTGATGAAATTCCATGTTTTTGTTCAAGTATTTCTTGTTTTTCATTTGCACCCTATGTGTTGCTATCTTCCCAATGGAGCATATAACCACATCAAAACCCAAATTCATCGAATGGATCATCAAATTATGAATCTTTTGTTCTAGAACTTAAGTTGTAAATCAATATTTATATTTCTAAAACGTGAAAAACCTCGTGGGAAGGAAAGGGTTAAACGTTATATCGATTAATGTATAGCTTAACACTTTGATTATTAAAAAAAAATCGCGTGTGTCTCTTCAATTTTATTTTGTGATTCTTGTTTTTCTACTTAAATGCTCATCGTCACATTCAAAAGGATTTTGATAAATTATACAAGGCTATGAAATTCGCATCCTTCCGAGATGCAAAAAATAATGAGCTAATTTAGACTAATTTGGGTGCCCTTAATCCTAATATTCAATAAGTTTTTTTTTTTCTATCAGGTTTAGTTTCTTGAAATTTCCTTTCAAAATAAGATAAAATCATAATGAGAAATTTTAAAAGTTTCTCGGCAAAACTGTAAAACATGACAGCAATTTTAAAAACCCCGATTTAATACACATTATAGTGGATTGTAGATACATAATGTCAATTTTGTCAATTTAGTCAATTTTGTCAATTTTGTCAATTTTGTCAATTTTGTCAATTTTGTCAATTTTGTCAATTTTGTCAATTTTGTCAATTTTGTCAATTTTATCAATTTTGTCAATTTTGTCAATTCTGTCAATTTTGTCAATTTTGTCAATTTTGTCAATTTTGTCAATTTTGCTAATTTTGTCAATTTTGTCAATTTTGTCAATTTTGTCAACTTTGTCAATTTTGTCAATTTTGTCAATTTTGTCAATTTTGTCAATTTTGTCAATTTTGTCAATTTTGTCAATTTTGTCAATTTTGTCAATTTTTTCAATTTTGTCAATTTTTGTCAATTTTGTCAATTTTGTCAATTTTGACAATTTTGTCAATTTTGTCAATTTTGTCAATTTTGTATATTTTGTCAAAATTGTCAAAATCGTCAAAATTGTCAAAATTGTCAAAATTGTCAAAATTGTCAAAATTGTCAAAATTGTCAAAATTGTCAAAATTGTCAAAATTGTCAAAATTGTCAAAATTGTCATAATTGTCAAAATTGTCAAAATTGTCAAAATTGTCAAAATTGTCAAAATTGTCAAAATTGTCAAAATTGTCAAAATTGTCAAAATTGTCAAAATTGTCAAAATTGTCAAAATTGTCAAAATTGTCAAAATTGTCAAAATTGTCAAAATTGTCAAAATTGTCAAAATTGTCAAAATTGTCAAAATTGTCAAAATTGTCAAAATTGTCAAAATTGTCAAAATTGTCAAAATTGTCAAAATTGTCAAAATTGTCAAAATTGTCAAAATTGTCAAAATTGTCAAAATTGTCAAAATTGTCAAAATTGTCAAAATTGTCAAAATTGTCAAAATTGTCAAAATTGTCAAAATTGTCAAAATTGTCAAAATTGTCAAAATTGTCAAAATTGTCAAAATTGTCAAAATTGTCAAAATTGTCAAAATTGTCAAAATTGTCAAAATTGTCAAAATTGTCAAAATTGTCAAAATTGTCAAAATTGTCAAAATTGTCAAAATTGTCAAAATTGTCAAAATTGTCAAAATTGTCAAAATTGTCAAAATTGTCAAAATTGTCAAAATTGTCAAAATTGTCAAAATTGTCAAAATTGTCAAAATTGTCAAAATTGTCAAAATTGTCAAAATTGTCAAAATTGTCAAAATTGTCAAAATTGTCAAAATTGTCAAAATTGTCAAAATTGTCAAAATTGTCAAAATTGTCAAAATTGTCAAAATTGTCAAAATTGTCAAAATTGTCAAAATTGTCAAAATTGTCAAAATTGTCAAAATTGTCAAAATTGTCAAAATTGTCAAAATTGTCAAAATTGTCAAAATTGTCAAAATTGTCAAAATTGTCAAAATTGTCAAAATTGTCAAAATTGTCAAAATTGTCAAAATTGTCAAAATTGTCAAAATTGTCAAAATTGTCAAAATTGTCAAAATTGTCAAAATTGTCAAAATTGTCAAAATTGTCAAAATTGTCAAAATTGTCAAAATTGTCAAAATTGTCAAAATTGTCAAAATTGTCAAAATTGTCAAAATTGTCAAAATTGTCAAAATTGTCAAAATTGTCAAAATTGTCAAAATTGTCAAAATTGTCAAAATTGTCAAAATTGTCAAAATTGTCAAAATTGTCAAAATTGTCAAAATTGTCAAAATTGTCAAAATTGTCAAAATTGTCAAAATTGTCAAAATTGTCAAAATTGTCAAAATTGTCAAAATTGTCAAAATTGTCAAAATTGTAAATTGTCAAAATTGTCAAAATTGTCAAAATTGTCAAAATTGTCAAAATTGTCAAAATTGTCAAAATTGTCAAAATTGTCAAAATTGTCAAAATTGTCAAAATTGTCAAAATTGTCAAAATTGTCAAAATTGTCAAAATTGTCAAAATTGTCAAAATTGTCAAAATTGTCAAAATTGTCAAAATTGTCAAAATTGTCAAAATTGTCAAAATTGTCAAAATTGTCAAAATTGTCAAAATTGTCAAAATTGTCAAAATTGTCAAAATTGTCAAAATTGTCAAAATTGTCAAAATTGTCAAAATTGTCAAAATTGTCAAAATTGTCAAAATTGTCAAAATTGTCAAAATTGTCAAAATTGTCAAAATTGTCAAAATTGTCAAAATTGTCAAAATTGTCAAAATTGTCAAAATTGTCAAAATTGTCAAAATTGTCAAAATTGTCAAAATTGTCAAAATTGTCAAAATTGTCAAAATTGTCAAAATTGTCAAAATTGTCAAAATTGTCAAAATTGTCAAAATTGTCAAAATTGTCAAAATTGTCAAAATTGTCAAAATTGTCAAAATTGTCAAAATTGTCAAAATTGTCAAAATTGTCAAAATTGTCAAAATTGTCAAAATTGTCAAAATTGTCAAAATTGTCAAAATTGTCAAAATTGTCAAAATTGTCAAAATTGTCAAAATTGTCAAAATTGTCAAAATTGTCAAAATTGTCAAAATTGTCAAAATTGTCAAAATTGTCAAAATTGTCAAAATTGTCAAAATTGTCAAAATTGTCAAAATTGTCAAAATTGTCAAAATTGTCAAAATTGTCAAAATTGTCAAAATTGTCAAAATTGTCAAAATTGTCAAAATTGTCAAAATTGTCAAAATTGTCAAAATTGTCAAAATTGTCAAAATTGTCAAAATTGTCAAAATTGTCAAAATTGTCAAAATTGTCAAAATTGTCAAAATTGTCAAAATTGTCAAAATTGTCAAAATTGTCAAAATTGTCAAAATTGTCAAAATTGTCAAAATTGTCAAAATTGTCAAAATTGTCAAAATTGTCAAAATTGTCAAAATTGTCAAAATTGTCAAAATTGTCAAAATTGTCAAAATTGTCAAAATTGTCAAAATTGTCAAAATTGTCAAAATTGTCAAAATTGTCAAAATTGTCAAAATTGTCAAAATTGTCAAAATTGTCAAAATTGTCAAAATTGTCAAAATTGTCAAAATTGTCAAAATTGTCAAAATTGTCAAAATTGTCAAAATTGTCAAAATTGTCAAAATTGTCAAAATTGTCAAAATTGTCAAAATTGTCAAAATTGTCAAAATTGTCAAAATTGTCAAAATTGTCAAAATTGTCAAAATTGTCAAAATTGTCAAAATTGTCAAAATTGTCAAAATTGTCAAAATTGTCAAAATTGTCAAAATTGTCAAAATTGTCAAAATTGTCAAAATTGTCAAAATTGTCAAAATTGTCAAAATTGTCAAAATTGTCAAAATTGTCAAAATTGTCAAAATTGTCAAAATTGTCAAAATTGTCAAAATTGTCAAAATTGTCAAAATTGTCAAAATTGTCAAAATTGTCAAAATTGTCAAAATTGTCAAAATTGTCAAAATTGTCAAAATTGTCAAAATTGTCAAAATTGTCAAAATTGTCAAAATTGTCAAAATTGTCAAAATTGTCAAAATTGTCAAAATTGTCAAAATTGTCAAAATTGTCAAAATTGTCAAAATTGTCAAAATTGTCAAAATTGTCAATTTTGCCAATTTGGCCAATTTTGTCAATTTTGTCAGTTTCTTCAATTTTGTCAATTTTTTCAATTTTGTCAATTTTGTAAATTTTGTCAATTTTGTCAATTTTGTCAATTTTGTAAATTTTGTCAATTTTGTCAATTTTGTCAATTTTGTCAATTTTGTCAATTTTGTCAATTTTGTCAATTTTGTCAATTTTGTCAATTTTGTCAATTTTGTCAATTTTGTCAATTTTGTCAATTTTGTCAATTTTGTCAATTTTGTCAATTTTGTCAATTTTGTCAATTTTGTCAATTTTGTCAATTTTGTCAATTTTGTCAATTTTGTCAATTTTGTCAATTTTGTCAATTTTGTCAATTTTGTCAATTTTGTCAATTTTGTCAATTTTGTCAATTTTGTCAATTTTGTCAATATTGTCAATTTTGTCAATTTTGTCAATTTTGTCAATTTTGTCAATTTTGTCAATTTTGTCAATTTTGTCAATTTTGTCAATTTTGTCAATTTTGTCAATTTTGTCAATTTTGTCAACTTTGTCAATTTTGTCAATTTTGTCAATTTTGTCAATTTTGTCAATTTTGTCAATTTTGTCAATTTTGTCAATTTTGTCAGTTTTGTCAATTCATTCAATTTTGGCAATTTTGTCAATTTTGTCAATTTTGTCAATTTTGTCAATTTTGTCAATTTTGTCAATTTTGTCAATTTTGTCTATTTTGTCAATTTTGTCAATTTTGTCAATTTTGTCAATTTTGTCAATTTTGTCAATTTTGCCAAATTTGTCAATTTTGTTAATTTTCTCAACTTTTTTTTGTTGTTTAACTCTTCACCATGTCTGTTCTTGATTTTTTTTTATTGTTTTATTAATTTACGACTCTGAGTGTTTTTTTTTTCCTTCAAGTTCTTAATATACATCGTATATTGTTTGTGTGATGAGAGTCATCACTGATTAATCAATTTCCTTATTCGATGTGCATTTTTGATACTGTTATTATTGCTCGCTTAATTTCAATATCGTATTTTGTGGATTTTCAAAATGTTGTTTGCACAAAATATCAACCATATACAGAGTCAAAAAAGTCATTTGGACTGATTCTGTCGTTCCAGTGTTAAAGTTCCAATAATATATACGCTCCAATCGATGAGCACTAATGAAACTGTATTGAATGATACATATTTTTAAAATTATCTAATTCAATTATCCTAGCGATAAACAGATTAAAAACAATCAACACTATCGAAAGTTCGCTGTGTTGCGGTGGCCATGTCAAAGCCATGACATAAAACGTGCGGAAACGGTGAGTATGGTTTTCCTCCGTTTGAAAATCGTTATAGCCGTGTGCCTGTGGCCGTCGAATTTTACTGGAAACAATTTTTCCCCGAATGAATCCAAGCGAAACCTGCCCGGGTCGACTTTTCAAAGCGCCATTCGAGAGTGAAAATATGCAAAACAAATCGCCCAGTTGGTTTTGGCAAATTTCCACCGGACCCACTGGTTCCCCAAAATCTCCTCAGGGTTTATTGTAGATAGACATTTTGAAGAATAAAAATTTTTATTTCTAAAGAAAATAAAAAAAATCTTCTTCTGACAAACTTCGGTCGGCCCTTGGCTGTGCTGCACTCTCAGTCAATTCATTTATGCTAATTTCCACCCCGTCATAATTATTTATAAAATAAAAGTTTCTTCGCAAAAGTAAACCAAACTTGACAAACAAATGGGCAAATGGGAGAGGAGGCGAAAGTTTTCCCAGACAAAACCATTGCTGCAAGTCGAGCGAGTCGTTTTGTTTTCTCTGTTGATTTTGATATCGCGATCCAGATAATGAAATAAATTCCACTTAAGAATGCGACCGAAATTATGCATAGCGTTGTTCACTTTTGGGATCGAATTTAACAGCATCAGTGTCAAATGTCTGGAAATAAAATTATCTCAAATTGCGTGGTGAAAATTTAAATTTAAAGTGAATTGAATTTGATTGAGATAATTTGAAATTTGATACAAATTTAGTTGAAAACCTTCAAAAGCTCAATCAGCAGTACTAGCACTGTACTGTTTCCTTCAATCAATCAGTAGATTTTGATCTGATATCTTCATACATTCTCGGATGCAGACACTTACTCACTTTGAAAAGGAGTGTTGCAGTGAAATGTATCCTAGTTCAAAGTACATCTACACACATACAATAAGTCGAAACGGTATCATTTCGCTCAGTTGCGTGTTGCTAATACACCGGTATAAACATATCAATAGTCACATTGCTGTCGAATTAAATTTACCTTTCCGATGTCAATCAATCGATACCGGTAATAGTTAGACAGAATAAGCGCACGTGCATTCGGGCAACGTATGTATAATCATGAAAAAATACTGGGGCAAATGTTAAAACGATGATAGTGATTTGAAATCAGCTGGCTTGATGTTAAACTTGAAATGAAAGACTAATTATAGGGATATGAAAATAGCAGTACAAAAAATATATAGAAATTGTAAAACGTGCATATTTTTCTGTTTATTTTTAAACCAAGGCTAATTTAAGAAGATTTTTTTCAAACATTTAGTTCAAACTGACAAAAATGACAAAAATGACAAACATGACAAAAATGACAAAAATGACAAAAATGACAAAAATGACAAAAATGACAAAAATGACAAAAATGACAAAAATGACAAAAATGACAAAAATGACAAAAATGACAAAAATGACAAAAATGACAAAAATGACAAAAATGACAAAAATGACAAAAATGACAAAAATGACAAAAATGACAAAAATGACAAAAATGACAAAAATGACAAAAATGACAAAAATGACAAAAATGACAAAAATGACAAAAATGACAAAAATGACAAAAATGACAAAAATGACAAAAATGACAAACATGACAAAAATGCCAAAAATGACAAAAATGACAAAAATGACAAAAATGACAAAAATGACAAAAATGACAAAAATGACAAAAATGACAAAAATGACAAAAATGACAAAAATGACAAAAATGACAAAAATTTCAAAAATGACAAAAATGACAAAAATGACAAAAATGACAAAAATGACAAAAATGACAAAAATGACAAAAATGACAAAAATGACAAAAATGACAAAAATGACAAAAATGACAAAAATGACAAAAATGACAAAAATGACAAAAATGACAAAAATGACAAAAATGACAAGAATGACAAAATTGACCAAAATGACAAAAATGACAAATACGACAAAAATGGGTGCCTCAACATGCCTAAGTTTCGGTTTTTGACTCTCAAAAATCACCAAAGGGGTACCAAAGGAAATCGAAAAAATATAAATATTAGTTTTTATGCCAAATGACTTAGAAATGGATAAAATTTTGAATTGTCGATCTCATGTAATCTTGAAACAAATTTTTTAGTTAAAGGTCGACTACAATAGTTTTAAAATCACCAAATGAAATTCGAAAATTAAATGCCAAATGATTTAGAAGTGCATGAAACGTCGAGGTGTGGTGTTATCTCACTATCCAAAAATCGATCTTCTAGGATAAAGTCGTTTTTTGGAAAACCGATTAAGTCCCAGAAAGTCGATTTTGATTAAATGTTTTTTAGAGGTTACATCCGATTTCAAAGTTTTATGCATTTTGAAGTCATTTGGCCTAGAAATTATCGATTTTGTGAAATTAGTTTGGTTCACCCTAACGGGATTTTTAAAATTTTTTAATCGATTTTTGACGAACTTTTTTTCGATGTTACACCTAATTGCGAAGTTTTATGCATTTGGAAGGCATTTGGCATCAAAATTGAAATTTCGATTTTTCGGATTTAGTTTGATCCTCCTTTTGTTGAGTTTTTACGAGGGCTATTAAAACAATACGGTACACTTTTTTTCAAACTGTTAATGTAATGTACTGTTATGTAAATGTTAAATTTACTTTTAATCTATCCAATAACTGTAAAAGAGATACGATTTCTACAATAACAGATGTTTACTGCGAGTTGTTGTTTTTTTTTTATTTTAAACTACGATGTTGAGTTGATGTTGATGTCAATTGAAAATTTCTCGTTTTCGTTATAACCAGATAAGTAAAGAAAAGGCGGTTGAAAATGAAGAAAAAAGAGATTATTTACAAAACACTTAAACTTTGTGTATAAACCCAACTTGGGGTATGTGGGGATTTTTTTATACAGACTTTATGTTAACGCATTTTTTCCAATGTTTTCTCCGTCATCCTATACAATTTAGGGTGATTTGCCAATCATTATACATGATTTTTCTAATTTATGCAGTATTTTAATCATATCAACCGAATTCGCTCCATTTTTTGTCCATTGTATTGATGCAGGTTTGGTCGACAAGACCCAAATGTTGAAATGTTTGAAAAAAGAGAAAAAAAATGGAAAAAAGGTTGTCGTGAATACGGTTGTTCAATTTTTTTCCAATAGTTGAAGCCTTATTAAGGCCTAGCCAGCATGTGCTTTTAGGAGCATATATTTGGCTCGGAAGCTTATTATGCGAACTTCTGGTTCAAATGCAATCCAATTTGGAGACGATGGCCCCTTCAGAAGGGGGTTATTTATATTAAAGTGAAAAAAATTATAAAACACGATTTTGATGAAATTTTTGTTATTAACTAAACAGTTAGAAATAGAAATGTAGAAAGAACGCCAAAACTAGTGGACAGAACGCACCATATCGAAAAGGTGGTCAGAGATAAAATAATGATTATATGGAATATAACTTTTGTAACAACAAATGCTGAGTAACATTTTCATCGTATTTTTTTAAATTAACCTTGCTTTGGCAAAAAAATATTGGTTTTTGCTAAATTTATCGAAAATTTCGTTTTTTGATAAACACTTTCTGATATTCTTATAGATAAATAAGGGAACAAAATCCAATTTAACGGCATTCAAAATTTTAGCGTGATCACGTGGTCTTGTGCGCATTCTGACCCAATTTTAATATGTTTTTTTTTCAGTTAAAATTTGTGATTTTTTTTTAAATATCACAAAATATTTATAGTCATCCGGGAGTGAAAAAAAGTGGAAAATCGAAATTCTGCAGATTTATCAAACTATCTCAGCTGGTTTATTGTAAAACCTTATATGTTAATCGCGAAAAATAACAAACTTCAAGCTAATTTTAATAATCCTTCTTATTCTAAAAATTCAAGTCGTTTTAATATTGTTTGCCACATGAAAAATAAAGAAAAACAGCATTCATGGCCATATGTTAGCGTATTTTTGATAAATAATGGCATGGGCCGTCTTACCTCTATGGTGCGTCGTGGACTGTTTTTTCCCTACGTGAAATTTTCTCAGAAATTTTTTAAATCTGTCGTGGGATTTGACCGGAGCCGTCTGAATAGAGTGGTATTGGACCTTATTTACCCAATGAGGGGATTTTTTCATCTTTATATGTCTAGCATAAGGTTGCCAGAACCTGGTACACAAAACAAAAAAATGGGAGATATTTGGACTATTTTTCAGAAAGTCCATATGTTCATAAAAAGAACACAGCTATTGCGCTGATTGATCGAGCATTAAAACTCAGCGACGTGGAAAAACGTGAAATGAGTATCAGAAAAGTGAAAACAATACTACACCAAAATAACTACCCGGATGAATTCATCAATAATGTTTTAAAAAACAGGGTAAATGCCATTTATAATTCACTGAGTAACCAAACCGTGGAAAATGAAGGAAAGTACGTCTCACTCACATACATTCCAGGTTTGAGTGAAAAGGTCAGCAGACTTCTTAGAAAACACGACCTTATTGTGTCTTCGAGACCAATTAACAAAATCAAAACCTGCCTATTTACCAAAACCAAAGACCAAATACCAAAATTCAAACAGACAAATGTGGTTTACTCGATTCCATGTGAATGCGGGAAAGAATACTGTGGCCAAACATCACAAACTTTGGAAAAACGGATTAAAAACCACAAAACAAGCCTCAAGCAAAGTGCCAGAGCCACAGGACTAACACAACATGCCCTAGAACAAAATCACAAGTTTAATTTCGAAAAAGCTTATATTTTAGAGAGAGTAAATCAAGAAGGAAAAAGGAAAACAGCTGAAACATTACACATTAAACTAAAGAAAGGAAATGCAGTAAATATCAAACAAGATTCCATTGAAATCTCTAAAATATATAGTTCAATAATAAAAAAACTGAGAGAGACGCCTCAATTCAAAATCCAAACTAATTCAAACACGACGACCTCAAACACGAGGACTCCAGCCGACATCACGACGACGCCGACACCGACGCCGAGAATGCTGGACACCAGCTGTTAGAAGCAGTTAAGAGTTTGGATTCAAATTAAGTAAGACAGCCGTAACGGAAGCACGCGGCGACACAATTTGTAAGTGCGAAAAAGTGAAATAATTGCAAGTCATAAAGTGTGTTAATTTAAAGTTTTTATATTTTTATCGAAATACAGTTTTCTGAAGATGGCTGAAATAATCCAGTAGGCCGAAACGTAAAAGAATTGTAATTATTTGATTTGAAAATCACCGAAAAATATCAACCTAAAAAGATAACAGAACTTTTTCAGCATGTATCTGGGCTGGACAAACCTGGCAGTTTTTTTTTTTATAAAAACCTGGCAAAATCCGGGCATTCCATTTCTAAATTGACGACCAAAAATCCGGGCAATATCCGGGCAAATTTTGTCAAAACCCAGAAGTAACTCAATAAAAATCAAGATAAAAAAATTGAAAAAAAAATTTTTTTTTCAATAAAATTCATAAACTGATTTGAACTCGTATTGTAGACTTCGAAAAAACATTTCATGACTGCTTTTGCAAAATGTGCTAAAAATATATGGCTAAACAGAAAAAAAATTTACAACACAATTTGTTTATGTTTTGTTTGATTTGCCAAATAAAGTGAAAAAATCCAGGCAAAATCCGGGCATTTTTCGAAGAAATTCGGTCCACCGGGCCGGCCCGGAATGTTCCCAAAATTTGTATCAAATATCCGGGCAAACCCGGATAAAACCGGGCAATCTGACAACCTTAGTCTAGCAGCATGAAATTTTAAGTCATTGTAATTCCATGAAACGTACTAAAAGGCTCATTGAGACTTGAAATATTTTAAAAGAGACTATGTACTGATGAAAAGATTATGGAACGTGATCTGTTTTGCTCCTTTGTACCCCTCACCTGGGAGTTTATCGAATTATATCATCATGAATCATGAATATCAATCTAAAGCTTAAGAATGCACTCAAAAATGCTCAAAGTTTCAGATCGTTTTACTGATTTATGCTCAAGACATGCAGTTTTGTATTTAACAATTAACAATTTATCTGCTCAAAAAGTGATTTTTTTTAAAATACCTTGTACACGAATGTAGGATTATTTGTAATCAATGTAACTCTTTTAGTAATCCATCAATCTCCTTGAAATATTCACATCAAATTGAAATGTCTCCTAGCCACATTTCAGCCAAAAAACTTTCCGCTCAGCTGTCTCCATTCTAACATTACGGTGGATTTGAATTTATGAGAAAACTTTACATAGGATAAGTAGTATTCCAAGTTTTCTAATCTGCGGTTTTAATTAACTTTTTGAAATTTTGGTCTAAATTTTCGTACACATTTTTTTCATCAAAATAAAGGGATCTGCCTACGATAGTTCTTTAGAATTTGTCGTATGGATGCAACAGTTCATCTCGAGATTTGGGAAACAGTGGCTTTGCCGTTCAATCTTTAGATTCTTTGCAAAAAAAAATTGAGTTGATGGTTGGGATCAAAGACTTTAAAACAAATCTTATGAAAAGTAGTTCCTCAAGTCAATGTAGCTTAAGTGCCTTAAAACTACTTTGGCATTCTTCAGGCATTACAAGTTTCCAAACTGCATACATACATTTGTCAAAAAATTTCATAAACTTAAAACTTCTTTTGAATTATCAAGAAATTTTCACCATTTTTGAATGAAAATAATAAAAATTGCAAAATAGGACAGCTCCAGCAAAATAAACAAAATAGAACTATACTAGCTGATTTTACCCGGCCTTGCTCGGGTTCACATAAAACATAAATCAAAATGAGTCATTTGACTTTTTGAAATTTTGAAAGCTTTTTGTTCATCATCATCATAACCAATTGGACCATGTTTGGCCATGTAAGCTATGTGAGTTTTGTTAGTCTTCTTAAAGTTTTAATTGGGATTATTAGAAAAAATTATCGTTTTGATATTATTGAACTAATAGTTTTTAGGTTTGCTAATGGAAATTTGAACTAATTTCCCTTGAATGCTTATCCTTTCTATCACAAAAAAAAACATTTCAATCTAAGGTTTCCAGGTTGCCTGGATTTATCTGGTCCGGACCGGTTTCCTGGATTTTGTTGCAAAAAGCCCGGATTTTGCCAGGATTTATTCACAATATTTTTAAAACGTAGCTTAAACTGAGATTTAATTATTAAAATTTTTCATTTTTACGTTCAAATAGAAGTTTTAAATGGCAAGTTTTAGAAATAATCATGACTTGTGTTTGGAAGCTTGATATACAATTTAAAATCTGCTGTTGTGGTTTGTTGAAAAAAAGTATTGCAAGTATATTTCTCGTTATTTTAACTGAATAATTCCGCTGTTTGACCAAGTTTGCCTGGATATTTGAACATTTTGAAATCAAATGCTGGATTTTGCCAGGTTTTTCGATAAAATTGGCTGGATATGTCCGGTTTCGATACGTTCGGAAAAAAATTCTGGCAACCTTATTTTCCACCCACCATTTTAGGAAGCTTGAATTGCATTACCCTTTTTATTATCATCAAATGATAAATTTTTTTTTAATCTTTTCTATGTGTTATCTAGTGAAAATCCAAAGTAATCCAAATCCAAATGTAAACGACCTCTTTTCAAGATCTCCCCGTAGAATGGAAAACCTATTTAAGTTTTATTTCTAAATAGATTTCCGCTGAAACCTTATAAAAGACTTCCTCTGCATGTTTTCAATGTGTTTTTTTAGTTTTCTTATAATTGGATGGTAGAATCGAACACATCGAAGATCAATAATAACTTAAAATTTAAAAATTGACAAATGAAATTGAATTCTAGAAAACTAAAAACTTCAGATTGAATTGCCAACATTCTCGTGCGTTTAATTTGATTTTAACTTTTTGCATAAAATGAACGTTTAATTGATTAATTCCTATTGTAAATTAAATTCCTACACGGCAATCAAAGTTTTTAGATCGCAGCCTTGAACTTACAACCCTCAGTTTTATTAATTTTTTTTTCCCTATGAGGAGTTTCAAAAATTTGAAAATGGTTGGTTCCAAAAAGCTAGAACTTTAGTTTTCAGTCCAAATAGTTATTCAACTGAATAAGTCAATTCATAATGAACATGAATTAATGTATCCATACTTTACACACTGCATATTCTAGTCGATCTTTAACCACTTATTTCTATAAGGCGAATAGTTTTTTTTTATCCTAAATGAAGGCTCATTATTGCAATCAAATTCCTCGACCCGGTACCACGTGCTTTGAATAGTAGAAGGAAAAAACACCCGCCAATTTTTCTCCGCTCGAATTTTTAATGCTGAGCAAGCTTTGATTTGCTATCCAGTACACGTGAACTCTGGATGGTTGCTTCTAATGCCCGGCCCATGGTGATGGTGAAAATAACCTCGCCAAAGGAAACGAAAATCGGTTGACAAAATGGTGCCATGACTTTTGATTCGTGGGAATAAAAACGAAAGTTGTATGGGAGGGTCCCTTTTCTTAGGTGGGAGGGGCTCAAAACTATTACTAAAACCTTACCATGGTCCATACACATAACTGTACCAAATTTCAGGCTAATCGGTTAAGCGGTGTGGATTTGTATAAGGTGCATACAAACAAACATATATAGTCCAACTCATCTTTATATATTAGAAGAAGAAGATTCCAGATTGCTCGGAATATCGAGGCAAAAAGCCCGATTTTTTCCGGATATTTTCCCTTCTAATATGTGTTGTTCTACTGAATTCAAAGCAATCGAAACATTTTCTTCAATTTAACCATGGTACCGTGGTTGAGTTTAAAAGATTTTATTCAGCCGTATTATTTAATAATTTTAACAAAATTATTAAAAGCAAAATTTTTATTTAGAAACCCTACGTCTGGATTTTGCAAGGGTTTTCTGTTAAAATGACTAGTTTTCTCTGGCATTTTACAAAAAAAACCTTGCAAAGTCCGGGCATTGGATTTCATAATTCCCATCTCATCTGGAAAAATCCGACCTAAGTCCAGGTACAGTCCCCCCACAATCATTAGTCACTTAACGCATCCTTTCACCACAAAATACTTGTTTATTCGGGTGTTAGTTGACCAAATATCAAGCTTTGCATGAATTTCAGTCATTAAATGCTTCCTCTTTGAGTTCAAATGTGTTTTTATTTTCAGTTTTGTTAAAAAATAACATAATTTACAGAAACAATCAGCATTTTTCAAAACCACAATTATGGGTCAAAATTATAGCTTGTAACAATTATTAGTCAAATTGCCCACAATTATTAGTCACATAGAAGTCCATGGCAACACCCGAATATCAACATGGAAATCAACGTGTTTCTGGCAAACATTCAGAGGCATTCTTTGATAGTATAAATTCAAGGACCATTTGGTTTGAGCTATAGCAACCAAGAAATGTTTTGCTTTGCTAGCAAAAAAGTGACCCATGATTGTGTGAAATTTGGTAGATATTGTAGCAATTATGGGTCAATTTTATTTTGCAAATTATTTAAAAATTTCGCGTTTTATTCGCTCAGTTTCATTTGGAAAACGTAAACTTGTCCTTTTTGCTTACATGAGACCTATTTATTTTGATGGAATTTTTCAAATATCCACAAAAGGCTTAACGGTTTAAGATATCAACCGTATAACATTGGAAATTTTAGCGATAGTTCAACAGATAATTTTTAACGTATGACAAAAACTGTTCAAACAGTAATTTTACTGTTTTCAAGCGCACACATAATATTTTAAATGCATTTTGATGATATTATCGATAAACTAAAAATAGAAGTATGAAAATGTTTCTTTTAGTTCAGTAGATATCAGAAGTTCAAATGGCCCGTGACTTATAATTGTATGTGACCCATGATTGTGGGGGGACTGTGTTTCACATAAAAATCAAAGAAAACGTGAACAATAAAAAAAATATTTTTAACGACATAAATCACCGGCAATCAGTTACAACTTTACAATTCCATAAAAAATATTTGCTAATTCATTTCAATGGAACAAGCTTACAAATTTTGACGCAAAAATCATTAATTATGAAAAGTAGATTTGAGTCTTTGGTAAAGATTGCTTATATACTAAAGAAATTAGTGATTAAAAGTACTAAGTTATTCCCCTGCTATCCAGCAGGGTGGATATAAAAAATACGTACTCTAAAATCATAATCTTGGAATCTTTAAGAGTCCTTGGCCAGTCTAGAAGACCCATACCAATTTTCAACTCATTTGATCAACTTTAAGGGGTGTTTTACCAATGCTCTAATTCGTGTAACACTTTGGCACCTTTTATTTTGGCAAAACTCACAAATCAGTTTTATGGTTCTCATTTAGGTTTGTATACGTGAGAAAACTCTACAAATATGGTTGACTGAATTTCGACGTTATTTGAATCGAGTCCGTTGAAACTCGTAAGATGATTCGAGCTATGACAAAAAAAGTTGTAAAGCTGAAAGAAATCTGTTTTCTAAGAGATAATAAACTAAATTTATTGCCATTAGTCTCATACTGAAATGAGCTATTCTTTGCTGTCCTACAATTAATTTTGCTGTCCGAACATCTATCCAATTTTAAATTTGTTGATTCTGCCCACATCTAGATCCTTCAAACGAGAAAATACCGCGAAAATGCATTGATTATCGTCTAACCCTCATACGTCCCTGTAATTTTTACCCTTTTCAGTCCCTAAAGTGTCAATTTGACACTCTCAACTAAAACCAATACCTCTCTTGTTTCTTGACCAATTTTTACGAAATCTATAGTTTTGAAAACCTGGTAATCTAACTCAAATATTTTAAGCAGACAATATTCACCTACAACACTTCAACTTTTCGTTATTCAAAGTCTATGAAAAAAAAATCCAAAAAACATGCTTCGGAAAAAGACTGTAGATGAGCTACGGCATGCTAAAAAAAATCTCTTAGTATCCAAAAAAAGCTTAGGAGAAGCTATACGTTTCACATAATGATTTTTTTTTGTTTTTAAAGATTAAGACCACAAAAAATGGGAAAAAGTGGTGTAAAAACCGTACTTTCCAATCAATGAATCGTCAAAATTGCTTAAGTAAAACCAGATAAATTTTAAAAAGAGGATTGAAAAGATGATGTTATTTGGCACACTTTTGCATTTTTGGTTTTTCAAAACACGAAACACAGAATTTTTGACGAATTTTCCAAAGTAGCTGTTTTTCGTACGTTTAGTCAATTTTCAATTTCTCAGATTTTCTAAGACTTAAATTCAACTTTGCACTAGATTTTGAGTATATCAACAATAATTAGTAATTAAGAATAACAGTAATTTTAACATATGTGCAATAGACTGGCCCATAACAAAATAAATCCTTGTATCCCACGCGGCACCCCCTAGGTTGGTGCCTTTAGGTGAAAAAATGACTTTCTGAAAGTTTCAGGTCAGTTGGCCAAAGCATGAGCTGGCGCAAAGGACTTGAAATTTGTATGGAAATTTTCGGCAGAATGTATGGAAAATCGACATACTTTCACTCTTTGTGTTCCAAAATATGTTCCCAGTATGCTAGAAAGCTCAGAATTTCAGGAATTGTAGTTTAAACAATGACAAACAAGTTTGTAAAAGATTGTGACGCAATACGAGTTGACTGTGATAGTTATTTGCAATTGAATGTCCAATTTTTTCGCATTTCTTTGATATATCGTGAACGGTGTATGGGCTTAATAATCGCACTAACTTGATCGCATGGTTACACAATGAGAATAACAAATAGAAAGTTTGTGCCCTCAACAAAGTTGCGAAAAAAGCTCTTACAAACATTTTTGTGGGGGATTTAGACCTTTGAAGAGAAACGTATGATGGTTAAAGCATGGTCAAAAAAGTCAACTCAAGAACTTTAAAATCTTTTGGTAAAGGTATGAATGAATTCAGAAATTTAACGTTGAATGATTTAATTAATTAAGAGTCGCTTAAACTTTTCGATCAGTACGATATACCAAAAGGTTTTTTGACAATAGATCCTGAGCATTGGAAGACTATCAAAGAATTCAACAAAGAGCAACAACGTATAAGCAGTTTAAAGGTAGTAAATGACACTGCAGAAACATGGGTCAAGCTTATTTCCCACTATAACAAACTTCTCACCCACGGCGAAGCCGAAAAATAAAAAATTTTGCAAATAATTAGTCATTATCGCAAAACTTACCAGAATCAAACAAAATCTTCATTGTTGAAAACTTTCAGGATCTAAGTATAATATACATACTTGCTTGATTTGAATAAACAATTTTGTTGATTACCAATGTAATATAAACGCAAAAAATTTTGAAGAAAGATCGTTTAAACCAAAACTCTTTTTTTATACTCAAAACAATGCAGCAGTTCATAGTTTTTCGAACCTTTCTATCAACTTTTTGCAAAGATATCGGTATCGAATTTTGAATACGGCGAATGCGCCAACTGTAAACAAATCCAGATAATCATATATGTAAATGCGTTAAACTCTTTATTTTACATCCAAAAATATGATCTCCTTTCAATTTTTCTTATTTTAGAGAAGTTAAATTTAATTTTTTAAATAAGGCGAATAGCTTTTTTTATGAGTGTGTAATCCCACAGTTCATTCGCCCATTTCCCCTCAAAATTTCAGGCCAATAGTTATTTCGAGATGGAAAAAGGGCATTGAAGTTTTTGAAATTTGTTTTCCCAGAACGAGGAGAAGCACAAATCAGCAATTATAAGATCGTTGAATGTGCTAATGTGTTAATGTGATCATTTGGACTCGCTTTCAAGCCGAAATTTGCTTGAATATTGTTTCTTTAATGAGTGATCCAAAAGGCGAACAGTCATTTTGCAATTCAAAAGGGCATTTGGCGAATGAACCAAATGAGAGCACTAGTCTGTGGTAAAAGGGCCCACAGTTATATTTATTAATTTTTTGAAGTAATTATAACGGAAAAGCTATATTGATCGATCGGGTGATGAAATTAAATCAATTTGAAAGCGTTTTAGCGACTTATTTTGGCAAATGATTGTACGCAGCTAAATAGGAAATTGATTTTATTTTCTGAAACTTGGAATGCGTTTTTCTCAAAATAAAGGTCTTGGCGCATTCGCCGTATTTTCAAAAATCGATACCGATATTTGTTATAAAATAGGCTACAAATTTGCCGAGAACACAAACTTTCTATCTGTTATTTTCATTGTGTGACAATGCGATCAAGTTAGTACTAATAGGTTACCTATACACCGTTTACGATATATCAAAGAAATGCGAAAAAATCACACATTTAATTGCAAATAACTCATTACAGTCAACTCGTATCGCGTCACAATCTTTTACAAACTTGTTTGTCATTGTTTGAGCTTCAATTCCTGAAATTCTGAATTTCTAGCATACTGGGAACACATTTTTGAACACAAAGAGTGAAAGTATGTCCATACATTCTGTCGAAAATCTCCATACAAATTTCATGTCCTTTGCGCCAGCTCGTGCTTTTGCCAAATGACCTGAAACTTTCAGAAAGTCATTTTTTCACCTAAATGCACCAATCTAGGGGGCGCCGCGTTGAAAAAAATGTTGTAAAAATCATCTCATACAAATTTTGGCCAGTCTATTGTGCAACGTAAAGCTTCTAACTTCAGCATTCTTGGACAGAGGGATGAATGACCCCATAGATGTTGAAATCTCAATGATCAAATAAAAAAAATTAAAAAATCGTGGAAACTAACTGATATTTTTAATCATTCCGTAGCTGATCTACAGTCTTTTTCTCCGAAGCATGTTTTTCAGATTTTTCCTCTTAGACTTTGAATAACGGAAAACTTGAGTGTTCTAGGTGAGTATTGTCTGAGAAACAGATTTTAGCTACACTACAAGGTTTCCAAAACTATAAATTGTATTATTTATAAAAAAAATAATTGAGAATCAAGAGAAATATAGCGGATTTAAGCAAGGAGTGTCAAACTGGTACTCAAGGGGTGATTAGGTTTTTTTCTGAGCTTTCAAGGGGCGTTCAAAAAGTAATGATTCAAGATCAAAGATTTCAAAAATTCATTGAGGGTTCCCGAAGATTTTTTTTATTTGGATGCACCCGAATAAAGTTACAAGTTCCCGAACTTCCAATAGTGTCATATTGACACTCAAGAGGGGATTAGGGTTAATTGGTTTTGGTGACCTCTCCTCTTGACGTCCATCTATTCCAACGACTTAAAGAATTCCCGTATACTTGAAACACTTCTAAAAAGGTTCTTTTCTTATCTTTCGAATCGTCTTAATTGAAATGAATGTTCCGGGCAGTTCTTAGCCACGATAAAAAAAGTGCTAGATATTGATGAACGATTTCATAAGAATGTGGTATTAAGAAAAGTCCTAACATTCTTTGTCCCTGGGACTGAGAATGTTTAATATTTGTATAAAGTTGATCCATAACCCAGTATTTTGATGGCACTGTGA
Organism: Uranotaenia lowii; assembly: GCF_029784155.1. Lineage (NCBI taxonomy): Eukaryota > Metazoa > Arthropoda > Insecta > Diptera > Culicidae > Uranotaenia > Uranotaenia lowii. The sequence continues at coordinate 74,881,922 of NC_073693.1, read as the reverse complement.
AAATCCTGATAACTGAAGAATTTATTTGTCCATAAGAAGTAGGAAAACCGAACGATTTATTCACCATGTTTTAAGAGAGTATTTAGTGGTTTGAAAGCACCCCAATCTGAACACGTCCACTTGTTGGAATTCCAATCATCGTTTCCCTAACTTCCAAAAATCCGAGGGCAAAGTGTGTGGTTGGTTGTACCGTGAAAAACACTGTCAATATCACAAACCGGAATTGTTTATTAATTTGAATCGAAGAGAGAGCGATTTCGGTGTAATTCCGACAACAACGACGGGTTGTTTTGAAAAATAGCGTGTGTTTATTTTACCAATTGGACAGCTCCCGACGTCATGAGACGTGCTATATAGGGAGCCGGCATTGAACTGACGAATCAGACAGCTGCCCCCGGAATATCGGTTGTTGATAAAAGCAGTCCGATAAATACCAGCTTGGACCGGGCATTGGCACGATTGGTAGGAATTTAAACATTTACATTTATTTACATATTAATTAACCCCAAAACAGGCGGACGGGTGAAGGTTTTACCGTTTTCCAAAATGCCAGCAGAAGTTTGTTAACAACCATCGATTACATGTGTACTCTTTATATTTATATTTATTTTGGGTTCTGGGAAAGTTTAGTTCTAAATACTATTTTGTGGCTGTCCCCATAATGGCATTCCATATTGAAATCAGAGCCACTGCAGCACCCATTCAGGCAGCCCACACTGCAGATGTGCCGCCATTGATATGCATCATATTTTGTAAGTTTTATCCACCTACTGTCATCGACAGCGCATCGATTTGTTCTGCGAACGACAGACGACAGTGTTCCATGTTGCTGTCAGAGCTCTGTCCCGATTTCAATCGGGAAAGAAAACAAATAAAATTCAACCTCCTCGACCTAGATGTTTTGATATTTTGTCTTCCCTATTAGGTATCCTTGAAACTTTTCGCTGCTTCATTTCGCAATAGAAATAATTTTTCCGGAAAAAGCGATTTTTCTTCTAAACTATTCAAAACATAATCAAATCCTCTCCCATTTTCTACCGAACCCAGAATTGTTTGTTGTTCCCGAGTGATTCTCTACCAGGAAGTACAGAACAAATGCAATACCACCCGTTTGGAAATGTTAAAAATGCAACACCAATGTGCTCTCTGCACGGTCGAATGGCGCGGTCCAACTTGAGGTGCCCCTTCAACCCAATTCTGCATAATCGCTTCATCGAGCTCGGGTGCCAGAATGAGGTTTCACATGGTTGCGATTGGATCGCGAAATGTTGTCCATTCGTAACTGCAGCTTGGTTTTGTTCATTCATGTTACACATGAGTGATCCCGCAATATAATAGGAAACTTCATAATTTCACGAACTTTTCATAAAGCAAAAACCCTCTGGACCACCCTAACATTACAGATCACGCGCGCAAAACAAGAATATGCATGAATTTCAAATCTCATCTCTTTTTTTTTCGTCCCTGTCCCGACTCAAACTGGTCTACTTTTTTCCAAACACGTGTCCATTTTCGCCCTGCAGCAATACCTATCTTCTATTTACCTACCTGGAAGCTGCTTCGTTGATTGCACGTTCCCAGTAAGGTTATCGAATGTAAATCGGTTTATCAATCCCGTGTTGGTGGTATTGTCTGTTTGTTCCTGGTGCAAGAAGCTTGGTAAATCGGAAACAAAGCTGGAACAAGGAGATTAAAGTTTTTCGTTTATTGTTATTTTTTAAAAACAGCATAAAATTGTTGAGTAGAAAAAAGTCCGGAAAATTTTCAGGTTACGTTTGAAAAGCAAATCAGGTTATTTTTCGAAAGTCTTGAACGTTGGGAATGAGATTTTATAAGCTGCACCACATACAGTGGTGGATGAAGAATAGTAGCGCCATTAAATACTCCGTGAATTACTTTTAACCCATACAATTTGATTCACTAGCAAAGAAAGCTAATATGAGTGTGTGTAATAAAAAAAGAAGAAATTTATCAATACTGATATTATGAAATCGTTTGGAACATCTTTGTACCTGAAAATATTCACATTTTCTTAGGTGATGGAAAGAAATAGAGAAACATGAGGTATCAAAGAACGAAGGAACATAAGCCGTATATATCATGAATCATGAAGCGGAGATTGTAGGTTCAAGTCCTGCCGGTGAGCAGTTGTATCTTTTTCGAAAAATTGATGATATTTAAGGCTTATGTTCTTTCGTTCTTTGATACCTCATGTTTCTCTATTTCTTTCCATCACCTACGAAAAAAAAGGATTTTATGGAATTCATAGAGATGAGATCAAGGATATGCAGAAAATAAATCAAACTTAATAAAAATGAAATACTATAAAAGTTGTCTTTGGCAACACTGAAAATAAAATAAATTTCTAAGGCAACGCTTGTTATTTTGGCAACCCTACGTAAAACAAACGAAGCAAAGCCAGTCATGATCCCAAAATTTAAAAGTGTTAGTAAAACGCCCGGAATTATGACACGTATACTGCTAGCGGCAAAAAAGACTATTGCTATATTCTCGTGAGTGATAGACGTGTCCAAGTTGATCTTTGAGTTTAAATTCATAAGAATCGTAAAATCACAGCAACGACGTAGTTGATAAGATGTGCATAGATTTGCAAGGTTGATGCTTAAAATTTTTAGAAATTGTTCCGGCTCCGGTAAATAAGACGGAGAGGTTGGAAAAGCGCAGATTGTATGGGCTTCTGTTTCGATTGTTTGTACCTCAGGTAAATAAGACGGAGAGACTAGAAAGCGCAGATTGTCAAGGATGCTGCTTTGATTGTTCATTCCTCCAGGAAATAAGACGGAGAGATTCGAAAACGCAGATTGTCAAGGCTGCTGCTATGCTTGGTTGTTTTGGTTTGGCCTTCCGGTGGAAAAAAGGAAAAGCCGGATTTTTCTTAGGATGCGCGGATTTTTAAGACTGTTGCTGCGGATTGATTGCTTTGATTTGGCCATTCGGTGGAAAATGACGGAATTGGCTTAGGAAGTGCAGATATGTAAGGCAGCTTCTGCTGTTTGTTTGTTTTGGTTTGAATTTCTGGTGGAAAAGACGAAATTGGAATAGTAAGCGCAGATTGTTAAGGCTGCTGCTGCTGTTTGTTTATTTTGACTTGGCCTTCCAGTTAAACAGACGGAATGGCTTAGGAAGCACAGATTTTGTAGGGAGCTTCTTCTGATTGTTTGTTTTGCATTAGCCTTCCGGTGAAAATAAAAAGGATTTGGCTTAGGAAGTGCACCTTTTTCAAAACTGTTGCTGTTGATTGTTTGCTTTGATTTGGCCTTCTGATGGTAAAAGACAGAATGGCTTTGGAAGCGTAGATTTTCAAGGCTGCTGAAATAGTTTGTTTTGATTTTGCCTTCGGGTGTAGAAAATCGAAATTGTCTTAGGAAGAGTCGATTTTTAAGGCTGTATGTAGCTTCTGAATATTTATTTTGAATTGGCCTTCCGGTGGAAAAAGACGGAATTGGCTTGGGAAGCGCAAATTTTTATGGCTGCTGCTGCTGATTGTTTTTTGGTTCGGCCTTCCGATGGAAAAAGGTGGAATTGGCTTGAATGGCAGATTTTGAAGTATGCTACTGCTGATTGTTTATTTAGACTTGGCTTTCCAGTGAAACAGACGGAATCGCTCAGGATGCACACATTTTTCAGGGAGCTTATGCTGATTGTTTATTTTGGGTTGGCCATCCGGTGTAAAAAAAAACGGTGTTTTTTTGTGATTTGACCTTTCGGTGAAAAAAACGGGTTTTGTCATAGGAAGCGCAGATTCTTAAGACTGTTGCTGCAGGTTGTTTGCTTTGATTTGAACTTCCGGTGGAAAAAGACGAAATTGACTTAGGAAGTGCCAATCGTTAAGGCTGCTGCTGCATATTGCTTGTGTTGATTTGGCATTCCAATGTAAACAGAAGAAATGACTTAGGAAGCGCTGATTTTTGAGGCTGCTGGTGCTGATTGCTTGTGTCGATTTGGCCTTCCAATGGAAAAAGACGGAATGGCTTTGGAAGCGCCGATTTTTAAGGCTGCTGCTGCTGATTGTTTTTTTGGTTCGGCCTTCCGGTGGAAAAAGGCGGCCTTCCGGTGGAGAGCGGAAAAAGACGGAATTGGCTTAGGAAGCGCAGATTTTTAAGACAGCTACTGCTGTTTGTTTATTTTGATTTGGCCTTCAGATGGAAAAAGGCGGATTAGCTTAGCAAGCCCAGATTTTTAAGGCTGCTGCTGCTGATATTTTGACTTGGCTTTCCAGTGAAACAGACGAAATGGCTTAGGAAGTTCAGATTTTTTAGGGACTTTCTGCTGTTTGTTTGTTTTGAATTGGCCTTCCGGTGAAAAACAAACTGGTTTGGTTTAGGAAGCAAATGGCTTAATAAGCGGATTTTGAAGGCTGCTAGTGCTGATTGTTTATTTTGATTTGGCCTTTCGGTGGAAACAGACGGATTTGGCTTAGGAAGCGCTTATTTTTAAGACTGTTGCTGCTGATTGATTGCTTTGATATGACTATCTGGTAGAAAAAGACCGAATTGACTTGGGAAGTGCATATTTTTAAGGCTGCTGCTGCTGATTGCTTGTGTTGATTTGGCCTCCCGGCGAAAAAGACGGAATTGGCTTTGAAAGTGGAGATTTTTAAGGCCGCTAGAATAAGAAAAAAAAACTAAGAATGCGACTAAAACTACATTATTTAAATTATATTATAGAAAATTTTAAATAGGACTGAAATAAGTGGTTGGTTGATCATCGGTTTAGGTTATCTTTGTAGTACTGCATAAGTTTGGTCTTCAAAATATTTCTGTAGGAATTGTTTTTAATTTCTTCTGGAAGAATGCTAAATTTTCTTGGACCAATGAAGGAAATTCGACGTTGGCCAAAACTAGTTGAACTTGTACTGTGCATCAAATGGTGAAATTGACGAGCATTGTGATATTGGAAACCCGCATTGAATCTTAAGTTTTGAATATTGTTTGAAGAGTTTAAGTTATCAAATACATAGTTTATAGTTTGTAGATCACAAACTATGGAGAGAGGTTTAGATTAGAATAAATTAAATTTGTAACAGAAAAGGAAAATTGAATATTGTTTGCAGACAACGATTTTGAAGGGTTTGTAGACGAGAAACAAGGGATAAGGCTGTCTCAAACAGCCATTAAATGGTATAAACAAGAGTGTACAAAAGCAAAATTAAATTTAAGTAAAATATGACGTGGAATAAAAGCTTTCACCCTCCATAAACCTCCGCTCTGGGATGACATTTTTTTGTAGTTGATCAATGTGGCAAAACCATGACAGGGTTTTGTCTAGAATTATTCCTAGATACTTGAAGTTGGTAATCTTCTCTATAGTTGTTTTTGATTGATAGAGATCGCGATTAAGTTCGATTTTTTTCCTTAGGGAGTGAAAAATCATGTATGTACTTCGTTTTATCAAGATTAAGGGAAATTAGCTGGAAAATATTTGTGAAGGAGTTTTAAATCTTCTTCCATGTTGGTTTTAACAGCATAATATAACGAGAGGCCCGACACGCTTCCGGTTTTAAGTAGGTGGCTTAAGCGCCACTTCCGTTTGGAAGACTACCTACCCTTTCTTATCTTGCCCAGCTTATGAGACTCGGTCGCGAGTTCCTTTTGATTCCCGATTTTGGGAAAGAAGCGGAAGGGACTCTAAAAAGGGATCCGTACTTCGACCCTTAAGGGCCGCCCCGAAGTCGAGACAAAACCCGGGAGAAATCCGTGGAAATGGGAGTTAGCTGTTCGTTACGAAAGCAAGCTAGGGGTGCTAAACATCGGACAAGACCAAACCCCTTACCTGGATCAGAAGAGACAGCAATCGATTGGATTCGCGGCCAATCTCCGCAGCAAAGAAACGAAAATAAATCTCGAACAACGAACAGCGTGTGACTCCCTTTCCAGTTATCCCAATCAGACTTTCATAATTAAAACATTCGCATTTTGCTTACAATAATTAATCGGGTTTATTGTATTTACATGTGTGTCGTGTTGTGTTTACATCATACTGTTTAGGCCTAAATTATTTTTCCCTCTATTCGAATTTCTACCTAGCAGTGCATATTGGTGGAGACGCTTGGTTTTTCGCTAAATTACTTAGCGATTTTGCTTGGGAAAATCATTCGATCTTCATTTACTTTTTCTATTTTTCCACCGCGTGGGTGGTGAAAAGGCTACTTTCGTCGGCTCGCCAGTCCGAAAAACGTGATTTTTCCGCCAGAAAGTGTGAAAAACACTTTACTTATCCGGCTTAAAAGAGACGGTATCGCTCCCCCGGCGGATGTTTGCTGGTCGAGGGCTATGCAGGTAGCTAAGACGGGGCGATTAGAACCTTTTTTGTTCGGCCGGTCACCGCATAGCATTTATTTGCGCAGCTATGCAGTGTGGCCCGCTGGAAGCTTGGTCGAATTCGATTTCGGTTTGGCTGGGTGAATCGTTCGGCGGATGTCGATACGTCTGTCAGCTGCCAACCCGCTTGGTGTCGGCCCCTCGTGGTGCTAACGGCTGTGGTGCCGCGTTTCAATGTGGCTGGGTGGTGGTGGCGAAACTGGCGGGAGTTGCTGTTGCGGGACCCCGCGGCGGTTCGCGACCGGCCCGGTGTCCTTCCTCTAGGATGGAAGCTGCGGTGAGTGTGCGCACCTGTGGCTGATGGTCGAGTTAAACACATGTCGGGGTTGCACATTTTGGCGGTACGGGTTGTAAATTTTGCCCATTTGGGTCTCCACCTACCTACTAGTCAAATGCACCACTTTTTTGCACTCCACTTCCCTAAGCTGCTCTTTAGATTTACCTGACACCGACTAATGCGAAAAAGAGGGTTTTTTAGATAAGGGAATCTAGTCTCGGAATCACACACTGAACTTAGTTACCTGTCGAATTTAACAAAAGAACACTAATTGATCCTGACTCTACTAATCACCGGACGTAAGTGAGCTTGGAGTCTCAATCGTCCGCTGATCGACCTGATCTAGCTTGACTTCGCAACCGGAACTACCCGATACGAACAAGTCTAATGGCGAAGTCAAACAATTAAATCCTAATTCGCGAATTCTTCGAGTAGTCCTCGTCTTCCCCTTCTGAACCCGAAAATAGAGGCCCAACTTTTGCTCTTCCAAAATAAGTGCACAAAAGCCCCCGAAAGAGGTCATTCACCTGACGCCAAAATAAGAAAGTGGTCGGTGGCCTACAGAAGATAGCATCTAGAGTCACGTGCTTGCCGCCAGAATTGTGTCGGTCACTCAGATGTGTTAATGATTGATGATTGTTCATTTGGGGTGGTGCTTCATATGGTAAAGGGTGTTTGTTTCGTTCTTGTCTTTAATTATTTTAATTATTTTAATTACGGCGAAATTTCTATTGACATATGTATTTGAATATTAATATAAATTATTGTTACATTAAGATAAGGCTTATTTATTTAAGTAATTAAAATGAATGAATTCTTTAATTGGTTTAAGTATATTTAGCAAATTATGAATAAATTGTTTCGACTTGATTAACCCGTTACAATAAGGACAGTTTTCAGGATAAAATAAGGCTGTATCATCAGTAAATAGACAAGGTATACCATGCAGTGGTAATTTGCTGAGATCATTGATGTACATATAGTAGAAACAGCAAAGGTCCTATATTGTTGCCTTGTGGGACACCAACTTCCAAGCTCTCTAGAGAGCTCTTTGTCTCACGTAAAATGAAAAATTGTTTCCGGTTAGCCAAGTAGTTGCATATAAGATTGTTGGCTAGACTTCTTATGCCATAAAACTCCATTTTTCAGTAATTTACCATGATTAAGAGTGTCGAAGGCCTCCCACGATTTTTTGGCATCCATTTTTTCAGTTGCAGAATCCTGCAATTCGCAGATGGCTGTAAGCGTACTTAATCCAGATTTAAATCCATACTCAAGGTTAAAGAAAACGTTATTTTCGTTTAGAAAGCTGTTCATTCTGGTTATTAAAAGCCTTTCGAAAACCTGACTAAAAATCCTTTGAGTGGAAATGGGACGGAAGTTATTTACATCAAGAGTATCTCCAGATTTGAAAATTGAAATAACTCTAGCTGTCCTGAGACATTCAGGGTAGGTTCCTGTCTCTAAAATGTTGTTGAAGCATTCAGAGAGAATTTTTGCGAAATGTATACCATACTGTTGAGTCTACGGTAATGTTGTTTGCGAGAGATTTTCAGATACTGGTGAAATAATTGTTAAAGGTCTTACATACTTCATGTTGGTTTTCAAGAAAGGAGATACCAAGTCTTAGGTTAATTTCAGATTTGTATTGTGATCTTGCGAGTTTTAAGTTTACATTTTTCCATAATTTTAAATCTGGCGTGTTACTCAGAATGTTTCGTAGTAGGATCTTTCAAAATTTTTCTTTGCAATGGTCTACTTTTTTGGAAATGTGTTTTAGCATTTCTTTAAAATGTAGATTTTCTGGATGTTTTTTTGACTCCTTGAAGATATTTATGTTTCATTTCAGAGATCCAAAAGATCAAAAGATCAAAACTTATCCACGGACAATTATTTCCTTTAATTTGTTACTTTAATTTATCGGCCTTAGCGGTGAAAAGTGGTGTCCATTTTAGTAGGGACGTATAAAGATTATGAAATTTTTATATAGATGGATAGAAGGTTAGATGAAATGAAAGATGGTGAAAATGAGCGGGTAGAATTTATTTAGAAGCATTGTCATCACATATCCAATTTTTGTTCCACACGAGCCTACTACTATGAAGCGGTAGATACAGATAGAGTTGCATCTACCACCACACATTAGTAGGCCAAGCGTGGTCCGCCCCACAAGGGAAAACTTGCAGTGAGGCACAAAAATTTGATATGTGATAATAATGCTTTTAAATAAATTCTACCCGCTCATTTTCACCATCTTTCATTTCATCTAACCTTCTATCCATCTATATAAAAATTTCATAATCTTTAGATGTCCCTACTAAAAAGTACATAACTTTTCACCGCTATGGCCGATAAATTAAAGTAACAAATATAAATTACAGTGTTTAATCTCTACATAAAATTTCCTTTAATTTTACATTTTTTTGCCCTTTTTTAACAAGATGAGAGCAAAGAGTTAAAGGTGGAAATTATGTTACGAATACAGTAGTCTGCATCATCTACGACATCAATTCCTTTTAAGAAGTTTCCAAATCTCTCATTGAGTTGGGAGTAATAGATGATAGTTTTTTTGAAAGTTATATTTTGTTTTTCGGATTGGAGATCAAAGGTCGTTACTATTTGACAATGAGTGCAGATTTCGGTGAAAATGGTATCCTTTCTTAAATGTCAATGTACCTACAAACTACGTGGTCTAAAATGTTATTGCTATTAGGTCTTGTAGTATGGGTATTAGACTGCCCCAAATTCGTATGGGAAATTCAAAACCTGTGAAATGTTATGCGCTGCAGGCTAAAATTGATCCTAGTCCTAGTACAAAATCTCATGCCAAATTTGGGCCAGATCGGATCACGGGAAGGGGTCGCTCAACGAGCTTGAAGTTTGTATGGGATTTTCAGACATTTTGTTCGGAAGAAACACGAAAAACCAGTTTTTCATCGATAACTTTGGTTTCCGTCGGCCGATTTCTGTCAAAAACGGGTTTTCTCAAACTGCGATTAGACTTTAGATAAAAAAGTTATGAGGCTTCAAAAATGGGCAAACTTTTTAAAGGATGGTATTCACCTCTGTTAATCAGTCGGAGCGGTCGAACACATTGACGACTCATTAACGGTGATGAATACCACCGTAAAAAAGTTATCTAATATTAGAAGTCTAATATTTTTTTTTGTCTTAACTCTTATCGAAATGCAGTCTTCGGATGAAATGTTTTTCATAATTCAGGCTTTAAGAAAAACCATTTTTGAAAGAAATCGGCCGTTGAGCGACCCCTTCCTGTGATCCGATCTGGCCCAAATTTGGCAAGAGATCTCGTACTAGGCCTAGGATCAACTCTAGCCTGCAGCGCATAACTTTTTCAAATGTCGGGTCAATTGGGGCATTCTAATGGCTATTTGAGATAATAAATACAAAGGATTCAAGGAGAGCTTTGTACTTTATCTTAGTATTGTTGTTTTCTAAATCAACAGGAACTTTAAGGTCACCTAAAATAAAACAAGAATGATTATCGGGAACGGAAGACAACAGTGACTTGAGGTTGTCATGAAACACATTGGAAAGAAATGAGGGGGTCTGAAAATGCCGTGTACATCAATAATTTGACCGTTAACGAACAGCTCAACGGCTATACTATGGAATCCGTAGGTAACAATATTGTTCATCGATTTGAATTAAAGATTATTTTTCACATACATAGCTCCAAATAGCATTAGGGTGTCCCTTAGATTTATGCATGTTTTTAAAAGCCAAAAATATTAATTTTGATTCGACAACTCCAAGGTGACCCTCAAACGCCATAAAGTTGAATCATTTACGAAAAAATGTTGAAATTTCAATTTAAAAAATAATATATAACTCTGGCAATAACAAGAATAAATTAATACAAGTTACAAGAATGAGTAAATAAATACAACTACAAACACAACACTTTTAAAATCTTTAAACTTGATTGGTGTGAAGATTTTAAGCCTAGGAACAACTTTTTAGAAGACAACAAGTAGTTTTGGACTAAACGAAAGAAGATATAGAAATTTTTTGTTTTATTTACTCAAGAATGTTTAAGTGATTTAAGTTAAAAACTTATTATAGTTCTTGAAAATTTCAGAAAAATTGCATAGACAATAGATTGACTAAGACTTAATCAAGCTTCACAGCAATACACATTTTCATGATTAATACAAGACGGAAAGAAACAGGAGCCTCTCCAAAAAGTAAAATTTTTAAAATATTGACAGTTTAATTGTCAAGTAGTTAATAAGGATGATTTTGCTTTTAGATTAAGACAAAAGCTTACATCTTTCAAGGATATGATGGCCAGAATCTTACTCATGCTAACACCATCAGCCCCAAAAATAGTACTATGTATGCCGTGACCGAGACTTGATATCATGACCTCTAGCTGAGAAGACTTAAATGCTATCCTCTAGGCTACGGTCAGTGGCATTTTTAATCAGCCTATTACCTCCAAATAACCATTATGTCTGCCTAGAAGTTTGTTCCTGGTATCTTCAAATAATGATTATTATTCATCATGTGCAAACATTAAAGAAGAGTTTATCAACTAATCGAAAATAAATACTCGGATGAGAGTTGTTAAATGTAAAATTCTAGAGATGAGAATATTGACCGTTTCAACTATTCGGCCAATATTCGGTCGAATATTCTGTCGAGTTTTTAATAAAAATACAAACATGAATACTTCAATTTCCTTCTATTCCTTAAATCTTAATGCCCCTCATGTCTTTAAGTGGATTATTTTCAACCAGATGATGTTTTACAAGATCTTAGTAGGGTTTTCTTTGATTTTAAAAATGAAACCAATAATTGAAAGGACATCAGATGACTTGTCGCTTTTCGGACGTTCATCACTAAGGAGATTCGGTTCCTATGAAATCTGGAACAAAACACGTCGAAACAGGTGCCAAGCGAATCGAAAGTGCTGATTAGATATCCAATTAGTTGAAAATCTAAGTTGTGCAAGATATTTCACCAATAGTTGTTAAAAAGAACGATGATCTTAAGCATACCATACTTTCTATCACACGGTCCTATCCAGGACGTTTTTTAAAATTTAAAGTTTTCTTTGAATCACAGCAGCAGTGTTAAAATCGTACTAAGAATGAAACTAAATATTTTGTTCATTTTGATTTTTTTAAATTTGTTTTTGAAAACAAAATCCAAAAATTTTCAATGAGATTTTTTTAAATTTGTTATTTGGGCAATATCTGGGCATCTCGGAGAGATTTGACTGGAAGAAAGTCTGGAATAAATGTAATATAAAGCTTTATACAGTTAAAGATATATGGATACACATAAGATGTTTTACTGAAACCTTAAATTTTTGATGATTTAGTAGCTTTTTTAGTATTTCTTTTGAATATTTTATAAATTATCCAAAATCATTTAAAAAATTTGACAACTATGCTGTTGTATAAATTTCAAAAATAAATATTTGGACTATTCGACAGAATACTTAGCTTTACTATTTGATGAGCCGAATATTCGGTTTAACGGTTTTTGGGCGGTGTTCGGCGCCAAATATTTGGCCAACCGAATATTCGGTACATCTCTACTAAATTCAATCAACAACTCATTAATACCATTTTTTCTATGGTTTATTAGAGAAATACCCAGAAAGATATTCAAATGTTTTTCATTCCATCATTGATCGCTTGATGTGTGCTTCATCAAAGGCAGAATAAATATTTCCCTCATAACAATTAGGATTTTGGACGAGAGAATTAAATTCTAATTCCTTGGAGATACAGATATGATAGATCGATCAAAAGTAAAATTTAAAAATCTTGAATCAGATTTATTCAGATTCGCAATTTAATGTCTGAAATTTAAATCATAATTTGATCTACATTTATCAAATGAAATTCAAATACAAACTTGGGATCCAAAGTTACAAGAAGAAGAAAAACAGGAATTATTTAATTTATAATTCATGATCAAAAGCGCATTTATTTTTTATACCTTTGATATACAAACAAAAATCATGTTAGATGTTAAAAATGTTAGAAATTAATGCGGATTTCAATTTCAAATTAAGATCAAGATTTTCAAATGATTGAATACAGAAACTTTTGTGACATAATATTTCAAATACAGCCGAAAGTGAAATTTGAAAATTTCTGTGAAGATAAGATTAAAAAGATTAATATAAATATTTAGAGAAACACTCAATGAAAATCGCAATTCAACTATGAGAACGTATTTTTATGAAAATAATTCAAGCATGTTCAATTGGAAAATGGTAAGCTGGATTCGGGATATTTGCTTCAATAGAGGATGATTTCTAAATGAAAATACATTCTTCAGAATCAATAGTATACCATTTTGGTTGAATCACTTGGAAAAATTTCAATTCGACTTTTAAAGCTAAGACTTTAATTGGAATAGATATTCAAAAGATGTAGAAACTATGTAATAATATTGGTCAAATTTAAGCAACTACAGTTGTTTTTTTTCTAAATTGGTTTTTGTTATTGAAGAGACAACTTTTACCCTTAGACATATTTAGTCCATAAACAACTTTGATAATACATAAAGGACTATCAAAAAATTGCTCATTGAAGTTTTATCTAGCGAACTTCCGCTTAGCCATAAAAACAGTAAAATGCTTTGAAAGAAATCTCATCTCTGCGATAGACAGAGCTTTTCAAAAATATTGGCACAAACTTAGATATGATTATCAGATTGACACTGGTAAGCGAACCATCGAAATTTACTAATAATCTTTTTGTAAAAGTTGACTTTTTTCCTAACAAAGTTCAAAAATCTTATACAATTTCCAGATGTGCTTGGCAACTTTTTCTTGAGGCAGATCTAAAAAAAAAGTTTTACATGTAATATGTGGTTATCTTGTTTTAAAAATTTAAATTTGCTTACAGAATAACTACCGAAATAAATCAACTTTCACACTGGGCGATCATTAAAGCATTGTCGTACGTTAACTTATTCAATTCCCTCTCTGGAGCCACCATAAACGGGAAACGATTTTGAGCGACAGCTCGACCCAAACCAACGATGATAACGCGTCAAAATCCTAGCAAAACTATCGGTCCAGTCATCACACCCGGAGGGTTTTCGACAAATAAACGGTAATATAAATCTGTCATAAACTTTACGATCCATTTAACTAATTCGTTAATTGGTTTGTTGACGTGGGAACGTACACAGACATTGGTATGTAGTTATCACCCACCACGCGATGATGCATCGTTGCATACGTAGATAAATGTTTTGGCTAACACCCGTCCATCAGGCTAAATTCTTGGACGATGTCACACATGTCCGACCGTTTCTGCTTGGGAGGGAAATTGAAGCCGTATTTTGACATGCAGCTGAGAAATGGAATAAAACCGTCATTTGAACTGTCAGCTGAAAATAATTATGAGGAAAGGCGATAGCATATTCAGCTGTATGGAACTTTATGTAATCCCTAAGCTTTTGTTCCAAAAGCCCTTCAATGCATTGTTGAAGAATTTAATAAACAAGAGAAAAAATAATATATAGCGGAAATGTATATCGCTACGTTTGTTTAATTTCTTGCCCAAAAGCAATCAAAATTAAATTCTTTTTTTTCTATACCTTTTCCATTACAGACTAAACAAAGAAAGACATCTTTACGGACAGCTCACAGCAAAAAGCAATAAACGGAAACCAACGAAATCAACCGGAATGAACTCCAGCCTAGTGCCACGCTCAAGTTAATTTCAAAAGTAAATATTTCTGCAACCTTTCAGAGGAGCAGCAAATCACCCCGTGCCGTCAGCAAAAAAGTTGATGGGTGAGTGAGGAGCCGAACTTTTTTCACGTCAAATAACAGGATACCGGAGTGATGCTCTGGTGAAATGCCTGAATTCGTAGAATCAAACAAAGTAAAAACATTTCCCCGCCGATCGATGTCCACAGATTTTTGCAACCCGAAATCAAATCTCAAAACGTGCAAAATAAATATGTACGACGTGATTTTGTGTTTGTTTTCCAAGTGAATGAAAGGTTTGTTTTGCCTGGATTTTTTTTTTTCGGCGCGGAGTGATTTAACCTTTTCTCCGTTTTAAGGCCACAGGAAGAAGCGCTGAGAGCGTTCAAGTTCAACGGAAAATGGAAGATAAATAAAGGCGCGCGAACGAGAGTGTCACTCAGCGATGGATACGGTGTGATAACGCGCGGGAATGCGAAAAGAGAAGAAATTCTATCCTGAAAACACAACAAAATACGAAAAATTCGGTGAAAATAGCAGTGGAAAAATGATGATGGTGGCTCCAGAGAGCCAGGGTATTGTTGCTGCATTTGAATCAACTCGGAAGCGATCCGTCAGAAGCTTTCACGCCACTTTCTTTCTTTCTTGGCTTTGATTGGTGATGGAAAGAACCAATACAATTTTCGACTGAAAGTGGCTCCAGAGAGTGAATGAGGGAAGGGGAAAATAAAAACACGTTTTCAGCAGATTGTCAGCCGAATCGGGAGGATGCGGTAATGGGCTTTCTGCCACGGTTGGAATAAATACAGTGTGTTTATTTGAGAAGGTTTAAAGAAAATAGAGCTATGTGTACGGAAAATCGTTCTCCAGGCGCACGTGCTGATGATTTTCAATGTGATTCACTTGTTCACTTACTGGTGGTGTATCAATGAATATATTTAAGTAGGATTCCTGAATTGAAACCTTGTTTGCTGCTGTCATAGTATGGTGAGTAAGTTTATCTCAAATGTGTCCATGAGACTACTGCTGCTGAAGAAATAAAACTTCAAAGAAGATTTTAGAACATTTTAATGAAATTTTTTATCTTCGAAGATCAAACTTGAAAGCTCAGAGAACAAGATCTGGATTTATTTTCAACTGATTTAAAAATGAAAAAAAAACTTTTTAAAGATGCATAATGCAATGAGATATAGGAATTAAAGAGCTTTATTAAATGCGCATATGAGTGTGATGGAATGATCTTATTAAATAACAGGTAAATCATAATTTATGTTTTCAAATATTGAAACTTTGAATCGAAGCTCTAATTTCCTTCTCTCTGTGAGTTTTGAAAAGTTAAAAAAAGATTTTTCATTATTTATTCAATATGTGGGATTCAAATAACAAGTATTTTATGTTATAAAATCTGTGTTCACTAAGATTTCTCGAAAATATCATTATTGAAATGAAATAATTTTAAACTGCTTAAATGCAGGAGAAAGCAAAGCTGCCGACATCACAGAAAATTACAGAATTTGGAGCAATTTTTCGTCACAGAATCTGTGTACCAGAACACAGAATTTTGTAATTTTTCACAGATTTCACAGATTTTGAAACTGTGCACACTTTTTCAAATTCTTAAATTTTTATATCCGCTTTGGACATGGATTTTGTGAAATGAGTACTGTTTAATGTTTTTACCAAGTTTTTTTTGTTGAATCAATCCAATTTGTGAATGTTTGATAAAGCTTAGTTTTTTTTTAAATGGGATAGTTACGAATGCGTGTATCTCAAAAACCATTTGTTTGATCCAAATACTTTCTATGAAGTAAATTAAAGTAAAAATTTTCAAAATTCGATTATTAATGAGTTACTTCAATGCGTTTTTAATGAAATGTCCAACTCTCCGATTCAGACTAAATATTTCGAAGTAAAACTATCATGAAATTGAACTGAAAGTATAATCGATTAGTTGGATCGAAGGTAACGAAGGGTATATATCTACAAGATTTCTCTTTTAAGGCTTTTAAAAACCGCAAAAACCAAAGTTTTCGTTTTGAAAATTGTTGTTTTTTCCATAAACCCAAAGTCTTGGCAAATAATTACATTCTTGACAAAACAATCGGCAAATAAATACTTTAATATGCTAGGGACCTTGCTACGAGCAGACATTTTGCGGGATTCAAACGCTGAAATTTGTTTGAAATAGGGGTTTTCATAAGTTTTGTCGTCCATCAGAAATCATTTGACTCATAGGCTCGGTACCGGCTATACAGCTTACGAGCTCTGAATCAAGCAAAAATTTGTTGTTTGAAGAAAGGTTTGAATGATTCATAACTAGGCAACACCTTCAGCTAATCGGAGAGAAAATTGTTAAACATTTCACCGATCTACACTTAGTTTTTCGTTTATAAAAATTAAAAATTCTGGTATGAGACTTGACTTCGATGATGACCCTTAACCGTAGTTGCCGATCATGTGCGTGAAGCAATGCTTGATTTAAACTTTGTGAACATTTTTGACAGTGTTTGCATACTTTCCACCACTCACGCACAGATATTTATTGAGTAATCAACGCGTTTGTCAGCTATCAATTTGATAATGATGGATTATAAAGGCAACTGTGTTTAATTTTTTTTTCTTTTCATCGTACATCGTTATTATCTCAAATAAGCCTAAATTTAAAATTTTAAAACAAATAAGTCAGATAGTACTTTTTACAGGCAGCAAAACGCTGTTATAATTTTGAATGTCCGGAAAGTAGTGAAAGCTTTAAACAATTTTCCTCGATATACTTATTTCGATATCCTTTAAAAAAACAATTTGCGAATCTTAGATGTTCACTGCAAAAAAGTGTACCGTCAAACGGGGCAACATGCAACAGCGGGGTTCGATGCAACATTTATATAACACTACATTGAATCAATTTTAAATTTATTGTTTTGTAATAAAGTTATCTTTTAATGATAACAAAATGATGATGACATAATTTCTCGCATCTTAAGCTAGTTGTCTTAAGTTTTTTATTTTTATGTAAAATTTGAAAAATCGAGCAATAAATGTACAAATTTTAACATTTTTTGATGCCGAAAAAAACTTTACCCAGTATGACGGATCGGCTTGATAAAATTACCTACAAACTTTTTACCGGTTTCCTCATGTTATACCAATATTGTTGGTGTAAAAATATTTTTCGAAAAATCACCCAATTTTTTTACATGAATATTTTTAAAATTCTGTTAGGTGTCTGGGGTTAAATGCAACAAAATGCAAATCAAAGATATACCTTGTTAATCTCGTTTCCATGTGCTGGAATATGAATGTTTTGCATCACACGTTTGTAAACATTTAAATTTCATTCATCCAAACATTTATTTTCATGATTTCAGCTTGTAGAATTTTTCGTAGTATTATTTAACCCCTAAATGTATGCAGCATCCTTATTTTCAGAAAAAATGTGAAAGTTTTTTTTTACAGACCCGGAAACTACTGCAATTGGTGTTGTCATGCGTAAAAGTCTTTAAGGCATCGCAAATATATTAAAAACTTTGAATTTTCGTACGTGTTCATAAGATTTTTCATTAAAAACAAAGTTTGTTGCAAGTTACCCCATTTTCTAAGGAGTGTGAAAATCGCATGTTTTTATAAAATTAAAAATAACTGAAGAAACCAATAATTTTTTTAACTACGCCAATTTGATGCCCCAGCATCCTTAAAACTTTTGATGCATAAAGGATACGATTAACTGTAAACATAAGTTTTTTAGAAGCCATTGAAGTTGAAAATTGTTGCATGTTGCCCCAGTTGACGGTATTCAAAAAGATAAAAAGATAAAGACAATTTATGCACAATATTTTTATTGGAAATCTTCATATCAGGGTAAGACCCTCACCAAAATTTTAATGTTTCTCATTTTGCAACGACTTCAAAACAATTATTTGAGAAAAGTTTTTGATACTAATTGCTATGAATTAAACACAGTATATTCAATTTTTTTAGTATTTTGTTAAATTATTGTTCGAAAGTATCGAATATTGTTAATTCTTGTTCAAATTTTTCAATTTTTTAATATAAATTTAATTCTAAAATAAGATCATCAAAATCATATTATAAGCTATGAAGCTTTTAGAACTTCATTTTTATTCGTTTTTTCTTGAATTATAGCTCTTGAACTAGATTTTTAATTTTGTTGGAACTGAATCCAAAGAAAAAGTAAATTATTTGCAACGAGTTATTTATGAAAAATGTGAAAAGTCGTATGATTTCTTCATGCTCTCCATATTTTCAAACTTTTTTTTTTTATAATATTTGAATTGATAAAAACATATTAAATAAAGAGTTAATTTCTGAAAGTTAATACTATTTCAATATTTCAGTGAAAATTCATAATCAATTGCAATTGAGATAATCAAACTTCCAAATTTAGAGTGGATTTTTTAACCTTAATTTTAAGGCTGGATTCCAACTCAAAATTTTAAATATTCATATGTAGATAAGCTTAAAACAGTATCGACGATATAATTGGTGTGAATCTTGAAATCCAGCCTTGATCAAAAATAAGATAAATGTCTTACAAATGTTCAACTTGAGAGTTCGCCTTGTTTCCGAGAAAATAATGGGGGTTGACGGAATAGTTTCATCTCACCTGGAAAAAATTAAAACATATGCTAGTTTTTGGAGCTTATGCTTTAAAAACTGGTTTTGTTAATAAATTTCTTAACTCGATTTCAGATTTTATCCATCACCTCTAGTTTCAGAAGTAGTATTTTTAGTATTTTTCGAGAAATGAGTAGATATCATTAGAGATGTATCGAATAGTGCGAACGGCTGAATACCGACTATTGGACCTTTTCAAGTATTTGGTGAAACGAATATTCTGAACATGAAAAATTGTAAATAAGCTTAAAATATGTTCAGAAGTATTCGTCTGCATCACCGACTATTTTGCCAAAAATACCAAACTATTGATCATTATGAAAATTGTCTAACTGTGATAACGGCTCAAAATTTATTAGGCCCTTCGAGCCAAACAGGTATAAGTTCATAAATGCTAATGAAAGACGTAAAATTTCACAGTAAATAGGCCTTGGAAAGATTTTTTTTTTAAAAACACGTATTTTGAGAAAACACAGTTTTTATTTGATGTGTTTGGCCATTCCCCATAATTTTATCTAAAATTTTTATTTCTTTTCCAAACGTAAAAAAATGTAAATTAAAATTCTAAACATCTGAAAAATTACCAAATATAGTTTGAATTATGAAGAATCGTTTTATATCAATAAATCAAAATCTATCATTTTTGCTACGTGGAGGAAAATACAATTATAGCTCATTTTTTCATAAACGTTTCGAAATAAGATATTATTTTTAAAAAAATCTGAAATTTAAATGTATCTTTTTAAATTTTAAATTAAATATTTTTAATTAAAAAAAAATGGGCTTTTGAGAATCTCAAATGGAGATGCATTTTGTAAAAATTGAAGCTTGCAATGAAAAATTAACCAAGAAATGGAAATGTAGTTTTGGAAGTAGGCAACAAAAATCTAATCTGTGCAGGTGGACATCTGGGGGGGGGGGGGGCTAGGGGTTGCCAAATGTCCACACTTGTGCAAGGAGAGGGAGGAGGGGGTAAAAATCTCATTTTTCTATCCACGAGGTATTGAACGGCCCCAAAGGCAATTAAACATTTAAAGACTCAAGTCTTTTTTACTTCTTAAAAGGATCGAGATTTGTTGGTCCATCAAACATGGAGCCAAACCGATCTGCAATAACTCGTAAGATAATAAAGTTATTGTCGAAACAAGTTTGCAGGTATTTATTGAACATACCGACTATTTGGTGAACATTATCAAAAAATGATCAAACTGCAGCTAAAGTTTTAACGAATTTAGTCAGAAAAAACACTTTCACAAAATATCCAAAAATCGAAAACAACTCATGAGCATTAAATATAACTTTTCAGACTAGCGATATGTTGTTTGATGACAGGGATAAGCACGAAAGAAAATTGAATGTTTCGCATGATCCTAAACTTTTTGCCGATACACCATACTTAGCCCAAACTTTTGATCGATAACTTAAGTAGCTGTTTTATCTGTTGGAAGCACTATGCACTTTATCACAAAATTTGAAAAAAAATTGGTTTTGATATTTATGAAAAAAGATTCAAATGCAACTCGAATTTTTAAATGCGATCCACCCAACTTTGAACTGATCGGGTTAAAATATAAAGGGCGAATTTAGGAAATTTTCCAACTTTAAGTCATATTAAGTTAACATATGTATATATTTAGGCAAAACATACGAAAAAAGGTTTTGATCATCGACTTCAGAATGAGATCAAAAGAAATGCAATATGTCATTAGATGATTGAGATATGACCAAACAAATGTTCTTGTTGGGGGGAGGGGGGTTGGGTGGGTGATCCCAAACTTATGACCAGTAGCGTATATGGTCAGCAAATTCTATTTCAACGCCGAAGTACCTCAACATAAGTTATTTGGTGAAATATGTTCCGGGAAATTTGGAGAATTGAGAGTTCGAGTTTACAAGTATTTCGAAACGGTTTTTTGCCGCTTGGTGGGAAGGGGGAGGGGGGTTATCAGCCCATTACCCCCCCCCCTCCCGCGCCTGATTGAAACTCAAATCTTGTCGTACAAAAACCCGTTCTTATCTTTGTAATGGGTTTTATAAAGAAGAGTGACTAATTTGAAACCAACAATTTTTACGTTAAAATTCAATTTTATTTTTTTCCCTAAATGCTCAACTCCAAATCCAAAATAAACATTTTTCCAAAATTGAAGCGTTAACGAGAACATTTTCAATTATTTTGATGCAATAAATCCAAATATGCATTTTTTATCCTTTGATTATTTAAAAAAAATTGAAAACAAGTAAAACTTTTTAACATATTTTCTGCATTGTGAGCAAAACGTTAAAACATTATAAAAAATTTCAAAATAAAGATTTTAGTTCAATTATCAGTTTTTCACAAGACCACTCTTAATTTTGACTCCTTCGAAAAAAAACGTTATATTTTTTTTAAATTTTTCTCGTTCTGTAAATACGATAATTTTAACAATTTTTTAAAAAAGATCTTAACTTAATTGAATTTAAGAAATTTAAAAGTAGAAATTAAATCGTTTTTAGGCTTTAGCAAATATTAAACTGAACTCGCTGAATTAAATTTGACTTTTCTGGATCATTCATTATCATCAACTTCAAAATACTAATCCTAAATTAATGAACAATTTAAAAATTAGTTTTCTTTCATCGTGTAGATTTTTTTGTTCATCAGTTATCAATGATTGATTTGAATTAAAACTGACTCACCTCTAAACTTATAAATTTCATTTTAACAAAACTTAATGTATTAGCCAAAATCTGACAAAACAATCGTTTTCAGGACGCCAAAACCTACCAAATCAATCATTAGAACATCACCAAAATTCTGTTCCGCTAAGTTTGCCATTAAATCCAATATATTAGTTTTTGAAATGGTGATACGTGTATATTTAATGAAAATCCTTCTAAAATATTTTATAAAACTTATTTTTGTATTATGTTTTAACTTTCAAATATATCTACCAAAATCTATTGGTTAATTTTTGTTTTTCAATACTAATTTATTGTGTTCTGAAAACCGAATCTTCTTGGAAGCCCATAAATCCAAATGTTCAATAAGAAAAACATAATTTCTACATTTTGTTCTTTCCAATATTTCAATTGATGGCGACACAATTTTCCACAGCTTGAAGTTTTGAACTGTTCAACCTGCGCTTGAAAATTCACTCATTTTTATTATTGTTAACTTAAGAAATTAACTTTTCTAGCCATTTCTGACTTTGATTACAGGTTCTTAAAATATTTTTTTTATATGATGAAATTAAATTCAACCATGAACTATGAGTTTGAAAAATTCTATTTAGTCAAATTGGAAATTTTTTTCCGGTTGCAACGGTTATATTGTACTAGCATAACCGGTTCTATTATTCATTTATATGATATCAAATACTTTTTTAGTGCTCCACCAAGTTAACAGATAAGTTCCATTAATTTTTTTGGAGTTTTAATTATTTGAAAAATTGAATTGGAATGTCTTCTAATAAAACAAAATATATAAAAGAAAACTGCAACACTTTATCAATAAACTTAATGTTTTCAACGAAACGGTTCCGCTTATCATAAAAAATAAACACAAAAAGGGGGTGTTTCGAAAATGTGCACTTTCCGATGGACGAGCCTTCCAAAATTGCCAATAAAATACACTAAATGTTTTCTATAGAGCTTAAGAAACTTCTAAACACATTATAATGTATGAGACAATTGTAGATCGTGGCTTGTTATAACTTTGTTTCAAAGACAGCGAACCATTTTATCCAATCTACAATGTGTCAGGTTAAAAAAACTGTTTTTTCAAGAGATTTTTCTTACTTTGACTGTAACTCCTAAGGGTGATATGAAAGGACTTTGACATATTCAACAAACTTATGTATTTTAATCAGATAAACAACTTTGTTGAAGACATCAAAGCTCTAATTTGAAAAACAAAAAAGTTACCATGTATATTTTGCTATCGGTGGTCCCCTCGGCAAAAATTTTGATACTAGAATATGCTCCATGCAAAACTGAACAACGTTGCTGAAGACATCAAATGTCCATCTCTTCATCCCTGGGAGCTAATAATTTCGTACAGCTAGATTGATGTTCTGCACCACTGTGCATTGGATATAAGTGTTACTTTTGTAATCAGGTGTTATCCGGAAAAATGAATCTCGAACAGAAACGTACAGATGATTTGTATACCGTACAGTTAAAAGATACCTGGAGACCGGTGGTGCCAAAAAACGGTATGGTGGGTGACGCCGACTTACTGTAGTGACACCTGCCATGGCGAAGATCGTCAAGAAGCGCTTTAAGAGAAATCCTCGTCGTAGTTCCACTAAATTGGCAGAGGATCTCAACATATCGGATCGAAGTCTCCGTCGGATCCTGAAAGATAAACTTCAGACCAAGCCCTTCAAGATCCAAAAGGTTCAAGACCTTACGGTGAAGCAGAAACAAGAACGGGTAAAAAGAGCGAAGGCGCTGCTGAAGAGGGCCGCGGAAGGAAGGTTGAAGAATATCGTGTTTACCGAGGAGAAACTCTTCTTGCTATCGGCCACCCGGTGACAGAAATCAGCATCGGTGATGGTTCGGGCCGGAATCACCCGTGGTGGCCGGACTCCGCTGGTTTTGTCCCTGAAGGAGTGAAGATCAACCAAAATACATATCGGGAACTAGTTCTACAGAATGTCATCGAACCGTGGGCACGTCGACATTTTGGTTCCAGGGATCCAACTTTGAATTGCGCAACATTTTTCAGGATTCATTTCGAGCTCCGAGTGGCCGGCGAGTTCACCAGACCTGATCCCTATGGACTTCGCTGTTTGGAGTATGTTGGAGGCCGAAGTCTGCTCTAAGAAACATGAAGGTGTGGAGATCCTGAAGCGACATCTCGTGGCAGCCTGGGATAAAACATCACAAGAACACCTGCGGGCCTAATACGATGCGTTCCTCGACCGTCTGCGGCGAGTGGTTAAACTCAAGGGCGAACAAGTCGAACTTTGCCAGTGAATTTTGAAAAAGTAATTTGTTTTCAAGGGAAATTGAATTTATTATTAGGTATTATAATTTATTTGAGACCTTTGAACCACCCGGGTTTTTCGGGTCTATAAGAGAAATTGATTGATTTGAAATAAAAAGTTGTTGTTTTGATTAATTTATATGTATATTTCAATGTAGCACTTCAATTGCCGGACCCTGTACACATAACACACGACTTATTACAGGACACGACACATAACGTTCTTACTTTACGAAAAAAAGATATAAAATTACCTTTTTGTCGACCGGTTTCGGGCTCGATGTTGCCCATCTACAGGACGATATCCACTTACACAAAGGATAATTACAGCTCCATTTTCATACTTGATGTAGTATTCGTCGTAATTGGCATTATGCGGATTGTTGGTTGATCAGGTTGAAGAGAGATGAAATGATCGGCGGATCGTCTTCGTTCATCAACAGTTTTTCGGCAGTGCTGATGAACATCGACTCCTAAGTATTCAGATGTGATGTTTTTCGTACAAACAGGTTACAGGTAGGGTGAGTGCTCCTACTTTGGACCTAGAGCCTACTTTAGTCCTAAAATGCCGAAAATTGAAAATTATTCATTTTGCTGACATAAAATAAAGATATTCCTATGCACATAATGAACTCTTATTCTTCCTGAACCCTACCATACCGTTTTTTGCCATTAAAAGTCTTTCTGATAAAATTTTCAACGTTTTTAAAAATGTAGCTCTTCATCAGTGACAAATCAGACAGCTCATTTAGTGGGGCGCGTATTGAGAAATTAGAGTGTTTAAGGAAAAATCATGATTTTTTACTTTCCAAGCCAAAGTTTAAGGGGAAATTACTTTCACTGTGAAGAATATGAACCATACTACCCATTTTTCCAAAAATTCATGAAAATCAATGGAAAACTCGGAAAATTTGCAAAGGGTCCAAATATAGGAAACTTTCGACTTTGATGTTCCATGTTTAGACCTGACATCACCAAATATTTGTATCAAAACCAACAAATCAACAATGTTACGAATTTTTAATTGGGGCATAATTCAGAACCAATATTGAATATTTCCAACATTTTTGCCAGATTTACGCAAATAAACTATAAGTAAGTAAAGATAATCAAGTTTCAGCTATCGTTTTGCTGATAGAGCTGACGGGGAATAAAAGTGTTTGTGATATTCATAACAGAAATTTTAGTTTTTTAAATATTAAAAAGCTGTAATACTATTTTATTATAGTAATTGATTTAAGTTAACATTTACATTAAATTTGTTTATTGATTTTCGAAAAATCAAACTTTTTATAGGAGTTTTAGTTCTAGGTCCAATGAAAAGAACCGGTCCAGTACCAAAATAGGAACAGAAGGTTCAAAGTTGGAAATTTAAATCATCCATATCTTTGTAAATCTCTCAATAATGGCGAAACCCATGTTGAAAATTTCCATTGAAACTTGCAGATAAGATCATGACTTATAAATGAACTTCCTGAAGGATATAAATTTCCCGTCCAATTGTGAGAAAACCTTGATTATTTAAAAACCACCGATTAATGGGTCCAAAGTAGGGCAACTAACCCTATTACAGATAGAATTCATACAGACAAATTTTAGATCAAGCATTCCTCAAAACCTCATTGGAAGCCCAGCTTATCACGTAATTCGAATTACCACACCTTCACTCTTCTGATCCAATAAAGTCATCTTCCTAATGAGCTGTGGTGCCTATGGGATAAAAACACTAATGGGTTACCGCAATTTCATTCTCCTTTTTCCCTTTCTTCTGAATGAACATCGCCTGTCAACAATCTTTGATCTGTCAATCGAACGGCATCTATGGCTCCGGGTGATGCTTCTCGAAGCGATAGAAGAAAATGAGCTTAAAGAAGCACTTTACTCGTTACACAATCACGTTTTTGTAGGTAAGGGTGGAAAAAGAGACTGTGTTGAAGGTTGCGGTTGACTCGTTATCAGGTTGAGCTTATCGCTTCAGTGGACCCAGAAGAAAATGATAACTGATTCTCTCTATGTTGCTATCACTTTCACTATTTCATTTTCATGTTTTTTTTCAATTACGTAAAAAAAACCTTAAAATTAAACACGAGTTTATCCAAACTTAAACATAACAGGTAGCCAAGTTTCGGGAAATCACTATCCTAGACTTTTCAAATCCGGTAGCAGGTACGCCTTGTTATTCCAGAATTTCCCTCCCAACTTCATTTGCTAACGAAATGAAACCGAATCCTTTGTCAACGGCGAGAAAGGTCCCTCATTTGGCGCGTCATCTCGTTAACAAGGGCAGAAACATCTTGAAAGCGGTACAGGGAAATGAAAATAGGTATCCTACCTGGATGCATGCCATCCGCAAGGAGCTCGGAAACCGATGCGTGCTACAGAGCCATGCTTCTTGGCGACACATGAATTGGAGCTGCAGCCGGGGGACCGATTAGAAGGACTGGGGTACTCCGGTGCGAAATTCCTGTCACACTTTTTTAAAAATTATTTTTTACTACGTTTCTTGGTTTCGAAATCGAAGAGTTTTCTCAAATTTGGGAATACATATAGTCTGGAAAAGTATGAATTATATCATTAATTCAGTCCTTATCACTCGGCTGGTTTTCTACCCCACAAATCCCTGGCTAGAAGAAAGCACAGATATTAGGTGACATCAAAACACGAAAGGCTACATTACGCTTTCATGTGGGTATTTCTCACATCCACTGGGTGGGTACATTTGCGACATCGGAATGTACAAAAGGGTTTCAGATGAAATTACCGGATTGCCGGATTTCGTCAGTTTCAGTTCAAAGTAGGAACAGATTGCGTTTAAACGGAAAACTTCTATTACTTTTGTACTTGAGAGCAAAGAGTGTGTTCTCATTCCATTTTCATACTTGATAGTTATCCTTTCTGTATTTTTTTTTTATGACAGAGCAAGGCCCAGAAATTTTATTACAGAATTCAGTATTATTAAGATGGCGTACCATAGATTACCATAAGGAGTTGAAACTCTCCTGATCCTTAAATTTATTCATTGAGTGTCCACTAGAAGTTGACTTTTGCTCCCATATCTTGTTTTGATGCCTTTTGGGTCGCCAAGCATCAGAATAAAATTTGAGATGATTTGGTTGGTTTCTTAATTAGCCCAACGCGTTTTATTATAGAATTAAAAATGTGTGCATATAAACTCACAAGAGATACAGCCGTTTTTAAAGCATTCATTCTCGTGGCACTTTACTCTAAGAAATTTTTTTATGCCGTTTTATGTCAGAAATACTTTTAATTATATTTTTTCCAAATTTGTGAATACTTTAGAATTTGACTTTTTTAGATAATGCATCATCATCAGCAAAATATTATTCCTTTATTGAATGAAATTCAGAATAACATTTTTTCTGAAATGAAGATTTGTTAATTAATCAGTTATTAATGATTGATTTCACTTCACACTTACACATTTAAAACTTATAAACTTCATACCACCAAAACCAAAATGCAATACCAAATCAATCATCAAACATTGACGTTGGACGTGTTTATTCAAAAAAACCTTCTTGAATATTTAAGAATTTATCTTTCTATCTTCATAATTTGTTTTATTTTTCAAAGAAATTCAAAAAAAATCATGGTGTAGTTTTTTTTAATTTTTAAATAACTTTGAAAAATTTTAAAGTCAAGCTATTTCAATTTTTATAAAAAATGTAATAAGTTTTTCTATGTTATTCGATTCGGAATGTTTATGTTCTGAAAACATAAGCGTTTGAATCTTAATGTTCAATACGAAAAATTAGTATCTACCTTCTATTCTTTGCAGGACCCAATATTTCAATTGGAAGTGACAAAAAAAAAAATTTAAATTGAAATTTAAACTTCAAAACCCGCGATTGAAAATTTATGAACTCTTCATTTAGTTTTATTATATGAAATCATGTTTTTGAATCGATTATTATTTTGGAATTTATCTTTAAAAAGTTCGAAAAAATCGAAGCAGCAACTTATATAATAAAATTTTAATGCACAAAGTTAAATTTATTTGTAGTTGCTTTGAGCTTTAAATATTCACAACAAAACGTGGAATTCCTTATTTTTTATTTTTTATAATAGTTGCTTATTGATCATTCGCGACATAACATGCTTGTACTTTGTCAGAATAATTGACATAATGTATTATAAATATACAAAGTAATTACTTTGAACTTCAAAAAAAATTTTTTTTGCCTTTTTTTTTGATAACTAAAAGAATTTTATAGTTGAAAAAGGTTTTATCTCTCACTTTGATCACTGACAATATTAAATATTCCCTGCTTTTTATCAAATTAAATTTAATCATCAATTACATCATTATCAACACATTTTCAATCGTGGGTTTTTTCTAATTTAAAATACTGCAGTTGGAATTATGCTGTTAACCCTTCAATTGAAAGTGAAAAAAAGAAATGTAAATTTGGATAAATGATGAATAATAACTATAATCATTTGTTTGACAAATTTTTATCATGGTTAATTTTCAACCTTATCTGACATTAATTTTTTATTTGTGTTTTTTTTTATTTATTCCTAATTTGAAAACTGGTCTGTTAAGAATTTATTTTAAAACAAATTTTAAGTTCAGAATAAGGAACACCATTTTGAAAAAATATTGATTCTTAACTTTCATTATGATTTGTTTTGAAAATTTAACAGTAAAATTTTTGATTTGTTGAGTTTGTGTGATAGTCATAAGTAATAAAATGGTGTAAGAAATCAATTTCCTTATTTATTTTCGAAACCCCACCTCTCCCACATGGAGGGGTCCTTCGCACGGACCTGGTTCTATCAATATAAGAGTTTGATTCTACCGAGCAATAGTAAACTCACAATGTGTTGATAGCGGCAGAAAATTTCATTGCACATATGGCGTGCAATCGGTCTCGAGCGATTTAAATCATCCAAAAAGTTCAAATAAGCTTGAAACGGTTAATTGGATTCATTCATTTACAAGCTTCATTTTAGCTTACAAATAAATGTTTGTGAGAATTTCATGAAAAAATATGACCATTTTAAAAAAAGAATCGATTGGAAAATATTTAAAAATTGAAGGCTTTGTTTGCTAGAGCTTTCAATTATTCCCTGAAATGGGAGATCTAAGCAAGTCTTGATGAAGTGCGGTCGTGTTTTATATTTCGCTAGTGTCAATTTTCTTTGGGCGTTTAAGGAAAATTTATCTGAAAAATAAATTTTAAATGATAAGTCTTTTATGTATATCGTTCAATTCATAAATATTGAGTGCCTTTTAAATTTGAAAGTGGAGTAATTCTTATCGTAATGGTTTATGAAGTTGTTGGAAGTGGCCGAATTAAAGAGGCTTGTACTACGCTTTCCGGACCGGTCCAGGACCGTCGATTTCTCAGAGGAAACCCAGAAACTCTTTACTGATTCGGAGTAGTAAGATAAGTACCTGTTTTTATTTGGTGATTGTATTTATTCAAAAGTGGTTCTAAATACTATGATTCTGTTTAATAAATCGAGTTCCTTTGTTTTTTACTAAACATGCTCGATTTTGCAAATTTGAAATATTTCGTCTGAGATGGTTCAATTCTTTAAAAACTTACACACAAGTTTGATTTCTAACAGCATATATTCAGGAGCTTCCATTAAAAGCGCTTGTTAGGTATGCTAAAACTAAAACTTGAAAGCTAATAATTTTTCAGATTTTGTAGGGCGCAAAGTTTCGATTTTTTTTTCTTCAAAGATTTTCAATGTAGTGTAGGAAACAAAGGATGATGATATATCGGCAGTGAGCAAAATACGTAGGAACACTACATGTACTACTTGAAAATATGTTGTGTGTTAAAATATGATTTTTTTTTAAATAATAAAGAATTATAAATTGCGCGAATAGTAACTGATATCGTTTGCTAGTTTTAGAAAATGGAATATTCTTGTGATATGAAACTCACATAAATAGGCAAGGAAATAATAAATAAACTAAAATTTATAAAATACCTATTTACCTCACCTTTCAGGTTATTGGACTGCGAAAAGACTTTTTAAAGTGTCGAATAAAATGAGTAACTTTTCAATAACAAGTATTGTTACTGATTTTTTTAAATAAACTTTTTTCCGCTATACGAGATTGAATATCTCACTTGTATACATGCACTGATGAGTTTCCAAAAACGATCTAGTCCAGTTATCACAATCTAAATAACAAATTAAAAATTAAAAGAAACAAAAAGGTAAACCTCTTCATCCATTAACGAAACTTTTTAAATTTAAATATATTCTTATAAATATTCTTCGAAGTTTGATAGAAGTATCTTCAATCTTAAGGATCGTTTTTGAAAACACATAAGTGTATCAGGAACAAGACTATGGAAAACAAGTTAGTTGAAAGAAAATTTAAACACATTTTTTCTTTACTTTTAAACTTTTTATCACTGCCTCAAAGATAGAAATAGGAGTTTCCTAAAGATAAATCTAGGAGCATAGGAGGTGTAGGAAAACTCGATCGCACCATTCACCAAAATGGATCCTGATCTATAACCTTTCCCCTAATAACAAAACCCTTTCCTTGGATATTTAAATATAGATTCGCAGACGTTTAGACGGTTTCTATAGTTGGTGATATTGACTTACCTTTTTTTTCTGAATTTTTCAAAATTAGTCTTTGGAATATTTAGGGACAAAAGGGTGTTGATTGATCCTAGAAAGTATCCTAAGGCTATGATCATTTAGTATCTGGGCACTTTATTTCGGTGATAGCTACGTTAATAGAGCTTGGATATGCAAAACTTTAGTAGCGTTGTGTTGGTTATGAAAAGGACTATCTTGCCTATTTTTGATAGATTTTTAAGTTAACGTGTGTTTGAGATATTTACGATGCAAAAGACATGGTAAAAATAATTTTGCACAAATTTGCTCCTTTTACGCATTTTGCGCCTCGAATATTCTTCATTGTTGACTTAAAAGCTCATGAACTATTGATTTTTTCTGTTTTTTTTTTTCGAACCAAATGGTTAAGAAGTATAAGGAGCCACTCTAGGAGCCACTCTAGGAAGTTCAAACCAACCATCGGAGTGCAACCCTTGATCTTAAATATGGTAAAAATTCTATGGTTATTGGGGATAACTAAATGCCGACTTCTTAAATGATGCAAAAAATCCATTTCTGGCAGGCAACAAGTGTTGCCTGACTAGTAGTCTTCAAGTAAATAACTAATAATTATCAGTTAAGAAAATCGCAATCTGTGCATCCGGTTTTTACGCAATATGACAGATGTGTTCTGATGGACAAAAAAATGAATTTTAAAACCGGATTTAAGAGACCAAATTCTTCGAGATGCATACTCATGAAAAGGTTCCAACCAGATTGCGATTGCTTTTTCCAGGTGAGTTTGTATAAAATATCATGATTTTGCAAAGGTTTTGCTTCTGTGGTAAATAAAATAAATCAACACATGACTGATAAAAGTGTGCAAAGATAATACAGAGATTTTATGAAAATCTTAGAGTATTTCATGAAATAATTGATAAATATTTTTTTTATATGTTTTCATTAAATGACCTATTAACACCTTCAATTCCTCCATAGAAAGTTTTTCGATCAAATGAATAGTTTTTAAAATACATACGTTTGTAACTGCCCGGATACTAAATGATCATAGCCTTACTAACAATCCTTCCTTCATTCCTCATTGACTTCTAGGACGTGGCCGGCGCCGTTGTTGTTCATTTTCAAAGGGAGAGCATGAGTTTTGTGCATTGTGAATGAAATGCTAATCCCAAGCACCATTCTTTTGGCCCTTGCACAAAACTGATGGCCTCGATCAATCACGGAGTAGCAACCATTGGCGAGGTAGAACTTATTCTGCTTAGCCACGCCAGCGATCAAGGAATTTGAAGTGCGTAAGTGGAACAAAGTCTAATATAATATGTTATCTGAAGTTTCAAATTAATGATCATATCTAAGCACTTCAAGTTCAATGATCTAAGGTGGATATGAGTAGTCAACTAAGCTAAGCTAAGCTAAGCTAGAGCTTTCAATTATGATCTGAAATGTTTTGCCAAAGTTATGTAAGTCAACGTTTCTTATTTTTATCCTACGGTAAAACTGCTTTCAAATTAGCAGTCAAAAACGCTAACTTTAAGTACATTTGTGAAGATTTTAGAAAGAATTTGTTTCCCATGTAAATTTCCATACAAAATTAAAACACTGAGCTAGTTCAAGACTGAATGAATCGTTTCCATATTTTTTTTAACCTTTTTGAGCAGAAAGGGCGACCAAAAATGTATTGGAAAGTGTCAAAATTTATAAGTCTGAAATTTCTTAAGAATTCACAGATTCAATGGAAAAATCACAAAAACATATTTAAAAGCATGTTTAGAAGTTTTCTTGACATAGTTTGTATCAAACGCTCAGTGGTAAAATTTGGCCACAAACCCCAAAAAAGCTAAGCTACACGTTTAAGGACCTGAAATCATGTCTATCTTACGTGACATTTTCTTACAAGTTCAAATCTTCCGTTGAATTGGACCAGAGCCATCTCAATGAAGTGTTATTTGATCTGAATTACCGAAAATCTGCTGTTTTCTTTTAACATGTTTCTTTCTAATAAAATGAGCTGGAATTTTTTTCAATATTTGATCTTATTTGAAATGGCACGATTACAAATGAGAGGATCTTAAGAATTTATCTGTTTTGCACCTTTTTGCTCCTAACTTTTTATAAAATACCTTTTCATAAAGCTGATTGAATTTTTCTGGATAATGATGAATAAATAACACATCAGTCAGGTGTCTCCGGTAAAACCTGATGACACCTTCGAACTCCTGAAAAAAATCATATAAGATAAAAATGATTTTAGGTCCTTGAACTTGCGGCTTAATTTTTTTGGTATTTTAGGTTAAAAATTGGTGCATGGTGCATTGGATAGTATTTTAGATGAGTCAACTGCTATTTGAAAAGTTTGGTTTACACTAAGGTTGCCAGATTGCAGGTTTACTCTGGGTTTGCCCGGATATTTAATACATAGTTTTAGAACTGTCGGGCCCGGCTCAGTTGCCAGGATTTTTTTTTGAAAAATGCCCGAATTTTGCCCGGATTGATTCACTTTGTTTGTCAAACAAAAAATAATAAACAAATGTTGTTGTAATTTATTTTTAACTGCCTCCAAAACTAAATTTGAGAAAATTTTATAAAACAATCTAAAAAGTAAACAGGTATTTGCCACCCTGAAATCTCAGAACAAGAACTCGTGTAGAACTAGATAAAAATAGAATTAACTAACTTGAACTAAAGATAAAACAAGGATAACTAAGCTAGAAAATGCTAAAAAAAGATGTAAGAGAAAAAACAAGACAATTCAGGAAAAAAATTTATAAAGATTAAACAAGATAAACCAAGGTTAAACATTATAAAACATGATTCAACAAGCTTAAAAATTACAAAACCCTGTTTTTGCTCCCTGAGTTGTTGTTTAACCTTGTTTTTTGTCGTTGCATCTTTTTTTACATTTCATCTTATTTTATCTTGTTTCAGATTGTCTTATTCTAATTTTATTTTGATTTATTTCTGTATTTTTTCATTTAATTCAATCTTATTTTGTCTGGTTTAATCTTTTTCTATCTTGTTGTTGTTGTCCAGCCTTGTTTTTTTTATAAGTTTTTTTCTATTTGAAACGGCTTATACCTTAGGCTTCAAGGAGCCAAACTCGTTTTGTTTGATTACAATTGTGTGCTTATATCTAGTTCACTTTTTGAAGAAAAGATAGAAGATAGATACACCCAAAATTCAGCCTCTGTGCCAATGGCGTGTAGTCAATTTCATAGCATCGTTGGTACAAGAAGATAACGCGACCGGCACTGATTCGATTTGCGCCCACCGGCATTAACTTCCCAGCGCAACCGAATTGCGTATGTCTGAATGAAACAAAATAAAAATGTTTTCGCGTCCCTCCCCATCGCAACACAAGCCGAAGAAGGATGGAAATAAATACCGGCCAACATCAGGCAGCCAGCGAACCGAGCACTGTGCGTGTGAATGTAGCAAAAGCAACAACAAAAACTTCCTTCTAATTCAATCAACCGGCAAACACGGCTAAGCTGTGCGTGTGTATGTAGCAAAAGCAACAACAAAAACATTCCTTCAATTTACCGGCAAACAACACCGGCCAAGCTGCCCGGCTTTAGCAGCTGTGTATATGTAGCGTGTGTATGTAATAGCAGGCAGTAAGCAAAGCACAGTTCTCATTCAATGGGTTTCCCGTTTCCTCCACTCCCGTTCCCTTTCCCGTTTCCATCGCAAGACAAAGGAATGCATTGAAAGGAGGCCAAACGCCGGGAAGCCGCCGTTGTGCGTTTTTTGTGATTGATCGGTAACAGAAAGCCTATGACAAATATACCTCGTCCTGCATGAAGCTCGAATAGTACACTGGTTAGAATGTCGGACTGGCAAGACGATACAAATGGTGATGTGAGTTCGAATCTCACTACAGCGCTGTGGTTTTAATTTTTATTTTCTTGTTTCTGGGATGAATTATCCAATAGGAAGGAAATCCCATAAAATGTTTTTCTTGTTTCGCTTGAATGTAGTGGTCATCATTTTGGTTGGGAGCCGAGTCCTTATGCCAGTTACGGTTTTTCAAACATACCGTCTTCGGCACAGTGCACATTTCAGCGCATTATCGGCACAGAGATTTGCTAAATAGGCATTGGATTTTTGCAACCTCTTCTATGGGTGTAGGGAAATGTGAAAATAAAAAGAATTATAGACGGAGAACAATAGCTTTTAGGAAAAGATATATTTCAAACATGTAGTCCAAGTCTATCACAGCCAGAACATCTCTCACTGGAACATAGGGTGGTTTTCCGCGGGCCCTTATGGAGTCTATAAAATTCGTTCTAGCGACAAGATGGACCTCGCACGACCAAAAAATATGATCGATGTCGGCCGCAACTACACAAATTGCTGCCAGCAATATCAAAACGATAGAGTATCGCGTCTAAGGAAAAATGATTGGACATGAGACGGGAAAATATTCGAATAAAATCCCGACTCAAGTTCAATCTATTAAACCGTTGTTGTCGTTTTGTCATATTTTAGTTTGTTTTGTTTTGGTGTACTTTTTTTTCAATATATCGCGATTATTTTTTCTGAATGTGGCATATTTCATATTTCAAAAACTAGTACTGGACTCCTATAGATGTAAAACATGGTTGCAGAAATTGATAAGACTACTTTGAATTTGATGTAAAAATCTATTTCGTCTCTGTTTACAAACTGATGTTTTGGAGTAACATTGATCAGTCTCTATTTTGACGGTTTTAACGAGTTTTCTTGATAATGAAAGATACAAATCACCTTCATAATATTTACAAATGCTAGTAAATGATAAACTAAGGGAGTACGTGTATAAGGGCCAAACGACAATTAAAATTAAAAGAAGGACAATGATGCTGCATAAAAAAGGGTTAATTTTTTTAAATTTCTTTTAAAATTTTAACTACAAAAAAATAATAAAATTTTGCCTTTATTCAATTCTCTAGGCCCTTGCACTATTTCTCTTTATTTTTTTCCTTCAAACTTTAACATTTGATAGGATTTCTAGCCTTTTGCCCTGGATTGGCTTACTCTTGGGAAACGTCCCTATTTTTTTAATTTTAAATTTACCTCGAAATACAACAGAAACTACACCAAAACTTTAAATTTACTAAGGAAAAAAGTAGAACTGACACATGAATCTACCTGCTGCTTCTAAACGCTTTGATTTCAGCAGAAAGGGTGTTTGTTTGCAAGCCTTCGAAAAAATAGATATTACAAGATATTGAAATAGCATTTTTACTTACTTTTGAAATTTCAAAAAAAAAACAAACCAAGATTTTCCCAATTCGAAATTCAAAATATGGGTTTTTATACGTAGAAAAAAGTTTTAAGATATTTTAAGTTTAGACTTGGTTATTGATGATTATGTGGAAAAAAAACATGTTGATCAAAGCTACCCTGGAGATCAATGTTACCCCGTTTTACGGTATCTGGTTTTATTTCGTTCCATCTTGTCCAATCAAGATTTTTCTAGTTTTGTCTTGTTCAATATGGTGTTGTTTTGTTTTCTTATGTTTCACCTTGGTTTGTCTTTTGTTTTATCTTACTTTTCTTTATTTAGACATAATATGTACCTCAGTGTAGATTCACAATCTTTTCATTTCACTTCCTGCTGTCCTGCTACTGCTGCTGCTGAGCTAAATAAGTCATTAAAAACCTGCTAAAATACTCGCCCTTGCCTTTCGATTCAGCCCAATTAAGTGGATTCACTTTCGATTTGTTTATGGAAAAAATGTTGGCCTCAATGTTTATGAGATCAAGTTATTTATCAATCAATTTATTTAACTAATGATCGCCAGATTTTATCCGGACTTGCCCAGATATTAAAAGCAAAATTCAAGGAACAGTCTGGTTCAGTTGCCCGGATTTTGTTAAAAAATGGCCGAATTTTTTTGACTTTATCAAATTGAGTAACTATACTTTTTTGTATTTAGACAGGCAAAAATTGAATTTTTGGACAAGTTTTGTTAAAATAAACATGAATGATTTCATGGAAGCCTTAAATTCATTTATTTATTTATTAAAATTCTGCAGGTGCATTTTAAGAAAAAAATTATGTTTCAATTTTTTTTTTATTCTATTGGATCTGGGTTTTCGCCGATATTAGCCCGGAAATTGCTCGGTTTTTAGTTGAGCATTTTGAAATCAGCTTCCCGGATTTTGCCCAATATTTATTTTAAATAACCCGGATTCGCCTAGCCCGGATACGTGAGAGACAAGTTCTGAAAACTCTACGCTAAATATGTTTGAATTTTATTTTTTGTTGAAAAAATGAAACATCAAGAACAATAATTTTAAAAAACTCTTTCTCGGAAGAATAGTCTTCTTCATATGCAAAGCTATCTTTCAAAACTTAATGTTTCTTCACCTACAGTTTTCGTGAATGCAAATCGATCAAATTACACATGCATTGCACATCGGCAGCGTTCCGACTTCATCTCCCACAACTGTTATGATTTAACTTCGAAATCAACACTGAGACCCATCCCAATTTTAGCACCCGGGCGAAAAACGTACTCGATCCATTAGCTTTAGCGTGGCTTTGCCGTGAATGGGCTTTGAGTTCATTCATAATTTAACCGCAAGGTTGAGTGCAAATGATAAATATTTGCGTAGCTACAACTCTAAATGTCACGTTTTCGCCCGGCTTCATAAATATGTCATTCCATCACAGCTTTGTTCCCGGAATAATGATAATCAAGTTGTAAATATCAAAATCGGCTTCTAATTTGCTTGTTATTTGCTATCCGCCAAATCTGTCTTTGTGGGACCTCCACTCCCTGGGGAAATTTATTTCTGGCGGCTGGTTTGTCGACCTCGTCAACTTAATTAATGAGTGTGTGTTATGATGGTGGTGGAACGATCTTCCTCCATAAATTATAATTATCACTATCGATTGTCGCCCATTTCGTCGGTATTTCGTCAGTGGCTTTTGCTGGTTAATTGGCCTGATGTTTTTCATTCATTAATTTGAATGGTATATGTAAAGCTTTTATGAAGCCTTCATGCTTTTGTTTCAATATTTTTTAATTAAACCAATCTTCATAAGGTCAATATAGGGGCTCAATTACAAGGTTTTGTTTTTAATAATTTAAAAGGCTACAAATTCAAGAAAAAGTGCTTCGAAAAAATAAACTCAATCGTGGCAGAACTTGTAACTTAAATTCTTCGCTTTAGAGTACATCAAAGTACCATATACAGAAGTGGCTCAACTTATAATTCTGCCATAACTTTCTCGGTCCCAACTCAACAACAGGGTCAACATAAGCCCTGCAATCAAGTCTTCTTATAGATGGATTTAACGAATGATAATCCAGTGGCTTTTCTCGATGCTGCCAGTAGTCGGTCCCTTGGCATCGGAAGATGGCAAAGCTTAACTTTTGCCTTGGTTGAAGATTCAACTGATTTATATTTCATTTTTGCTGCTTTTCCCTTTCGCCATTACGAAAGATGGCGGTTTTATGCTGCCAGCGTCATAGGAAAGTAAAACTGAAACAGAGCAGCAACTGAACCAAACTTGTACCGGGCTCTGAAGAGTTATCTTTCAAAGTTTTATTTTAAAAATTTCTGCCTTTGGCAGTGCGATAGTCTGTTTTGCTCTGATGTGAATTCCTGTAAAAAAAATCAGGTATAATACAAACGACTTTTTTTTATCATCAACTTTTGATAAGTGATCACCGAAATTTCTATGTGAGACACTGACTTTAAATTCAGATTCAGATTTCAGATTCAGATTTTAGATTCAGATTTCAGATTCAGATTTCAGAATTCAGATTTCAGATTTCAGATTCAGATTTCAGATTCAGATTTCAGATTCAAATTTCAGATTCAGATTTCAGATTCAGATATCAGATTTCAGATACAGATTTCAGATTTCAGATTTCAGATTTCAGATTTCAGATTCACATTTCAGATTCAGATTTCAGATTCAGATTTCAGATTCAGATTTCAGATTCAGATTTCAGATTCAGATTTCAGATTCAGATTTCAGATTCAGATTTTAGATTCAGATTTCAGATTCAGATTTCAGATTCAGATTTCAGATTCAGATTTCAGATTCAGATTTCAGATTCAGATTTCAGATTCAGATTTCAGATTCAGATTTCAGATTCAGATTTCAGATTCAGATTTCAGATTCAGATTTCAGATTCAGATTTCAGATTCAGATTTCAGATTCAGATTTCAGATTCAGATTTCAGATTCAGATTTCAGATTCAGATTTCAGATTCAGATTTCAGATTCAGATTTCAGATTCAGATTTCAGATTCAGATTTCAGATTCAGATTTCAGATTCAGATTTCAGATTCAGATTTCAGATTCAGATTTCAGATTCAGATTTCAGATTCAGATTTCAGATTCAGATTTCAGATTCAGATTTCAGATTCAGATTTCAGATTCAGATTTCAGATTCAGATTTCAGATTCAGATTTCAGATTCAGATTTCAGATTCAGATTTCAGATTCAGATTTCAGATTCAGATTTCAGATTCAGATTTCAGATTCAGATTTCAGATTCAGATTTCAGATTCAGATTTCAGATTCAGATTTCAGATTCAGATTTCAGATTCAGATTTCAGATTCAGATTTCAGATTCAGATTTCAGATTCAGATTTCAGATTCAGATTTCAGATTCAGATTTCAGATTCAGATTTCAGATTCAGATTTCAGATTCAGATTTCAGATTCAGATTTCAGATTCAGATTTCAGATTCAGATTTCAGATTCAGATTTCAGATTCAGATTTCAGATTCAGATTTCAGATTCAGATTTCAGATTCAGATTTCAGATTCAGATTTCAGATTCAGATTTCAGATTCAGATTTCAGATTCAGATTTCAGATTCAGATTTCAGATTCAGATTTCAGATTCAGATTTCAGATTCAGATTTCAGATTCAGATTTCAGATTCAGATTTCAGATTCAGATTTCAGATTCAGATTTCAGATTCAGATTTCAGATTCAGATTTCAGATTCAGATTTCAGATTCAGATTTCAGATTCAGATTTCAGATTCAGATTTCAGATTCAGATTTCAGATTCAGATTTCAGATTCAGATTTCAGATTCAGATTTCAGATTCAGATTTCAGATTCAGATTTCAGATTCAGATTTCAGATTCAGATTTCAGATTCAGATTTCAGATTCAGATTTCAGATTCAGATTTCAGATTCAGATTTCAGATTCAGATTCAGATTTCAGATTCAGATTTCAGATTCAGATTTCAGATTCAGATTTCAGATTCAGATTCAGATTTCAGATTCAGATTTCAGATTCAGATTTCAGATTCAGATTTCAGATTCAGATTTCAGATTCAGATTTCAGATTCAGATTTCAGATTCAGATTTCAGATTCAGATTTCAGATTCAGATTTCAGATTCAGATTTCAGATTCAGATTTCAGATTCAGATTTCAGATTCAGATTTCAGATTCAGATTTCAGATTCAGATTTCAGATTCAGATTTCAGATTCAGATTTCAGATTCAGATTTCAGATTCAGATTTCAGATTCAGATTTCAGATTCAGATTTCAGATTCAGATTTCAGATTCAGATTTCAGATTCAGATTTCAGATTCAGATTTCAGATTCAGATTTCAGATTCAGATTTCAGATTCAGATTTCAGATTCAGATTTCAGATTCAGATTTCAGATTCAGATTTCAGATTCAGATTTCAGATTCAGATTTCAGATTCAGATTTCAGATTCAGATTTCAGATTTCAGATTCAGATTTTGGATTTAGATCTCAGATTCAGATTCCAGATTCAGATTTCAGATTCAGATTTAAGATTCAGATTTCAGATTTCAGATTTCAGATTTCAGATTAAGATTAGGGGATAAATCCCATCTTCAAGACCTTTAAAAAGTTATCACAGGTTCAGAATTCAGCTAAAGGTTTTAATAATTTTCTCACTTCTCTCATTATAAATTGAAATGAAA
This sequence comes from Uranotaenia lowii, assembly GCF_029784155.1. Classification (NCBI taxonomy): domain Eukaryota; kingdom Metazoa; phylum Arthropoda; class Insecta; order Diptera; family Culicidae; genus Uranotaenia; species Uranotaenia lowii. The sequence continues at coordinate 74,841,497 of NC_073693.1, read as the reverse complement.
TGTTTTGTTTGAAATCGCTTGTAAAATTTGTTTTTTTCTTTTCCTTCAAAATTTCATTCATGATTTTCTTTACTCATTCCTTCGCATTTTAAACAATAAGTGATTATTTTTATCAATATGAAAAAAACATACTTTGAAATCTTTCTGAGTTTTTGTTTCATATTCAGATTTGAAGTTTATTTACTTAATTATTATGCAAAATTCAAACATAACAAAGTTTAAAAAATGAAGATATAGATCCAACATTCGAAAGTTTTGTTTAGGTTTGCAAGTCGGATTAGAAAAACATAAAATTTACAGTGAAATATCATTGAAACTCGAAATATCCAAATTATAATCATGGATTCATGATTGAGGGCTCTGAGACCGAGTTCAATTTTTGGCTCATGTTAGCTTAATTCAGAATCCGTTTTCATGTTCATTTCAGAAACCGAAACCGAAACAAAAATTTGATATGCGATGATATGCTTCTAAATAAATTCTACCCGCTCATTTTCAACATCTTTCATTTCGATAAATTAAATCTACAAATATAAATTACGGTGATTAATCCTTCATAAAATAAAATAGAATTTGAGTTCATTTAAAAAAAAATTTCTTATGAAAAACCTAATTAAAAAGTTCCACCCACAGAAATTGATTTAAAAAAAGTACTTGATGATAAAGAAACATGTTTCTTTTCTTAAAAAATAGCAGGGAATTCCATGTGTTTTGACGTGTTGTTCAACTTTATAAATATTCTAGTGTTTTCAAGAACTAAATTTAAAACCAAAATCTATAACTAGGATCGAGTTTGCATAAATCCTATTTGAACCGCATAATTTCAATCTTTTATTTTTACTTTGGAAAATTGGATATATTTTAAAATGTTTTTTTTTCGGAATTGAAGGTATTTTTAAAACTTATTGTAAGGTCAAATGAAATAAGCAAAATTCAGCTGGCTAGATTACCCTGTTTTACCCGGACTTGCCCAAATTTCAAATAAAAAAATAATGTGAAAGCTTCGGCCCGGTCCGGATGCCCAAGTTTTTTTGAGAAATGTCCTGGTTTTGTTTGGTTTCAATCACATTTGTTTTGGAAGATCAAACAAAAATTCAAATTGTATTTAAACTTGTAATTTTGTCGCCCAAAAATTAAATTTTTGAGCTAGATTTATTAAAACTAACATAAACCTTTAATACGATTCAAAATCTGTTTATATTTTTCGATGGAAAAATAATGATTTAAATGTTTTTTTTCCTGGATTTTTGTCAAATTTTCCCGGCAAATCCGTACTATTTTATTCAAAACTTGGCAAAACTCGGGCAAACTATTTTCAAATTTCCAAAAGAAAAACCGCGCAATAGTTTTTCTATTGAAAATTTGAAAATAGTTTGCACGAGTTTTGCCAAGTTTTAAATAAAGTAGTCCGGATTTGCCGGCTAGACACGTGTGGGAAAACTTATGACAATCTTAAGCGTTCAACAGATTTTGATGCAAATTTTAAGATTTCAATCATCGATGAAAGTAAGTTTCTTATTTTGTTACTCTAGTAATCTTTATACAAATCCCAATCATCATTTGAAGGATTTTGGGATGTGTTTTCAAAAGTTTCTATTCAACACGAAAAACTACAGCAATCTAACACCTCATCCGTTCCTATCGCAAGAATACAAGAAAGCGAAAGATTTTGCTCTCATAGGGATCTCTCAAATCAAGGGACTGAAATCAAGATATAATTCTTTGCATTTGGAGAGGTAATAATCAAAATGCCACATCTGCTTCACAAATTGCAACAATTTGCAACAGTTAGCACATTTTCACTCTCTCTGAGCACTGATTACTCTCATTTGAACTCAAACCTTCTAATTTTCTCTAGCAAATTGCCACAAATTACCACAAATTTAATCATTGGCTGCACATTGTGCACAATTTGTGTGATCATTGACGAATTTTTTTTCCTTCATTTCAGTTCCCCGCTTCAAATCGTTGCCGGCGACAATATTTTGCGGTTTTCTCATTGCTCAGTGTTACTCAATTCTCATATGATTTTTAAGACATCTGGATACACTGCTGGTTGCTGAGAGAACATGATGATTATTTTCTCATTTGCAGCTCACTCGAGAGTAATCTCATTTCAAATTCACAAACATAGCGGACTTTCTATCATATCCTATTTAAATTGACTTTAGACGACATTATATACGATCTTTTCACTATGCAGTTGATATTGCGATTCGCAACACCATTGTAAACGACTTAAGTTATCATTTCTGATTCATGCATTGCTTAACAAAAATGTCATAGAAAAAAATAAGTAACAAAACTATCCCATGAGTGAGTTTTTCTTACGGCCATGATACATAGTAAATCTGATAACTACATTGTATTTGTTGGTTTTGATTTGTCAAAAAACTAGTAAAATTGAGCAGCATTCTACTGAATAAAAGTCATGTGATCAATTTTTTTAAGATTTTTCTTATTTTCTATCAATGAATAATTTTGTTTGCAAACAGTGTTTCATCTTAGAAAAAATATCACTTAGGCCATACATTATTTTGAGGTTTTGAAATGTAACTACAACGCCGGAATTCAAAGGTTTTGATCAGTAAATTGTAAATTGATGTTTTTTTTCCCCGAAAAGGTAAACCACACAAATATCGATAAACTCGTGACGAGAACAACAATTGGTGATAATATTTATGTGTTCGGTAGTAAAATGCTTTTATTTGATATCCCGAGTAAAAATTTATATTCTATGTGATTAAAAAACCTACCCACAGACCAAGGATGCCTGACATGACAGAAAAAAAAATCAGAAAATGGCTTTTCCAGTCGAAAGGAAACATGCCTTCCACCGGATTCTTCCTTCCGAGGAATCAGTACACGCATGATGTAAGAAAATCCAAAAGGAAATCCGGAAGTTGTGATGTGTGTGCCCACATCCATGACAGAAACAAGCCCCTTGGCATGACAGGGAGAAGGGTAGAAATGTAATAAAATCAATCCTACCGGGAGCGAGTCAAGCCCTCCAAATTTGGAAGATGGCGATGACAAGGATATGAAACTTTCAGGCAGACTCCCATCATCCTCGTCCCACACAATTTACGGAATGAAACAATACCGTGACGAGTGCAAAGACTACATAATGGCTGCCTGCCGGAGATACAACCCGAAGCAAATAATTGTAGGAGGATGCTGGCTGAATGGCTGTTTGGTTAGCTTTCGTAACGAAATATTATCGACTTGGTTCGTGGGAGTTTGTGTTTCAAACGGAGCGGAAATTTAGAGCGATGACCTGGTTATTTCAATGCGCCTGTTTGAAGATGTGAAAAATGCATTCATTTGAACTCCTGAAAAAAAGTGATTTAAGTGCAATCACAAAATACGTTAAAAAGCTAAATTTTCAAGTTTATTGCCTGCAGTATACATCTGACATGTAAATAACTAGTTTAAATTCAGTTAATTGTAGAACAAAGTCTACCGGGTCAGCTTGTTTGATATAAAACGATCAATCCCTCAATCAAATATTAACCACATCCATCCACAATGTCGAATATCATAAGCAAACGTCAAGTTTATTAAACGTCTTACGAATTCCAGCCAACATTCCGCAGAGGCAAACAAGAGCAAATGTTTCCATTTGCATCGATTTTGAATGAAGCCGTTTCCCATATTATGAAACAGGCCACAGCCGGAATCGATCTATGACAATATGACATGAATATGCAATTGATCGCATGGAGAATGTTCAATTATGATAATCAGCGTTGGTTTGATTGGCTCGGTTCCTTACTTAGTTTGTAGAAGTGTCTGCAGCTTCTACTTACAAATTTCTGTTGCCATCGAATGACAACAAGAAAATGGTTTCCATTTTCGAAACACAACCTACACAACAGAAATTTCGAGTCTCACAGCAGATGCAAACAAAACATATCAATTTTGTTTCTCCACGAGGGAATGGTTTCTTGAATCGGTAAAGAAGAAAAATTCGAAATGTTTGATGCAGAAAGAGCAACCAATATTCAATTTTTCAATAACTATACTTAAAACCAGGGCCGGATTAAGCCACGTGGGGGTCCTATGAATCATTTTTTTTAAAGCCGTCCCAAAGAACACATAATATTTGGAACATACAAAGAAACTGTAAACAGTATGTTATATTGCGTTCAAATAACCATTATGTGTTATATCTTCAATAAAAAATTTTAAATCTATCACGTACAATCATAACGGAAAAATAAATCAACAAATTGAAAAAGCAAATATTGATTAGAGCTGTGAAATACAAAATTCGATTCACAATTTATTTAACAACTATATCATCACCTAAATATCTCAAGATAGAAAAAAAATAAAAAATAATTATTTGAACTCTTTTCAATTAATTAGTTGCCACTTCGTATGAGCTTCATCAAAAGCAAAATAAATATTTCCCTCATGACTATTGAGAAGTAATATTAAGACTTCAGACAATGAATCTAAAATAAGGAAAAATAAAACAGAATTAAATTCAAATTCCATGGAGATACAGACAGCTCAATAGTGAAATTCAAAACCTATGATCGTATTTTATTAAGACCCACGATTCAAAATCTCAAATAAATATCGTAATATTAAATTACTGATGAAATTCAAGTACAAAATTGAGAATCAAAGTTACAATCAGAGTAAAGCAGGAATTGAAAAATTAATAATTTTAATCCAAATGTATATTTCACTTTCATAGCTTAGCATAGCTTTGCTTAGCTTGGTTGACTACTCATATCCACCTTAAATCATTGAACTTGAAATGCTGTGTAAATATGATCATTCCTCAAAAGGAATATCAATAACGGCGCCGGCCACGTCCTAGTAGTCAATGAGGGAAATATGATAGGATGTTAGTAGGATACTTTTTAGGTTAAATCAACAACCTTTTGTTCTCATATTTTCCAAAGACTAGCTTTGGAAAATTCAGAAGCAAAAGTAGGTCAATAACATCAACTATGGAAACCGTCTGTACGTCTGCGAATCTATCTTCAAATATCCAAGAAGAGGGTTTTGTTAGTAGGAAAGAGGTTGTAGATCAGGATCCATTTTGATGAAGGGTGCGATCGTGTTTTCCTACACCTCCTATGCTCCTAGATATTTCCTAAGGTAACTCCAATTTTAATCTTTGAGACAGTAATAGGCAGTTGAATAGTAAAGTAAAAAATATTTTAAAATCTTCTTGAGGCTAACTTGTTTTCCTTGCTGTTATTCCTGTTACATTATTATGTTTTCAAAAACGATTTTCCACAGTAAAAATACTTCGATCAAACTTCAAAGAATATTTATAAGGAGATACTTAAAATATTGAAGATTTGTTAACGAATAAAGACATTCTCTTTTTTGTTTGTTTTACTTCTTAAATTTGTTATGTAAGTTGTGATAATTGAATGAGGTCGTTTTTGGAAACGCATCAACATAATTTAACTATTTGCCTCATATTGATGTTCCTTATAAAGGTTGATACTGTTGTTTCTTTTAAATGATTCACTTGTCGATTAATTTTTTAAATTTGATATTTGAATGACAAGAATTCCTTTACAGTAGTTTCTCGATTTTATCACTGTTCGATTTTATCAATACTTGCCAAATTCACGCTTTATCACGGTTATTTATTCGATTTTATCACGCTTTGTAGGAAATCATTCAGAAACCGTTTACAGGACCTAAGTTTTCGTTCAAAAGCGTAGAGCGTCTTTCTTCATGATATTTTTATGGTTTATGTTTTGGTATACAGGTATTCAGTAATATGAAAATGCCATCGAAATGCTTATTTTAGCTATATAGTGTTTAAAATCGTCTTTTGGATTTAAAAACACTTGTAATAATCAACATTAGTATTTTAACGTTACGCTAATGCTAGTGTTGTCACTTGTGCTTAGTTAGCCGCTATAAAAAAGTAAACTTTGTGAATTAATTAAAGATGTGGATGAATTTAAGCGTTTTTGAAAAGAGATAATTTTCTTGGATTTCTTTGTTGAATTTATTTATTTGAAAGGATGGCGTGCGCAATCCTGATTGGACATCCTTTAGTATTGTCTGAATGGATAATTTTGCAAGATCAAAATGAAAATTTCTGTTTTTTTACATGTGAAAAACAAAGGATTATCTACCCCCATAAAGCTAATTTCGAGAAACACACTTTAAAAGTCTAAGTTGAGCAAATTTGAAAATATTTTTCACAAAGGTAAGCTTTTAAGTTATTCAAAGGAATGATGATTAAAATACGAAAATTTGTAGAAGAAAATTATGTGATGCATTTTTCTTTGAACTCTTGTTTAAAATCGAGATAAAAGATAACGACTGTTAAATTTCCATAAAAACTAAATAATTTACTTAATTTTATCAAATGGATATTCAATATGGTTTTATTTTAAGAAAAAATCTTTACCTTTGAAAACAATAATTCTGAATGAAAATTAATACTTTTAAACACAGAATCATGAATATGGAATAAGATGATTTGTTATTGAAAATTCAAATTTAGCTTGGAATTATAACAATACCAAAAATCATGACCGTAGGAATGGGACGTGTTTTGGTGGTTAAAAAATCCCCCCACTTCCCTCCATGAAGGTCCAGAAAAAGGAAGTGACGTATCCTACTCTATATACAAAACTTTAAATTCTCAATAATATAATAATATTATAATATTTTGATGATTGAATAAGATTATTCGAAAGTAACAAACTTGACTCAAACTGATGCCAAAACCTAAAAATCTAATCCCAGATTCAGAACTCTGCAGCAGTAATCATTCCATAATTTTTCTTGCACGTATATGGGCCAGGAATTTTTTTTGAAATACCTGCCAAAATCGGCATTTGAGTTCAATCATTCAAACCCAAAAACCGGGTCATATTCTGGAAAAAATTAAGAAAATCAAAGCATTATTTGAAAGAATGTCAATAGAAAGATAAAGGAAAATCATTTCAAAATGTCATGTTTATTTTGATAAAAATTATTCTTAAAAATCGCTTGTGGACCCAAAAATTACAACTTTTCGTTACTTAATTATAATTTTTAGCCAAATTTTGCAAATAGTATGAATTTATCCTAGCAATATCCGGGCAGTTTTACACAAAAACCGGGCATCCGGTACGGATCGGGATAGTTTCGATTTTTTTAACGGAATATCCGGGCAAGCCCTGATAAAACCAAGTATTCTGGAATGCAGTCTGGAATCCTACAGTATTTCTTAATTTCCTTACTTGTTGATTAAAATTCAGTTCTTTAAAATAAATTTTAAATGAGAATAAATTCATTCAGGAAATTGTGTTCCCATATAATCAAAATCAAAAAAAAAATTCTGTTTTTTAATTCGGATTCTGTATCTTGCAACTCGAAGCCTCGAAATTTAATAGCTGATAAAGAAAAATGTGATCTTCACATGAAAAAAATGCAGGTCAGGGCCGTAGAAAGAACTGCCTCATGGGGGGGGATTATTCGGGTTGAAGTTCTTTAATATTATTATTTATTCATTCAAAATCATTTCTTACGATAATAAGCTTTGAAAGTGTTCAGCTTGTTTTTGAAGATTTTAAAATAAATGAGGGATCTTGAAGATTACAATTGAAAGAAAAACATATTTGGGGTTCAAAACAGATTTATTTTCAACTTTTTCAAACTCCATACAATCAGAATTTAGTTGAAATCTTTGTTTATAAAGTTTAAACAACATTAATAATGTTAAACAACTAACTAATAAAATATATTTCCAGCTGAATTTTTCTGGACCTGAAGATTAATGTATTTTATCAAAATAAATATGATACAATAAATTATTATTAATAATTTATTTCATCAGTAAAGTCCTGGGAAAAAAAAATTAAAGTTTAAATTCAGATATTTCGAAGACCGCGATTTTGAAAATGAGTTTGGATCTGATTTTATAATAGTGGTTTTCACCTTTTTTGTGGCTTTTTTTGGGCAATTTTGAATTTGAATTCCAACTTTGAATTGTGCATTTTGAACCTGAATAAAAATTTTGAGTTCCTTATTAAAAATCGATTTCTGAATCTATATTCCAAACAAAAACCCAAACAGAAATACCTCATTTGAAACTTCGATTTTCTATATAATTTTTTTTTCTTTGAGTATTTATTCGTAATTCAACTAGTGAATCTGAATGGAAATTCCGAATGATAAAACTCTGATATTTCAATTCTAGATCACTGTTATGGATTTTTTTAAAGTTTCAATTCTGTATAAGAACTAAGAAGAAAAAAAATTGTAAATACCAATCTTAAAAATGATTAATTCCAAATATTTTTTTTAATATTCCGGAATGATGAGTTTCGAACATAGAAAATAATTCTAATTTAAGTTATCAATGCAAACCCGAGATTCGAATCAGGATTTTGTACCAATGCTAAACCGAACTGAAAATCAAGAAGAATAAACCGGATATAGATTCCACGATCCGGTATCACGCAATTTAGTTTTTTTTTTGCAAATAAATTAAAAATCCGGGCAATCAGGCAACCTTAGTGAGTGGGAAAATTTTGGAAAACCTGTAGTAGAATTGTGAACCTGGAATGAAATTTTTAGGTGTTGGTCTTAGTTCTTAGTTCGAGATTGTTACTCTTGAGTCTAGATTCACTTAGTCGTTCATCAAAATTTGATTAGGAATTTAAAATTTTAAGTTTAAAAAAGAACATTTTGCTCGACATTTTTTGGACCCTCATGGGGGGGGGATGTGTTTAACCCCCAAATCAATAAAGTTGAAATTCAATACGAAAAAAAAAAATTACGAGTATAATAATAAAACATGAAAAGAATAATCCAAAAGCGCATAAAAAATTTTGTTGAAAGTTTTTTTTTTAATTATGCACTGTTTGAGCAAAACTATCATAGAAAAAAATCAGTCTTCAAAACTCCTTCTCTTGGCCTTGTCAAAAATGCGCAGTGAATCCGGTAGGGCATTAAAAATATTTAAAACTGTGTTGCTTTTTCTGAATAACTAATTTGGTTGAATTTAAAGTTTTGGACATAAGAATCAGTGCACAGAAATAGAATATAAAAATATAACACTAGATTTCAAAACAAAATTAAATCTGTATTCTTTAATGAACTTCAGATCAGATCAGCATTCAACTATGATAAAAACTGGTTTAGCGAAGTCATAATACTCGTTAATTTTATTACCTAAATTTATATTTCCTTTCATTATTTTCAACTAGCTGATTTTACCCGGCCTTGCTCGGGTTCACATAACATATAAATAAAAATAAGTCGTATGAACTGTTGAATTTGAATTTTGGAAGCTTTATTTTCATCATTCTGAGAAATTTGTTTGCCTTTTTATTGAGTTTTTATTGAGATTATTCACTGTGTTTATCGTTTTCACTGCTTTTATTCGTTTAATTTCGCCTTGTGTTTTTATCTTCAAATGATAAAATTTTTATTATTTTTTCCTACCTCCCATCTAATGAGAATCTCTTAATTTTCAAGATGGTTCCCTGTACTATGGTACAGGGAAGTTTTTTTTTCGAAAGAAATACATTTTTTTCGGCCCGCCACACTCCCCCATACCAGAAAACTCATCTGAGTCCCCTGGTTATGGACACTTCAGTTCTCAACATTTCTGGCAACAAAAAATTTACAATTGCCTAACTATTTACGTTCAAAAAATGACAAATTAAAATAAGAAATACAAATGAAAAATATTACAAATTAAAAAAAACTTGCATGATGATTCATTGTCATAAGTTCAATGTTTCCTTTATAATGTTGTATTAGTTTCGTAGATGTACTTGTAGAAATTTCTTAATAGACTTTCAAATCTTCTTGAACCATATAAAACACTCATTTTTCATGTTTTCATTTGTATGTTTTCTTTTTCGTTTTTTTATTTCACAATGTTTTATGAATACTTGTTCTTAAATGTTGAAAGTTCCACTAATAGTTTTTTTAAGCTAACGAAAACAAATCATCTTAACCGAAGTTACCATTATAAAATTATGAAAAACGTGTTATTCGAGTTTTATTTCAATGTTTCCATTCCTGGACACAATCATCCCATAAATTATTGTGAAGAGTGATCGATGTTAACATTTTATGATATCATTTGTTTGAATTCGCAGTACCAAACGGTTTTACAATAAGTCTTCTCAAAATTGGATGGTAGAATTGAATACATTGATAACAAATTAAGTCAAAAATTATAAATTGGCCAATGAATTTTAAAATGTATAAAACTAAAAATCTCTGATTCAATTATCTTATCAATTTTCTAATCCCCCGTTTGAGTTCCCCGACGGCTATCAAAGCGTTGAAATCGAAGCCTTCAACTTCTAACTCTGTATCTTATTATTTTTTCTTTCTCTATGAGGGATTCTAAAAATATGAAAAAAGTTTGTTCTTAAAACCTGGAATTTATGAAAATCTGTTCAATAGTTTTTCAGCACTCAGTCCAAATAGTTATTCAGCTGAAGAAGTCAATTCACTGTTCAATATTCAGTTCATTGTATATTCTTGTAGACTCTCGAAGTCTCTCAGCACTTTAAAAACCACTACAATTTTAGTCAATATATTCTATACAGGATAATTGTATTTTTCAATACAAAATGTAGGCTCATTATTGCATTCAAATATCTCGTACCGGTACCACGTGTTTTGAACAGTAGAAGGAAAAAAACACCCGCCAAAATTTTACCTTTGAAATCTTTGATGCTCAGCAAGCTTTGATTTGCTTTCCAGTCCACGTGAACTCTTGATGGTCGTTTCTAATGCCCGGCCCATGGTGATGGTGAAAACAACCCCGCCAAAGGGAAAAAATTGGTTCTGAAAAATGGATGCCATGACTTTTGATTCGTCGGAGAAAAAACGAAAGTTGTATGGGAGGGTCCCTTTTCGTAAGTGGGAGGGGCTCAAAACTATTACTAAAACCTTACCATGGTCCATACACATAACTGTACCAAATTTCAGGCTGATCGGTTAAGCGGTGTGGATTTGTATATGGTGCATACAAACAAACATATATAGTCCAACTCATCTTTATATATTAGATTGAAGGGTTGATTGAAAAATATCACTGTAATATCACGAATTTAAAAAAAAATATTAAACCATGTTTATAAATGTGAATTCTCGAGAAAAAAGTCCATTTTGAATAACAGACTTTATACAAAACACATAGTTGATAATAAAATTGAAATTTGTTACAAAAGTTCCAGTGATGAAAGTCAGAGATAAAATCATATTTTAAATTAATATTCTTTCAGGTTTCGAAAATGAAATTTAGCTAGAAATACCAACAATATAAAAAAGGCACGGTGTGTTTAGTAGCAGAACTTAAAAAAACAGTAACGCTAATTTTTGCATGGGCTGAAAGTAGAGTTTTTTCCAATAATTTCCACGAAATGTTGAAATATTTGGTTGGTGACCCCCCATAAAAACATTTTATATAAGTTTTCCATTTAAAAAAATACATTCAAAGCGTTTTACTATAATAGTGGTGCTAATTCTTTAATAAAACTTTCGATAATATTAATTGAACTGGTAAACTCAACATTCTCATAAAATTCCATAAAAAAATATCAAAATCATTTTAAGCTAGTCACAGAAAATACGCAATTAAAACAAAGAATTTTGCTTTTAAAAATATTTCCTAGTCCTAAAATTTACATATCGGCTGGCAAATTTTGTCAGCAGTCTTGGAGGGTTGAATTTTCTGAAATCATGAAAATTATCTGTAATTGTCTGAATCTATATATGATTCCATTTGAATCCATTCTCTTTTGATTTTCTGACTGTGAAAACATTGGTGAAATTTATAATAAACAAGATTAAAGATTTAAAAATCACTTAATATTTGAAACCACTTTAACTTTTTTGTGATAACGCTTATGTGATCTGGAGTTGGAACGTTTGTCATAATTCAAGCTTTAGGAAAACTAATAAAATCAAATAGTTGAGTCAACATTTCGCATTTAAATTAAGCTTTGAAGTTGCTACCTCGAATCATTTTTCGAACTTTTCATGGACAAAAGATAGAACAAAATTCATCCTCATTGAAAATTTAGATTTTTTGGCTTCCAAGAAGATTATGTTTTCAAAACACTAAAATTTAAACTTGAAAAACAAAGACAAACTTTTTAAAAATTGTTCAAATTTTCTTAAAAGTTTGACTATCAAATTGTGTAAATTTGTTTTGAAAAAAATACAATATAACTTGGGTAATTTTTTTGGAAATTATGATGAAATGTTAACTCAATTGATTGGCCTTGTCGGTAAAAATCATGTTATTTTAGTAAGTACATTTCATTATGAACATTATGAATATGAAAATATGTTTAATTAGGAACAAATTGATGTCATGTGATGAAAAGGATTCTTATCAAATTCTATTCGCTAATTTTTAATATTTATTCAGTTCATTTCTTTCAATCTGCCTAATTTTTTTTAAAGAATTCAATTGATGATTCAAATAAACGAACTTCTCGAAAACTGCAAGACGGTTTGATTTTTGCTTTAAAAATATTTAAAATGCAATTTAGTTAATACATCTTTAAAAGTTCGTTTAATATCTTTTATTTTACAAAATGAGGTAAGGTAAAAAATGGAAAACTTTAATAAGTTTTTCTTTCGCAGAAGTCAAAATGACTAACGGTCTTGGGGAAAAAACTTTTTTTTTAATGTTTCAAAGTTTTATCAGAAAAGTGCACAACTTTCTTATATAATTTATACATTTTTTTTTTTTTTTTTTTTTTTTTTTTTTAAATATGTCTTTATTTGTATCAAATCATCATTACACTTATATTACATTATTGCATTAAACTAGGTGTTCAGCTCAATAATGAACTGTTCATAGCCCTATAAGTAACTAGATTATAAAAATTTATTTATAAGATTTAAATTTGCTGAGCGCAATCAAGTTTTTAATGTAGGAGAACATCCTGTAATAGCAAAAATATTTTATACTTAAAACTAAACTACTATCTTAAAATTAAACTAAACATAAAGAGAACGAATCTCTGCGATGGAAGACTGCATCGATTTGCCTCTGAAGTTGGAGATGATGTTGTTGGCCATCTCTCCGATCGATTCTATGCCTGCAATCCGATGAAGATCTTCGGTGCTGTGCCAAGGTGGAAGCCGCAAAATCATTTTCAGAACTTTGTTCTGAATCCTCTGGATGGCTTTCTTCCTCGTCGCGCAGCAGCTAGACCAATCAGCTAGACAATCGGAACTGCATACATGATCGCTGGTCGGAAAACTTGTTTGTAGATGAGCATCTTATTTCGCAGACACAACCGGGATTTCCTGTTGATGAGAGAATAAAGAGATTTAGTGTATTTATTACATTTAGATTGAATATCTTCAATGTGATTTTTAAAAGTAAGATTCCGATCAAGTGTAAGTCCCAAGTACTTCACGTGATCAGACCATTCTAATGAAACCCCATTAAAAGTTATGGAATGATTTTCATTAGGTTTTAAAAAATTTGCTCTTGGCTTATGGGGAAATAAAATAAGTTGAGTTTTGGAAGCGTTAGGAGAAATTTTCCACATTTTCAAGTAATTCAAAAAGGAATTTAAATTTTGTTGCAATCTACTGCGTACCACCCGTAAATTTCGACCTTTGGCTGAAAGCAAAGTATCATCAGCAAATAATCTTCTACCTTTTCCTTCTGGTACATCAGGAAGATCAGAAGTAAAAATATTGTATAAAATCGGCCCAAGTATACTACCCTGAGGGACACCAGCTCTAATGGGTGTCCTTTCAGAGCATGAGTTTTGATAGCTTACTTGTAAGGTTCGGCTAGTCAAATAATTTTGAATAATTTTGGTGAGATATACAGGAAAATCAAATCGAGCTAGTTTAGCTACTAAACCTTTGTGCCAAACACTGTCAAAAGCTTTTTCAATATCAAGAAGAGCAACACCAGTTGAATAACCTTCAGATTTGCTAGCGTTAATCATATTAGTTACACTCAAAAGTTGATGTGTAGTAGAATGTCCTTGACGAAAACCAAATTGTTCATCAGGGAAAATAGAATTCTGATTAATGTGAATCATCATTCTGTTCAAAATAACTCTCTCAAATAGTTTACTTAAAGAAGGAAGCAAACTAATTGGTCGATAACTTGAAGGCTCTGAAGCACTTTTTCCAGGTTTCAAAATTGGAGTTACTTTGGCATTTTTCCATTTATTGGGAAAATAAGCCAAATGAAAACATTTGTTGAAGATTTTAACTAAAAAATTTAAAGTGCTTTCAGGCAACTTTTTAATAAGAATGTAGAAAATTCCATCTTCCCCTGGAGCTTTCATATTTTTGAATTTTTTGAAAATCAATTTAAACTCATCAATATTTGTCTCACAAGAACTTTCAAATACATTTTGTTGAGAAAGAATATCATCAAATTCAAGGGAAATTTGAGCATCAATTGGACTTACAGCGTTTAAATTAAAATCATGAGCAGACTCAAATTGTTGGGCTAATTTTCGAGCTTTTTCTGCATTAGTTAAAAGAAGTTTATCCCCATCTTTCAAAGTAGGAATTGGCTTCTGGGGCTTTTTCAGAATTTTTGTTAATTTCCAAAATGGCTTTGAGTAGGGTTTTATGTCCTCTACTGCTTTAGCAAAATTTTCATTACGAATGAAATTTAAACGACGTTTGATCTCTTTTTGAAGGTCGCAATAAATTAATTTCAAATAAGGATCCCTAGTACGTTGATATTGGCGTCGACGAATGTTTTTCAGTCGTATCAAAAACTGAAGATCATCATCAATTAAAGGTTGATTAAATTTATGTTTAACTTTAGGTATTGAAGCGGCTTTAGCATTGACTATTGAAGTTGTCAACTTTTCTACAGCCACATCAATATCGTCTATTGAATTTAGTGGAACGTTTACATTTAAATTACGTTCAATAAAATTCCTATATCGCTCCCAGTCAGCTTTTTGGAAGTTGAAAGTTGATTTTAAAGGGTTTTCAATGGGACATTGGGATAAAGAAAATGTTACTGGAAGGTGGTCTGAATCGAGGTCCGCATGAGTAACTAATTGACTACAATGCTCGCCTAAATCCGTTAGAACCAAATCAATTGTGGAAGGATTTCTAATTGAAGAAAAACAAGTATGCCCATTAGGATATTCAACAGTATAATAACCTGCAGAGCAGTCGTTAAATAAAATATTCCCATTTGAATTTGATGAAATATTATTCCAAGATCGGTGTTTTGCATTAAAATCACCAATAATAAAAAATTTAGATTTATTTCTGGTGAGTTTTTGTAAATCTCCCTTCAAAAAATTTTTCTGTTCACCGCTGCATTGGAAAGGCAAATATGCGGCAACAATTATAATTTTCCCCATAGAAGTTTCTAATTCAATTCCAATTGTTTCTAAGACTTTTGTATTGAAAGAAGGAAGAAGTCTAAATTTGAGACGACTATTGATGACAATAGCTACACCCCCACCTTGTCGATCAAGTCGATCATTTCGTAAAATTTTAAAGAAAGCATTGCTTTTCAAGTTATTGTCTGGCTTTAAAAAAGTTTCAGTGATGGCAGCAATATGTATGTTTTGAGTTTTCAAAAATAGAAAGAATTCATCTTGGTTAGCCAGCATAGACCTAGCGTTCCAATTCATAATATTTAAACATCTATTTGGATCCATGAGGGAATCGCAAAGTCATAATAATTTTGTTAGCATAATTAAAAGAAGTTTGGAAAGCTTCAAACATTGAATTTGCTTTCAACATAAGTTGCATCATTTCCATTAAATTTTGATGCAAAAATTTTAATTTTTCCTCAGTAATCTCACCCAAATCAACAAAATTGTTAGAATCAGAAGAGGAAGGAGAAGAAAAAGTATTTGAATTTCGGGGATTTTCCCAAGCCTTCGCATGAACGTTGAGACTTGGTTTTTTCCCATTTTTATTAGTTAAACCTGAAGAGGGCAACCCATTTTCAACCACCTCTGAGAACGATAAACAACGAGTCTGTGGCGCAGAATCAGCCCAGGTAACATTAAAATCACTTCGGGTATTACCCAGCCGTGATTCCAATGTAGGCCGAGGCTGACTGCGAACAGGCAGGTTGTTTGCCGGTCTGACGTGTGTAGACGAAAAAGAGGAAGGAGGAGAAGAAACTTTTCTGGAAACTTTGGGGTTTTTCCTAGAAGCAACAATTTTTGCCCTAACGGGACAATCTAGAGAATTCGAGGAATGATTACCTGCGCAATTCGCACACTTAAAAAATTCTGTTTTTGGCTTATCACCACCAAAAAGGCATTTAGATTTTTCATGATCGAATGAGCCGCAAAACATGCATCTGGCATTCATTCTACAATTTTTAGTGCCATGACAAAAAGCTTGACAACGACGACATTGCGTAATATTTTGTAAAAAATTGGTATAGGATTTACGAAAAGGTTCAAATTTTACTCGACAATGAAACATAAGACGAGCCTTTTCCAAAATTTTCAAATTATTAACCTGATCCTTTTTAAAATGGATCAAATAAAGTTCAGGAGCAAAACCAACACTACTGGTATTATTCGTGTTGGTTCTTTTCCTCATTAGAATTACTTGAATTGGAGAAAAACCTAACAAAGAATTTAATTCAGCTGTGATCTCATCCGGTGTCTGATCGCCAGTGAGACCACGAAGTACAACTTTAAATGGACGATCACTTCTAGTGTCGTACGTAAAAAATTGGTGTTTTTTATTATTCAAATAATTTAAAACCTTTTGAAAATCATTAAAAGATTCCGCCAATATACGAGCAGTTCCCCTTCGACCGATCTGAAAAGAAATCTTCACATCCTTGACGGAAGTGACGATTTCTTTTCGAAAGGCATTGAAGTCAGGAACCGTGACCGTTATTGGTGGAATCTTTTCGTTTTTAAGAGTATAAGAAGAAGAAGGTTTCTTAGTACTCTTATCAGAATTAAATATGAATATTTCCTCATCACCGATGTTATGAAGGACATCGAATGAATTGGAAATTTCAACTTTTTTGGGCGATGGACCTGAATTAGGTTCGGCAATCCGTTTACGTCCGGCCCTTGAGCCGGCCGATGACTTCCCCATGCTGGAAAGAAAAGAGAAAATATGAATAAAAGAAAATGAAAATAATTTTAGCACTGAAAAGTGCTGATTGAAATACAGGAAAGGAAAAAATAAATAATATAAAATGTTCCTGCAGGTACACAGCAACGATACGATGCTCCGGCGTACGTGTTGACGGCTCAACGGTACAGATGGAAGTGATATAATTTATACATATTTTCAATAGTTGCAAGACACTAAAATTAATCAAAATTAGCTCTTAAATTCTTTGCACCTGATTTAAATGTGAAATTGGTGGCCTTTTGTTATTTATCAAAATCCTTTAAATGTCGAGTTGAGTATTTAGAAAAAAACTAAACACAAATTAAAGTTGATGTTGAAATTGGTTGGTCTCTTGAAGAATATTTCATATAACCATTAAATTTGTTTTGAGATAAAAGTGTTTTTTTTATTATAAAAATGATAAGTAATAACTTAAAGGATGGACTTGTTTAGATACATTTATTAATAAAACAAATTCAAAGACAAGATAGTGTTTTATTTTAAATTGTAAATCGAAATTGGAAGTTGAAAGCTAATTAAATTTGTAAATGTCATGTACTGTTGCATAATGAGATATTTTAGGCCTTGAGTGATACATGACTAAAAACCGCCGGAGGCATGTTTGATAACACTTATTTATAAACACCTTTTGAGATGAAGTACTTTTCCATTATTATGGTAAATTCATTTCTTGAAATGAAAAATTTTACTTTAAAAAAAACACCCCCCACCCCCCCGTTCGCACGGCCTTGATTGAATTTATTGTTATGCCAAATGACATAGCCCTGATAAACAACTAAAAGCGTTATCGCCTACGAAGTAACGGTCTTTGACAAAGTTGTTAAGCGGATAATTTTAGGATAATGTATAAAATCTCACAAAAACTTTCAGCAGGCTCGATTCTCCAAGAAAATAAAAAAAAAATTAAAAAAAAAATGTTGATTTTCCAGAACAAAATATCCAATTTTCCATACAAACCATAAAGTTCAAATTTACTCACTAAACGTTTTCTTAAAATCCTGCAAAAAATCATGAATGAATTGTGAACCAAAACAAAGCTTTTTAGACCCCAGGGTTTGAGAAATCCAAAAAGAACTCTAAATCGACTCAATTTAATGAACAGTTAAAGTTGACCTCATTTGTATTTTTTCGTTGATTTCGAATAGAATGAAAGATGATGAGATTCAACTCAGAGTTCACAGCGTCTATCATTTTCAGAGATCTACTTTTGGAAGCTTAATAGCTCTTAATTATGCCACTACTTTTCACCACATTAGAACAGCAGCGCCATAAAAGTTGCCAACAGAATCAAAAATGTAGCAATAAAACCGCCGAAAGCAGACGAAACCAAACCAAACCAAATGGCAAAGCAAATCCCTTCCATCCCCGACATCTAGTTGGTCAATGAAACGAAACGGCACGCTCTAGATTCTGGTGGCTTGATAAATTTCTCATATTCCCATAATGGCGTGTGCGCTGGGCGTCAACTTCCCAGATTCTATCGCCATAGTTGCTGGACAGGATGACGCCAAATCCCCAGCGTCAGCTGCCTCGAAAGCTTCAAGAAGCGAAGGCTTCAGCTATTCTGGTGGGGTGGTGGCCTGGTGTTGGTTCTAGAAGAATTGAGCTGAGCGCTGATGTTGTGAGAAAGTTGCGATTCGATTTGTGTTGGAAAAACAATTGGCTCAAAGTTATTCATAACTACGATTTGGGAAGCGTGAATGAACTCTGCTGGGATCGATAAAAGTTTTTCTTTGATACATTTAGAGTGACTTTTTTTGCTTCGTCTGGAATTCAATTGTTTTTGCTTGTTTTTTTTTCTTTGAATAAGATGATACCTTCTACAAACTTTAAAGATGTTCAAGAGGCACAAAAAATATTTGTCACCTACAGTGTTTTTTGCAAATCTTATGCAATAATTTATGTCCAATCAAGTTCTTTCCTACTACATATTTGATAATGAATAATAAAGTTTTGATTTTGTTACCGATACAGATACAAGGTTCAATGCTAATCGGATAATTTTAGTAGCTGAGTTTGGTCTGGTCTGATTTGAACTACAGTAAACAAATTGAGTTTTTGCAATATCTTAGGCCCATACACTATTGATGTTATTATTTGTCAAAAGAGTCGCTGTCAAAAAACATTTTCAGTTTTATTGCGGTCCGCGCAACTTTTTTAAGTATAATTTTCTTCAAAAGCTATACCTACTTTATGAATCACTGAACTCTTATAAAGCCAATATTAGGCTCTTTTCAATAAACATCATCGATTTTTCAAACTTCATTAGAATCTGTAAGTTTTTAAAAATAATTCACAAAAGCTTTAGTAAACCTTAGCAATTAAATCTTAAGCATTTCTATTTTTTCGACTACACGAGTTTATTCCGATTTAATATTCTAAAATTCGACGGTTTTAGTAAAGTTAATTGATAGTATCAATTTTGACTCAGAACTGATGTCAAAATCTCGAAAACTAGTACTCAATTCAAAATTCTGCTACAGTTTAAAAAGTATCACTTGTTGAATTTCAGTTCTGACCCTGATTATTGATTATATCAATGAAATTTAATTTCTTCCAGAGGTTCTAGTTTCAAACTACCAAAATTGTTCTTCTTATTTCATATTTCGGATACTGTATCAAAATTCGGATTCCTGATTATAAGTTCGATGCATCATTCGAAATAAAAAATTATAAATTGTATTGAAATCCTTATTCTAATTTAGATTTGCAATTCAAACTAAATTAGATTCATGGCTTTCGAAACTCATATGTATTTTCAATATTTGGATGATAGTTTCCGAATATAAAAAAATAATATTAAAAACGGTCCTGAACTTTGATTCTTATTCAGGATCGAATATTTGTTTTAACTTATTTCTATGTGGGCTTGTGATATCCTGAGCCGATATCCATGAGTTCGAGCCCAAAAGTAAACATCGATCACAGTTGTACCGGATAAGCTTTTCAATGACTGTCCGCCAACTGCATCGTTGATAAAAATCGCGAATGACATAAAGATGCTAAGACGATTATAATCAAAACAAAAAAAACTTATTTCTTACGCAAAGATCAAACAAAACAAAACAAAACTTCAAAATGGCGACCTAAATTAAAAACTCAGAATCATCTTATTTATATTTAAATGCAGTTTCACAAGTCGGTTTAAAATAAAGAATTGAAAAAAAGTTCAGATCGAAACCAAAAACTTTAAAATTTGAATTTTCCAGATTTTTTTTTCGCACGTAGCTAGGCCGGAAGATTGCAGGTTTTTTCATATTCTCGCAAACACCGGCTAATTGATTGAAATTCAACATTCCAAAACCCGGATGATATTTGGGGAAATCTGAACAAATTCCAGGCAATAATCCAAAATAAATTAAGGAAAAAGTGAAAAAAAAAACTTGAATTTAAAATAATTTTTCGAAGCACATTAGCAACGTTCGATTTGTTCAAGGCATACAAAAAAAACTGGTTTATATTGATGGAACACTATCAAAAAAAAATTTTTAACGTATAAAACTCTATTTGAGGTTTTTGTTTAATTTACCAAATAATGTGAATAAAACCGGGCAAAATCCGAGCAGTTTCAATATCCGGGCATTCGGGACGGACTGGAATTGTTTCGAAAATTTAATTACAAAACTGGACAAGCCTTGATAAATCCAGACAAATTTGGAAACAATATTGAAATTCGAAAACAGATCCAAAATTTAAAATTCAGATTATGAATTAATATTCAAAATCAAGTTTCAGATTGGCTCGTAAATGGGATAAAATTATCAAGATGATTATTTTGTTGAGAAATTCAAATAGCAAGAGATCGTCGATTTATAATTTTGACTGTTAATTTAATTTCGAAATTTCATATTTCGAAACCCAATTACGTTGTATCCACAACTCAGCTGAAAATCCCAAAGATTAAAAGGAATTTATTTTTCAAGTGCTTATTCAAGTGTTGTTTTTTCAATTTGAATTTCAATTCAAGTGTTGTTTTTTTAAAATACCAGATTTTTTTAAACAAGGATTAATTTATGGAATTGTTTTTTTTAAACATAGTTGATTAAAAAACATGAAAGTTTGCGTAATAAAATCTGCAGGAAATGCCATTTTTTATCTATGTATTGCTTAGAGCTGAAGTAGCAGAAGTTCCTAGGAAAGGTACCAAAGGACACTCGAATAAGGATGCGCTTGATGTGGTTAAAGAGCTCAAAAAGAAACCGGTGTTTTTTTTTGTGAAGGCGGGTAAGGGTAACTCAGTAATTACTTTGAATAAAACTGATTACAACCAGTCGATTCAAACTAAGATCGATGAGGGGTACGTAGAGAGGATTTTTTGCCAGAAATGGTGAAGGAAGTAGAAAAAAAAACGCTAAAGGAGTGTGGGCTTATCCTGGGGTTTGCGCCGATCGCGTAGAAAGTTTTATCCCCTATCGTCCCCAGAATTAAAGGTTTACCCAAGATTCATAAACCGGGGAATTAAATGAGTGAGATAATTTCAGGTGTAAACGCACCCAAAGAAAAAGTGGCAAAACGGTTACTAGAAGAGTTCAAAAGGATGCCAAAACCTTTTAGAACTAGATTTGTAACCAACACTCTTGAATTTGTCAAGAAATTTCAAGCCTCAGGGAACATGTAGATGAGGATGATATCAGGGCTTCATTTGATGTTTCAGCACTGTTTCCAAGCGTTCCAGTTAAAAAAGCTTCTAATCTGTTAGAGGATTGGTTGCTTCAACAACATAGTAGCAGCGATTGGAGACTCAAAGTGTGAAACTACAAGAAACTTGTTGATTTGTGTTTGGATAGACATATTTCAAGTTTAGGGATCTGTTCTATAGATAGACAAAAGGGGCTCCAATGGGAAACCCATTGTCTCCGCTTATGGCTCATTTGGAAGAAAAAACTCTTGAAAACAGGATTTACTATCCGAAAAATGGTGGAGATACGTCGACGATATTTTCTGTGTAGTATACAAAGATTTCCTCAAAGAACTTCTGACATCCATAAATGGTTGACATAAGAATATCAAGTTCACTTGTGAAGTGATAGAGGACAAGAATTTTTTTTTTTCTGGATGTTCTCATCAAAAGAGAAGAAAACCTTTTCAATTTGAGATTCACAGGAAACCAACCAATACCATGAGGGTTATCCCGAGCACCTCTAATCATTCTTTCGAACATAAGATAACCACTTTCCATCATATGATTCACAGAATGAATTCATTTCCTCTCTCAAAAGAAGGGGAAGAAAAGGAACTTTAACATATCTTCCAAACTGCTAACAAGAATGGATACCAATCCAGTTCTATTCAAGCCATCATTAACAAAAAAAAATCTTCATAGAAAATCCCTCACTACTTTAACTCCAATTCAAAACGAGTTTCAACGGAGATCGATGGAATTTAATACAAACCTTTGAAATACTTCAAATTACCGGAAGAGGTATGAATATCTCTATAATATGAGTATTGAGTGGAAGGGCTCTGCTAGTAGGAGAAAAAATTTGTTGCTTGATGCCATCATCAACCCAAAATGGCGGCTTCCGCTTTTCTTTTCAAAGCTGTAAAGTTTACAGTGTAAACAACTGAAAACCTCATGAAACATCCACAACATGGGTATTGGGTGAAAGGTCAAAAAGAGTAGAATCGAATTTCGCTATTGGATGCCATATTTAAATCCATGATGGCGGCATCCGCTCAACTTGAAAATCGCATTAATCCCCTCAAATATATGGGTATCACTTTAAAGGGCTCGATGAGTACAGGTTGAATCTCGATATCTGACCTGACGCCATCTTACCTACATTTATTTAATCTGTATATTATTGATATTCGCTTGAAACCCCCACGATATGGGTTTTTGGTGCAAAAAACTAAGTTATATATACAGTACCGTTCATAATTGAATAGAAATTGGAAGCAAGCGCTCTGTTAGATAAATAGATCAACTATCACACTATTATATCACATAATTTGAGCTTTCTGGAGTTTGTGTGGCCTGAGAAACAGTAATTCTACGAAAATCGGACTTTATGGACTTTTTCCATTCAAACTGCAATATCTCTGAAACTACGCTACATTTTTTATTGAAATTTGGCAAAATGATTGTTTCAATTTAAAGCTAGCATGTCTGAAGTTTTCGAAAAGTTCTATTGATGAGATCAAAAGTTACACGAGGTGCAATATTTCAGGCATGGGTCTAGAAATGCAATTTCTATAGAATTTTGGACGAATGTTTCCATAGGAAAATCATATTCTCTGTTTAACAACCAGTAAATCTATTCCAACCAAAAAATCAAAACATTATCGCGAGATTGATTTCATAACACAAATGGATCCTTAATCCATTTTTTTTTCTTCATTGCTTTTGCCAGACATTTTTTTGACTGATTGGTGGAGGAAACGATATTGTTCTCATGACAGTGCGGATGCTTCCAATTTCTATACAATTATGAACGGTACTGTAGTTTTCAACTGCCAATTATGGAAGGGTTAAACGAGTAGAAGTAGAATTTCGCTGTCTGACGCCATCTTGAAATCCAAGATGGCGGTTTCCACTGCACTTGAAAATGCTGCTGTTCACAATTTATGGTGAAAGGGCCCATAAAAAAAATAATACAACAAGCTAAAAAGATAACAAAAAAAAAATTAAACAAGCTTGACATTACTAGTTTAACTCAGAAACAACAAGATGAAACATGATGAAACTGGACAAAACATGAGGAAACCAGAAAATGTTAAGATAAAATCATATTTAATGATGTGAAACATTGTTTAAACTGAAAATTAAAGCATTATAAATAACACAAAACAAAATAATCAAATATTGAACAAGATTAAGTAATATAAATATAAGACAAAACATGATAAAATGGTCAAGTAAGGAAAAATAGTTTTAAAACAAAAATAAACAAGATGAGACAAAGTGAATAATGCTGAAACAAGACTTGACAATAAAAATCAAGATAAAACAACCCACAAGAAACCAAACTAAAAAAATAATGAAACAAGTTATAATACAACATTAAAAGACATAAATAATAAACAGATAGAAAATTTTGTTGAAAAAATAGCATTTAGAAGTCAAAGGAAGCCTTAATTTCGGATTGACCTGATTTTTTTGTCATATTAACCTATTTTTATCTTGTTGTTTTAGTTGTTATTTTGTTATATCAAGTTTGTCTCTCTTGTTTCTTGGTATTGAACATCGTGTTTTTTTTTTGTTTTTGATTGTTGCATGCTATTTCATCTTGTTTTATTTTGTAAACTCTTGTTCATTTTTTTTATTTTATTAGTAGCTATTTCAAACCTTGGTGTTTTGTTTCGTTTTGTTTCATGTTGTTTTTATTATTAACTAGCTGATCCCATACGAACTCCGTTTCGCTTTCAACTTGGAATATGTCATGAACAGTTTGCTTAAATTTGATTGCCTAGTATTTTTCAGATGCATTTTTGAATTCATTGTTAAGTAATTATTGCAAAAATTTTGGACGATCACTTTGTCTGTCGTCTGCTACTAAATTTGAAATCAGGAATCAATTGACCGTGCCAAAAAACCCCTTGAATAAATTTCGACTCAATCGTTGCATAACAACGCAATTATTGCCAAAAAGTTAAACCCCTTTCGGTGGCCTCTTATACAATTTTTGACATCTGAAATCGATTGCCCTTTCCTCAAAACTCCCGTGTGCCAATTTTCAAAGCAATCCATAGTATAAAAACGTCAATTTAGCTAAAAACAGTGAACAATTAATCTATATGGACGACCCCTTTCGTCGACCTCTGGCAAAATATTTGACATCTGAAATCGATTGCCCGTCCCTGAAAACTACCGTGTGCAAATTTTCATCCCAATCCGATATCGACGATATAGCAAAAATATTGAAAGGTTAATATGAACGACCTTTTTTTGCCGGCCCCTTACACTGATTTTAATATCTGAAATCCATTGCTCGTCTCTCAAAACTCTCGTGTACCAATTTTCGTCTGAATCCGTTGTATAATAACGACAATATCGCATCAACAGTGAATAGTTAATATGGACAACCCCTTTCGCCGACCCCTATCGCCGACCCCTGATTTTAGTTTGGATAAGTGAAATCAGTTGTTTGTCTCTAAAAACTCTTATGTGCAAATTTTCATCCCAATTCGATGTATAAAAACGTCAATGTCACTAAAATACTGAAAATTTAATATGGACGACCCTTTTTGCCGGCCCCTTACACTGAATTTGATACCTCAAATCGATTGCACGTCACTCAAAACTATCGTGTACCAATTTTGATCTGAATACAATGTATAATAACGTCAATAACGCAAAAACAGCGAATAGTTTATATGGACGACCCCTTTGGCTGACCCATTACACAAAATTTGACACCTGAAATCGATTGCTCGTCTTTCAAAACACCCATGTGCAAATTTTCAACACGATCCGACGAAAAGTAACGACCCCCTTCAGAAGGGGTCATCCGAAAATCTGAAAACATTTTTCATCATTCCTGGTTCTAATGAGCATCCATGCCAAATTGCAGACCTCTAGCTTTTAAGACGGCTGAGTCTATAGAGGACAAACAAACAAACAAACAAACAAACATACAAACATACAGAAATTGCTTTTTATCTATAGCAATTATCTGTATGTTTGTTTGTTTGTTTGTTTGTTTGTTTGTTTGTTTGTTTGTTTGTTTGTCCTCTATAGACTCAGCCGTCTTAAGAGCTAGAGATCTGAAATTTGGCATGGATGCTCATTAGGACCAGGAATGATGAAAAATGTTTTTAGATTTTTGGACGACCCCTTCTGAAGGGGGTCGTCCATACAAGACAAATATTGTTTTCACATTATTGACGTTATTTTCCGTCGGATCGTGATGAAAATTTGCACATGAGTGTTTTGAGAGACGAGCAATCGATTACAGTTATGAAATTCAGAGATAGGAGTCGGCAAAAGGGGTCGTCCATATCCACTGATTAATGTTTTTGCGATATTGGCGTTATTATACATCGGAATGTGATAAAAATTTGAACATGAGTGTTTTGAGAGACGAGCAATCGATTACAGTTATCAAATTTTGGGTCAGAGGTTGGCCAAAGGGGTCGTCCATATCCACTGATTTAAGTTTTTGCGATATTGGCGTTATTATACATCGGATTGTGATGAAAATTTGCACATGAGTGTTTTGAGAGACGAGCAATCGATTACAGTTATCAAACTTAGGGTCAGGGGTCGGCCAAAGGGGTCGGTCATATCTACTGATTAATATTTTTGCTATATTGGCGTTATTATAGATCGTATTGTGATGAAAATTAGCACATGAGTGTTTTGAGGGACGAGCAATCGATTTCAAGTTTCGAATTGCGGATCAGAAGTCGGCTGAAGGAGTCGTCCATACCCAACTTTAATGTTTTTGCGATATTGACGTTATTTTACATTGGATTGAGATGAAAATTGCCGCATAGGAGTTTTTATGGACGCTCTTTTGCTTTCAGGTTTCAAATCTTGACTCAGGAGTCGGCAAAAGGGGTTATTATCTGTTCACTGTTTTAACGATATTCTCTTGATTGAGCATAGAAATGTAATGAAAATTGACACATGGGAGTTTAACGGAAAAGATAATTGATTTCAGGTGTCAAGTTTTGAATCGTGGTCAAAAAAAGGCCGTCCATGTTAGTTGCTCACTGTTTTCGCGATATTGTCGTGATCATGCATCGGATTGAGATGAAAATGTTCAGATGAGGGTTATAAACTATGAGCAATTGACGAAAGGGGCGTCTATATTCACTGTTCACTGTTTTCAAGTTCCTGACGTTATTTTACATATAATTTGAAAAGAAAAAATGGCACAAGGGAATTTTGAGGAACGTAAAATTGGTTTCAATTATCGAATTTCGGGCCATGGGACAGAAAAAGAGGGTTTCATCAAATGTTCAGTGTTTTGTGCAATAATTTTGTTGGAAGCAGTTAATTGATACCAATTTAAGTGTGAAGGTCAAGCAAAAGAGTCGTGCACATAAACAAATAGTACATGTTTCTGCCATAATGTCTAGATTTTGTAATCGATCGAGAAGAAAACACTCTCACATAAATTTTAATAAAAAGCTAATCAACTGTTTAATTTGAATTTCAAGTAATAGTAATAGTAGCGACTTTAAACACTGTTGAATTTTTTCCCTAAAATTGTCGAAAGAATGTTTCGAATTCAATTTCTAAACTCATTTTGACGTACCAATGATATAAAGCGAAACGAAGTTCGTACGGGATCAGCTAGTATATATATAGATTTATTGTTTTATACTGTCCTATTGTTCTTCATTACCTTTTATTTGGCATTATCTTATTTGTTATGTTATACCTTGGGTAATCTGGTTTTCTTTTGTGTAATTTTTTTTCTTGTAAATTTGATCTTATTCTATCTTATTTTATTTTGGAACGCCTAGTTTTGCCATTTTTTTATCTTTTTTTCATATTATTTGGTATTGACTTGTTTTGTTTTGTTTTGATTTATCATGATGGATCTTATTTAAGCCAGTTTCAAACACATCTTAATCTTACTTCTTATCTTGTTTTAATTTTTTTTTATTTTCTTGGTTTTTCGTTGTTAATTTTTTAATTGGTTGTTCCTCGTTTTTCCCAATTTCATTAAGTTTGGTTTTTTTAAATTATTTTCCCAAACACTTTCTTATTTTATATTTTTTCAAATAGTTCAAATTTAATTTTAATGAGATTTTCTTGGATTTCATTACGTGTGTTATTTGTTGGCTTACGAGAGAAATGTAAAATTTCAGTCATTTATCTGACCATAATAAAGCTTTTAAGCATTGACTTGACTAACACCATGTTTAAGGTTTCTCAAATTTTTTCAGCACGTATCCGGGTCGGACAAACCGGGCAATTTCATATAAAAACCTGGCAAAATCCGGGCATTTGTGACGAAGTGACGAACATAAATCCGGGCAATATCAGGGCAAATTATCTCAAAACCCAGATATTACTTAACAAAAATCAAGACAAAAGAATTGATTGTTCGACTGATTTTGAATTGTATTTCAGGTTCCAAAAAACCTTTATTATATGATTATTGATTATTTTTACAAAGCTTGCCCAAAAAATTTCGTTTTTGGAGGTGTTCGTTTATTTTTTTAAATTTGATTTGCCAAATAGTGTGAATAAATCCGGGCAAAATCCGGGCATTTTTAAATGAAATCCAGGCCGGACTATTCCCAAATTTTGAATTAAATATCCGGGCAAACCCGGATAAAACTTGGCAATCTGGCAACCTTAACCATATTGGTTACAAAACAGAAGGACACAAAATAACGCCATGTTGATGTTGTGATGTGCAGATTCACAATGTCAAGTATTTGAAAATATTTTTTCAGGCCCATTTTCAATCAATTCCTTTTTTGTTTGCAATGTAATTGTATCATGTATTACAATTTTATTTATTAAAAAATCTTTTTCTAGAAAATCTTAAAAAATTTTGACTGGCAGTAGAAAAGATGCTCATCATAGTATGACTAAAACTGTCTTTTTTTGTGTTTAATGTTTTATAAATGCTTTATACTTTGGTGATTGAATTTTTTTTTATGATTTTATTGAAGTTTAGAAAATTGGCCATGATAACCTTTTTAGGATAGGGACAAATATGTTATAGTACTAACGAACATCATAAAGCTAAAATTGTTACTTGGAAATGTGCTCAGTAGAAGTTTTATTAGAACTATCAAAACTATCTTAAAAAAAAGAGTTGTTTCAAAAATCCAATTATTTCGATTGGCTGTAATTAAACAGTGAAGAAGCTAGCTGCTCGAATCATGCTATATTAAAGCCATAGCTAGCTTAATATGTGTTACTTATATGGGTAAATGTGTTACTTATATGCTCAACTACTAAAATTTCTTACTCTTTGAAATCATTAAATGGATTTTATTACAAACATTAAAATGTTGTTTTTCAATTTCTACTCTATGATTTATCTTGTTCCACATTTTTGGGATAAAGGTGCTACAAATCGGTTCAAATGAAAGAATTAGATACTAATTAACTCCACGGTATACCTAAAAATCTCAACGCGAAGTACCATTCTGAAAGCACTCTTTTCTAATCTGATTAAGAGCGGATTTGTTTTTGTTTGTTTGCTTGTTTGTTCTACTTCGATAATCACTCTGATCCATCCGCTGCTGATGACGAAAACAGGTGCACCGAATTTGTTGATTTCTTGAGCAGCAAAAATATGAGCAAGAACGAAAAAACGCTCCGAATTCCCTAGGTCCTTTTCTTTGAGGTCATTCATTTTCCGATGGCGATGAAGAGATGGGTGGCGGGCTGCTTCTTAATTTGGGATACAGTCACGGTTGGTTTGGCGCAGAAAGATCTGCTGTTTCAGTCATTACATTTCTAATTGGATGGCAGCTTCTCGTTCGGGCGTTTGGGTTCTTGGAATGTAATGAGGGAAAGCTTCAATGGGAGAGTTTTCCTTCTGCTCCGCTATTCTTTCAACAAGAAAAATGTTACTTTTTTTTGGGTTTTATGAAATATCGGTTTGAACTTTTTAAAGATGTACGATGTTAGTTTGAACTTTTCAGCATTTGCTTTAATAAAATTAAATTCTGTCATAAACCTTAATCTCATCAATATATGAATTTCCAAAATCCAGATAAATATAAATTTCACTTTTGCTCTTCGTTTATAATATTTGGAATATTTCGTTTTCTATTTGTTGAACAAAAATAAGCTAACAATCTCCTGTCTTTGGCAAACCAAACGGATGACAAACAAAATCCGTTGCAGTTGAACGGGAAAAATGCACCACGTCATGTGTATTTAATCCAACCTGCAACAAAGCAGCAACGACATTTTTCATTTGTAAAAACATTCAAAATCCCCCAAGTTATTACGAACAGAAACGAATTCAGTTGCCGCCAGTGTCGAGAGTAGTGGGGCGGCCTTGAACGTTGAAATACAAGAGTTTTTCTGCCCCGCCCCACATTTTCCCGGACTCCACCCACACCCAAAACCCACCCACTTACACCGGAAGTAATTGTACAGGACATTTGCGTACGCCCGTAACGGTACTGATATGACGAATGCCATCAGGTTGGAATGTTTTGTGCCGGAGCCATCTCTCGTTCATTCATATGTAGTGTTGCTCGAGGGCGGTTGCAAGCGATCCAGATGCATGCAAGCAGGGTTTTTGTCCCTTCTGTTTGCATTTCCGTTGTTGTGGTTGGTCTTGTTTCTTGCAGTTTGAAAAACCGAGTCGGTCCGGTCAGAGTTTCCGGATTGAATTGTTTTAATGTTTTCCTCCCGGGGGAAATGGTTGGCTAATTGACATTCCCTTGATGTTTCGGAAGCTAGCGAAAATAATCCATTTAATCCAAGCGAGACTGTTTAATACCGGTATAAATTTGGCAACACTGAAACCCTTGAGGGGAAAAAACAAACATATGGGTGGTAAACCGTAACAGAGGCCATCAAGCGTACTCAAGTTTCACCTCGGCAGGTTTTGTTTTTCGAGAGAAGATCTTTTCAAATGCTTGAAAGAATGCAATTTGATACCTTAACAAGGACTTAATGAATCTCCATTTGTCTGAATGACCTAGTATGAGAAGCCTAAACAACTGATTTTCGCAGCGTTTCAAATCATCATTCATGCGTTATTTGAACAAGTGTACTAAGGTTGTTTTTTTCGATAGAAATCTTTTATATTCTTTGACATGTTTGATCAATTTATTTATAGTCAATACTCAAATTGATTGTAGATTGAAACAAAATGACGTGTATATTGTTGGCCAGAACTTTTTCAGCAGAAAAACCTGGCAAAAGCCGCCCATTCAATTTCAAAAATGACTATCAAAAATCATATTTTCATTTGTCAAATTTTGCTAAAACCCAAAAATTATTCATCAAAATCGAAAAAAAATATTAAAAAAATTTTGTTCGTCAAAACTTATCGACAGATTTTGAGTCGCATTAAAGGCTTCAAAAAACCTTTCATGATTATTTTTATAAAAAAGCTCAGAAAATTTCGTTGTGTAGAAAATTCCACTGATCAAGTCATTTAAAAACAGCGCATTTGTTGATTTTCTCCGAGTTTCGAGTGACTCCAGTCCAAATAACATACACAAGGATCGGTATTTCGGCATTTCTTCTTGCCACCCAAGGTTCCTTAAGGCGAATCTCAGAAATCTTTTTATAACCTTTTTAATCCTGTTTATATGACCGGTATAATACGGCTGCCACACTAGACTAACGTATTTAATAGTGGTTAGGATAAGACCAACATAAATAGAGACAATATTGTAAGGATTGTCTAGCTCGTTACTAATCCTGCTTACCATTCCGTACTTACATAGAGCTTTGGCTACGACTTGTTCGACATGTTTCGAAAAACTGAGTTCTTCATCTAACTTGACTCCCAGTCACGGAGGAATATCTAGCTACTGTACAGCTGTTTGCGAGACAATATTCGTGCACAATATTACTCACTTTCCCAGAAGGTGCCGCACAGGGAGGTACAGTTTTAGATCATCTGCGTATTAGACTGGCCATTTTTGAAATTCTCGAACCCTGGGGTCTTAAAAGCTTTATTTTGGTCCAAAACTCATCCGTGATTTTTTGCAGAATTTTTAAGTAACGTTTACATGAGTAAATTTGAACTTTTAGGTTTGTATGGGAAAATTGAATATTTTGTACTGAAAAATTAACATCATTTTTATTTCTTCTGTGGAACCGAGCCTGGTTATGGGTTTTGTGCCAATTTATAAAATTCCTTCAAGGAAATTTACTGCTGTACAACTTTGTCGAATATCATAACTTCGTATCTTTTCAGACAAAAAAGTTATTAGCTGTTTAACAGGTGTATGTTTTTGTGCATTGATAAACAATAAATTCAATTGACACCACTGCTGGGTGCCTAGCCAGGTATTGCAAGACCACTTTTCATGCCATACTTCGTGGGGCACAAGTAGTGGTGCCAATTGAATTTATGGTTTCTCAATCCAAAAAGACATGCACCTGTTAAACATCTAATAACTTTTTTGTCTGAAAAGATACGAAGTTATGATATTGGAAAAAGTTGTTCAGCGGAAAATTTCCTTCAAGGAATTTATAAATTGGCACAAAAACCATCAGCTGGCTCGGTTCCACAGAAGAAACAAAAATGATGTTGATTTTTCAGTACAAAAAATTCAATTTTCCCATACAAACCTAAAAGTGCAAAATTACTCATTTAAACGTTACTTAAAAATTCTGCAAAAAATCATTGATGAGTTTTGGACCAAAACGAAGCTTTTAAGACCCCAGGGTTTGAGAAATTCAAAAATGACCCCAAATCGACTCAGTCTACTGCGTATATCATCACAAACAAGCAGCACTCCGGGAAACTCGTTCATAACAGTGACGTAAAGAAGGGGTCCCAAGTGAATCCCTTGTGGTACGTCGCTGTTAACCGAGAATACCTTGGATCTCGCATTCCCTTTCTTCACAAATGGAACTCCTTCTATTAGGTACGAACGAATCCACTGAAGACAAATTCTAGTGATCCCATTTTTAAACAGCATTGACAGGAGAGCATTTATGTTAATCACATCAGAAGCCTTCGACATGTCGGTATATATAACATCTATTTGTAAACCCTGCATCATCCATTGTGAAGTTCGAAAGTAAGTTACTTTGTCAACATTTTTTTTTAACTGATTTATTTGAAACAGCTCATACGATTAGGTTTGAAGGAGCCAAACTCGTTTTCTTTTTACGATCGTTTGCTTAACTTAGCACTTTTTTAGAAGAAAAAAGAAGATAGAAAGGGAAATGTGAAAATAAAAAGAATTATAGACGAAGATCGATAGCTTTTAGAAAAAGGTAGATTTCATACATGTAGTCCAAATCTAGCACAGCTAGATCTCTCACTGGAACGTTAGGTGGTTTTCCTCGGGCCCGAAGAGAGTCTATTAAATTCGTTCTGGCGACAAGATGGACCTCGCACGACCAAACAATATGCTCAATGTCATGGTAGCCTTTTCCGCAACCACACAAATTGCTGCCAGCAATATCAAAACGATAGAGTACCGCGTCTAAGGAATAATGGTTAGACATGAGACGGGAAAATATACGAATAAAATCCCGACTCAGGTTCAACCTATTAAACCAGGATTTAAGGCTTACCTTTGGGATAATCGAGTGGAGCCACCGACCCAACTCATCCTCGTCCCATTTGCGCTGCCAGTTAACAAGAGAGTTTCTTCGAACCAAATAGTAAAATTCGTTGAAGACGATTTCACGTGGATACGTGTCGCCCTCATCGCCCCCACCTTTGCCAGAGAGTCTGCCTTCTCATTACCCACTATCGAGCAATGAGAAGGAACCCAAACAAAGGTGATAGTAAAGCGACGTTTTGATAAAGCACTCAAATTATTACGTATCTTCTCGAGGAAGTACGGCGAGTGCTTTCCCGGTTTTATTGAATGTATTGCTTCAACAGAGCTCAGGCTATCCGTTACAATATAGTAGTATCCAACTGGCCGTGAAGCGACACTGTCCAAAGCCCAGTGAATAGCTGCTAACTCCGCTACATATACAGAGCATGGTGACTGGAGACTGTGAAAGGCGCATGATATCTCGTTGAACACTCCAAATCCTGTTGTTTGATTTGTCAACATTTTGTCAAAGCTGTCAGAGGATAAGCTGAAAGCGAGGACTCACGGAGAAACAGTTTGGTTTCCGTAGAGGACGCAGCACCGAAGACGAAGGAGTAGGCCATAACTTTTGGGTAACGCACGCGTTTTTGTCTTCGTCCATAATTTTTTTTAAATAAAATTAAAATAAATCTAGAAATTTTAGAACTAAACAGTGGAAAATGATAGATTAAGTGACTGGCAGTTGTTCTCGAAGTGGTTTGTGCTTTATTTCGGAATGCTGACTCCTGGTTAGAGGAGTTCGAAAGGAATTTTAAAGTCAGCTGGTCCGGAGTAGAGGAAGAGGTTTCTTGTCGATAATTTTCAAGACTTATTTGGTGAGATCCAACCTTTTCTATTATATTAAACGTTGTTATTGTATTATTTTCCTAACTCACAATGCCATTAGATTATAGTAGCTATTTTCAAATTATGCTGTAAGTATATAAGTAATCCACACGAAGCGTTTGGTAGGGAGCTCCACGCTTTATTCCTCCCCTTGCTCCAGAATCTTTTGCGGTATTTACCACATGGTTGGCCTGGCCATAGTTATCTCTGCAATGCATGTTTTATGTAACAGAGATAGCGTTGAAAAGAAAAATGAAGGACGCAAGTCTTTTAATTTTCCAGGATGCTTACACGTTTTGGCTATGATGGTGAAAGAAGAAGAAGAAGAAGAGGACGCAGCACCGAAGACGCCATCCGCTCTATCTTTGAGATAGCGGACAGAGAAGAATCTCTTCAACAGCGTCAGTTGGACAGCGATTGCGTCCTCGCTCATCTAAAAGAGGGTCCCGGAATATATGTTTAGGCGTATATGATCGGTGAGGGCATACGGACACAACCGGTTTAAGCGGGTGTGCCACAGATGTGCCCCGGTACCGGGTGGCCCGGTATTGTTGAACATCACGTACGACGAGCTCCTACGAATGAGCCTCACGTCGTAGAATTTGCGGGTGATGTAGTCCTCTTGGCAAGAAGCTCCTCGACAGCGGAGGTACAGCTACTTACCACAGTAGCTATCCAGGTACTGAAAAGCTGGATGCACTTCAAGTGCCTGCGTCTAGCTTACCACAAAACCGATATTTTGCTGATCGCCAACCTGATTTCACTCCGAACAGGAACAATTGGCAGTAGGACCGTGTAAGCGAGAGGAAGGTGTACCCACCCTCTGATCCAGCACATCGGAAGCTGGATCGGAAGAAGACACGGTGAAGTGGACTTCTATGACGCAGTTGCTGACTGATCATGGATGCTTCATGAAGTACCACTACCGGTTTGGACATGTGGCTTCGTCATATTTCAAAGATTGTGGTGACGTAGTAGAGACACCCGAACACGTGGTATTTCCTGTTCGAGGTTTCGTGGCGATACGTACTAATATACTTACCGTCTGTGGGTCCGACACGACAGTAGGCAACGTGGTGCAGAGGATGTGAACAGATTCCAACACTTGGCATGTGGTCAGCGATGGATTCAACTGGAACCTGAAACTTTGCTTTTTCCCCAGGAACGGGTTCAGCCTAGAAGGGGCTGCCCAGCAACACCCAGTCCCTGGTCTAAAGCCACGGGGACTAATGGGTTTAGGCGCTCAAGGCCTCTTTTGTTCCTGAGTCTCAGGGCATATGTTAGGCTGGGGGAGTTTTCGGATGGGAGGATTCCTAACACAAAAGTTACCTTTGTAAAAGCTGTTGTATTTCGGCGTATTCACGTTGGGATGTCACGCACACGGGATCGGGATGGTAGCGGGGCAATCGGCCCACTCGGTCGAACGTCTTGATCGCCAGGCACCGGGCGACGCCTGGATGGACAGGGGGAGGAAGCGCGGTACCACGCACCACACTCACGGCACGGCTGGGCAATCCGGTCTCTCTACCGTGCTTGGATAGGGCACCCACACACGCGCCTATGGGACCTCTCGGCTGGACCGTCGTCGCACCGGACGCAACGTTTGGAGACGCCTGGATGGGACGGGAGCAGAGCGATACCACGCACCACGCTAACGGCTGGCTGTTTCAGTCTCTCTTCTCGGCTTGGGTAGACCAACCACGCGCTTTAGGCTAAGCGCGCAACTCGGGTTTCGGCGATGGGATGAAAACTAGTGCGATACCCCGCACTACCGGCTGGATGATGCGGCTTCTCTCTCTCTCTCCTTCGGCGGCTCGGACGGGCAAACCAACCACGCGCTAATGGCTGTTCACGGGTTTCGCTTTAGCTGGTCGACCACGCGCTTGGATTCGCACGCACGGGTTTAGTTGATGTTGCGCGAATAGGTTGGTACACTTCTCGTATCGGTTTACCACCACACACTATTCGTTAACTCACACTGCACGGCTGATCGTCCGTCTTGTTGGCACACAAGGTCTGGCTAATCTAAACGATGGAACTGTTTCGGATCGGTTTAGATATTCTCCTTAACTTTGCGGAGCACTTTCTGGGTACGTCTGCCTTCGATCACTGCCGGGAACCAAGAGGCTTGGTGATTTTTCTCGCCTCAGCAAGAAACCTTGGCTCAGCTCTGCTTGCGTTCTTCCCAAAACGCGTGAATCATGCGGCGTTGCGTTATAGGCGTGCGCAAATCGTCAAACCCATGTGCGTTTGGTTTTTCACCTACTCCTCGCTGACCACGCTTTTGAATTTGAATCCGCCGTTGTCTTAAGCTATCTATTTACAAAATCTTACCCTAACTCCAACCCATCAATAAATATAAAAATAAAATTAAAGCAAAACAAAACAATGTTACCGAGTTGGTAACAAACCTGACTGCCCTACAGAGGAGCTGGAGTCATCGGCAGTCCGCGAACGGTATAGGATGACTCCATTGCCGGGGAGCATCTGATTAGTGTACGTCCGGCCCCTTGATCGAAGCTACAAAGATAAGGCATCATCTTCTGCGTAGTGGAGGTCACCATCGGCAAGTATCCGAGAAGTGCCGCTTCCTAGGGGGGAAACTGCGGGAAAACCTTCCTCGTAGCGGACCTCTTAGGAAGGAGGTAAACCACTGTTAGGAGATAATCACGGGTCGAGAAGTTCTCGATACCGGGCGAGCCTTTCGAGTTTATGTAGAATGCCGTCAATGTCGGTCGGGAAACATCCAAGTAGTAGCGTTCGAAGTCCCGAATGTGAGCCGTGACAGGCGAGAATCCAGGACAAGCTGCTCTCGATCTGGCCAAAGGTTGGAGAAGACTGACTCCATCGATACGGGAGGCTGTCGAGTAGAGTGTGTCCAACCCCACGGTTTGAAGCTACAAAGCCAAGGCATCATCTTCTGCGTAGCGGATGCGTGGGTACGTCGCGTTCGTGCGTAGGATATTCCACTCTCGGGGAGTATCCGTGTAGTGCGATTCCCAACGACCGAAGCTGCGGGGATAAGACTTGCCCTTCTTTGCAGTGGAAATCGTTGGGAAAAGATTATTCCACGATCGGGGAACACCCACGGGTAGGGTGGCTCTCGACGCCGGGTGAGCCATTCGAGGCGGAGTAGGATGACGCCTTCGTCGGGAATCATCCGAATAGTTGCGTTAAGTCCCGCGCGTGTGCTGTGACGGGCGCAAGTTTAGAATAAGCTGTTCTCGATCGGCACACGACGGGCATAAAGGTGAGGAGAGGTCAGGCCTCGAGTCTTCAGGAGGAAAGGTTTGTGTGGTAAACCTCGTGTCTTTACGATAAAAGGTCGGGACTCGAGTCGTAAGAGGAGAGATCATGCCTTTAATCAACAATAGGAGGGATATAAGTGGTTACCTCGAGTCATTACGAGGAAAGGTCACGAGTCACTAAAGAAGAGATTGGGCTATGAGTCGTACAGAGGAGAGGTATGTTTACGTCAACTCGATCTCGAGTCGTAAGAGGAGAGATCAGGCCTCGTGTTTCGAAAAGGGGAGGTTTATGTGGGAATCTCGAGTCATTGCGAAGAGATGTCGATTCTCAAGTCGTAAGAGGAGAGTTCAGACTTCGAGTCTTAAGAATGAAAGGTTTTTCTGAAGGTCTCGGTATGCGTATTGCTTTGGATCGCACTAGCGCGAACAGACCCCCCTCTATTGAAGGATAGTGTGTTTAACATTTAACAGTTTAACAGAGTATTCCTCCCATTATATCCGTGGAGCAAACTGTAGCAAACTGTGTGCACGCGGTGGCACGTCTGCATTGGGATATCCGAAAAGCGGGATTTATCACCTGCGGTTACCAACTAAAAAAAAAGATCTTAACTTACCGGACAAAAATCGCTGTCGGATCTTGAAAGAGGATCTTGAGATCAAGCCTTACAAGATCCTAAGGTTTCAAGATCTTCTTGTAGAACAAAAGCAAGAACGGATAAAAAAGAGAAGTGCCAGAAAAGTTCATAGAATTATTATGGAACATTTTTGTGCGTTCTAAGCGACTTACAAATTTCGAAAATCGTATCAAAATATCGTGCTTTCTATTGAACTTCTAGCGAACTATTGAGTTCCACGCGGTACTTCTATAGAACTTTCAAAATCCATGCAACTTCTAATGAACTTTGTAGTCCCATGTGGAACTTAAATGGAACTTGTGTGTTGTTCGAGTAGTGTGAAAATTTTCACAGACGTGATTTCACATCACGTGATTTTTTCACATACGCTTATATTATATTTTTTCAAAGGCCCTCTTTATTGGTAACAGTTTAATAAATCATGCTCATTTAGATATTTCAACCAAAAAAATAATTGCCCTTTTGCCTACATCGATTTTTTTTCAAGGTTCTATTTAAAGCTGAATAGCTTCTACTCAGCCTTGAACTTAGAATTTCAACTAAGTAGAACTATAGAGCCGTCAACCAGAGCTGAAAATGCTTCTTAGAGGCCATTCTATGTAACTTTTGGGTTCTAAAGTCTGCTTCATTTAATATTGAAACACAAACAATTGCGTGTAGTTCAGTCATTTATTAACGAATTCATAATTTGTTTTTCATAAAAATGTAGCATTTTCTTTACTCTTTCATAAAAAAAATTAAAAAAATTATTGATTGCTGTTTCGAAGAAATTCTCGTACTTTTCTCGTAATACGGCACATTAGGCGGCGCACACCCTTTTCGTCCACCGTTTTGGCGATTTGATTCCACCAGTTCTACATTTGAGTCATGTTCCTAACAAGTTTTCCCTTTGCCTTAAGCCTCCGCTTCGTGATTGCCCAGTATTTCTCTATCGGCCGGAACTGGGGGCAGTTTGGGGGGTTGAGGTCCTTCGGTATTACGCTGACCCCGTTCGTTGCGTACCATTCCATAACCGTTTTGCTGTAATGGCAGCTTGCGAGGTCCAGCCAAAACATTACTGGACGGTCGTGGGCACGAATAAACGGCAGAATCCGTTTCTGTAGGTGTAGGCACTCTTTTTTGTAGACTTCTGATGTCATTGTCTTGTCAGTGAGAAAGACTTTGGTTTTCTGTCCACAACTGCATATCCCCTGCCAAATCATGTACTTGCGGGCGAATTTATCCGCAAACACGAACTTAAATTTTGCAGGTACATCCCCCCGAGCCGTCGCCAAATAAAATTTTTGACCTGGAATTTGCCCAAAGTCCGCCTTCACGTAGGTCTCATCGTCCATCAGAATACATCCGTCGAACTTGGTCAGCACTTGGTCGTACAGCTTTCGAGCACGGATTCTGGCCACATTGTTCTGCTTCCCCGATCAGAAAGGAAAAACAAAATTATATCAAAATGAGATATTTTGATACCTATATTTTTTCTATCTAAATGAGTTATAATTCAGTACTCGTAGGATGTTAAAATATCTCAAATTATATCAAAAAATCTATACAATCATAGCTAAGTTATATCAGTTTTTGATATGCTCCTATCAAGATTATATCTCGTTCAGATAGCATAGTTTGATATTGGACAGAACAAAACCTATCAAAATTATAACTTATCAAGATATGAATGCTTCGAGAAAAATTTCTAGTGG
Organism: Uranotaenia lowii; assembly: GCF_029784155.1. Taxonomy (NCBI): domain Eukaryota; kingdom Metazoa; phylum Arthropoda; class Insecta; order Diptera; family Culicidae; genus Uranotaenia; species Uranotaenia lowii. Next base: position 74,801,828 of record NC_073693.1, on the reverse strand, counting down.
AATGTCAGTAACCCACACTATTTGCTAAAACCATGCTCCATTTTTGGTTTCCCAAGAATTAGATTCAATTTTATGAATCTGTTGAGCAAAACTAATTAAAGTACGGTTTGAGCCGTTGACTTCGATGTCCGTGTTTCAGAAAAAGTAGTGCGTTTATCAAAATAAGATATAATCATTTTATTTGAGGACAATCCAAAAAAAAACTTTATCATTGAAAATGAGCTCAACTCCTTTCAAGTCTGTCAATCAGAATAAGATATAATTCAGATTGGAGAAAATTAAAATCGAAAGTTCAGAGTACTCAATTATAACTGCATCAGATGTAAATATCTTGGTAAGATACATTTGAGTTATTATTTTGATATGCTCTCCTGATCGGGTCAGCGTCCGATTTGGCTGTTTGCTGGCTCGGAATGACCTTATTCCTTCCCGGAGACGAATTCGTCGCACCGTACTGTGAGCGGCCTGGAACTTATTGGCCAAATCGCGGTCTGAAAGATTGGGATTCCTCTTGACGGCCTTGATGACTTTCCCACGCAGTTTCCGGTCGACAGTTCCACTCCGACGCTTCGAATGCGGCTTCCGAGCCGTCGTCAATGTTTCCTTGTACTGCTTGATAACACGCCATACGGTATTTCTGGGCATTTTAAGCTGTTTAGCTAGCTTCGATGCCGACAACAATGGATTTTCAAGAAAACTGTGCACAATTTGATCTCTCCGTTCGGCTTCCATGGCGGTTGTTTACAAAATGCTATCGTTTGGTGTTATGACATAAATACATGGTGAAAGGTAATGAATTTCCCGACACGTGGGTGAAAAAAGTTTCCAAATCCGTTCACTAGGAGCGCCACAATGAGCAAAAGAATTTGTTCTAATATTAAATGAAGCAGACTTTATGTAGGTAGGTTAAAAAAAAATATAAAAATGTAAAATAATTTTATTTAAAACTTTTCAATTATGCAATTATGCATGTGAACTGATTAACATTTTCCTATATTTTCAAATCTTGAAGACTCATAGAAAAAAACGATAAGTTTTGATATTCAGTCTCGAATCGAAAGTAAATTCAGCTGTTCCACTGAAAATTATTTTTCAAAGAAATGTTGTCCTTGCTATGGCAAATAATGTTCAAGGAAAACGTTTTCTGAGAGGCCATTTTTCTTCCATTGATTAGATGATAACAATCTGCACCAATTGCTCTAACGTCTTTCTAGCACACGGCTCACATTTTGCTTCCCTCGTCAGCGTTTAAAGAGCAAATGAGATAATTCTAATTGATATGCCAGTGATTTTCTGGTTTTTCCACTTTCTATCCTCTTTCTCGAACTAAAAAGCGCGCTTCAGAAAAGCAATCGATGTCGGAGATTCCCCTAACTGATAACGCGACTGGGGATGGAAAAATTTCAGCAACCCTTCGAGTCAAGTGGTTGGAAAAAGTTTTCCCCAGGTAAGAGAATGGAATCCCGTAATCACTGCAAAATGGCTTATGGGGAAAAGTTCAAACCGCACAGTTGCTTAGCACTCCGGATGGCTTCCCATATGAGAGACTGGGACTCTGCGTATGTGTGTTCGATTCGAACAAGTCGAGTTGGTTCTTCCTCAGCCAGCAATGAGGAAAGACACAGTAAGAAATCTTAGTCTGCATTTATTTTAAGTATTAGATAACAACTAAAAAAAATAATAAGATGTTACATCACACATTTCATACCCATTGGAAAAAAGATTTGGGTTTTTATCATCTGTTAATTTAATCGAGAAAAGTATAGTTTTTTTGTAGAGCTGTGTTCTTTCTGAAAGTGGCCCATCCCGGAAACAGGGGCCTAAGTTTGCATCGATTGAATTTTGCGTGCACGGGAAGCTCCGTCTAGAAATACAGAATCTGGAATCTTGGTTTTTCTCCAAGTTCCATCGACTGCTTTCATCGGAGATTTCCGCCATAATGTAACAGCTATCTGCTGCTAGTTCCCACGGAATGGGAACGAGAATGAAGATTGGCACGTTGCTTGCCTCGCTCTATGCGCTGCTGAAGATGGTGTATGCCGCAATAAACGCGAAGAAGAGGCTCTCAATTTAGGTTTATGTATTTAGGGTACTTTTTCCCAGTGAAAATTATCTTTGTGTTTATCGATCAATAATTGGAAACGCTCTGAAGGTTATAATAGTAGTCTGAGATGCTTAACAATCTTTAAACAAAAATATGAATATTTTTTCTTAATTTCTTAATTTTTCTTAATTAAAAAATTACACATTTATCCGCTAGAATCAACACAAGTTTAGCACTCAATGTCCCAACCTCCGGAAAACGTCGGTACCGTAATCCGGGGTAATATTGATCACTTTTTTCAATATTTTTCGATTATTTTTTCTGTTAAGGGGAATGTAGCATGTTTAATATTTTTTAAACCAGTACTGGGCTCCTATGAACATAAAACATGGATGCAGAAATTTATTAAACCTCGTTAAATTTGATTTAAAAATCGTTTTCGTCTCTGTTCAGAATTTGATGCTTTGGGGTGACATTGATCAGTTTCTATTCTGACGGTTTTAACGAGTTTTCTTGATCATAAAGGATACAAAACACCTTCATAATATTTACAAATGCTAGTTAATCAATTTAACCTTTTTTTTTAAGTTTTGTTTTAAAAATATTCATAAGTGAAAAAAAAACTATGATGCTGGCTACATTTGGGGGCAAAAATAATTATAATTGCTAAATAGTTTGAGCTTAAAAATTCAAATGAAATTTTACCTTCACACTTTCTCCTAGGCCCTCCCACTATTCCCAATTTAATTTTTCCTTTAAAGTTTACGATTTGATAGGATTCCTATCCATTTGTCCTATACGGGCTTACTCTTGGAACATGCAGGCCCGTGCGAAGGACTCGTCCATGGAGGGGGGGGGGGGGGGGGGGTTTCGAAATTCAAATTGAGCCAAAAACAATAATAATACCAAAAATACACAATAAATAAAGAAATTGATTTCTATACCATTTTCGCACTTATGATTTTCACACAAACTCAAAAAATCATAAATTTTACTGATAATATAAATCAATGTTTTCAAAACAACTCAGAATGAATGTTCCAAATCAATGCTTTTTCCGGTAAGTAATTGATAAATTATTCAAAAATTTTAACTAGAAATTAGATTAAAGATAAATTCTAAGCAGTCTAGTTTTCAAATTTTAAATCAAACCTTCGAACATAAATTAATTTTTAAGAATTTATATGAAATAGAATACATAAAATATAAGATCAGATTTAAAAAAATCTGAATGTTCAAATAAATGTCAGATTAAGTTAAAAATTAACCAAGATTAAAAATTGTTAGAAAAACGATAATGATTGTTATTTTTAACCATCTTATTTTGCATTTCTTTTCTTCATTTTGAATTGAAGGATTGATTTAAAAAATGTAATAGATACCTTGAATTTAAAAAAATCTCGTTTTGAAATGTGAATCCTCGATTAGGAAAAAAATCTATTCTAAAATCACGAAGTCACAGATAAAATCCTTTTCTTTATAAATAGTAATTCTTCCAGTTATTAAAATAAAAGGCTTAAAAAGTTCGGAAATTCAAAATAATAACTTTTTATTTAAATTATACAACATGTTCAATTACACTGGCAAATTACAGATTGGGAAGTGATCAATAACAATCATTGTTGTAAACATTCAAAGCACAAAGAAAATACTAATAGAGTTAACATTGCACATTAAAGTTTATCTTTAAAGTTGCTACGTCGTATCATTTTCCGAACTTTCTAAAGAATAATTATATATCATGGTCAATTAAAATATAAGATTTTAAATAATGAAAATTAACAAAACTTTTATAAATATTCAATCAGAGGTTTGAATGTTTGAAATTTGAAGCTCTGAATATTTTTCGCTTTCAATTAAATTATTGGGTCCTGGAAAGGACAGCAGATAGAAATAATGTTTTTCTCATTAAAATTTTAGATTCAAAGGCTTCCAAGAAGATTATGTATTCAGCACCCAAAAATTCATAATTAAAAAAAAACAAATTTATAAAAATATTTCATAAAATTTAAAAAGTTTGACTCTAAAATTTGATAAGTTTCATTGAAAATTAAATTAAAATATGAACATGAAGAAAATAATTTATTCAACATTTTAGAAAGATTTTTTTCAACTTACTCGTTCAACCATTTTTAAAAACTTATTAATAGAAATTAATTGTAAACTGATTGAATTTTTGATTTTATGTACTTAAATGTCCTGAATTTGAATTTTTTGTCAAATTTATAGTTGGGGGCACCTCGCATTTATAGTTTAGAAGCTTTAAAATGTATGTATTAGTTTCAAGTTTTAAATTGATTTAATACCTTTGTTTTAAAATGTTTTGTTTTTGTTTTAAAGTTTTGTAAAAAAAAGCAATTTTTTTAAATGATTTTAAAACATTATCAAATGTTAAAAAAACAAAAGCTGATAGAAATTTCATACTTAGTTCCAGGGCTCCCAAATTAGTCAAAACCAACTTTTAAATTCATGGCACCTGAAGGATGTAAATTTTGAAACCGTGTGAAATTTGTCATATCGTTTTTAATGTAACATTGAGCATTTAGAAGAACAAGAAACACATAATAAAATTGAGACTTAAATTGATTTCTTAAGAATTCTTAAGAATACTTCATATCAGCTCGATTTTTTATTAATCAAAATGTTTACTAATAAAGTAGGGAAACTAAGTTTAAGATTTTGTTTTGCTAATTCTGATGACCATCGTGAGTCATGGTACATGGCTTCCAACTTGTTGAAGTAACAAATTAGTTTTTGATTAAATTATTGCAGAATTAAAATGGATAGTTTCAAATTCTGAATCTATTTGGTTACACTTCTTAATAAAAACTCATTCTAAATACGAGGTAGAATTTTTGTATGTTAAGATATGAGTTTCTAAACAAAAGGATCACTGAATCGCAAATCGAAATTTACTATTAAAAATTAGTTTCAGTTTTTGAACGGCATATATGTATGTAGTGTCTTAAAATGGAATGTCTCAAGCCTAGAGTTATTCAAGATTTATTTCCGCCGGAGGCGAGAAAAATTCCTGACTTTTTTTTACACTTACTTAACATCTTTTAAGATCGAGTAATTTCCCTTTATTACGTTAAAATTTTTACTTGGAAAAATCTCCATGGGGGGGAGGAAGGCGGTTAAGCCCCTAAACCGTTCGCACGGCCTTTGGAACATGTTCTTATTTTTTAAATATCAAAAATTTATCATAAAATGACTATACAAATAGCTCTATAACTGTTCATAAACAAAGAAAAAAGTTGTTCTTTCACATTAAACATCCCCTTTGCTTCTAAATGCTTTTTGGTATCATCAGGAGAGCTGTTTGATTGCGAACCTTGAAAAAATATATATTTAAAGATTTTCAAATTAGATTTTTTACTATCAGAAAAAAATTCAAATACAAACCAAATGTTGCCTATTTGATACTCATTTAATAGGCTCTAAAACGTAGAAAACAGTTTTCAAAAATTCAAACTATGGACTGAGTTATTGATGATAGAAGTTGATTGTTGGTCTAATTTACCTCGGAGATCAAAGTTACCCCGTTTTACGGTACTAAAAATTAAAACAGGTGTAACTTACAAACCACTGATCCGAATTTCTCAAACTTGATCCTGTTGAATTACTTTAAGTGACCTGTCTTGTTTTAGTTTGCAAAAATTTGTTTTCCTCCAAAATAAAAAAAAATGAAATTTATGTCGAAATGTGGTGGAAACTTTTTTTTGTAAAACTTAACTCGACTTTGCTCGTGTTTTTAATGGTTTAACTTAAAAAATTGATTAAAATGCAGGATATGCCTTGAATTTTCAACCTTTTGATTGTGCCAATATTTTGAACATTCAAACTGATATACCGTCGAAAAGAACACCCGTGTACATTCGTATCTTGTTCGTTGGCATAATCACGCAATTTTTGCAAAAAAAAAAAAAAGATAAAACAGTTAAAATGAAATCAGGATTCGGTTGTCCGTTCTGTAAATCTCTCATGTATAAATTTTTGCCTCGAACCGATGCATAAAAACGAAATTACTGCAATAACTTCAAGCAAGACGACCCCCTTTTCTGCCCTTTGATACAAAATTTGTACTTGTTTTTATTATAATCCGATGTGTACTCACGACAATGTCGCGAAAACAGTAATTATTTCATATGGATGACCCCTTTTTACGACCCCTGATCCAAAATTGGGCACTTGAAATCAATTGCCGTCTCTCAAACCTCCTGTATATAGATAGATCTCTATCTTATGCTTCGTCTCGACAGTATAGCATAAACAGTGAAAAATTAAAATGGACGACCCCTTTGGCCGACTCTTTATTCGAAATTGGATAATTCAAATCAAGTGATCATCACTAATCTAATCACTAATCGTACTTCCACAGCCAAAACTTAAGTCTGAGTCCCGAAGAATAATAAAATCATGCTATTCTTCTTCTTGTCTTTGTTCATGCTATTAATTATGTTAACATAGATACATTAAAATAATTAAAAACATAAAATGGTCGGGCCTACTGTGGAGCAGAGAACGCAGAGACGTCAGGAACAAGGGGAAGGAAGAAGCGTGGACCACCAGTACCATACGCTCCGAGGGGCATTTCGTTGGAAGCACGCTATAAAGTGCTCCTTGTAGATTATTGAACCAATGAAGTGACGCATCATTCAGCGGCTGGAAATGAGTTATTTTAAACACAAAACACAGAAGTCATAAAACAAGGCAAAAGTTTGCATTAACCATTAACATTTTCAATCATTAAAATATAACTCTATAACTGCTTTAGATTTCCGTGTTCCATCATTTCTGGTCATCGACCAAGGATATAGCGCCTTTACTCGCTCTTGAAAGTAAAGAAGAACAAAAAAAAAAATTAGTAGAACTTAAACCTTTCAGGGTCTTTTGAGACCTCGAAAGGTGATTATTACAGTCAGACAAGGCCAAATCATCAGACACGTCCTAAATAAATCATTGCATCCAATTTCAATTATTTTATGTAATGTTGTTAAGCCATAATACTGGTAATTTCCATTATTGGCTAAAAATATAAGGTACACCGGGGTAAGTGTGGACGATTGCTATTAAAACAATACTGTGCACAATTTTCTCAAACTTTTAATGCAGAATGTTCAATTTACTTGTAATCTATCCAATAACTGTGAAAAAGATACGATTCCGACAATACTGGATGTTTACAGCGACTTTTTGGGAATTTTCTGTTTTCAACTACGATGTCGAGTTGATGAGCATCTTTTTCAATTGCAAATTTTTCGTAAACTAGCTGGCTCTCGATGAAAAACTCTACATTGAAACAATTCTCACATTCAAAACAACCAGTTAGGAAAAGAAACGGCGGTTAAAAATGAAGAAAAAAGAGTTTATTTACAAAAAACTAAAATTTTGTCTTCAACCCCTGCCTGGGGTAAGTGTGGACGGCTTTAAAAAGACTTGATGTTTACCCATTTTTTTTTCAATTGTCTGTCCTTCATCATTCATGAATTGTATTATTTAGCTATATTTAGCATTCGGATCATGAAAAGTTGGGTTAAGTACTGGTTTGTTCTGTTTTTTTGATAAAATCGGATCTCGTGTGTTGCAACATAAATTTCACACAATAATTATTGAAAGATGCCTTTCTAACAGTAACATGAACTTTTTTCAAAATTTTGGACGGTTCGAGCAATAAAATAACGTATTCAACCATGAAAACACAATTTTTTTGAAAATTTTTTGAGAAATCAAAGGGAAAATCTATCGTCCACACTTACCCCATAAAGCGGGGTAAGTGAAGACACCAGCAGTCCATTACAATTTACGTGATAACTTTTCTCGCTTTGCTTCTATCGAGCTCATCTCTTCAGCGTTTGTAAACAACATGTTCTGCATCACATTGAATGTAATTTTATGAAAATTGCTCCACTACTGATTTTTTAATGATTTTTTAAAGTTTAACTATACGAAAAACCGTCCACACTTACCCCGGTTTACCTTATATAAGTGACGCAGAGTAGATTTAAATAAAATGGGCCTTCATAAAACTTTTTGTATTCTACCCTATAGTAATAGTGTCTGAACAAGAAGGCATATTGGTAAATTTGGAAATAATTATTACAGCCAAAGTTTATTTTTGTGCATCATGGGAAATATTAGTTTTGTATTTTGAGTTCGTTTCATTCTGATGTTTGCATTCTGATGTGTTTTCCTAAACTTTTCCTGTAGAGTTGTGTTGTGTTAAGAAATCTTAAAACCTTGCTGACATTGAGAGAAAAAACCCGATTTAATACACTTAACAGTGGATTTGAGCCTTTCTTACAGAATCATAACATATTTGTTTTGTGCGTTTTAATCCATGGCGGTAGAATGTTTACAAAAATCACTTTTGTAAATGATTTTCGTTAAATGAAGTTATCAAACGGAATAAACTAAAGGATTTCTGAGAAATTACACGATTTTTTGTTACAATCGATAAAAAACCAAAGATCAAGTATATATGAAGTGAAGTTACTTTTCCAGAAATGCTATACATAACAAATGTTTGCTTTTTAAAACGAACACACACATATAGGATCTCAGTGAAACTTCGTGTTTCTTTGAAGAGATCTAATTTTTTTACTTAACTCTAAGGCGTACATCTTTCAAGGATATTATGGCTAGCATCTTACAAATGCTAAAACCACCAGACCACAGAAAGAGTACTATATGTGCCGTGATCGGGATTCGATCTCATGGACTCTGGCTTAGAAGACTGGAACGCTATCCTCTAGGCCACGACCGGCGGCAAGGCATTACTGCTTCTAAAAAATGAGAAAAAAACTCAAAAATAAATCAATTAAGAACATGAATATAAAATTAAAGATTACAACATAAACAAAAGGTTCCCAACCATATGTTTCAAATAATTCAACATTTGCTCTGTATAACCTATGGAGTCAAGGCAGCGAGAATAGAGTAACTATGATTCTAACATAGAGTCCAATGATCGGTAAAATATAAAATTGTAGCATCACATTTGACAAAAAATTACAGTAGAAAAAGGCAGAAACGCTTGAAACCATAATTACTAAAACATTAATTTACAGACACAATATCCTAATATCCTACACAATATAATACCATCGATGATGTAAATTTGTGTCAAATTCGATGCACAAAAGCAAAGCATCGTTTTTGACGTAGATTTAGATCGTTGCAGAAATATCATAGATTTTTGTAAAATTTTAGTGACGTAAGCTTTCGGAAGTCCAAATTTTTGGAGAAATAAATTTTCTTGAAAATAAATTTTGAAAAATGTTCACAGTTTGCAAAAATACTGTTCAACTAACACAATTTTAGTTAACGATAATTGGAACTGGAAAGTTTTAGTTGTGATTCCAATAATTTGAAACTGGAATAACATTGAATAACGAGTTTTTTGCAAACTTTTGAAACATTTTCCAATATTTATTTAAGTTCATGAAAATTTATTTATTCAAATATAAGGGCTTACGGAAGCTATGAATTGTTTTCTTAGCCCGTTGAAATCTGAATTGGATTGCGATTTTTATTTATAAATCGAAATTACATAGTTATGCAATTTTGTTTTTAATTTTTTTTTCAATCGTGTCACCACGCCTTACGCCCGCCCCCGTATCCTGATTCAAGGTTTGTCAAATAATAACGCCAACCCTTCAGCAGAAGTTAAAAGTCAACTTTCGCATGGAGGAACTCCTAAGTCTTCTCACAATCTTCTCAAGGGAGGATTCTTCCAATCAAAGCTTACCGAATCATCAACCAGGAAAGTACAACAACGATTTCCTTTGCCCCGATCCATTTGCGAGTATTGTAATGTGTACAGACCAACTGTTCCGACCCTTGAATGTCGAAACCTTAGGCCCAGGCTGTCCATTCGATGCAGGAAGGAGATATGTGACATTACTGTGCGCGAAAGATCGTGGGAAGCCTATTCCAAGTACAGGGCTTAGTTTATGGTTGTTTTCTGTAGGAAAAATAATCAAATTATTTTGAGTGATAGATTTTCAAAGAAAAAAACTACCTGCGAATGAGATGAAAGCATCATTTGAAAGTTCCAATAGCCGTAACCCCATTTTTTTTTAAACCCCATCTTTTGTCGTCGTAGCTCTACGTGCAATTATCCACGTTAGAGCACACGTAGATTTTCAGGACATTCGGCGACGAAAAGGATGACGATAGCACACTCGGAGAAATTCGTTGTAATCGGCGACGTTTATTTCTCCCGCGCACACAGCCTCCTGCATCGCTTCGGCGGACTGTTCGCAAAGTTCCTCTTGCGAAGCTTTTAGGCTTGTTTTTCGATATTCAATAACTCGACCGCAGCGTCTACCATTTGACTTCTGCTGATTTTTATTTTCGATGTGGAATAACATCTCGGCAACTTTCATGTGGTCAAACGATATTCCACAAACAGGACAGAGACTTGTGGTCAGGCTACCATTCATGGAGGTAGCAACCGGCGTTCCCTCGTTATGGTGTTCAGCTTTAGCAGGACTTAAGTTGTCACGATGCTCGATGTAAACGAGTAGTTCTAGATCCGAACTCGACTTAAAGGCTGTTGCGCAGATAGGACACTGTAGTGCTCTCAGTGCACCGTGCTATTTTCGGCTTTCCCAAGTCTGCTGACAATCTCTTCAACGGAAGATTCTTCCGATTAAAGCTGACCGATACCTTTCTAAAAAGAAGAAACGTCAACTGACATAGAGAAAAATAGCAGAAAACGGTAGCAACTATCAAGCCTCAAATAAAATTTGTTTCATTCAAATTCAATCACATTATTTGTTTTTTTTTGTTTTAAATCTTTCACGGCTAGCTTTGGAAAAATTTTTTTTGTTGAATATTTTTATTTCTTTCAAAATAGACTTACCAAGGCAACGCGTTGTGAGAAGTTCCGTTTTGATCAACCGGAGCTGCCTCAAGGGTTAGTTCTGGCTCGAACAGTTCCGTCTGGTCTGCAGGTTGATTCACTTGGAGAGGTATGCGGGAAAGGATCACAGGCGAACGAACAGTTGTGACTGGGTAGCTAGCAATCCGGACAGCAACACTATAAGAATTCATCCGACTGCTGCGGTAGCATCGTCACTGCCAACCAATCGGCCACACTCATGCCATCATAATTAAAACGGGCAAAACTGCAATGTTTCGAAGATTACCGAAAACGAAAAACGGAATCAAAATATTTACTTTTGCTTCGGCTTCAAAATCGCGACCGACCGAAAGATAAACTCGGAAAATAAACTTCAACACGACTGCGGTTCGAGCACAGACTAATAGTTCGAGTCCATGCTAATATAAAAACTTATAAATGTGAAGAGCAATAAGGGGTAGTATAATTCTCGCGTGAGATTTCATTACGTCGTATGGAAAAAAATGTTAACAAAGAGTTTTATCACGAAGAAATACAAAAACTGACATAAATTAGTCGCAAGCTCGATTGAGAATATTTGTAGCCTGGACAACATATCCTATATGTGAAATACAAATTTTAAAGTTGTTGTGATAACTTTTGCAGCAGTTTTCTGTGACTTCCTAGAATGTTTCATACGACGTAATGAAAGCTCACCCGAAAATTATATAATTGAGTGGCAAATGGGTTGTCCAATTTAAAACTTCCTGTAAACAAAAAAATGTCAACTTCTACTCAAATCTTTCGAAATCGAATTGAGAATGTGCAAAAGCACACAATTTCACATCATTTCGGAAATAAATTTGTGATTGAGATCTTATTTTCATTTTCTCGACCTTATTTATAGCTACGCGCATGAAAAACAGATGTAAAACGATGTAAATCAGATCCTGTTCTATTAAAATCGAACAAAATTAGGTGTTTAGGTTTCTGGCTCGTATAATTTGCATCTTCTGATGTTTCCATTTTACCTGTGTTACAGAGAAATATTTTAATATGAAATGATTCCAACTCGATGACTTATATTGCAATACCTCGCAATACAACAGAAAATCTTAATTCGAATTTTTTATCTGAATTCAAATTTTGGGTGATAGTTCTGAATTGAAATCATTGAATAGCATGGAATGAGATTACATTATTTTTAGTTTAAAAATATTGATATTTCAAAGTTGTCAAAATGTTTAATTTCTATATTTAATTCGATCGATTATTGTAACCTACGTTGAAGCATCGTATTTTAGTCTAGCAGTTGTAATTTTACTCAATTGTTTTTTTCAATTTATTCGCTTCCTTTACTTGAAAGGTTGAATCATTTGAAACACATGGTTAGGCATCTTTTTTAGAAGTAATAGTCAACATTTTTAGAGCTCTTCGATTTAATAGATATATGATCATAATGTCATAGAAATGGGATCATACAAGATATTCCAGAATTCAATCATTCAACAATTTTCAATTAGTTTACAATTATGTTATTATTTATGTGAAAATTTTAAATCTTATTTTCGGTCTCTCGAAAATCAGGACAAATCCTGATAAATCAGGTTACCTGGCACTTCAGAGCACAAGAGAAACCACAACAACAACTGAACAATTGTAATGCACGTCAGAGGTGCCAGGTGTCCTGACTTTTCAGGACTTGTCCTTACTTTCGAGAGGTTGTCCTGATTTTTCTAAAACTTTCGAATTGTCCTGATTTTGGACAATTTGTTTTCAAAATGTACTGAATTGTCCTAGATGTCAAAAAAATCTCAAATCACAATCGAATTTGTATTATATCTTTCATTGACAATTGGATTTCGTGCAATGTTTTGCAGTCGCAGTTATCCGTACAAACCCGACCCGTCATATCGTCGTAGAAAGTTTGTTTTTTATTTTGTTTGCGCATATATTACACGACTTATTCCTAAGACTACTGTGGCCCAACTTGGTTAAAAAAGTTTCCTCTTCAATAAGCTTCGAAAACGATGTTTTTTCACTCCTCGATAAAATGCGTGCTTCTTCAAAATGGATCACTTTGAAAATGGCAACGAATGAAAAAATATCTCAATGTCATCTTTTTTAACCATTTTTTAATTTTTACATGAGAACTACCATCATGATTGCAGTTTTTCCAAAAAATCAATCAAAAGAAACAATATTAAATTATTAATTAAGTAACCATATTAAATGGTTAATGAAAATGAGCGTGTGCAGAAAATGATATGGTGTGCTTCGTTCTCCCACACGCGCCCCTTCGTCGTTTTTTCCTTCATAGAGCAACCTGAATATAATGTTGGGCGAACTCTAAGTTACAATCACTTTCGTACCATGCAGTGTGGGCATGACGTACTCATCAACGACATGATTAATTTCGGGGTCGTACCCCTTGGTATAAACCAATTTTTATGTTATATAATTCGGAGTTCTGGTTCCGGAATTTTTTGAAATGGTTCGGTGTCAAACTGAATCATTAAATTGAATAAATACAATCTTTGGCCAGGAAAATTTGAACCGTCAAATGACAGGAAAATTCCTCCCACACGGTTTTTGTCACAATGCCTTCAACCTGAGTGGGAGTGAAGCTTGTTTGTTCTCCCTTCCACACATCGACAGATCCATACTTTAAGATAGCAAGCGTGTATCTATGACGTCACGTATAATTTGACGTCATATATACGATGATCTTGATTTTAGTGATTGCTGGTTATGGGTAGCTAGCCAAATTGACACGTTTTTTGGAGTGAAGATTTGAATTACTATGAAAATTTATTTTTCAAACTATTTTGTTTTTTTTTTTCTTTCTTTTATACATTGAAGAGGGAAAAAAATCAAATTTTTTAAGACAAAAATCATTTTTATTGTACTTCCCAGTTTCGCAAAAACGTAGTGACAAAGTTTATAAAAAAATCACACCAATACATACAAATACACTGACATCGTCTGAACTCGTCGAGCTGATTCGATAGGTACCTATAAAGGTATATCTAAGACCCATAATTAAGGATCTCCCAAATCGACCGATAACTATACCTTTCTGTAAGAAAGGCAAAAAGGTCTCCAACCATGTGTTTCAAATAAATCAACTTTTGCTCTGGGAACAAACGTTGGAGTGAAGACAGCGAGAATATAGTATCAATGAGTCTAACATAGAGTCAAATGATCTGTAAAATATATTATCAAATTTGTATATATGTTCATTTCCGGAATTTTCAGTGCACTTCTGTGTTATCTAAAATTCATCCATCGGGAGCAGGAGCTTGAACGCCAATGCCGATCAGATAAGCATACATCGGGATCACAACCGGTGTGAATTGTCTCACGCGTATTCGGTCCTTTGATCTCCAGCAATAAATTGAAAGAATATATCACCGGATATGCGATCAGGTTTCCTACCGTCCTACAAGTTATGGATTCTTTTCGGCCATGTTTTATTTGTTCGCATTTCCCGAAACAGATTGAGAAATTTCTGAAATTAGAAAAAGATTTAAAAAGATGGACAAAGTGAATGATTGAGCCATACTGCTACCTACTGCCGATTCTAAGTATTATACAATCCAGCATACAGATTGTCATGCTCAGAATCTGTTCGATCAGCGGTTTTCGTTGTTCAAAAAAGGTACTGCAAAGAGACAAAATGAAAACTATTTTTTCAGCGTTCAATAGCTCAAAGCTTTTCAAAAGCAATGTTTGTTTTTTTTTTAAATTTTGTTAATGAAGAACTAACAACTACGGTTAATTTTTCAAGCATCGTAATTCATACCTTTTCGAAAGAACGCAAGGAGTGTCCTTCCACGTAAATGAGCTGCCTCCATCAGGATGATTAGATCGGTAGTAATATTCTGTTGTTGCACCTTTTTTGTCCAATCCCTTTTCATCACTAAGGGCTTCACGGGGAAATGTGTCCATCATCTTCCAGTAACAATTTAAGGGCCCCGGATTAGTGATTCCGCTATTATTGGCAAATCCTGAACTGCACAGAAACGGCAGCTTTTAATTGGATATAAAACACCTATTTACGAGGGAAGGAATTGAGGAATTAGAGGAATTAGTAAATAAAACAAAACTTACCTTCAATGGAAACTTTGTTCAAAACCAGCAACAGGTAGACCCAGCTACTTTATTATTTTCGTTGGATAAATACAAAATATGATTTCTTCATCCAACCAAACAACTAAAAATTATCTGTCAAACTCTGGAAGCGTGCCGCTGTTATTAAACTTTACCCAACCGCTGATGGGAATAAATATCACACGGAGGGGCTAACGTGATATAAACGTTAACTTTTATAAATTGTGAGTGAGGTTAATCATGATGACATTTGATGAAATTTTCAATTCCTATCACATTGGAATGAAATTTACGTTTCATTTGAAAGTGTCGTATCGTGTAATATTGGTTAAATTCATTTCAGTTATGATTTCAGATTTTTTTGCTGTGTACCATCATGCCTGAAATTTCTCCGAAAAAAAATCCAACTAAACTTATTATTTATTAAGTTACCATAGAAAATGGTTAGTAAAAATGAGCGTGTGAAAAAAAATAATTTGGTGTGCTTCTTCCTCCCTCACGCGCCCCTTTGTCGTTTCCTCATCAACAAAGCAACCTGAATATAGTGTTGGGCGAAACCGAAGTAACAATCGCTTTCATTCCATGCGATGTTGGCACCAAGTACTCGTCAACGATTTCATCAGGTTCGGGGTCGTACCCCTTGGTGAAAACCATATTTATGTTTATTAAACAGGAACTTCGGTTCCAAAATTTTTGAATTGGTTCAGTTTCAAATTGAACCAAGATAATAAATAAACTAGGGCAGAGAAAAATTGAAACTGTCGTTTTCCTCCTACACGAATTTCGTCACGATGACAGTAAATCTGAGTGGGAGCGAAGACTGGAAGTTTCTCCCTTCCACACACCGACAGATCCCTATTTCCAGAGCCAGCAAGCTCCGTGGTGTCTATGACGTCACGTGTAATTTGACGTCATATTTTTGATCATCTTAATTAGTGATTGTTGGACATTGCTGGCAAGCCAAATGGATACGTTTTTAGAGCGAGCATTTAATGAAATTTACTATGAAAATTTTTTTTTCAAACTATTTTGTTTTTTTTTCTTCTTTTTATACATGGTAGAGGTAAAAAAATCAAATTTTTTAAGATAAAAATCATTTTTATTGAACTGCCCAGTTTTGCAAAAACGTGTTGAGAAATGTTTACAAAAATCACACAAATACATACAAATACACTGACATCGTCTGAACTCGTCGAGCTGATTCGATAGGTACCTATAAAGGTATATCTAAGACCTATAATTAATGATCTCCCAAATCGACCGATAACTATACCTTTCTGTAAGAAAGGCAAAAACGTGAAGAGCGAATATGGAAAAAGTAAATTGGGAATCCTTCACCAAATGATGCAAACCAAAGCAACCTTTGCTTTGATGATGAATGCCTACTTCGTTTGACGACGCCTCATGCTCCGCCAACATGTCTTTTTTGGTATGTCACTTTTTGCTCGTTTAAGGCCATTTCATTTTTCCAGGATGCAACACTCAACGCAATTAATGCCACTGGATTGATAGGAT
Source organism: Uranotaenia lowii (assembly GCF_029784155.1). Classification (NCBI taxonomy): domain Eukaryota; kingdom Metazoa; phylum Arthropoda; class Insecta; order Diptera; family Culicidae; genus Uranotaenia; species Uranotaenia lowii. Next base: position 74,785,308 of record NC_073693.1, on the reverse strand, counting down.
CCACTCTCCGAATAATACATTTTCAAGCCGGGGAAGCAATGATTCTGACACTCATGCTTGGGTATTTTTCGAAAATATTTGATCAAGGCTCGCGGTATGATATTTTTCTCCAATTAATTCATCAAACACAAAAACCCTCCCTCCCAAAAGCTGTCGAACCTTTGCCCTAAGAACAATCGTATCTTCCACAAATGATACGGGCACCGTGCTCTATTGTTCATCACAAAAATTCCCAATCAATAACAGTTTTAGCTTGATTTTTTAGATTTCACTCCGCCAACCAAATTTTTGGATGGGCTTTTCTATGACTTTCTTCATTTCGGGGTGCGCACTTGAATCGAAAGGAAACTTATCATGATCGAAACACAACTTCAGGCTCCCCAACGAGGTTTCAATAAAACTAAAAGTATCAAAAACACATAGCATACTTCTGTAGAGCACTTATACAAAGATATTTCACTTTTAAACTTTAAATTTCCTAATTAAACGATCGGATAATTCAAATCAAGTGATCATCCTTCAAAACATCCACGTCCAAATTTTCATCTCATTCCCATGAATAATAACGTCACTATCTGAGAACATATTGTATATCTTTTGATCTCATTCAAAAACGTGAGCCTTCCTCGTATGTGTTTGGAAAAATGTATATGACCCATTCCAGCGTGATGTCACAACGTTTGCAAAACAATTTTTTGGTATATTGTATGTAAGTTTTACAGGTCATACGCACATTGTTAAAAATTGTACATGATAAGGTGAAAATTTAATTCTCTACAATTTGAAACCAAAAGTATTTATATAGAATGAATAGTTAACAAAATATAAACAAAAGGAATCGTGACGTCACAACGCGCCTCTTTTCCTACTTTTCAGTTTTTTTTTACAACGCCGCAATTTTCTGCTCTTCTATTTGATCAAATGTTATGAAAATTTCAGGAAAGTATCGGTTCATTACAACCAACAAATCACTGTTTTCGATTTTTTCAAATTTTGATTGCAATTTATTTTAGAGCGATTCAGTTTCGTGACGTCACAATGCACGATTTTTTTAAAGCAGGGTTTTGCAAAGCGTTGTGACGTCACGAAATTTTATGGTTAGCTACATGAAATAAATCAAAGTATAATCTTAAAATGAACGCTTGATTTACTTTAAATGCTTAAAAACTCAATAAATAATGTCATTTGGTGATGAAATCGATCCATTTATTCCCAAAAATTAAAAGGAATTAAATCTCAAAGGCCCATATAAGCAATAAAGGGTGCAAAGACCAGGTTTGCAACACTGCTCACATCAATTTTATTCGAAGTTTTTTTGTGCGATCATATGAATATTATTTAGGACAAAACTAAAACTAGGAAATATTTATTCGTAAAAGTGTTGAAATGTGATTCTGAATCTTCTTAATCTTTAATTGCGAAGGAAAGGAAAAATAAATGATAATTTCAAAGACTTCGATCTTTTCAAAGATAGTTAATCGACACTAGAGTACCTAAATCAGCCATCTAATGAAAATCTTATAAATTGCAAGCTTGAATAGATCCTAGGCCTAACACAAAGTCCAGTGCCAAATTTGGGGATTGGCCCACGGAAATAGAGGGCACAATGAGCCTAAAATTTGTATAGAATTATGAAAAATTGAGTTTGGAAGGACATTAAAACCAAATTATGCACCAATTTCTGAAGTTCCTATCGGCTGATTTGTTTTAATTATAGTCATTCACAAAACTTTCATTATGACAACAAGTTTATCTCAAGATCCCTTTTCGACAATGGTTTAGTTAAAAAGGTTTTTGAGTTTCAAAAATTAGCTTCTGATGGGTCAAATACAAAAAATACCTGAATGATCGTTAATCGATGCTAATTTTGAACGTTATAGCTGTTTTATAATCACTCTAATCGAAACGCGTTCCTCAGATGAAATATTGTCATAATCAAAGCTTCAAAATACTCAAATTAAAAGAAAAATTGGTTGATAAAGACCTAAATTATTGACGAAAAACGGTTTTTTTTTTATCATGCCGAACAAAATCTACATAATTCCATACAAACTTCAGGTGCGTTGCGCAACCCCTTCCCTTAGAATAATCTGACCCGAATTTTGCATGAGACCTTGTGCCATTACATATTTGAATTTATTTAATTTTGTAATTCAGTTCAAAGTTTCTTTTGTGAGATTGTATGTGAACGCGGGGTTCGATTTTTATTTCCTAGTGACATTCTTTGAGGTGGAAATTTCAATAAGGGCAGTTTTCTATCAACATAATTTAATTAATTTTATTAATTAATTTTCTATGAAAACCTTATGAATTTTTCAATAAAAAAAGTTAATCTGTTAAGTTTACCATGTTCAAAGATTTTTTGAATCTCATTACATTTATTTCATGGAACTTATTTTGTTTGAACATAATGCCAGAAAGAAATAGAAGCTACTAGCGGTGTTTTCATTCTAACATAGATATATGAAGAACTTTATCTATTGCAAGATTTTTATTCAAATCACAGATAACTAACTGTGCTTTATGATTCACAAATATTCTTTTACAAAATCGGTGAGGATTTCATTTGTTTGATAATTTATTTATTCTTGAATCAAGCGTTTTTAAGCGCTGTTTTATATGTTTTATTAGAAATGTTTAAAAACAACTAAGTTAATGCAAAAAAAAATTTAGATTCTTTAAAAACTTGATAATAGAATTCGTTTATTGAAGCACATTGTTGTGTTGAACTTGAATTGAAGAAATACTATCATAGTGTTGAAGTAAAAAGTCTTGAACGTTAAATTTTCGTGACGTCACAACGCATTCTTTACCCGGGTGCAGCTCACAACCTGCTAAACCGATTTTCCATCTAAAAATTGCATTAATTTCCACTCAAAAAGTTTGAAGATACCTCCAATTTTCGACAATATGTGAAATTTCAGTAAATCATAAATTTAAAAACAGTAGAATTTTCGTGACGTCACAACGCTTAAAAATAGATACCTTTATCAACGATTCTAGAACGTAAACTTGCAGTAACTGTTATTAATCTTATAACATGCTTAAAAGATTGCTCTTCTACCATCATTTTGCAGTAATTTTTTTTGACATAGCTAGATTTTTGACAAATTTATGTTTTAAGTAAAGAATATTTGCAAAAATCGATTTTATTTCATACATTCTAAAAAAAGGTAGCTGAAAATCTTTTAATGAAAATGACACTAAAAAAATAACCTTTCTAACGCTATGTAATTTATTTTTTGATAATGAAAAATAAAAATCGGTTCTCCAGTTGAGGGGCGCTTGGAATGGGTCATATGTTTAATTTATTTGATTTAAATTAGCCTAAAGTTGGAAAATTTTCAAAAAAAAAACTGCACTTGAAATATAAACCCGATCATCTCAGGGTGGGGTGGACCAAAATTCAAAATTCAAAGTGCATTCGAACCCTTCTTCCTTACTTGTCAAAAATTTTTAAATGTAGTTAAAATGAATCAAATATCTACCTGAGTTATCGTACAAATGTTTGGGATCACTCCGCAGTATGGTGTAACGGCCAAAATTTTGGTATAAATCTTCCGAAACATGTAGTTATATTCCGTGCGTATCTCTGTTATCAAACAACGTATCGTTTTTCTGCTAATCTGATATGGAAATTTATGAGTAATACTTGATTTGTTGATATTTCGTTAAAACAGACTAACTTCATGTAGTTTTAATGACATAACTCATATGATTTTAAGGTTTATACTGTATACTCCCAAGTAACAATTTTAGCTTTATTATTGTCAGCAAAATATCGTTTGGACTATCGCATTAATCTTCATAAAAAGCTAAAGCGCATTCTATAACGTCACCTGGACTTTAATAAAGCCAAAATCAGGCTATTTGGCCCTACCCTAGAAACGTCATCAAGACATATAATTGTTGGTCATCAATTTTGGTCACCAAAGCTTTTAAAAAGCTATTATAAAACATGTTAGAAATTTTTGTTTTTTTTCGGTTCTGTCAGTTCTCGGAGTTTTTTTTTTAATTTTTCCCAGCAACCATAATGGCTGATGAATGATGATTGCATTATTCAGATATGATCTGGTAAAATTAATAGCTAAAAAAACCAATGTTTTAACCATATATTGAGCTTCTTTTCTACTGCCAGTCAAGATTTTAGGTAAAATGTATATGAAATAGTATCTTAAAATAAATGCGCCTCGTCAAATCTGATGGTCAATCATGATGGAATTGATGGAAAAAGACCTGAAAAATTTTTTTCCAATGCTTGCATTGTGAATCCATCAACATGGCGTCATTTTGTGCCCTTCGATTTTGCAACCAACATGGCGTGAGTCAATTCATAGTTTTATTATGGTTTAATGATGACCCCAAAAAAAGCTACGATTTGACGTTTCTCTCGCAAGCCAACCAATTACACGCTAAGGTTGAGTTCCTCATTTCTGAGTTGTTAATCATTAGTACAGTAAATGAGGACAGACTTTTTGAATGAAAAGGGATTGGTTTTGAATGACCCGTGGAATAAATCATGAGTTGAAGTCAAATTTCGTTGTCTGACGCCATCTTGAAATCCAAGATGGCGGCTTCCGCTGAACTTTAAAATGGTGTGAATGACTTCCCGAATAGAATTGTACAATGAAAAAACCATGAATTTCATATTTACAAACCATAAATTTGATGGTTTACACAATGCTTATTATCTTCCACGATACCGTGAATGCACATTGGATTTCATAGTTTCCGACCATACATTTCATTGTTTCGGCGAAAATAACCATGAAAAAGGGGTATTGTTATGCAGCGTGACCATGAAAAAAATGGCGATTTCCCATACATCCGGAAGCTCAAAAATATGAAGTTCATGGTGATAACAGCTTCCACTTTTTCATAGTAAAACCATGAAAATCCATTTTATTACATTGTTCTATCGAAGATAGAAATCAAGGTCTTTCTATGGTATAAAACTATTGTTTTAACCGTAAAATTTCATGGTTTTACTATGAATAATTTATTGATTAGAATATTTTGCAAAAGTTATTACTTATTTCAAGGAATTTTATTCATGATTAGTCGTGCTTTGGAATAATTTTGATTTACGTTTATTAAAAAGCACGACCAAACAGGAATATTATTCCTTAAAATAAAAATAACTTAAGCAAACTGATAAATTTGAAAACGAAATTCGAAATAATTTTGTTATATATTATAATTGTTTAACTCTTTGACACTCTGACTTAGATATGGTTGTTGCCAAACGTTTCTTGCAGCAGTTGAAAAAACAAGACTTCTTTCAATTGTGCCATCCGGAACCATGGGTAGCAATAGCAACGAAAGCCGGTCTCTAGATGAAAATCCTTACCAGAATTACAAGGAAATGCTTCGTGGTTTCCGTGTTTACCAGAGTTGTGTTTATTTTCCGTTGCTGTTCACGAGTTATGTTGACCAATCCATCCATGTTTCTAACCTGTCGCAAGCCGTCCGATCGAAGATATTCTAAAGATCTCGATACAAATCTGCCGTTCGGTTTCTAACTGCTCTATGATTCAGGCCATTGAGGGGTTGAGGGGAGCTGCAAGAGAACGACAGATGTAGGCTATGTATTGTGGGTTTCAATTATTTTTTCAAAAGATAATTTTGTCGCAATCCAAGCGACAAAACTTTTGAAATGTTTTGTGAAAAATATACATGTATTCGATGCAAGAGGCATCGAAAAACATCCTAATCTTTTCTAACTGGAAATTTATCCTTTTGGTAGAGTAAAATCAAATACGATCGGATGGTTGTTTGTTAAATAGTTGATCTCACAAGTAAGAGCGTTAATAAAAATAATCTTACCATCGGAATTTATCCCGTAGCCTTCATGAACATGTCCAAATACGTGATACCGTGGTTTGACTCGTTGCTGATCTGTTGTTAGCAACTCAACACACCCGGCGCGTACTTCCGAAGATTTCCAACTCTTTTCTAAAGTGTTCTCCCTCTTTTCTAGGCAATCATCTTTGCCGCGCTTCACATTGAAGGCCCACTTGCAAAACTCCGGTTGCCAAGTTTAAGACTACACAACTCAATGCAATTATCCTGCAGGTAGGTGCAGTTGCTCAAGTGCTGTTGAATATTTGCCGTTTTCAAGACCTCCGTTAGGCTCTCCTGAAATAAATAAAAATTAGGAATGAAACATCCATTTTTAATCATTTATTGAGATTGAAGGATAGGTATGAATAAGATTTTACAAACCTTCGAATTACCAAGTGTTGGTATTTCGTCAAGAATGATAGAACCAGTTTTCTTGCAGCATCCTCCGGTGGCATTTTCAAAAGGTACATGAAGGTGTGATCGAAGCTCAAAAGTTCATGATTTTTCGCTGTGACAATTTTGTGTTTATGCGGAAGTTTTTCTAAAAATAAATAAATTTGGTTAGAATCATCATTTGGGTTCGAAATGCAAAGTTTTTACCTAGCTTATTGTTGAAATCGAAGACCGCAACTTTCCGCACAAAGATATCTCCATCCGGAATGTCAAACTGGTTGGTTAGCGAGTGTGTATCCGACATCAAACAACCCGGATCTTGTTGGCGGGGACATTTCTAGTTGGAGGCTTTGCATCGATTCTGATGACATGCTGGGATTTAGAAAGTTCCTTCCAAGCGGGAGTTGGATCTTCCGTAAGAGGATGGATATCTACTTTAACGTTAATCCTTCCGGTTTGATACACGATAGCACTGGCACTGAATTAATCAAGTTTTTGTTACTTTAAAAAATGGCGCGGGCGCGGAGTCAAAATAAATCTCTACACGAAAAATTGTAAATACGCAAACAATGCAAAATTTTGACAATGTTCATTTTGGTTTGGATATTAATATTACCATGAAGTATACAGTAACAATAATAATTACAAGAAAATTATTGTGGAACCGTACTTCTGTCATTTTCGGCAACTATGAAATATTTTGAATTGAAGATATACTTCACGGTGACTTTGAAAATTATGGTGATTTTATAATTAAATGTGGTTGAAAGATATTAAGAAACTACGATGAAATTGATTGTTAAATTGAAAATCATTGTTCAGTTATCTTAATACCATGGTCTTTGCTATTCGGGTTGAAATCGCATGAAACCCCAACAAAATGGGTATCGGGTGAAAGGGCTTAACGAGTAGAAGTTGAATTTCGCTATCAGACGCCATCTTGAAATCCAAGATGGCGGCATCCGCTCAACTTTTAATGCTTAATGCTGACAAAAAGTCGCATTAAACCACCACTATACGGGTATTGGGTGAAAGGGCTAAACTAGAAGTCGATTTTTTTCTTTCCGACGCCATCTTGAAATCCAAGATGGCAGCTTCCACTGAATTTAAAATACTGTTAATCAATGAAAATCGCTTGAACACAACTTTTTTTACGTAATACTACATTAAAACTACTATTTTAAGACAATTTAGATCATTTTAAATCACTTTTATTATTTTTTCATTATGTTTCTAATGCATTTAGCACTTTTCTTGTTTTGATTATAGTTTTTGTTTTTTTTTTTGCCATTTATGTAATTCTATTATTCCTATCATGCTATTATGTTCAAATTGTATTGGTCTTATTCTTGCGAAAACTATAGGGTTATGTTGTTTCTGTTAACCGTCTGATTTAGGCACATGTACCAAATTCGATGTTGTCAAAATCGAATGTTGCCAAAAACGAACGGGGTCTGTATTGTTGTGGTTTTTGTGGGATTTTCAGTCACTTACAGATTTTCAGAGAAACGCGAAAACAGATATTTGACTTCTATCATTTAGCCTTAGCACCCAATACAAAATATTTGGGAGTTTCATGCTATTTTCATTCATTTACAGTATTTTTAAGTTCAGCTGAAGCCACCATCTTGGATTTCTAGATAGCGTCAGAATGCAAAAATAAACTTTTTATAGCTTATCCCAATTGACAAACACCCATATTTTGGAGGTTTCATGCGATATTCAATGATTTAGAGCATTTTTAAAGTTTATAGAAAGCTGCCATCTTGAATTTCAAGATGGCGTAAGATAGCAATATTCGACTTCTACTCGACTCGACTTCTACCTTCCACCCACTACCACCTGGGTTTCATGTCACTTTAAGTCATTTACTACATTTTAAAGTTTAGCGGAAGCCGCCATCTTGGATTTCAAGATGGCGTCAGATAGCGAAATTCAACTTCTACCGGTTGATTTCTTTCAACTTATACCCCTATAATATAGGTTTAATGCGATTTTCAGTCATTTACAGTATTTTCAAGTTGAGTGGTAGCCGCCATCTTGGATTTAAGATGGCGACGGGCAACGAAATTTGACTTCTACTCTTATTCTACTCTCTTATTACTTTCACCTAATAACCATATTGTAAAGGTTTCACGATATTTTCAGTAATTTACAGCTTTGAAAATAAAAGCGGAAGCCGCCACCTTGAATTAATGATGGCGTCAAGAAACAATTTTTTTTCCTACTATTTGGGCCCTTTCACTCAATACTCATATTGTAAAGATATTCATACCACTTTCGGTGATTTCAAGTTTTCAAAGATGTATTTTTTTAATTTTAACTCAAAACCAACACGCATAACTTACCAAAAATGTGTAAAAATGGGAGTTCCAATTCAAATATGTGCTATCTAATCTGAGCGTGTCCTGTTTTGACATCTTGATCGAGAACTGTCACTAAGTTTTATGGCGGTTTAATAATCATGCACTGAGTGCTATTATAAAACATGCAAAAGAAAGCTTGGAGCAAACTTCTAGGTTTGTGTTTTATTATAGTTTAAAAAAAGCATTCACAACTCTTTCAAAATAACCAAAACAGCATGTTTAATAAAAGTTTTATTAGCGTTTTCAAAACCATCTGCAAACATATGGTCGAAAAAAAATTATAAGCATTCTGCATGACCATAATAAAACCGCCATAAAACGAGCTGCACAAAAAAATGCCATAATTAAACCATGATAAAACTTCCTAATGCTAGTTGGCATAATCTGTGTTACTTGGGCTGTCAATAACCACCTCAAGTGCAGTTCATAAGCTTTCAAATCAACCAAACCTATCTGCAATAACTTGTAAGATAACAAAATTATGATCAAAACAAATTTGCCTGTATTTATTTACCTGTCGGACTGTTTGGTGAAAATTATCTGGAAATGATAAAACATAAGGTCGATATTTATTGAAGTTGATATAAAAAATATTTTAACAAAATTTCAACAAATCAATTTCAACTCATTAGCTTTAAAATCAGCTAATCAGTGAAACAATACTTTGTTCTATAGCAAAGATACGTTCGAAACAAAATTGCATGTTTGAGAAGACTGATCCCTAACCGACTGATCTCATACTGCGGGCTGATCCCAAAACTTTGGATTAAGTAGATATTTGATTTATTTTATGTTAATTTCAAATTTTATGCACAAACTTTAACAAATGTGTTTTGATATGTACCTATGGAATAAGGGTTTGAATGAAACTTGAATTTTGAAATTTGGTCCACCCCACCCTGAGATGATCGGGTTTAAATTTCAAGTGCAGTTTTTTGAAAATTTTCCAACTTCAGGCTTAGTTTAAGTCATTTAAAGTAAACATATGCATTTTTCCAAACACATCCGAGGAAAGTTTATTCCACGCTCTTTCGAATGAGATCAAATAATATGCAATATGTCATAAGACAGCTGAGATATGACCGAAAAAAAATTAGCATGCTTTTAAGATGGTCCCCAAACTTATGGCCGGCAGTGTGTATATAGATTAACAAGAAAAAACATTATGCTGCGGTTATCTTTAGAACTCGACGAATTGAATGGTTTAAAATTTGCTGTATTTTTTTCATTATTTTGTATCATGGTTTTTAATAACAACCTTCTAATGTTCTGATGTTTTTGTAAATTATAGAGTAGACCAGTGGTCGGCAACCTTTTGAGTCGAAAAAACCAAAAACTTCAAATTTTCAAAATTTCAGAGTTTGGAAGAGCCTCATTGAAGATTTACTATTTTGTTTTTCAATTAAAAAATATGTATTTATGAATAATAAATAAACATTGGTCTACGAAAATAACATTAAAACCATTAGAATTTTTTCTCTCTTGGATATTTCTTTTAAATCTGTTTTTGATAACTTTAAGTACATGGGTTCTCTTCTGGATCGTCAACTCTTCAAAAATGGTTTGATTTTATCTCAACTCCAATGCGATGGCAAATATCAAGAAAAATTAAAATCCATATTAGGTTTGAATGAATGCTTTCTATTATGTTTAAATGAAAGATTTGAACACATCAACATAAGCAGAATATTTATTTTTTCTATGGCAAAGAAGAGCTTATAAAATAACAAAGCAAAGGGAAAATAAATTTTTCTTCAAATTTTTTAATACATTCCCCAGATTTAACTCCTTTTTAAAATTCTGATGCATAAGATTGAATCCAACTTAAATTTATGTTGCCAAAAATTGTAATCTTCAAAAATTACTCTCCTGACAACTGGTAGAATTTTCTAAGTTCAAAACATCAAGAAAACGTGTCTTAAAATTTTATGCATCTTGAAAGTTCAAAATTCTCATTTTATGTCACATGTTATTCTCTGGTATTGTGCGTTTAATTTGACGAAGGTTGAAAGTCTATACATTGTAGGTTATTTTTCGGGGTTTCTTTTGCTGATTTTGTTTGGGGATGTTTTTAAAAAAATCGCTAGTTTTACGTTTCAGCCTACTTTTATTCAACCATCCTCAGAAGCTATGTGTTTTAGAATTACATGTTAAAAGAAAAAAAAATAAATTTTAAATTACAATTTAGGATTTTAGGTTATTCATCAATGCTTGCGAAAGCTTAGATTGCTGGAAAAAAATTGTAGTTTGACAATCTGTCATAATGTGATTTTGTAGACTTCATAAAAATTCGTGACAAATCAAAAAGAAATAGTATTTTTCAATTGACAAAATTAGTTCAATGATAGTTTTAAAGTTTTGTAAAAAAAATTAATAAACATAAATTAACGGTGATAAACTCTATATAAATAAAAAAATGCCCGTTACTGAAACTTCTTAAGTGCCTTTTGTAAATATTAACTGCAAGCATCACGCTTTAAATTTGAAGTGTGTTCAAAAACTCAACGTTATTTGATTTTTAAAAGATGTTCCGGGGTGTAAAGGTCCATTTGGTTTTGATTACAAGTATTTAGCCTGTGATTAAGTTTTTTTATAGACTTTCAGAATTGAAATTTTCATTCATTCTCAATGCTGATACGAGTTCGAAAAGCTGCCAAATTTTCAATTTTCAAAAATTCAATTCGTAGTTTTGTAATTTTTTATTTGAATTCCATGAATTTTTCACTTTTAACCCGATGTTTACTGAGAAAGCTTTCCAATTTTTTTTTTCTGTACGTATCCAAGCCGGGAAAATCCGGGCATTGGATTTCTACATATTAAACTGAAAACCGTGTAATATCTGGGCAAATCCAGCCAACATCTAGGGGTTTTCGGTAAAAAGACAAGAGAAAAGTTGAAAGAAAAAATAAACACACGAAGAATGATTTTTACCAAGGCAACACACTTGCGTTGAGATCTTATAACACAAATCCCAAAAAAATCACGGCCATTTAGATCACCGCTTGATGTAACTTTTCGGGGTTTCTTTTGTTGATTTTGTTCGGTGATGTTTTTAACAAAAAAATCGCTAGTTTTACGTTTCATTCTACTTTTGCTCGACAATCCTCAGAAAAAAAGCAATTTTTCCGCCTGCTAGGGCACATAGTTTCGTATTTTTGAAAAGGCTTTAACACCTGTTGGAATAAAACTCATACAAGACAAGCGCGAATGTCAAATTAAAAAACTGTTTTATTGAAGCCGTAGTAGTAGGCATAATAAAACTATTTGACAGATGACTCTACAACCGGGAAGAACGACACGTTAAAATTTGTTACCTCTGTTCGTGATAGCATATCCCGTTTTTGTAAGCATTTAAGAGTTGGTTTTGAGAAAAAACTTGATTGTATAACTCATTTTGAAATTGTATTGAGTGATAGTTTTGAGAATAACAAAATTAAACTTTAAGTGAACTTCTAGGCAAAAAATGAACTACACAGTTTATGATTTTTTTTATTGTAGTTAGTGTTCATTTCATAAATTCTAGAATAAGTCTGTTCGATATGTCGGCTTTAGATCACTGCGCAATAGACTAGTTCACTTTTCGGCTTTTTTCGCAGGTCAAAGCCGGACTCATATGGCTTGTTCCTCATGCATTTTCAAGTAATTCTGCCAATTTTGAGATCAATTGAACTAAGCTCTGTTCTGCGCAATGAGTTTTTGTAGAAAATGTCCACTTTTCTCGAAAATTTCCTTATGAGAGTTCTAGCAAGCCCTTGTTGATATAAAACGATAATTTTAAGATGCATGGTGGTTGATATTAGATATTAGTATTTTTATGAATCTGTTTTAGATAATCGTTGTAAACAAACCGAACCAATTAAAATAATCATGAACTATCAACTTGTACAGAAATTTTACTTACAAGTTAAAGGTTTTAAATCTGCAGAAAATCTGAAAAAAATATTTTTCACAACGTCTTTTCTTGTTTCTTGATACCTCATTAGCAACCCGAATTTTCAAATTAAAAATTGGAAAAAGCTCGGTCTGGTCCGGTTGCTTAAATTTTTAACTTGTTTTAGCGAAAACAATTCGCATACCGTTTTTGGGAATTTTTTTCGTAGTTTCTTTGGTGATATTGTTTGAAGATATTATTAAAAAATTCGCTTGTTTTACATTTCAGTTTTTTCATTCGACCATCCTAAAAAAAGCAATTCTACGCCTGCATGTATCAAAGCTTTTAAAATATTGAGCTTGAGCTTGAGCTTGAGCTTAGATAAACCGTACATTTCAGTAGTTGCTACTCCGTGATTGACAAGAACCGTCAAAATTGTACATAGATCCAAATAAATGGGGCTTGGGATTAGCTTACCATTTTCTGTGTACACGTTTCGAAGGTTCCTGATCTTATATGGTCAATAACGGCGCCGGCCACGTCCTTACGGTTCATCGGGGGAAAAGGAAGGATTGTTAGTTCGACTTCCGTTGCTACTAGAGACCGAATACACCTCTAAATCTCCACGGTCGTCACAGGAAGGGTGGTTTGTTAGTGGGGAAGGAAAATAAGATCTGGATTCCCTTTGGAAAGGGATGTGATCAAAGCAAAGTTAAATATTTAGTGATCGTCGCGTCGCACACTATCGAGTACATCGCGGTTTTATTTAGAGCAAATACGTCCTAACGTGGTATTGTCATACGCGTACAATGCCACCGATGCAATCACCGAATTTTACCGCGCGCTCAAAACGAGAAAAGCAAAGCGTTCTAACGTGGCACTGTCATACATGTTCAACGCACTTGGCACATGTTCTACTCACGAAATTTTACCGCGCGTTTATAACGAGAAGAGCAAGACGTCCTAACTTGGCATTGTCATACACGTATAATAAAAGAGGGATGAATGACATCCAGGTGTTAAAATCCTAAGGACCAAATAAACTTTAAAAAAAAATACACGTATAATGTACCTTGCAACGTTGCAATTCGCCGAATTTTACCGCGCGATTATAACGAGAAGATCAAAACATCCTAACGTGGCATTGTCATACACGTACAATGCACTTAGCGCCGGTGCAACTCACCGAAGATTATCGCGCGATAAAAACTAGAAGAGCAAAAAACGTCGTAACGTGGCATTGTCATACGTACAATGCACTTGACACCGGTGCAACTTACCGAATTTTATCACGCGTTTAAAACGAGAAGAGAAAGGACGACCTAACGAGCAAAAAACGTTCTAACCCATTATGCAGGCGGCGAGAGAAAGAGAAAAAGAGAGAGAAAACTATTCTTCTTTGCAATCCGATAAAAGCTTCAGCAGTAATCTAGTAGCCCAATATGCTGAAATATATATATATAACACACACACACACACTCACACACACACACACACACACACACACACACACACACACACACACACACACACACACACACACACACACACACACACACACACACACACACACACACACATATTCCGTTTCAATTCCGGTTTCAAATTCCGAAGAAAAGGTGTCTCTACTATCGGATTGACCATATCGCATTAGCTGTTTCTAATTGCATTCTATTTTCGATACAAGTTTTGCTATGATGCAACCTCAGACACTTTGAGCTTTTCCAGCTGTACCTCTGTTCTTTAACTTGTATCATAGGAGCTTTAGACTTGTGTACAAGCTTGGATGCAATATGGACGGTGAAATATTTCCCGAAAGAAACATTTCGCGGTGTGCTACGAAAATCAGATTGGATGAATTTTCAATCTTTAAGTGTAAAATATAAATCAAATTAAATGGCAAAATAAATATAATCCACTTATCTTGAATGAGTAACAGCATTTTCCGCTCGGCTCCCTTGGAAGTCCCATGTTCCATAACCATTTTCTACAACGCACCGGGGGCGAAGCCCAAGCCCCAATCTGCTCAATGGCTTCATAATCGAAAATGCACTCCAAATATTAAAGCAAAATATCACTTTCACAATGCAAAATACACAACAAGCACATAGCACAAATATTAGTTTTAAGCTTAATACCATGTTTCGGAACAGTATTTAAAAAAACATCACTAAAATTCATGGAAAAATTTAAAAATACGCGGACTAAATCACGGACGGAGCTTCCACTTGGCAGCAGCGTTGCCAGTCCGGTCGGCTGTATCAAAGCTTTTAAAATATTTTAGCTAAACTCTTAAGTTTTATTTTTTTCTTAGTTTAGCAGAACTCTTTTGAAATACACAATATATGATACATTTCTGAAGTTTCATTTAAACCATTTTCAAAATAGGATACATTGGAAAGCCTCAATAAAACAATAATAAAACTTTAAAAAGCCAATTGGCTTAATCTGTGTTACTTGGGTGGAACACTTCTTGGCTTCCCATATTTATGCTACTCGGCCTCTGTGACTCTGAGCGATACTCAAAAGTTCGTAGTTGAATTCAAAAAAATTTCAAACTCGAGATTGAAGAATATTTCATTTCAAATCAATGAAACACACATTGACATAGCCGTGAACTGAATTGTTCCCAGTTTTGTATTCACGATCGTATTTTCAGAAGATATATAACGCTAGCCAAGAAGAAAATTATTACCAGCAAAAGCACTTGATTAGAGTCATTCGCCGGGAAGAAAATTCTCCTCAGGTGAAAGGTAGGTTCGTTTTATGGATGCTACAAAACGCTGAAGAAGGACGATGACGACGAGCTGGGTGTGGGTGTAGGAAAATTTCCATCATAAAGAGCTGATGGAAATAAAGCGAGCTTTTTACGTCTGTTGATGGTCTTGATTGGAAGTGACAGCTGTTTGTAGGCGGAATGTGCGGTGGAATGTTTCGAAAAGTAAACTTGATAACTACCGCGCGCCGCCACGCTGTTTGTTGAGGTTAATTCTGAAAATTGAATAGTAGCGTTTTGTGTGCTGCTACTGGTTTGAATGGAGAAAGAAAGACGGTGGTGGAGAACTAAGTTAATAGCATTATTGGTGTCTCTCGGTTTGAATTTTCGGACATTTAGAAAAATAATAGCTGATGAACCGATGTTATGCGATATGTCCCAATTTATGCAAGTGAATGAAAATTTCTTAACTTTGATTTTTTCGTGAAACCAATTGGAACTTTTTAAATGTGATGTACAAAGCAAGACATTTAAAATGTTTCCAAAAATAAGACATGTTCATAAGAATATTTACCTGCAAATGCGTCTTTTTTTTGAAATATCTAAAAATACCAGACGTTGCAAAAGTTTGCAAAGTATAACAGGGAAAGAAATTCCAGAAATGCTCATCACCGTTCATTTTACTTTCCAATTTAAGAACCCCTTTTAGTACGGAGCCTATCAATTTGGATCAATAATCACGATATATGTGCTTGGCTGCTTCTTGTCACAACAACCCGCTGAAGAAACATCCAGGAAAAGTACCGGAGCCCTATAAACGAAAACATTTTGTCTGTACGTTTTCGGATAATTTCCGCTAAAGGAACTAGCCAAGAAGCTTTTTGATATAAAAGGAGAAGATCGAGCTGGTCAAAGTGCCCAAAGAAGAATTTATTGAATTTGAAGGAATTCTGTTTTTTTAAATGCGTTAACTGATATTTGAGGCAGAGAATTCGTAAATCAAAACCAGGATTTCTTAGTTTGAGATTCCAGATTCGAATAAAATATTCCGTAATCTGGGAACCCGGCAGCTTATCCCCTAACTTTTTCTCATCTCGCTCTTCGCATGGTTGATTGTAACGGAGATGTATGATTCTTTCTTTCCATCCACCCCCTCATCGAATATTTATGGCGCTGAGCGAGAATTACGTCCCATAAAAATCATTTCTCTGTCCATTTATTGACGACAAATAACCGAGGACGAATGCCGGCTTGTCTCGTCTTGTAGGTCCTCTGCATTCTCGTGCGTGTGGGCGTACGAGTGCGAATCTCTCAAGGTGGCTCAACTAAACTAAACTTGAGTTGATAGCAATTCCCCGGAACATCGTAAACAGAGCCACCGGACTGTGACCTCAGACGACCCATGGCTATCGCATCCTCTCAAAGTGGGGTTCCTAATTCGATTGTGGGCGGCGTGAAGTGGCCGTTAAAGATCTACAGCAACCCCGGACTAGAGACAGTATGTAATTCCCCAGATCATCGTTTGTCATTGCCCGGATGGACTCGTTGGTTTGTCTTATTCAATTAATGTCCTCCGCTCGAAGTGAGTTGTCACGCTCGAACATAACTCAAAATTGAAAAATTTTATACGGTGTTTTAGAAGAGGAAGTTTTAAGTTTTCTATGTCATTTTGTGATAAAATAAGTTTGAATTGAGAAAAGATCTGTTATAATGCCAAGTAATCCAATTAATGGCAACTTAACAGATGAATTTAAAAATGTTCTAATTACTTAGGAGCGAATGGGGAAGCTTGATTCCATTTTCTTGTTTCCATCATATCTTTTTGAAAATAGGCAACATCTTTTGCATTTTCGAGGTTTCTTGATCTAAAAGGATGTTGAAAAATAAGTGTCAGGCATGTCAAACCAGGCGCGGTCCTATGGGGGGGAGGGGGATCGGGGTGATCACCCCCCCCCCCCCCAAGTGACAAAAAACCGTTACAAAATACCCGTAAATGCTCGAATTTCTTCAAAAACTTTGAACTTCCCCTGGTAGATGTGCTTTTGATTTTTCAAAAATTTTCCACTCTGTGGGGGTGTTTAACAACGAAAAAGTTTGCTTATAACTTAAAAGCTCAAAATTGAAGAAATTTCGGTCTACCAAACTCAAGCAGCTGTTACTTGCAATTCTCTGGACCGAATTATACCAATCAACTTCTGTTGAATTACTTAGACTGCGACTTTGAATTTGCTAACCTTTTATCTATTTAATATTTTAGTAAGGTAATGAAATGTAGGGAAATTTCATTTAATATTCAATAATATCCCTCATATGCCTAAATTTTCATGAGCAAATTGTATGGTTATAACACTGAAATACTTAAATATTTTTTCTTCTGAAGTCATACATTGATTGCTTTTAGATTGGTAATTTCCTTTAAATTTCAGAAATTAAATTGTCTTATTACCTAGTAAGAAATTTTAATTGTAGTCAAATCCTCAATTGGAGTGATCAGTTTTCCAGTAGACGTGTGCATTCAATTGACCGTCTTTGGTACCTTCTAATCTTTCTGTTTGACACCAATATTTCACAAAATAAATTCAATCGTAATATACAACATGTTAAGGCCTCATTGAATCCATTTTTAAGGAAGATTCAGCAACGGAAAGTTCCTCACTATGATTTTTTTTTGTAGTTTAAAATATCTTAAAAACCGAAGGAATCGGGACAAAATATTATAATAAAACACTTCTTCATGATAAAATTATTTTTTTTGTTTACATTTGGTTTATTGACAATTTTGAATCTTTACAAAGTGATGTCTAACTCACTCCTAAATCCAATGCAGTACTGTTCTCACTTGCGTTTAAAAGGAATTCATAATTAGATTGCACAGTCAAGATTCTCTTGCACGAATTCATTTTCCCCTCGATTTGACATCATTCAAATATGAATTATGAAACTTCATACCAACCTACATTGAGAAATTCAAAAAAAAAAAAAACATCCAATTTAATTTAATTTGGTTTGAAATCTATCACATCAAACATTCATATAATGGATAATCGCAAAACGATTCACTACCAAACAGAAATTGAATATGAAAATTTTAAATTTTAATAGTTAAAGTTTAAGATTTAAAAACTTTTAAAAGATTTCTAAATTCAAGTTATTGCGTTAATAAAACACAACAGATTCCAGAGGAACAAAAAATCAAAAGAAGAAATTGTGGGCAGTGTTTGTAACTTTTGCGTTTCCAATGAGTTTTTAGAGCCAAAAAGGAATAAAAACTATTTATAAAAGCTGTTTCAATATGAAGGAATTGGTGTTTTGAGAAAGAGATTCAAATTTATCTTCAAAACTCAAAATCTGCATTCACAATTATAACACAAGGAAACAAAATTCACATTTTCCAAGGTGCAAAGAATTTGAAAACTGACTTTGACTTATTTAAGGGTACTGAATGCAAATTTGTATTTTTTTCTATCTGCTCGGTTTTTCGGTATAACTTTTGAAAATTCAAGATTAAAATTATTTGAAAAAAATTATGTACTTTCTAGCAAAAGTATACAGTATCAAAAAGATTTAGAAAAAAAGGTTCTAACTTCATGATCAATTATTCTCAAGACTGTGAGTAATTTACCGTGACTTCTGGACGACATAATTATAGAATTTAAAAAAATTAAATATATTTTTTTCAAATCGTTTTTTTTAAGAACAAAATCTGTAGCGTTTTTTTTTTGGGAATTAACCATTTAGTGGCATGCTTCCCTAAAATCTGCATCGATGAATGAATAAAAAATAATATATAGATTCAAAATAATGATTTGTTGTTCATGTAGGTCAGTTGCTTCATCAGTTATCATTGATCGATGGAAATCTAAACTAATTAGTTTTCTGACAAAAAATCTGGCAAAACAATCGAGTTAAGGACGCAAAATATTTCTAAAATCAGTTTGCCTATGTTTTATTTTTTCCCTTGTGGGTTAAAACTTTCCCCACAGACAAACAGACAGGACACTCGTTTTTCGTTTTTCGCAAGCTCCTTCAAAGCTAGGCAATGTCGACACTAGAGTGCACTAAAATCACTAAAACGAAAATTAAGTTTTTTGATCATAGTAGCAGTGCATCTCCATTTGGTGCTTGTAAGTTGTTGAGTTTTGTTTGTTGTTATCCAGCAAAGCTTGTTTACCGTTGATTTGGTAGTAATTTTAGAATAAAGAATTTATCGTTTACATTCAACATTTAAACCAAATAATGGACCAAAACGTGCAGTAAAAGTCGATCAAACTAGTGCATCAATTCAAGGAATTTGTCAAGGTCTGTCTGCCATCTCCGTTACTCCTCGAAGGTCGTGAAATAACCTGAAAAATTTTCATTTCAGGAGATACCATCGAAGAATTGTGTCAAAGGATTGCTAGTGATAACAGGACTCTTTTTTTTAACAGTCTTCCGTCGGAATTCAGCTAAAGAATCATAAATTAATTTAGAAGATATAATTTTCGTGAAAGACACTTTCTCGAGAAAGCTTTTATAAGCCGTTCTTGCTACCAGAGTACGAAATGATTTCATTCGAACGATACAGGAATCATTCAAAAGCAAAATTAAGATAAGCGAGCGGAAATGTTAAGAATATGTTCTGTTCTGGAATAATTAAATAACCTGAATAAATATGCCGACTAGTAATTTTTTCCCCCAATTGACTTTGACGCAAACCTGAGATTCAGCTTATTTTGTCAATTTTAACTATTAAATTGAAAAACCTCTAGATATGTACCTTTGCCAAATCTTTTGCCTGAGTGATTTCTTCTGAAAATACGTATTCGTTCAAAAAAACGCGTTTGTTGTTCCTGGATGAAATAAAAAGATCCTGAATAATTGTTGGCAAATTTTAAAGGGCTTTCGAAACCAAAGGAAATTCGCGGATATAAAAGCACTGATGATGATAAAAGCACCATTTTGTATTTTCAACACAATACTCATACACAAAACAAAATTCCCAACGGATCAATTCAAAAAGTTCTCATCGATTCCAAACATTGACTTCCGTTACTGGATGAAAGATTATTCAATTGTCCTCTGATTTGTTGCAGCTGTCTCTGATTGGGCATCTTTCGCTCTGATTTGATTCAATTTGAAATATCTACAATTATTTTTGAAATTATTTTATGACGCTAAAATAAAAAGAACAGTCAATACTACGTATTTAACTCCCGTTACCTGGTTTCTCCGGGACAGTTCAGCTGTTTTTATTACGTTGATAACTCGAATCACGGTTAATTGAACACCAAAATTTTCCTAGAAAATTATTACACCAGCAAAAATAATGGATTGCTTGTTTACACTTGAGTTATAAATGCCAAGATATCATGGCTTCCTACTGTGGTTTATTTTACAATCGTGATGTTGGTAGGCAATGTCGGCAACAGATGGCAGTGTAATCGCTTTGCGAAAAAATAATCGAATTTTCTTCAGAGTGTCCTGTCTGTTTGTCTGTGCTTTCCCGTTATCAAATTATTGTTTTTCGGCAACAAGGCAATCCATCAAGCTAACATTCGAAAGTGCTTTTTCTGACTTTTGACTTATACTGCTGGATTTCAAGATCTATACCAATTATATCGCCGAAATCTTATCTCATCTACATAATTATTTTGAAATTTTAATTTAAAATCCAGTTGAAGGTTTGAAGCTCTGAAAGTTCGGTTATTTCAATTGCAATTGATAAATACTCTTCACTAAATTAACCTTTCATGGCTTCATTCCATGTTTTTTTTTTATTATAAATCAATATTTTTTTAAGAGTTTGGAATAATGAATAGGTACCTACATGAAGAAAAGAAAAACGATTTTTCACTTTCTTTATAATTTATGTGTTGCTATTTCATTTTTTTCAGTACAATTAAAATTGAAATTTTGTATTATTACCTTAAATTCAAGAGCAAATCAATAAAAATTAAATTCAAGAAGCTTCATACTTCAGTATCTGATTTTAATAATCTTATCTTTGTTGAAAAGTTTATAATTCGAGTGTTGATTTTTTATATTGAGAATTTGAAAAATCAAAACCAGAATTGTGAACGAGGATTGTGTTTTTAAATTGAAAATAATATTACGAAATTTTCAAATCACTATTCAGTAAATTACTCCAATGAAAAATTTAATAACCGTTAATCAGTTTGTAGTTCATAGCAATAATTAACTAAAACGTATCTCAAATCTATACTTTTTGTTTGGTCTAGCACTAAAAAATATTCAATGACATAAAATGAATGATATAAAATAACATTTATAACAAGAAATTCTTTAAAGATCTTTGAAAGTGACTATTTCAAACTACCAGATAAACAAATTATGACAATTTTCTTTTTATTAATTTTTTTTTTGCAGTGATTGTCAAAGAATTTCTTGTTGTTCTAAATGATATCATTATTCTTCTCTTGTTTCATATTTTTCGAAATACATCTGATTTTGTTCAGTGAAAATTATACTCATTTGAAAGTGGAAACCCTAACCCCCCCCCCCCCCCCCAAAGCCACCCTCCCCATTTTTTTGCTTTTTCAAAATGATCGTTTTTTCACCAGATATTACGTTCCTTCATATTGACTGATTTTTGAAATTTTGGAAAATCACCCCCAACCCCCCCCTCCCCAAGAGCCAACATTAGGACCGCCCCTGTATCAAGCATTTCAGAAAATTTATCAGCTCCGACGAAGTTAAGTTACAAATAACTCGAGGCCTAATACATTCAATTATAAGACACTTTATGACGTTGCAACGATTTTTTTATTTTGAATTTCGATTTGAAATTCAATAAACTTTTCTATTGAAACTAATTTTTTTTCTGGCAGCAATGACAATTTTCAATTAGATATTTTAAGAAAATATTAAGCTGGCCGGATACGCTGAGCGGGACATGTTGCGCGAATGCCGGACGACTGTCCTGCAAAACAGGTGTTCGCCACGAATCCGGTAGGAACAAGACGAGCAGGGGCGCAACGAGCGAGGTGGTTAGACCAAGTGGAGCGTGATCTGGCGAACGTGGGGTGCCCGAGAAATTGGAGAACGGTTGCCATGGACCGAGTGAATTTTAGGAATTAGTTATGTCGTAAGACGGATTACTATGTAAATAAATAAATAAGAAAATATTTTTGAAATTCAGAAAAAAATGCGGATTAAAGCCTCAAACTAAACCAGAATTTGATGCTTTTGACATAAAAATAATTGCACAAAAATAGAATGCATAAAATATAACACCACATTTTAAAAGAAATTAAAACCTAATTTAAAAAAAATCCTATCTTCTGGCCTGATTTACCTGAATTAAAAATTTATTTCTTCAATTTCAATTGAAGGATGGTCATCTGTTCTATCATGAATTTGATGTAATATTAAATAACGATTTGAAACGTGTATTTTCTTGAAGGAAAAAAAAAATCCATTTTCAACATAAGAGAAATATTAAAAATACATAGATGATTATTTTTTTGGTTTTGATAGCAAAAAAAAGTTTAATTTTATTTCAAAATTGTCAGAGGTCAGAGTCAAAAGTCAGAAGTAAAATTCATTTTTATATTCGAATTTTTCCAGTTATCAAAATATAAGGCTACAAACGTTTGTATTTTTTCTCAACATGTCATTTTTAATTTCTAAAGCATGAACTGAGACAATGAAAAAACGAGTGAATGTTAATTTATTTTCAAGCGCAAATATAGTTTAAAATTTTAAGCTCTGTATGTTTTTCCGCCGTCAATTGAAATATTGGATTCTGGGAAGGATAAAAGGTAGAAACTAAGCTTTTTTTTTTATTAAAAGTCTAAATTTGAAGACTTCTATGAAGATAAGGTTTGCAGAACACAAAAATTCAAAGTTAAAAAACGAAGGAAAGCTTATTAAACATATTTAAAAAATTTCATTAGTTTGAGTTTAAAATTGACTTAAAAATTAAAATCAAATGTAATTTAAGTTTATCGTTAGCGGTTAAAATTATGTTGTTTAAGAAAGAACATTTCAAAATTATGAAAATTGAAATTCGTTCCACAAGGAATAAACTAACGACTTGAGATGAAAAAGCTCCCAATCAAATTCTACCCCTTCAATATTCGCGTGTAATTTCGTTATCTTGATATGTTATTACTGATAGAATGTAGCTTTCACCGATAAAGTCGATTAATTAAATTCAAAAACATTATTCATTGTGATAAAACTCCTTATAAATTAAAGTACAATATGAAGATGAAAAAGATAAGTTTTTATTACCTATGTTTTTATGATTCATTTGGTACATTTTAGCGTGTTGAGCTCAAATCTTTTTTCAGATTTGTCAATGCCTCCGGCTCTAGGCTAAGGTTGCCAGATTGCCCGGTTTTATCCGGGTTTGCCCGGATATTTAATACTAAATTTAATAACAGATTTCATTGAAAAATGTCAGGATATTGCCCGGATTTATTCACTTTATTTAGCTTATCAAACAAAAAAAAACAACAAACACCTCCAAAACAAAATTTTTTAGAGCAAGTTTTATAAAAATAATCATAACATTTTTTTTGGAAGCCAAAAATTTTTTTTTTCTTGATTTTTGTTAACGAATGACGTGACCTGACTTGACTTTTGACAAAACTTGTCGGAAACTGCCCGGATTTATGGTCGTCAATTTGAAATCGAATTCCCGGATTTTGCCAGAGTTTTATATAAAAATTGACCGCTTTGTCCGGCCTGAGTACTTGCTGAATTTTATGCTTAAATGAAATATTATTCAAGAAACCAATTTCAGGATCTAGTCAGTTTTTCGTCTCGTTCTTCTCAATTCTTCAATTCTTCTCAATCTTCATATCCAAAAGTGTTTTGATACAGTACCGTCATAATTGTATAGAAATTGGAAGCAAGCGCACTGTCACTTCGACTTTGAACTTCCATAACTTTTTACTCTGATGATATTTTTTGGTCCAATTTTTTGCGTTAGATAGATCAACTATCACACTATTATATCAGAAAATTTGAGCTTGATGGAGTTTATGTGGTCTGAGGAACAATAATTCTACGAAAATCGGACTTCTCAGGCCACATAAACTCCATCAAGCTCAAATTTTGTGATATAATAGTGTGATAGTTGATCTATCTAATGTAAAAAATTGGATCAAAAAATATCATCAGAGTAAAAGGTTATGGAAGTTCAAAGTCGAAGTGACAGTGCGCGTGCTTCCAATTTCAATACAATTATGAACGGTACTGTAAATTACACAAGACCTCAAACTTCATATTTTTCCAAGGTGCAAAGAATTTTAGAACTTATTTATTTGGGTGTCTTGAATTTAATTTAAAACGTTTTTATCAGCTTCCATTTCTGAAAAAACCTTTAAAAGAGATAAAAATGATTTAAAAAATTTCTTCATTTTTGGCTAAACCTTGAAAATTTTAAATCAAGCTTTTAAACTTATTATCAACTTTTCTCAAGATCGCTAGAATTTTTTTCTGTGAAAAAAGTAATAGAATTTGTTTCCGTTACCCCATTTAGAAATATACGGGAGTTTTAACGACTTTTAAAAAAGTGTTTAACCTAATTCAATATTAGATATCTTTTAAAGCAAACATCAAATCGTTTTGCAGATTTGTTGAATGAAATGATTTTTTTTAAATTTTCTTCAGTTATGTCAATTATACTAGTTATGATAGTTATCTTATCATATGTTGTTTTTATTTTCAAAATAGCTTAACTGAATTTTAAGAATCATTTTTCAGTTTTACCGATATTCTTCAAGTCAGACTTTTCAATTTTTTTGTTATAGTTTTGATAAGTTTGGCTTTGTTTTTAAATCCTGAATTTTTGTATTTTGAAAATAATAATCTTCTTGAAATAATAATCTATAAGAAAAACATAATTTCTACATTTTGTCCTTAGACCCAATATTTCCGAAGACGATAACAAAATACAGAGATTAAAATTTTAAACTCAAAAACTCGCTCAAAAAAAAAATATTTTATTATTCCCGGGATTTGAAGCCCGATGGGTTTATTCATCTCAATTCAAAACATTTAAAATATTTCACTGTTTTAATTATTTCAAATCATCTTTCTTGAATCGATTAGGTAAATTCTTTTTCAAATAATTTTTGGAAAGTTTGAAAAATGATTTGAATTAGTAGCTGTCAAGCAAGTTTTAATTGGCAATGAAGCAAATTAGTGATTTCACTATGAATCGACTGTTTAGGTTAATTTTTTTTAAGGATTTTAACGGCTTTCAGACTTGATTTTTTTAATTAAAAACGACTGTTTTTTACTACAGTCGTTTTACATTGAAAAAATCCGAGAATGACAGTCCTTTAAAATTCCTAGAAAGAAAATGGTTATAGAATAACAATTTGCTTGTTTGTTGCGCATTTTTGGTATTGTTATTATTTCGAGGTGACTTTCAATTTCGAACCCTCCCCATGGACGGGTCCTTCGCACGGGCCTGGCTGGCAATGCATATTTTGGTGATCGAATGAACATATGTTTCGTTTCGGAGAGATTCAGGGAGAGTAGGTTGGAGGTTAAATATTGTTTTAGCAGCGAAATATCGTGCTGCATATGTACACGTATCACATTACAATTTCCGCAGCGGTAGAAGAGTGAGGTATCGTCAGCAAATAAACGAAGCTTCCCGTGGAGGTGCAAATTTGCCAAATCATTGATGAACAATAGGAAAAGTATAGGACCTAGGTTGCTACCTTGGGGCACTCCTGTAGCAATACGCCCAATGGAACTACCCGCACCGTCAACAGTTGGATATGTATTCGGTTGGATAAATAACTTGATATTATATCATTGGCGGTTCCTTTTATTCCCAGGTAGTATAATTTTAGCACAAGTATACCATGATCAATGGAATCGAACGCTTTTTTCAAGTCGATGAATAGTGCCCCAACAAGTTCCTTTTTGTCCAAAGAGTCATATATATCCTGAATCAACTCATGAGATGCAGTTTGAGTACTGGCACCTTGCCAGAATCCGTATTGGCAAGAAAAGATAAGGTCGTATCTTTTTGTGAACGCGTCGATCCGATTAACTATCTATTTTTCGAGTATTTTAACTAGAACAGATAAACGGGAAATTGGCCTGTAGTTGTTTACATCAGTTGGAAAAATAAAAATGGATTTCTGTCTGTCTGTCTGTTCCCTATAGACTCGGAAACTACTGGGGGTATTGGTGGCCGAGGAAGGTTCTTATTATGGTTTGAGACTCCTCCCTCTCACTGAAAGGAGGGAGGGGTTCTCCCAAACAAAAAAAAAACAAATGTTTGCATAACCCGAGAACCATTCAAACAAATGGTACCAAATTTGGCATGGAAGGGTATTTAGCTACGAAAAATATTTCTATGAATATTTGGTACCCGTCCTTTTTTTCCAGTGGAGAGATATTAAAAGGGGAGGGGGCTACAGTTTTGTTTTCATAACTCTATAATGAGTCAAGCAAATGGATCCAGATTTGGCATATGAGATTATTTGAGTTTCAGTGGGAGAAAGAAAGCAGGGCGCGGGGGAGCTAAAATACAATTTTCATGTAATAAATCGATAACTTTTTGAGCAAATGGAACCAGATTGGCGTAAGAATGTATTAGCATGTGGGAAAAGATTCGATGACTTTTGAGACTTCTCCTGACTTGCAATGGGAGCATAGCAAGGAGCCCATACAATTTTCCGCAATGTTATATAACTGATCAAGCAAGGGGAATCAAATTTGGAATGTGAAGGTATTTGGGAGAACGAAATGTTTCCAAGGTGATTTTATCCTTCTCACATTCCATTGAAGAATCAGAAAGCGGAAGGGGGGGTCTCATACAATTGTTTGCCTAACAGGAGTGATCAAGCAAATTGAACTGAATGATATAGGATGGGATGATATTTGGACACGGAAAAAGACTCTATGGCAGTTTGAGACCCCTCCTTAATCCAAGCTAACAAATAGGAAGAGGGTAGGCGGCCACCACAGTTTTCCATAATTAAACGATCGAGAAAGAACGAATTTGGTGTGGATTTATATTACGATATATTTCTATAATTTCTAAGACCCTTCCATTCTTCCATTGAGTGAGATGGAAACCTCCAGTGAGGGGAAGAATGATTCGATTAAATGTTAAGCAAAAAGGGCCAAATTTGTCATAGGAAAGTATATGAAAAAAAAATTTTAGACTCCTCCTTTCTTTCCAGTGGGCACCTAGAAAAGGGAAAGTGGTGCTCCCTGTTTTTAATAACACGAGAAATGGTTGAGAAAATTTTGCATAGAAGGGATTGATGTACGAGAAATATTTTGTCGATTATTTAAAAGGGGCCCTCTCATAATTTTTTTTTCATGACTTGGAAACTGATCAAGTAAATAGAACCGAATTTAGTAAGGGGAGGAATTTTATACAAGTAAAACATTTATTTTGGCGGAATTCGGGAACTTTTGGGTAAATATATACAGAGTCTTAATTTTAAATACTAAATAATGTTTGGAAAACAACTTTTATGTCAGTTATGAGAACAGAAAAGAATATTAAAGAACATAAGAATTATTCTCTTTTGTATTGCAATTCGAAACTAAAGTTGCAACTTTCATGTCAAGGGGTTGATCATGATGTTGAGGTATAAATATAAAACTATGAAGAAACAAACTTAAATTTAACCCGTCATTTCAAGATGTTTTATTTTTCCTTCAAAATTATTTTTTACAGTTGGAAATGATGAGTACATAAAGAAAAAAAAATTAAAATAAAATACAATTTTTGACTTTTTCCATACATTATTGTTGCAAATTTGTTCTTTTATGAAACGAAGGGTTAAATTATTATTGAATTTTTCATCATTTTTTTCAGCATGTATCCAGCTAAAACATTGGAAAAATCCAGGCATTTAATTCCAAAACATCGACCAAAAATCCGGGCAATATCCGGGTAAATTTGGTTAGAACCAGGTCCTACCAGCTTTCGAGAAATTTTGGCGACAGAACACTAGCGCCAAAATAGATTTTACGGACTGAGATCCAAGCTCAAATTGTGTAATCTGTTACACACACTACTGCATAAAAATCAAAGCAGCTCGCGTTTACTTTTTTGTTTACATCCCAGTTCTCTTTGTTTACATCACAGCACAGCGGTCAAAGTTGCAAAAAAATGTGAATTTTTTCATAGTTGTTTAAATGTGTTGAATATCTATGTAACTGGATTGAACATTATGACCTTGTGGAATATATGACAGCAGTTGTTTTAATTTTTAATATATTTATTTGAAACATTTATTTGCCCCGTATAAATAAAACATTGATTCTGTACGAGACCCTTGTTTCAAAATTCATTCAATCAAAACTTGGCTGTTTAACAAATTTGAGAAAATGAACTTGAAAATTATTCGAGTAGTGTCTTATTTTACATAAATTTGGTATGAGACATCCTTCCCTGTTTCACAAAGTGACATGGGTTATTCAAAACAATAAATCATCTATTACGTCAAATGTTCAAGTTTAATGAATTACAGTAAAAATGTAACAATTGTAAAAACCTGGGTAACTGGGCAGGTCAATCAGGTTGTTTGGCTTGCAAGATTCTTTCCTCCTCTGATCCTATATCGGAAATTCCGTCTGCTGTACAGCTGTAATTCGATTTGGTTTGGATTTGAAACATAAATTTATACACTTTCAACTTATCAACTTACCGGAGGAATAGAAAATTCCATTTTTCTCGAATTCTGCTTAAATGTGTCACACTGGCAAACGATCGAGTTCGGTGTTGGCTGGTTCCTCGCAAGAACGGGTAGCCAAAATTAATGATCCATCTGTCTGATTGGTTCTTCTTGAATTTTCCATAAGCCGTTCCATCGGATGCTAAGCTGAAATTAAATTCGTTGATAACACATTCCTGAATCTCCTTCTTGCATCCTGATTTGGATTCAGAATCAAATTTCGTTCACTTTTAGTTTGTTAACTTACCGGTGTAGCGAATTTCCTTGAATTTTGATGAATGCTAGGGGAAATCCGTTCCGCTGGCAAACGATCAGGGTCAGGGTTGACTGGAAACGGCCAGTTGCAACAAAATGTTCATCAAAAGTGGGAAAGAATAA
Organism: Uranotaenia lowii; assembly: GCF_029784155.1. NCBI lineage: Eukaryota > Metazoa > Arthropoda > Insecta > Diptera > Culicidae > Uranotaenia > Uranotaenia lowii. The sequence continues at coordinate 74,756,070 of NC_073693.1, read as the reverse complement.
CAATTCACCCATAGTGCAAAATGATTAGCGTGAACAATGTAAACAAAAATCTTGTTTGGGAAAAGTAACGTTTGTTTTCAATGTATTAGTGAGAGGTGCAATCGTCAAGTGCAAAGCTTGGATCCTATCTTGTGAGTGGCAGCACCATATGCATTGTGTTGTTGTCTCCGAAGATTCGTTCGTGAAATAATATGCCCGATCATCTTGATAGTTAGGGATCTTTGTTAGAACCCAGGAATTACACAACACAAACAAAAAAAATAAATTGAAAAATTTTGTTTTTCATCAGCAGTTTTAAAATCGTATTTTAGGCTTTCATTAAACTTTTCATGATAATTTTTATAAAACTTGCTCAAAAAATTTCGTTTTTGATGCATAAAAAAATTTTTTTACAACACAATTTTATTTTTTTGTTTGTTTTGGTAAATACAGTGAATAAATCCGGGCATAATTCAGGCTTTTTCAAAGGCAATCGTTTTACCTTGAAAATTGCCTGCTTTATTACTTCTTATATCTCTTCCAGTGTATTCCGGCGTCACGTGATGCAATTTAGATGTTTTGATAAAAGTACAAAAAATTAAAAAAAAATCAATTTCCTTATATGTATGTATGTATTTAGTATTTTTAATATTCAGCTCCTAAAAGGTAAGCCGATAAATGTCTGGTGATGCAAGGAAATGAGTTCCATGAAAATGCTTATCAGTGCAAAAACGAGCTATCTGCATATGATTTTATTTCTTTTGGCTTTTTCACGAACAAACTCTCAGACGAAAAAAAATATATCAGAAAAAAGGTACGCACCATCTTGAAATGCCGAGAGCGTTAATATTGCACATTCAGGATTAGATTTCGAGGAAGAAACTCTTTGAGCCAACACTCTCGTTGCTCGGCGCTGCCAACATTTCCTCACCTGGGGTTGGGAGGTTCACGAAAAGAAGAACACCACTCGATGAAAGTGATGATAATGATGCTAACGAATTTTGTACTTCTTCGACGAACGCAAAAATAATACCTCGGGATCTATAGAGTCCCGGTCATGTTCGGGAAGACGGAAGACGGTTTAAGGCTGTCTGGAAGTGGTTGGAGGAATAATCAGCACCGGGAGCAAAATATCTCATTTCAGGCTGATTAGCGAAAGGTTTCTTATCTGGCCCCAACTCCATCAACAAGCAGCAAGCAAAACGGTGCCGTTGTTTGATCCGGACAACCCGAGACATCAAATCAGTTAATCAGATAAGGATCCTTGAGCAGATGCTGGGAATCGCTGAAATCATGTTTCACCCGATGGAAGTGGAATCATATTTAATGTCAAACTTTGCTGATGAAATGATAGAATAAACTTTTATCGAGTAATTTGCATTCTTCAAAAAACTTTATATCCTTTAAAAAACAAAAATGTATATAAAATGTGCACAACTCTATTTTTTTGAATACTTTCTACACAAACAATCAAGATTTTTAACGATGTAGATTATCCCATAATTTAAAACATCGCTTCCGCTGGTTTGAACCACCAAATCGAATCCCGCGGGCGAACGGGAAGCACATCATGCAAAATTTATTTCCGCATTTCTTCCGGAAATTTATGGCGCTTTGCCCACAAACGGCATTGCCGTCTTTTTGTGTGCAACATCGTGTCGATACCCTAGGGTCCCCTCAAGGAAAGTTGCTGGTAGGAAGAAAAAGAAACGCTAGTGCAGTTGCAATGCTATACAAATATCTACATGTGATAAGAATCTTCAATTGCCGACGAGCGACGGTGCTTCATAAGTATTAAGTAGAAGTAGCTATGATTATCCTTCCAGTTGGTCTTACTAGTGAATGGAGAAGTGTGTAGGTCTTAAGAAGGGTGAAAAGGTGTGTGGGAGGATTTGTGACGAGAAGAATGATTCCTTATAGAATTGTAGTATGAGAACCTTCTTTGCGCTTTCCCGCCGGCTGCATTCTTCTGAATCGGAGAAGGATCATCAAATAGTGCAACATTATTACCGCATAGAGACAGAAACGGGAAAGAGTTTGAGCTTTTGTAGAGCTACCATTAGCCGGTAGGTAGTTCTTGTGTGAACTTTCTTTCGTTGTAATTCAACTCCCTGACTGCCTACCTGTTGGCGTTAGGGTGAGTTTTTGATAAAAAAAAAACTTTAACTTTTTATAATATGCTTTTATCTAAAGTATTTAAATAAAAGATTGTTGAGGAATTTCGAAAGAAGTGGTTTCATGTTCTTCTCTATTTGTTTAAAAAAAATAATAATGCTAATGAATTCTCCTATACTGCACTTCTTCTTGTATGACAATAATGCAAGTAAATGTGTCCCATTGCACTTCATCCTTATTGAATAGAATACATCATGATTAAGCATCCAAGCATCTTTTTTTTATCTATTTTTAAAACTTTATTGGGGGCGTCAACAGCTTAGAGGGTAAACTACAGAAGGTTTTCGTTTTGAGTGGTTTTTTATTTGGATTTCTTTCAAAAAGTTGAAATTTGCTATCAATTTTAAGTTTTTAAGTAATAACATCTGGAGAATATGATAAAGTATATTCTCAAACTTTAACTTATACTTATACTTATACTTATACTTATACTTATACTTATACTTATACTTATACTTATACTTATACTTATACTTATACTTATACTTATACTTATACTTATACTTATACTTATACTTATACTTATACTTATACTTATACTTATACTTATACTTATACTTATACTTATACTTATACTTATACTTATACTTATACTTATACTTATACTTATACTTATACTTATACTTATACTTATACTTATACTTATACTTATACTTATACTTATACTTATACTTATACTTATACTTATACTTATACTTATACTTATACTTATACTTATACTTATACTTATACTTATACTTATACTTATACTTATACTTATACTTATACTTATACTTATACTTATACTTATACTTATACTTATACTTATACTTATACTTATACTTATACTTATACTTATACTTATACTTATACTTATACTTATACTTATACTTATACTTATACTTATACTTATACTTATACTTATACTTATACTTATACTTATACTTATACTTATACTTATACTTATACTTATACTTATACTTATACTTATACTTATACTTATACTTATACTTATACTTATACTTATACTTATACTTATACTTATACTTATACTTATACTTATACTTATACTTATACTTATACTTATACTTATACTTATACTTATACTTATACTTATACTTATACTTATACTTATACTTATACTTATACTTATACTTATACTTATACTTATACTTATACTTATACTTATACTTATACTTATACTTATACTTATACTTATACTTATACTTATACTTATACTTATACTTATACTTATACTTATACTTATACTTATACTTATACTTATACTTATACTTATACTTATACTTATACTTATACTTATACTTATACTTATACTTATACTTATACTTATACTTATACTTATACTTATACTTATACTTATACTTATACTTATACTTATACTTATACTTATACTTATACTTATACTTATACTTATACTTATACTTATACTTATACTTATACTTATACTTATACTTATACTTATACTTATACTTATACTTATACTTATACTTATACTTATACTTATACTTATACTTATACTTATACTTATACTTATACTTATTTTTTTTTTTTTTTTTTTTTTTTTTTTTTTTTTTTTTTTGTGATGGTCCCACAGGTCCATTTGGGTCCTTCCTCCACCCCATACGCCTCTTTAGAAGTGGGAGGGACAGGTTATCCTTTGGATAATTGTGTTAACATATTTATGTCTTTTCTGTACATCTTGGTTGTCTTTCAACTCCCGCGTATGTCCATCACTGTACAGATTCTCTGTCTGATATCACATGACATTTCCATCACATTTTTATAATTCGTACATATTTTAAATGTTGTGCTTTACGTAGTGTACTGTCATTTTCTTAAAGCTGACTATGTTTGTGCAGTCCTTAATGCATTGTGGTAAGCTGTTGTACATTTTCAAACCATTGTAGAAAATAGATCTTTTTGTCATTTCTTTCCTTGCAGTTGGTAATCTAAAATCTCGTGCTCTTCTTGTATTATGGCTATGTATGGCATTCCCGTACTGTAAATCCTCAGTTAAGTATGACGGTAACATTCCGTTTTTGATTTTATGCACGAACATTAAGCTATTGTAGGCAATCCTTTGCTTGACTGATAGCCATTGTAGCATGTCCAGCATAACAGCACTTGGAGTGTAGCGATTACAACGTATTACAATTCTCATTATTTTGTTCTGGATCCTCTGTAGTCGCTTGATTTGCGAGTCTGAAGCGTGAAGTAAAATTGTGGAACAGTAATCAAAATGCGGCATAATAACTGACTTCACATAAATAATTTTTGACCAAAAAGTCAAAAATCTGTTTATTCGGCAAAGAACACCATATTTAATTGCTATTTTCTTGATAGTGTAGTCTACATGATCAATGAAGTTAAGCTTTTCATCGACTTGAATTCCAAGATATTTTGTCTGGCACACTCTTTCAATTATACATCCATCAATCAGTAAGCTTGGACAATCAACAATTTTGCGATTTCCAATTATCATCCAGTTGGTTTTGTCGAGATTCAGACACAATTTTCTTTGTTTCAAAAACTCGGTAATGTTTTCTAAATCAGCATTTGCTTTTTGCATCACAAGGTCCAAGTTATCACCAGTCCAATAGGACACTGAATCATCTGCAAACAATTTAAGGTGACCGCCTCGCAAACACATTTTCAAGTCGTTGATGTATAGAATAAACAAAATTGGTCCCAAGACACTGCCTTGAGGAACTCCCAATTTATTCTCTCTGTACTGCGAGTACGCAGAACCAAACTTAGTCCTTTGCATCCTTTTACCTAAATAACTTTGAAACCACTTTAAGGCTGTGCCGTTTATCCCAATTCTTACTAAAACTTCCAATAGCTTCATTCGATCAATTGTTTCGAACGCTCTTTTAAAATCAAGGAATACAGCGACTGTGTAGTTGCCCTTTTCAATGTTACCTTTCCAGTTACGTAACAACAAATTTACTGCAGTCTCCGTCGAATGTTTCTTCCTGAATCCAGACTGTTCGTCGATCAAAATATCTCCTGACTCAATAAAAGATACCAATTGTCGTTTCACTGCTAATTCTAGCACTTTTTCTTGCAACTCTAACATGTTTATCGGTCGGTATAAGGTTGCTTCACGCGTATTCTTCTGTTTTTGCACAGGGATAACAGTCGAAAACTTCCATGTATCTGGCATGATACCTGATTGCAGACTCGTGTTTATAATTTCGATCAACTGGCTAGCTAATACTGTTAGCGAATCTTTGAAAACTTTCAATGAGACGTTATCAATGCCCGCTGTGGGTTTCATGTTGTTCACAATTTCCCAAAACTCTTGAAAAGAAACATTTTCAAAAGAGCTTAAACTTCCACAATTATAATTTATCTGACTTAATCCGACATTTGAACCAGCTGCAATGCTATCATGGATTTCCATGACACTATCAATGAAATAGTTGTTAAACTTTTCAGCAATATCGGATTCATTTGTATATTCAGCACCATCGAAACAAACTGACTCAACTTTGACACCATTTGGATTGGCCAAACGTTTTATAGATTTCCATAGAAGTTTACCATTATTCTTGTTTCTTTCAAGTTCATTTTGAACTGAGATATTTTTAGCTTCCTTAATTTTTTGTGAATATTCGTTTCGAGCCATTTTATATTTGAGCCAACGCCTCTCACATTTCTGACTTAGAAACTGTTTGTATAAGTTATCTCGTTTTGTTTTCAATTGTCGAAGATCTCCATGGTACCAATGATTTACTAATTTTTTATTGATGCTTTTTTCATTCACAAGTGCCTTGACACTGTCTCTGAGTAGAAAATCAAAACGATTAACCAATTCGTTAAAATCTGAACAAACCAGTGAGGGCAAGCTTGACTCAATAATCTGACATAATTCGTTTCTATTGTACCGACTCCAATCATTTACCATTTGAGTATTTATAACTTCTGCATTTTCTAATCTCAGGCCGACAAAAACACTAACTGACTCATGATCTGATATACGTAAATCCGATAGAATAGTTGTCTCTGCGCTTTCAATATTAGTAAATACTAAATCGATTCTAGTACTGGAAGAAACCGTTATTCGAGTATCTTGGGATACAACTTGTCGAAAACCACTAGCGTCCATAACTCTTTTCAATTCCCTGCACTCGGCTTTACAATTGAAATTGATATTAAAATCTCCACAAAAAATATTATCAATATCGTCGTGCACACACTCACTCAACCAGAGATTTTCCAGAATGTCTATAAAACGAGCATCACTAGCGCTAGGTGAATGATAAATTCCACCAACGATGATACTTTTCCTTTCATCTCTCAATTTTAATGTCAGTATCCAGTTCATTTCTAGGTAAGCATTCAATAAAATGTCTACCTTAAATACATTTTGTACATAGATAGTAACTCCTCCTGTATGTTTCGAATGCGAGAAACAATTGAACATTGTGTAACCAATTAAGTTAAAAGTGTTCGGATTCACTTCTTCTGTAAGATGAACTTATACTTATACTTATACTTATACTTATACTTATACTTATACTTATACTTATACTTATACTTATACTTATACTTATACTTATACTTATACTTATACTTATACTTATACTTATACTTATACTTATACTTATACTTATACTTATACTTATACTTATACTTATACTTATACTTATACTTATACTTATACTTATACTTATACTTATACTTATACTTATACTTATACTTATACTTATACTTATACTTATACTTATACTTATACTTATACTTATACTTATACTTATACTTATACTTATACTTATACTTATACTTATACTTATACTTATACTTATACTTATACTTATACTTATACTTATACTTATACTTATACTTATACTTATACTTATACTTATACTTATACTTATACTTATACTTATACTTATACTTATACTTATACTTATACTTATACTTATACTTATACTTATACTTATACTTATACTTATACTTATACTTATACTTATACTTATACTTATACTTATACTTATACTTATACTTATACTTATACTTATACTTATACTTATACTTATACTTATACTTATACTTATACTTATACTTATACTTATACTTATACTTATACTTATACTTATACTTATACTTATACTTATACTTATACTTATACTTATACTTATACTTATACTTATACTTATACTTATACTTATACTTATACTTATACTTATACTTATACTTATACTTATACTTATACTTATACTTATACTTATACTTATACTTATACTTATACTTATACTTATACTTATACTTATACTTATACTTATACTTATACTTATACTTATACTTATACTTATACTTATACTTATACTTATACTTATACTTATACTTATACTTATACTTATACTTATACTTATACTTATACTTATACTTATACTTATACTTATACTTATACTTATACTTATACTTATACTTATACTTATACTTATACTTATACTTATACTTATACTTATACTTATACTTATACTTATACTTATACTTATACTTATACTTATACTTATACTTATACTTATACTTATACTTATACTTATACTTATACTTATACTTATACTTATACTTATACTTATACTTATACTTATACTTATACTTATACTTATACTTATACTTATACTTATACTTATACTTATACTTATACTTATACTTATACTTATACTTATACTTATACTTATACTTATACTTATACTTATACTTATACTTATACTTATACTTATACTTATACTTATACTTATACTTATACTTATACTTATACTTATACTTATACTTATACTTATACTTATACTTATACTTATACTTATACTTATACTTATACTTATACTTATACCTATACTTATACTTATACTTATACTTACAAGTTAGCCTACGAAACTTGTGTAAAATTTCCAATGATCGTTTTGAATCAATTTTTGTTTTTAGCTGGACTACCAGATGTCTCCAAACACATCAAAGAGAACTGTCAAAACCAAACTAAGAAAAAAAAAAAAACAAATTTTGGTCAGTTTTGAACTGGTCGGACCGAAAAAAGTGACCAAATTGTGTCTATGTAGAACGAATAAAGTAACTTTGAAGTACAAAAAATGTGAAGAAATAGATTTTGAAGCAACTAAAATAGTCAGCCAAAGATAATTCTGTAGTTATCAAGTTTACTAAAGATGATTTTTGATCTGCCAAGTGTTAAATATTCATTAGATTACAAATTTATTCCTTTAAGTATCATGAAAAACGAATTTAAGTCCACCGTCTTCGGTAATTCTTCGGCTTTTTGGCAAAGAAGCCAGTTATCAAACGCGCTTTTTTCTTCTCTACGGTATCTTGAACTTGGTCAGCAGCTCGTTTTTGTGAAGACTGCTGTTTCCTAACAGCAGGGTTGTTAGCGATTTTTCATTTTTGAATTCCAAAGTTTTTCTCGGTTTTCCCAGGTTTTTTCCCGGTTATAAATGATGATTTTCCGATATTTTTTAAACTCGTTTTTGATTTAAAATCATGGCGAATAAAAAAAATTATATAAAAGGCTTCAAATTTCTAATAATTGTATCTCAAAACTTGTTAACCGATTAGAAATCATGGCAAACACTCCGGCGTCTTGTAAAACGTAGTCTTTTTGTTTCAAATTTACAGGCTTTCATGATTTTTTTTAAAACAAATCCAACGAACTGGGCATATTGGTTTGCTCCACAATTTCTACAATTTTGCAAAAAAAAGTCCGGTTAAAAAAAACTTAACTCAGAAAACTTCGAACTGATGCATCAAATGGTGTCAGGTGGATTTTTATCGAATACAGTTGAATTTCTAAATCACTTTAATTCATTTGTATGTTGCTGACTCTCTATAAAAGAGAACCTGGTTAAGTTAGAAACCTCTTTAAGGGAGGAAAAAAGTTCAGTTTTGTGTTTAATTTTGTCGTTAATAGTTTCATTATAAAATTAATATCATATGAGTTATGCTTGTAAGTGTAGCACACTTGCGGAGACCGAAAAAATGAGATAACTCGTATTTCTCCGGAATTAGTTAAAAAAGTGATAACATAAACGCTTATTTTACTAATGAACGAAAATAAGCGATTATGAGATAAATCTATATCGAGACTCTCAAAGATACTCTTAAATTTTAAAATAATTCTATAAATATTTTTGAAACTTCGTGAAAAAAAATCAAAAAATGTCAATTTTTCTGGTGAGATGCCGAAATTCCCGGTTTTTTTTCCCGGTTTCTCAGTGACGTGATCAAATTCCAAAGTTTTTCCCGGTTTTCCCAGTTCGCTAGCAACCCTGTAACAGTCGAAACTTCCTCTTGCATCGCTTGAGCTAGCTCGACTTCTGCCATATTACGGATTTCTATGGCTTTTTTTAGTCGTGTGTTTGCTTCCAAAAAAATCTCAAGAATATAAAAATATCAAAGATATTCTATTTGGGTACACAGCAAGAAAAATTCGTGTAATTTTAGATTGAAAACGATGCACGAAAACGGAACATCGTTTTCGATCTAAAATTCTATTGAGGCGTGTAAATTTAGATCGAAAACGATGCACGATAATGGATCGGATTATCGTCGTGTAAAAATACACAACGATGTAAAATTTTTGAATTTTTGTTCAGGATATTTTTAGTTTTGATTAAATATTCAGGTTTTGGATGTCATGAGGCCATTAAAAACAATGAACACTTTTATGAAACATTTTCATTGAACAGCTTGAGGATAAATTTATGAAAATTCAATAACAATCACCGAACAGCGCAAGGCTGGAACATTGTTGAACTCGAAGATGACCATCCTGGTGATACTTTACAGGTCAGTGTCACCAGTACGAAATTGTTTAGGGTTCAATTCCGGACAACCATTCTGGATCTGGGACACTACAAACAAAGAAAAACCAATCATTTTCAAAATCTTTGAAATTTCATTTCTTAATTTCATTCTTTCTTAGTTAAGTATTTACCTTAACCTGTGCCTTAACTTCATCCGTTCAGGATTTCGTGTGCATTGATTTCCTGGGATTAGATTTTCTCTAGCTTCTCCATTCTTTACACTATCGCGAACTGCTACTACTTTTGGCTGTTCGAACAATAACAACACCATCCTGAGTCAAAATGCTGCGAAAACAGTTGATCTGTCATGTTTTTTAATTTCTTTAGATGTATTTTTAGATGATAACTTTATTTTTAGATCAGGAAATGTAAAGTTACACAAAAAGAACTTAATTTTAAGCTAAGCATTTAAAAATGAATTAAAAAGAGTTTAAAATTACATCTTTTTTCAACTACACTCGGAAAAAAATAGATCGCTCTCATTTTAGATTCCGTATACTTTTAGAAATTTTTTGCTGTGTACAATTTTCCAACAACGATGTTTTCAGGTGGAAGAAGGTTCTCAACGTTATCAAAAATATCCTGTGTAGTATCGCATCGGCAGGCCAAACATCCTCTTTGCACACTCTGGTTACTATAGTAAGGAATAACCTCTCGAGTTCTGAATATATTAGGTGAATGAGTGGTTCTTCTCTTTGGAAGAATCCTGTTCGCTACGAAAGCTCCCAGCCGCAGCGAGAGATTCCCAACATGCGACGCCGATGACCAGCAACGACGCCCGGAGCACTCACGAGAGGAGAAGAGTGCCACACAGACGCGAGAGTACGGCGCCGAGAGAACGAGGAGGCTGCTCTCGCTGAAAGTAAGAACGTGCGCGACGCGCCTAGCAGTTTCTAGGCGTTTCCATCTGGCGCAAGCACGTGGTCCTGTGTTTGCGTGACAGCCTATTTAAGGGTGCATTCTCAATGCGCCTTGAGTTAGTTCCATTTTATCAGCAGTGTAGTTAAGTTGTGAATAGTAGTGAAGAGAAAATAAACGTGACAAGAGACAAAGCTGGATATTTTTATTGGTGTTCCTGCCTTTCTCGTCTTGGAGTTTTATTCTCTGCTCTGTTCCACTGCTTGGATCTCCGGTAGTGATTGGTGACGCAAACCCGGTTCTTGTCAGAACCAAACCAAGAGTTTAGTCTTACCGCGTCCAGACCGATACTACCGATCCAGTCTACCGTGTCTAGTGAAGAGAAGGCTCTCTTCAGACACGTGCATCTCGGTGCGCTGTTCGCACATCGCTTGCCAGTCCGGAAACTATCAGTCCACTAGCAGATCCACCCCGTGTGAGTCACACGTTAATAAACAAATCCTATACAAAAAAATCCTTTAATTTGGACCAACCCAAACATAGGGGAAATAAATGCGGATTTTCAAATCAATTTTCGCCTCATGTCAATATTAACGTGCGCAAATCAAATTACTCTTTCATTGGTTTATTTTCAGTGAAAAATGTGACTTTTGGTGATAAAAGTGACCATTTTTCGGAAAATAGTGACTTTAGTGACCAAATGATGAAAAAAGTGACTTTTTAGTGACTGACCCAGAAAAGTGACCAAGCCACTAAAAAGTGACTCGCTACCAGCCCTGCGTAACGTTTCGGGTTACTCTGGAGGACATCTGATGATGGATGAAGAAAGGTAACCCGAAACGTCACATAAATTAAAAAAAAAGTGTTTCACTAATCGAAAAAGCAACAAGTAAAAACCGTATAAAATAAAGGAAGTAAAATTCTGTCCAGTCAAAAGTTACTTTAATTATTTAATTAATTAATATGAGTTCATATACAGTTACGCCTTCTCGAAAACTGGGCCCTGGAAAATTTGATTTGTAACTTTTGAACAGCGCCATAGATGGCATTATTTCAAGGCAATTTTCAACGTATTTTTTGGATGTCAGCAATTGAAGTTTTACACACTTTGTTTTGAAGATTTTTTGTTCCAGTTTGTACGTCTGTTCTCTGTGACAGACAGTAAATGTTTGTGTATTTTATTTGTTTTACTTTAATTTGAAGTAACTGTTAAAAAATTGATAATTTTTCTCGCTATACATACTATCTGAATTTTTATTTCAAAAGCTTATTTTTATACTACACATACTCATACTCTCACTCAGGATTGGTCGATCTTGAATCGATTTTTGCAAGATCGACCTTTTAAACTGAAATTTCCGATTTTTGGATCGGTTCTTGAGACTTGGAAAATCGATTAAATCGGTTTATTTTCGATCCGATCATTCGATCTTCAGAAGTATTTTTTCAACTTTTTTCGGGAGATTTTCAGATTCAGTCTCATACAGAATATTTATACCTGCAGCATCCGAAAGGCTTCTTTCCATTAAAAATGCTACCATGCTACTAATATAATCGAGATCAGCTTAACAGATAGTGTTTTTGCCTTAACCAAACAATTGGGTCATTTCTATACCACTAGCATTACCCAAATTGAAATCTTTTTGGCAATATTTTTTAATTAATAAATACAGTGAACGAAATAAGAATAGCACCACTATGTATTTTGCTTGTTAAAATATGAATGATTGAAATTTACGAAAATTTTCTTCCACAGTTTGTTCTGAATTGCTTAACGGATAAATCAAGCATAAGTTTACTTTTTTTGGTCGTAGCAATTGGCGTTAAGGACAAAAAATGTGAAAAAAGGGTGAGAAATAAGAATAGAACCACTTGAGTTTTTCAACAAAAACAAGATTATTTTTAAAAATTAACTGTGTAAAAGTGAATAATAATGCTTCTACGAATTATTTGAATAGATAACTGCATTTAAAGGAGTTTTCCAGAATTCCAAATGTTTTCAAAGGTTTTAAAAGAGGGTTTTAAGAGATGCTCCTCTAGCGTTAAGAAATTTGATATTTAAGCTGTAACTCTTTACCAAGCTACTTACTTTCTTCATTAAAATGACGTGAAATGATGAAACAAACATTCCCGATTAATTTTGAATCAGTAAAAAATAGGTTGGAAATCAAAATCTTTGATTTTGTTCAGTAAACCACACTTTTTCCAGTTTCAAGTCGTAGATGGCAGCACTATCTTGCAGTTAAAACCAAACTTAATCTCAATCTTGATTCTCCAGGTTTATTTAGGCCCATATTCATCATTTTGAGGTGTTTTCCCATCACAATTTTGTGGAAACTCACTCTGCAGATAGCTTTTCCGGATTTGCAAAATAATCACCAGCACAAAAATATACAACCGCCAAAATTCCTGCTCATCTCAACTTCCGATTCAATTGCAAATCATACTAATAATACTGCTAGCCGTCTGGTTCATCAAGCTCCATCGCAAAGTATAAATTTATTCTGATAATCGGTCACAAGAATTCACTTTTAGTGACCTTGATGCAATTCTAATTTTTTGGGACTTAGTGATCTTAGAATTTCCAAAGCGTTTACACGGTACATGTATTTATTTCTTGACCAAAATCATCCAGCACTCCCTAATTAATCCCGGATATTCGAAAATGGGCATGAATTTGGATAAATGGCAAGATAGTGCTGCCATCTATGACCTAAAACTAGAGAAATAGTGTTTGACTTTTAAAAAACATTAGTATTTTTTAACTCCAACCTGCTTTTTGGATTCAAACTCAGCCTCAAATCTATGTTTCATCATTTTGCATCATACTTATGAATATTAATGAAGAAATCAAGCAGTTTGATAAAGTTTTATAGTTCAAATATCAAATTCCTTAACGCTAGAGGAGCATCTCTTAAAACCCCCTTTTAATACCTTTGAAAACCTTTGGAATTAAGGAAAACTCCTTAAAATGCAGTTATCTATTCAAATAATTCGTAGAAGCATTATTCTTCACTTTTACACAGTAAATTTTTAAAAATAATCATGTTTTTGTTAAAAAACTCAAGTGGTTCTATTCTTATTTCGCACCCTTTTTTCACATTTTTGGTCCTCAACGCCAATTGCTACGTTCGAAAAAAGTAAACTTATGCTTGGTTTATCCGTTAAGCAATTCAGAACAAACTGTGGAAGAAAATTTTCGTAAATTTCAATCATTCATATTTTAACAAGCAAAATACATAGTGGTGCTATTCTTATTTCGCTCACTGTAGCTACGTATTTTGTCATGCGGAAAAAAAATTAAGTTTCATAGGAGCTTCTCGACATAATCCCTTTTTAATGGCAAGGTTGCTTTCTTGAGGATTATTCAACGAATTAATTAATGTCATAACTTATTTAAAAATAGTTATTTTGAATAAAAATATTTATTTATACAATAAGATGCAAAGGTCGGTATAGTAGAACAGTACAAATTTTCAACATAGTTTTTTTTTGTGCAAAAAGCAGGCCTTTTTCAAAACCGAACTTTTGTAATACAAAACAACTATTTTAGTGTGGAGTTACAAAAAATGCTTTTGAAACTGATTTGATAATTGACATCAGATTTTAAAATAAGAAAACAGCACAAGCTAATATGCGTGTCTAGGAGCTTGGCAAAAAAAAAAACAAAAAGCCTGATAAGCATTATATTTAGCCATAGAGTAATTTTAATTCATTCGTAATTATTCAATCCTATCTATTTGAATTGAGTATTTAGCTAGAAGAGTTTAAGACAAAGAATGTGTTGAGTTAGAAATCTTAACACATTTTTCTATAAGCCTTCACGCTACTATCATAACGATGTTAAAATTTAATTTTTTTAATTTAATATTTTTTCCCGGATTTACAATTCCAATGTTCAATATTCTATTACTATTACTAGCAAGTTTCTGAATGAATGAAATGAAGGCAGCCGAAAACCTACACATACAAATCAGAGGAAAGGAGCGGACAGCGAATCAACAATCCGACATCGGAAAACTAGCTACCTACAACGGTCTCATAGCCAAGCTGAGAGGAGAGACAGTAAACAAACCGACAAGCAGCTGAGTGGAGTAAACTTGTGCTGTCTTACTGTTTTTGTAAGTGATGAGAAGAATTTATTGTAATTTAAAGAAATGTAATTTTTTATTTTAAATGTTAAAAATTTCTAATAAAATAAAAATATTTTAGACGTCTGATGATGGGTGAAGAGAAGTAGCCCGAAACGTTACGTGAAAATAATCAAATAGTTGTTTTACTCACCGAGAAAAATCAATAAGTGATAATATATAAAAGGAACCGGTGATTAAGTCTCGTTAAGAAATGAATGTTTATTATGAAAATGATAATGATGAAGATTTTAAGAGGCAGTTTTGGCGTTTATCGTTTTACTGTTTTACTTTACTGTATAAATGCTTGCTCAGTGATTTGTTTTGGTTTTTATCAAATTTAAGTATATGAGAAAATCAAAATTCCCACAACATACAACGGTCACATGCATCTCAGGGAAAAAAGCAAACAAGACGGGCATCATGTAGCCAAAAACTACTAGGTATTTTGATAAAAAGAGGGTTTTAAGTCACTGTTCGCGAAAAGTACAAAATTGGAAAGTTTCGCTAGTTTTTTCAGTTATGGTTTTATTATTTTGGGTTAATCTTTTCGAAAGATTTTTAAAAGTACTTATGTGTAATTAATTGTAAAAACTTTGAAGCTTATACTGTAAAATTGGATGATCTTCTCAATTTCAACGAATAAAGCCTTCAATCAGGGAAATCGTATATACATTTTTCAAGATCACAATTAAACAAGCTCAATGTTATCTAAATGTGTGTTTTTCACTGATATAGTAGTGTATGAATTTTGGAGAAAACATTAATGGTCATTTTTTTTTAACTTTGACCGCACCTACAAAAATTTCGATATTCTTAAGTTTGTTTGTTATTTGTATAGTGATGCTTGCTATTGAAGTGCGAAATTTTGACAACTTTTTATTGGATTTTTTGTTTACTTTTACTCAACAGTCTAGTATCGCTATTTTACACTTTTTTTTACACCAAAATATTTTTTTAAAGAATCAAAAATTTTACATTCAACATCATTTTAAAACGACTTAAGTTTTTCTACAGATATATTTCGATTCATATACGACAATCTAGCGATCATAATTCGCCCCACATTCGAGTATGGAAATCGTTAGTAGAAGCACCGGCAGTGATTTTCCCGTTTGATGAATGGTTTCTGCACAAAATAAGTGGTTAGGAGGTGTGGAAATGTCCAATTATGAACTGATGGGGAACCACCCGCTGCCGACCGACTCGCACGATGCCGCACCAAGAATGGCCGAATGACCGTTGGGTCATGGATATTGACGACGAGATGATAGACTGGTTTCCCGCTATAGTGTGTGACATTTACAGTGCTGCTAGTTTCTCTGTCATCGTTTATTGTATAGTTTCAATGGGTTTGTTCATTGACATTATGACTACTCACATCTTCCTTCTTCTCCCAAAAAAAAGAAAAAAATATAAAAACAGAAATTGCATTTTTTTGAATTGTCAAATTGGTGATAAACTACAGAAGCATAAGTGCTGTCAATTACTTGTATTGGTATAAAAACTCATTGTTAGCGCCAAACAGCAACTGCACAAGACAAGCGCAACGAAAGTGCTTTCAATTCGTCAGCCCTTCAGCAGCATCAATAGATGTATTCCTGCCACACGCATCTGAAATGATAGCTACCAGGTAGCAGTGCATGTGTGTAGTAATATATGTACCTAGTAGTGTGGGCAAGAGAATGCGCAATTACTGATCTTTTTGGTCAGCATTAACTGGCTGCCGTTAGCCACAGGGTAACGAGACAAATAAGATTGAAGTGATAAAGCACTCGGGTCGGTCATACGCTATACAGTCCAATTTGCTATTGTTTTTCATTGTACCACTGAGTGTTTGAACGTTTGATTACAATTTCCCCGTGATCGTATCACCAATTAAGTGCCGTGATTTCATTACTGTCCAAACATCAACGTCAGGGAACTCCGCGTTTAATTTCGAACCAGCAAGTTTTCGAGGATTGGCCTCAACACTCATTTTTATTTTTTTCATAAATGTCCAAGTTTTCTTAGTGATGGATTTCTAGATAATGTTGTCTTATCTGTATATATGTAGCATAATATTTATATTACAATCTCGAACCAATCCTCTGTCTAGTGATAACCCAGTTACGCAATTTATTTTGAAATAATGACGGCCATTTCCACCCCTTCTTGGAAGGGGTCTTTCACAACATTATAAAGACGCACCAAATTGATTAAAAAGAAGCTCTTTCGACACTCCCACTTATTTTAAAGAAACAGGATTGTTGCCCAACCAACTCGTAATAATCAACTTTGGGGGTAGATGCCAGCTAGATGCAATGATCCATCCCATCCTCGTGTCATCTCAGAAGGCATTCCTATCATTAGTTTATGTTTTTTTTCGCAACAAAGATGACTCTTCCTACTCATATACCATTCAATGGTTCGGTTTTTTTCTGCTTAATTTAATGAATAGACAAAAAAGCTTTTACAGTGCCATCCAAATTTGATTCCCATCAATTAATCCGTTAAACGGAGGATGAAATATTTTATTATAGGTATTATTTCCTGAACCTAAAGGAATGCTTGCTCTACAGTAGTGAGATGCCAATTCCGTCCGCAAGCCTTCGGTAAAATCCCGTACAATTCAAATCTATTAGCTAGCCAGTAGATCGTGGCCTAGAGGATAGTATCGTTGTCTTCTAAGCCAACGTTCATGAGATCGAATCTCGGTCGTGACATAACCTGGCACACATAGTATGATGAAGGTTGGCGGTTTTAGCATAAGTGAAATGCTAGCCGGGTATACCTTAGAATTGAATGCCTCGATGATGCAGCACATGCATGTGGATGGAGCTTTTCAAGGGAACTTAGATTACACTTGGAAATCCTACCTTGATATGTGTGTGCTCGTAGTTGTGGTGAATATCGGTTTACAAATTTTAATCACAGAACGTGTTACGGATAACTCGTCTGAAAGCAGCTTCTCTTTAACACATCACTCGTAAAACCTAAGCAATCCAAAGTCCAAAGCAGCGTTGCCAGATTGAAAACCGCTCAAGTCCGTAGATTTCACGAAAACCGGAAAACTTACTGATTTCGGCAAAATAAAACTTGATGACCTTTTTTTTTTTTTGGTCGTCAGGTAGAATTTTCATTTATCCGCAAAATCCCTTGAATTTATGCGATTATCCATAAAATCCGTAGGAAATGCTGAAAATCCGTAGATTTCGAGCATCGATCCGTAGCTCCGTAGAAATGCTGAAAATCCGTAGAACTACGGAGAAATCCGTAGATCTGGCAAGGCTGGTCCAAAGTGAAAGCAATGCTCGTTCACCGTTCGCTTCGGATTCGCTATTCCTCCCGCTCTCTCTCTTTTCTCATCTGAATCTGATCCGATCCGAAAACAATAACGATAAATTCCGAACGGCTTTTACTCGTCTTCAAATCCAACGAATAGGAAACGAATATCTAGAAATTGCTCTCGAGAAACGATTCCGTTTTTTTTTCTATGCTATTCACTAGAACAAAACCTCATTAGGATTTCTCTTGAAAATTCGTTTATATCTATTATATCCGCTCATACTCTACAGTAGTGCTACCGGTAAACAACTGCCTTTTCAACCAATAGTGCTGGGGTGTCAAGTAGCATAGCAAAGTAAAAATTATAACGCGGGGTAATACCACAATAGATCAACTTAGAGGTCGCAGTGGACTCTCTTCCAACAGGAAAAAATCTAATAGCTTAGCTTTATGAAGTGTATTACCTTCTTGAACGAGATAACATCAGAAATTTCTTTCGTTGTTGGAATCTTATTTTACATAGTTGTGAAGGACCTTCCCAGTTGAAGCTCCGCAGCCAGGCCTCTAACTTATAAAAATCTTGTAAGCGAGATTCATCAAAAAATTCAATCCCACATTGAATCATACCCACCAAGCCCAGCTGCATCGAAATTCAACTCTACTTGAGCAGCCAACATCTTTGCTTGGGATGAATTTCGTTTTTTTTTGTACTTCTATCCGTGTTCAATGTTTCGTCACAACTCTGTGGTTTAACTCAGATCGGACATACAAGACATACACTTTACAAACATATAGTCCATCTGAAAGTTATTTCGTAAAATCATTTATCTACAGTTTATCAGAATCGATATTTAAATTAACGTATATATATATTAACGATAATTTTCAAATATTAATCGCTATTCAGTCTAAAGAAACTATAGTAAACAAAGAAGCGCAATCTGATCCCTTTCGAAATAATGTGCTTGCAACCCTGCTGTAGGTCTGCCTTTAAGACTGATTGGTTTTGCTCGATTGGAATGACACTGACAGAAATCCAAAAATTCTAATCGTGACATTTCGTCTCTTTGTTTACTATAGGCTCGTTAATTCAGTCTTTCTTTATTCTTTTTTGTTTTAGTGAAATCAAATCTTCACCCGGGCATCACTCACCCGCACTGATAACTTCCTCGGTTTGCTACCGATAGTTTTATGTTCACAAATCGTGAAAAACCGAACAAATAAACAAACAAGATGACAACACTTAGTGTTAAACTGGTGGGAAAACCAGCTTGCTACTGGGTATAAACAGATACGCTTTTAGAACATATATTGTCACTGAATCCCCAAACCGGAGTTTTCGACAACATCAGCGACGGCGACCTCATTGGCGACATTTCATGTTGACCAGAAATCTATAAAACATCTTGCAAGTGTCGGAGAAAAACAAAAGAAAAGGTTGCCCATTACCAAGGCGTTTGATGAATTTTTCATCGTCGCTGGTTGACCAGGTTGCCGCTCACGAGCGCGAAAACTTCGGATTTCAACTGCATTGACAATATAAGATGATTCCTCTTTAACCTCAAAGTAATTTACACACTTTGTAACTGCTAAACTCCTTTAGTAACTGCTAAACTCCTAAAGGGGTAACTGGCACGTACAGGTTGGACGTTCCGTCTCAACCTAGAACAATTTAAAATTTAAGCCATTTCGAGAGAAAACTATTGAAATTTATATTCCGCCTTGAGTGATTTAGTTAATTTTCATTTTCCTCACATTTTCCAGTCAGAGTTGACAAACAGCAGCTGGGTGTTCCGATTCAGTCAAACTAGATTGGACTTTTCGGAATTTATGTTCTTTTCGAAAACATGATTAGGTATTTTGGAGATGAACAACATACATTTAACTTTAAAGTTTTTTTTTTAATAAATTTCTCGCATTTTTTTTTTTTACCGTTTTCGAATTATTCAAACCTTGTTGGATGTTCTTCATAACCTTTCATGTGACAAGATCTTGTTGGACGATTAGTTAAATCTTGAGTGAAATCAATATCTGGTTGGATGTTCTTTTGCAACCTGAATAACAACACAATCTCGTTGGGTGTTCCGTCAAAATAAAAAAAATCTGGTTGGATGTTCCTTCCCAACCTACAAAACAACAAAGTATGGTAGGATATTCTGTCACAATCTGAAGAATATTAAAGTCTGCTTGATTGTACCTGCTAAATTCCCAAATTTTTGAAATCCGGTTGGATGTTCCGTCGCAACCTACGATTAACAAAGTCTGGTTGGATTTTCCGTCGCAACCTACAAAACAACAAAGTTTGGTTGGATGTTCCGTCACAATCTGAAGAATATTAAAGTCTGCTTGATTGTTCCTGCTTAATTCCCAAATTTTTTTGAAATCCGGTTGGATGTTCCGTCGCAACCCACAATTAACAAAGTCTGGTTGGATGTTCCGTCACAACCTACAAAACAACAAAAGTTGGTTGGATGTTCCGTCACAACCTGGAAAACAACAAGTTTGGCTGATTGTTCCTGCTGAATTGAAAAAGTTTTCGAAATCCGGTTGGATGTTCCGTCGCAACCTACAAACAACAAAGTCTTGTTGGATGTTCCGTCACAACCTGGAAAGCGACAAAGTTTGGCTGATTGTTCCTGCTGAATTGACAAATTTTCGAAATCCGGTTGGATGTTCCGTCGCAACCTACAAACAACAAAGTCTGGTTGGATGTTCCGTCACAACCCACAAAACAACAAAGTCTGGTTGGATGTTCCGTCACAACCTGGAAAGCAACAAAGTTTGGCTAATTGTTCCTGCTGAATGAAAAATTTACGAAATGTGGTTGGATGTTCCGTCACAACCTACAAAACAACAAAGTTTGGTTGGATGTTCCGTCACAACCTGGAAAACAACAAGTTTGGCTGATTGTTCCTGCTGAATTGACAAATTTTCGAAATCCGGTTGAATGTTCCGTCGCAACCTACAAACAACAAAGTCTGGTTGGATGTTCCGTCACAACCTGGAAAGCAACAAAGTTTGGCTAATTGTTCCTTCTGAATTGAAAAAGTTTTCGAAATCCGGTTGGATGTTCCGTCGCAACCTACAAACAACAAAGTCTGGTTGGATGTTCCGTCACAACCCACAAAACAACAAAGTCTGGTTGGATGTTCCGTCACAACCTGGAAAACAACAAGTTTGGCTGATTGTTCCTGCTGAATTGACAAATTTTCGAAATCCGGTTGGATGTTCCGTCGCAACCTACAAACAACAAAGTCTGGTTGGATGTTCCGTCACAACCCACAAAACAACAAAGTCTGGTTGGATGTTCCGTCACAACCTGGAAAACAACAAGTTTGGCTGATTGTTCCTGCTGAATTGACAAATTTTCGAAATCCGGTTGGATGTTCCGTCGCAACCTACAAACAACAAAGTCTGGTTGGATGTTCCGTCACAACCCACAAAACAACAAAGTCTGGTTGGATGTTCCGTCACAACCTGGAAAGCAACAAAGTTTGTCTGATTGTTCCTGCTGAATGAAAAATTTACGAAATGTGGTTGGATGTTCCGTCACAACCTACAAAACAACAAAGTTTGGTTGGATGTTCCGTCACAACCTGGAAAACAACAAGTTTGGCTGATTGTTCCTGTTGAATTGACAAATTTTCGAAATCCGGTTGGATGTTCCGTCGCAACCTACAAACAACAAAGTCTGGTTGGATGTTCCGTCACAACCCACAAAACAACAAAGTCTGGTTGGATGTTCCGTCACAACCTGGAAAGCGACAAAGTTTGGCTCATTGTTCCTGCTGAATGAAAAATTTACGAAATGTGGTTGGATGTTCCGTCGCAACCTACAATTAACAAAGTCTGGTTGGATGTTCCATCACAACCTTCAAAACTAATCAAAAATGGAAAAAATATTGTTTTGAAATTGCTTACCTCCAAATATATTCGTTCTTCAAAACCAAAGTTTTGAACTGTGACCTTTGGCTCCACAGATTCGCGGCCAACGGAGGAGAAAAACAAGATGGCCACCAGCTTCTAAAGAGGCCCATCCAATTCACTAAAAAGCACCATAAATCCATCACTTATTCACACCTTTTAGAAAAGATACTTGTTTGCAGCAGGTGGTTTCCCCATCCAGGCTTCTTTTTTTTTAACAGCAATTGTTAATTGCAAACCTGTAAACGGTCGCCACTGTGGAAATGTCCAATTATGAACTGATGGGGAACCACCCGCTGCCGACCGACTCGCACGATGCCGCACCAAGAATGGCCGAATGACCGTTGGGTCATGGATATTGACGACGAGATGATAGACTGGTTTCCCGCTATAGTGTGTGACATTTACAGTGCTGCTAGTTTCTCTGTCATCGTTTATTGTATAGTTTCAATGGGTTTGTTCATTGACATTATGACTACTCACAGGAGGAAAGATTGCACACATTACCAGAAATAGTCTTTAATTGAGGTGATGATTAGCTGAGCATGTGAGCTGCAAGCGTGAAAAAAAAAAGAACTTTTACAGTCGTACAAAAGTATGGAATTGCATACGAATTGAATGAAATCATGATGGTGGCATAAATTATTCAATGCAGTTTCTTTCGTTAGGCTTGAGTAGAGAAGATTTTTTTTAAATATTATTTTTAAGTTGTCTGCATGTAAAAGTAATTTAAAAAGAAACTCCTGAAACATAAGGAAAAACCTTAGGTATGTTTTTGAAACTTCCAATCAAATATCCATTTTCTATTTATCTTTACTGATACAATCATTTAAAAACTAAGCCTCCCGTAACTGATTGAACATCAAATCAAGCCACCGACAGAAGAGAAAAACGAACCAAATCCTATCGCCCACTCCAATCGTGTTAAAGCAAATACACACTTTCATCCTGTCACGCTCCATTACCATCGATAACCCAGATTTACACCTTCCGCTTGGAGGATATTTCTCTAGCTCTAAGAATCCGGGCCTATCAAACCGAACCGATCACTAAGTCAGGGGGAAAAAGAAGCAATCTGGAATCCATTTGTAAATTTACTCAAAGCATGGATGCGATTTCCCCGTCTTTTCCAGCTACATGAGAGATACCAAGATTAAAAAAAAAGCCGAACGATGGAAGTGAAAAGCCCGGCCAAAATCTTTCAACTTTTTCCACTTCCGTAAGCAGAAACATCAACACAGACACAGACATTCCATCGGAAGAAATCCAGCCCGGAACTTTTACTCAAATGAAAGAGGTACATACGTCATAATCTAATATCATTGTGAGGTCGGATGGAATGAAGAAGAGGAAAAAATGTGCTGGCACTAGCTGGTACTTAGAGGTTGATACCTACCAGGAGATGGAGGAGGGTGGACTGACAACATCAACAAAAGACACGAAGATTCAGAGGTTAGATTTTTCTTCCTTATACGATAAGGCATCTCAGGCAGGGCTCTGTGACACGACACAATAAACGGTGAACGAAACCAGCTTCTTTGTAGTGAATGGGGAAGGTGTCGTCCTTTGAAGGTGACAACCTTACCTTAATAAGGAATCAGGAACATATTACAGAATTCAAACATTTAATTTTAGAAATTTGAAGTGTATATATTACAATAACTCAAGAGGTATAAACCACCTGACTCCCCCTATCCACAGAGATTTTTCCCAAGTCAATTTTTGAGATTAAGAAATAAATTTACTAACGTAACCGGCAATTCTAAAGGTGTCCAAAAATAAGAGTAAACAAATATGTCAGAAAATTGGCTCGCCTCCGGCCATGTGAGAGGTATTCAATACTCACAATAGTCAATAGAAAAGCAAAAAAAATCTTAGTCCTAGTATCCATTACTTTATTTCTAATCTTTTCAATTTAAAAAAATGTGTATGTCATTACAAATTATATGTTAATATGAAATATTCTTCAAGGAACTAATTTCAGTATCCATTTGAAAAAAAAAATTCTTGTTCTTTTCAATGATCAAATCCAATTTTTATTAATTTCTTTAAATTTTTATTTTTGGTAGCGGCCCACCACACTCCTCCACCCCAAAAGGCCCATTTCAGCGCCCTGGTAATGGACGTCAGGCAACAATTAAGAAAGAAAAATTATAATACGCGAACAAATTCTACTCATATGAGAAAATAAAAACCTATAATTAATTGCGAGAAAATATGATGAATATAATGAACACTAATTTCCACTATGAAATTCAATGGACAAAGTTTCCTTTGAAGAGATTTATGTTGAAACGAAATTGAACTAATTATACAATAAGATTATACCTACTAAAATTAAAAAAAAAAAATTACACTTTAAGTAATTTTTTTTACAAAATTAACTCTTCAAAGTAATAAATCCTTTACACTTAAAACTAGCGTTTTAACGACTCATTATTGTAGGAACCAATAGAAGTCAGCAGAAATCAAATGGAAGTTTTCAGTAAAAGTATTTAGAGCAAACGCACCAATAAGTGAGTATACGAGGCCCGATTTTGCTCATTTCAGCGGACCGGTTTTGGTATACACACTCTTTCGCGCACCGGGCGGTAGCATTAAAGTATACATTTCACATTGCACTGAAAAATAAGAGTTGCATAAAATCTTGATAAAATTAATTCGGACTGAGTAAATTATCTGAGTCGTGAGTTTGTTATTGCGACGGTGCGCACCATGGTTCAAGTTAGCTGCTATCAGCAGCATATCCTAGCAGCTTCGAGGACCCAGTGGCGGGAGCAGCAGGAACTTCCGGGCAACAGCAGCCGGAATCATCTGACAGTCAGCGGAACCTGCGCGAAATATGCCAGCTGTTGCGGAGTTCCACCATCAAGCAGGAGGTCTTCTGCCGCTGGTCCAAGGTTCCGGCTCCAATGAGTCGGAACCGTCCACCCTGGTGCAGCGAGATTGAGGACCGTGCTGCGTCATTGCCCCAATGGAACAATGAAATTTATGGTCGTTGGAGTTACCAGTTTTGATGCAATTCATTATTTTCAATTGAATTTTCATCTTTTTAACAATAATGAACACTTATGTTTTTCTATTAAATTTTCGGAACCGCGAATGTTTGGTTTGTTTTATTTTATATCCACA
Organism: Uranotaenia lowii; assembly: GCF_029784155.1. Lineage (NCBI taxonomy): Eukaryota > Metazoa > Arthropoda > Insecta > Diptera > Culicidae > Uranotaenia > Uranotaenia lowii. Next base: position 74,730,779 of record NC_073693.1, on the reverse strand, counting down.
TAAAAAGTTTAATTCATAAAACACTCTTGAAAACTTAGAAATTTTAATAAATTTAAAAACATTTTTACTGTTTAATTTAGTTCAAGCAGGTTCCTATTTTTGAAAGAAGAAAAAAAAATTGCACAATATTTATAAGTAATTTTATTTTTATTAAATTGTTAAACGTATCTTAAAAATAAAGATATCGCTGAAATTCAACCTTGACAGCGATTTAGACCTACTAATAAACTTTTCCAGCGTCACCCCTAATTAAGACGATAGGTTGTGCCGGAAAAAACACTGTCCAGCTGGTTCGTAATGAGACCATCAATTGTTGCCTCCGTTTTCTGTAGCCGCAAGTTTCGCAACATGCGGTTGCGAAGAAATGCTATACGGTATACACGAATTAATGCTCGCTGTTTTTGTTTCTACGCCAGAAGATTGCACTTTCACTTTGGTGGTCTGATCGTCCGAGGGATTTTCTGGGGAAATGCTGGATCATTTCACTAACCCGCTGCATTTGACGTGTGATGCCGAAGACAGTGGCCGTCTTGGTGAATCGCGCTGTTCATGCTGTCTGGGTCCGGGCAGCAAATCAACCTGCATATTTTGTAAAATATAAAAATCTGAGGGCATCCGCAGCAATCGCGAGTATAGTGAAAATGCTCACGCGTTTGATCACTTTCAAACCGCACCGGGGGTTAGTATGTGGGTGAGCAAAATAGGGCCGTTGCCGTCGGGACCGACAAAATCACCAAATTTGCTCACTAGAAAGGGGCGAGAGCAAACATGCACTGAAAAAAATCTACCATTGAAGGCAAAGTTCAACAAACGATGTTTATTAAAATTTTGTAATTTTGGTAAACAATTTGTTGATTAATTAAGCAATTGTGGCTCTTCTTTTGATTCGTTCGAACGTGCGGACGGAATTTTGTTCGCGGGGGGATCGGAAATGTGTCGAAAATTATATAGAGCCATTTTGGAAGTATTCTGTGCTGGGTCGAAAGAGGTGAAAATTTAGGCCCTCGGAATCGGTGGCCCAGGGTTTGTTCTTCGCAGCCGAGTGGGTCGTCGGAATTAGCATAATTTTGAACAGTGCAGAACTTGCAATTGACCAGCATCGAGTAACAACAACGTAAGCAATGCAGGTAAGTGAAAAAACTGTTTATTTAGCGAAAATTTATTTTTTTTAAATTTTTTTCTACCCTCCGTACAGGTTGGAAAAGTATAGGCAGCAAATAGAAAAAAAAACTTCACTGTCTGACCGGGGCCATGAGCAGCATCTTTAGCAGATAAGTTTGAACCGGGGCAATGACGCATACAATCCTCCTTCTCGCTGCGCTGCACCAGGGAAAACGGTTCCGACTCACTGAAGCCAAAGTCTTGGACCAGCGGCGGAAAACCTCCTGTTTGATCGTGGAACTCCACAGCAGCTGGCATATTTCGCGCAAGTTCCGCTGAATTTCGGATGATTCCGGCTGACACTGCACAGAAGTTCTAGCTGCATCCGCAACCTGACCCGGTTGCTGGTCGCTCAAAACTGCGTGGCCCTGTTGCTGCTGTATGGCATCTTCAACCAGCATGTCGACTTTGGCGTCACATAACGGATAGCAGTTAACCCGTCGAATAACCTCCAACAATCGCTATGCATAATAATAATTAATAATTAATAAAAATGATAATAACCGAAATTGAAGCGAAAAAACTATCGACTCCGAAAATTTATTCGATCAGTAAATTTAATTTAATATTTTCTGTTAAAGTTTTCTCAGTGCAATGCACAATTTAAAAATAATATGCTTCCACCCGGTGCGCGAAAGAGTGTGTATACCAAAATCGGTCCGCTGAAATGAGCAAAATCGGGCCGCGTATACTCTCGTATTGGTGCGTTTGCTCTGAGCAGGTAGTTTGAGACCAATGCTTATACTAAAGCATCGCTAATTAGGCTGAAGCCTTTCATGTTTTTTGGTTTAGTATTAAAAATCTAAATAATTACCTCAACAGCTTTGCCCTCCATGACTCGTTAGTGTTTCAAGTCCTTAGGGAGTTTCACTCGATGAATAGCATTCCAGCCGTCGTCGCCTCTGGCTGACTGGAGACCACAGCCTTCGCGACATGTTCCAACAGCTTCTGCTGCTGCTGCGGTTGGGTGGGACTCCGGGGAAATCTGCAATCATGACCACTAACTGGATATTCGGCACCGAACAAATCCGTCACTGAAGGAGCCGTTTACCACCAGCAGCAGGTTATAATAATTGCTCTTCTTCTGCAGTCTTCGACTCGCAAATTTCACTGCAAATAATCTCAAATAATGTCAACAAACTCTACACGCTGAACGTCGTTTGTTAAACTTAGCATTAAACGGAAGAATTTTTTCAGTGCATGTTTGCTCTCGCCCCTTTCTTGTGAGCAAATTTGGTGATTTTATCGGTCCCGACGGCAACGGCCCTATTTTGCTCACCCATATACTAACCCCCGGTGCGGTATAAAAGTGATTAAACTCGTGAGCATTTTCACTTTGCTCGCGATTGCTGCGGATGCCCTTAAAGGGATAATAAACTTTCTTAAAATCATTATGAATATCAGTTAAAATGGGATTAACAAACAAGTTAATATAAGTAATTTAAATGTGATTTTATATAGTGACTACGATTCCGATCAATTTATTTTGAAGGTAACCGTGTTGTATTCTAGTGTAGACAAATTAGTCACAGTAGAACTAAACGCTCAAAAGTATGTTCTGAAATAAGAGTGTACATAAAACGCAAACTTTGACCGAGAGCCCGAGGTAGCGTGATCAAGAGCGTCATTCTTGAAACGATTTCCGGACGAACAAGTGCGTGTTAAAGTAAAATTCAGGAATTTCGGATTGAATACGACATGGCGCAGTCGGCAGGTAAGTTTAAATAGTAGGTAGATCGTTCATTAGTACTCAAGTGAAGTGAAAAATAAAATTCCCAAGGATCTTTTTCGAATATTAGTTTTGAAATGTGTTTTCAAAAAAAAATCATCAAAATAAGTTATGAAATGTGTTCTCCGCAATAAAATCGGTTGTGTACTTTCAAAATGGCCGAAACGAAAAAAATAACTAAATTTTACGGGAGTGTTCTGTTTACAAATGCCTTTTTTGCGTTTAGTTGAAAATAATTTTATAATCAAGTGAAATGACTCTAAACCGTAGGAGAACGAACTCATATAATAAATTGAGAATGGAAATTTGGCGTGGAATCAAAATATTTCTTTCACAATGCGGGAAAAAGTTGGAAAAGCTTTGATCATTAAAAGGAAAGAATAAGGTTACAATAGAGCGAGGAGAACTCTATTTTGGAAATATGATATGGAGCGAGTAGGTCTCTATACAAAGAACAATAATAAACAAACATAATATAGAACGAGTAGGTTTCTATATCGAAAAGTAATATAGAGCGAGTAGGTCTCTATGTTAAAATGCATGTATGTATAGAACGAGTAGGTTTCTATAATACAGAGAAAACAAAAAAAAAACGAATAGATTAAACTGAAAATAGCTAAATAGAAAGCAAATAAATATATGAAAAAAAAACATATCCCAAAAAAAAAAATGCAAAATTAAGATTTTATTTAATCATTTATTAAAAAAAAAAATCATAAACTTTATTAACAAAGTTTCCTTTTGTTCTATTTGGTTAATAGATATAACAACGCGAGCAAAGAAGAAGAAGGTTATTAACAAAGATTCCACGGGAAGAAAGGAGTCTAATGTTAATAAAACTAAAATGAAAGTTTCTGATTTGATGGTAGAGCTTGAAAGAGAGAGGTCCAAAAATGCTCATTTGGAAATGGAGCTACAACGCAGTCTCAAAGCCAACGAAGAACTTCAAGCTGGGCCAAGTTCATCAGAAAACGGTAGTGTGCAAAACTTTTCGAGCATGGAGTTTAACGCGAACAATAGATTATGCAGCACACGTAGTAAGGTAACCAACCCCAGCTTGGAGGAATCTAGATTCTTGTCGTCGATGAACCAGCTTTCCGTTGCGTCAGTAAACGTCCCAGAGTGCGGTGCTTCCGAAGATGGAGAAATTCATCGTCAATCATTTGAATCGTGGAAGGATCTGTTGGTCGACTCTCTGAAACTGGCAGGGATTGATGATGAACACACGAAATTCACTGTGTTCAAGGTTAAGGCAGGATCACGTTTACTTGAAATTTTCAGAAACTCAAAATCACAAGCAGACGCACCGGATTGCGATTCAGCACCTTTTTCTAACGCAATGCATCGCCTCAAATCGTATTTTGGCTCGGGAAGCGATGTGATGTTGATGAGGCGCAGGCTTGCACTTATGTTCCAAAAATCTAACGAATCAGATTTAGCATTCATTTCACGTGTTGGATCTGTTGCTCGTCTTTGCGAATTTGATGATAACAAGGAATTTGAGGAAATTGTGGCCACCGTGGCTGAACACGCCAAAAACCGCGAAGTGCGTACTACAGCTCTCAAAATGCTCAGTCGCAAAGGCAGCTTTGCAGATCTTGTAGACAAAGTGCGAGAGATCGAAGCCATCCGACTCAATGAAGAGTTTGTAATGCAGCGACATAGAAGCAATGATCAGGCGTTGATTGCTTCACTCAGATCGGATACTGGACGAGATTGGAATAGACAAAACGAAAATCGTGGGTTTGGCTATCGGCGTAATCTTCAAGGTCGCAGAGGCAATTGGCGTGGAGCATACAGAGGCAGACCGATGTCCAGAGGAGGGAGCTCCCATCAAAACTTCACGCGTGGGAGCAAATGCTGGCGTTGTGGTGGTATATATCACTCAGCGGATGACTGTCTTGTCATAGATAAAGATTGCCTGAACTGTGGAGTTGTTGGTCATATCAAAAGAATGTGTCCTTCTCAAGGTCGATACAAGCGCCCAATCAAGGAGTCCATCGATGAACCGCCCAAAAAGATTGCTGCTCTAGAATACGATGAAGAACCGAAGGAAGAAGAAAAGGTGAGTCAGGTTAATGATGAATGAGCTTATTTTCTCTCGCCTATTATAATAACTTTAAAATCAATATGAACTCATGCACTTTTGTTTTAAATATTTGCTCTTGTCCTTCGATATGAAATTGAATTGAAAGCTAAAATGAAAAGAGAGAAAATTATTAATAAAATTAATAAAAGGTAGTTTAAAACGAAGATCTTAATGAATTAAATTTCTTACAACGATACAGAAAAGAAAAACCATTTCCTTGGTAACAACACATATTGGTGGTATGGGTCCTCAGTTATCACGAAAAGACAAATCTGAAACCCATTCAGATGATGCGTCTGTTGTCGATATCCTCGAAGAGAAAAAGTTTCGAAAGGTTAATAAAGCTGAAAACTTAAGCGAAGTAGGTATAAATAGTTAATAAATGATGCAAAGTAAAATTTACCTATGCTTTACTTTCACTTGCTAGTTGGAACATCCAACGAGTTCACCCGGTGGAAGGATAACATTGATGAAGGCTTCATCGTCTTGTTCCGTAAACCACGTAGAAAAATTCCGAGATGATTTGAATATTCTAGTTGAGGAATTGGTTCCGCAAATTTTAAAGCCTGGAAGCATAAGCGAAGTAAGTTATCAATATATTTATTTATCCATGATACAATAGTTTTAAATCCATATTTTACCCTAGATGCAATACAATAAACCTTCAGAATTTTATGACAATGAAGGTATCATAACTGCCATGGTAGCTGGACTAAAATGCTCTTTTTTGATCGATTCCGGAGCTGAAGTGAACACCTTCACAAATGAAATGTTCCAAAAGTTAACAGCGAATGAAAAGTACATTAGGGAAATGTTCGACATTAAGTACAAGTCGGATCGTTCGCTCAAAGCATATGCCTCCTCCGGAGAAATTCAGGTGATTGCCACATTTCACGCGTATCTGTACATATCTGACGACAGGCCAATGTTATTGGAAAAGTTCTACGTAGTTAAGGAGCTTCGTGCCTTGTTAAGTCGCGCTACAGCTTCTAGGTACAGCGTGCTGATGCTAGGTTTGGAAGTTCCTGTTAATAGAAAGAACATAAGGAACCTCTCTGAGTCACTGCATGCAGGAGAAATAGCGTTGGTTTCATCGGATGTCTTTCCCAAATTCAACGTCCCGCCGGTGAAGATATTTTACGATACTTCGAGACCACCATGCCGAAATATATTTGTTAACGTTCCATTGGCTGTAAAACCGATCGTGGAAAAACGACTCAAGGGATTATTGGCATCAAACATTATCGAACCAGTAGTAGATGGAATGGACGCTTCGTTCTGTTCATCTATGTTAATTGTGCCCAAAGGAAAAAACGACATACGTCTCGTGATAGATTTGAGAGGACCGAACCAGTACATTCACCGCACTCCTTTCTCAATGCCTACGTTGGAAAAGATCCTGGTGGAACTGGAAGGGGCCACCTGGTTCTCTACTATCGATCTTTCCAACGCTTTTTTCCACGTGGAGCTACACGAAGAGTCCAGGCATTTGACCAACTTCTTCACGGAGTTTGGTATGTACCGCTGCGTTCGACTTCCGTTTGGGCTTTGCAACGCGCCCGATATTTTTCAGGAAACTCTCCAACAAAAGGTACTCGGTGGATGCGAAGGATGTAGAAATTACTTAGACGATATCCTCGTGTATGGTAAGACAAGATCCGAACACGATGATAACTTAGCTAAGGTACGTTCCAGACTAGCCAACCACAACGTGAAAATAAATGATAGCAAATGTGTATTTGCCAGTCAGAAAGTTAAATTTCTTGGATTTACACTGACGCCCCGAGGTTGGCAAGTAGAGGAAGAAAAAATCGCTGCCATCAAAGACTTCAGAAGACCTAAAAGCTGCTCTGAAGTAAAGAGTTTTCTCGGACTTATTACATTCGCTGATAAGTTCATCATACACCGAGCTACAAAAACGGAACGCCTACGTACACTTGCAGCCTCTGACCATTTCTACTGGACCGAGGATGAAGAACAAGAATTTTCGTACTTGAAGGAAAGTGCTCTTAGTGAAATACCACGCTTAGGTTATTATAGTCCAACTGACAGGATGGAGCTGTTCGTTGATGCGTCACCGGTAGGCCTGGGTGCTGTCCTTACTCAATTCAATGAGGCAGGTTGCCCACGTATCATAGCATGTGCTTCAAAAAGCTTGAGTGGCTCTGAAACGCGCTATCCACAAACGCAAAAGGAGGCATTAGCTGTTGTCTGGGCTGTTGAAAGATTCAACTATTACTTACTAGCTAGATCATTTGTTATTCGCACCGACTCAGAGGCAAACCAATATATATTCAATCCGCATCATCAGCTAGGAAAGAGAGCCGTATCTCGTGCTGAGGCTTGGGCGTTGAGGCTCCAGCCTTACGACTTCTCAATAAAACGTGTCCCCGGCGATGAGAATGTAGCGGACGTTTTATCGCGATTGGTTCCAGAATCACAGAAGAACGAAGAATTGGATTTAGACGAGGATAAGCATTTCCTGTATGCATTGGACGCCGGTTGTATGGAGCTGACATGGTCAGAAATCGAGGGAAAGTCAGAAGAAGATGAGGAATTGCAACAGGTACGCGAGGCCCTAAAATCGAAAAAATGGTTAGGTAAGTTGCGTGCTTATGAAGCTCAAAAACGATACCTTATAAGCACTGGACCTTTATTATTCAAAAATGAACGAGTTGTTTTACCAAAACTGCTTCGGGAAAAAGCCCTCAGTTCCGCCCACGGTGGCCATGTAGGGGAAACGGCTATGAAACGCATCATGCGTCAATTCTTCTGGTGGCCCAAAATGTCCAGCGAGGTATCTAAATTTGTTCAGGAATGCGAAACGTGCACATTACTCTCAAAACGTAATCCACCTCTACCTTTAGTATCAAGAGAGTTGCCTGACGGACCATGGCAGATACTGCAGATAGACTTCCTATCTGTTCCTCGCTGTGGTTCTGGAGAATTTTTGGTGGTCGTCGACACGTATTCTAGATATTTGTCGGTCGTCGAGATGCGTTCTATAACTGCAGATAGCACTAATGCTGCTCTTTGCGAAGTTTTTAAACATGGGGCTGTCCAGTAATATTGCAAAGTGACAACGGGCCACCATTCCAAAGTTCGGCATTTAATGATTTCTGGAAAGATAAAGGAGTTAGTGTTCGTAAGTCCATACCTCTCAGTCCCCAGTCCAACGGGGCTGTTGAAAGGCAGAATCAGGGAATAATTAAAGCCCTGTCGGCGTCAGCGATAGAAGGCAAGAATTGGCGAACTGCTCTACAACTATATGTACACAGACACAATACCCTGGTGCCACACTCACGGTTAGGAGTAACTCCTTTCGAGTTAATGGTCGGCTGGAAGTATAGAGGAATATTTCCAAGCCTTTGGAAGGATACAATCGACAATGAACTTGATTTAACTGACATTCGTGAGCGGGATAATGAGACTAAACTAAAGAGCAAAATATATGCCGATCAAACACGAGGAGCAAAAGTATCAGATATTGCTGTAGGTGACGTGGTTTTGCTCGCACACCCAAAGAAGAATAAAACCGATCCTGTCTTCTCTCCGGAACGCTATAAAGTCGTGGCAAGAGCGGGTGCTAAGGTAGTAATTATGAGCCAAGGGGGAGTGCAATATTCACGGAACATACAAGAGGTTAAAAGAGCCCCTGGATTCAACTCCGATGAAGTGCTTAATGACTCATCACAAACTCAAGTAAGGAATGAAACAACAGCTACTTATCTTATAAACCCTCCAAGGGATGATCCAGAATTAGTCCCGCAGCAGGGAGCTTCATCGCCGTCAACTTGTGCACCTTCAACATCCGAATCAACTCCGATTGATAATCCAGAATCAATTCAGCAGTCCAGGACTTCATTTATTCCATCAGGATCCAGATCGCTTCGTAGGGGTGATACAATAAAACGTCCTGCTAGGTTCGATGATCGTTTCGTGTACTTCGTGTTCGACTGATACTGGTGGAATGATTGAAAAAATTTCCTTACCCTTAGGTACTTTGTTGATCGAATCACCAAGGTAACAGATAAAATAAATGAAAACGATCACCTACTATGTTGAAAACTTTATGCGTTATGAATTTCAAATAAAACTTTAATAGTTTCAAAATCAAGAAAAGTATTGTTTATTTCTAGTTATCGAATACAAAAACAAAATTTTCAAGCAAAATATAAGAATATATATATTTAAAAAAAAAACTAATAACTAAAAATAATTTATAAAAAAAAGCTTCAGAGTACAGGAGAAGGCTAATGTAGGAACCAATAGAAGTCAGCAGAAATCAAATGGAAGTTTTCAGTAAAAGTATTTAAAGGGATAATAAACTTTCTTAAAATCATTATGAATATCAGTTAAAATGGGATTAACAAACAAGTTAATATAAGTAATTTAAATGTGATTTTATATAGTGACTACGATTCCGATCAATTTATTTTGAAGGTAACCGTGTTGTATTCTAGTGTAGACAAATTAGTCACAGTAGAACTAAACGCTCAAAAGTATGTTCTGAAATAAGAGTGTACATAAAACGCAAACTTTGACCGAGAGCCCGAGGTAGCGTGATCAAGAGCGTCATTCTTGAAACGATTTCCGGACGAACAAGTGCGTGTTAAAGTAAAATTCAGGAATTTCGGATTGAATACGACAATTATTTATTCTTCAAACATTTGAAGCAGTTTGTTTTTAAATGTGGATCGACAATTAGTTTCTTTCAGATCATTGGGCAGGTTATTATAATTGGTTGTTCCGATAAAAGAAATTCTTCCCTGCACTACCCTCCATTACTTTTAAAAAATCTTGTAAATGAACTTAGTATGCCTTTGTTTCTTCTGTTCAACTCATCGTTGAAATCCGGTGTTTTTCCTCAAGTATGGAAAGAATCTTTTCTTGTACCTATTTTCATGTCGGGGAAAAAGTCTGATATAAACTGCAGCCAAAAAGTGCTTTTTACGGCAACAGGCACTTAAGAACCTAATATTGTAGTATTTAAAGTAATATTAAGATTGTAACTACTAGTTTTAAGAATATATATGTAGCCTACGATGTTTGGCGAAATAAATAAATAAATAAATAAATAAAGTTGTTAATGACAGCGTTGTAAATTCAAATGACGAGCTTTTTGTGTCCTTATGGCAGCTGTAAAGTGGATATTTTGGATGGTATTTGATGAGTGCATATTGTCAAAGACATACATAACAGTTTGGAAGTCGCAATGATCTACTAATGGTAAAATGTTAAGAGAACTGGATGACTAAAAAAGTGTAGTTGGATATAGAAAAGAGAAATTGAAAATATTTTATGGACATGTGTTTTGCAAGGATTGCTGCTTTTGTAAATGTGTTTGAGATACTCGACTCGAAACTGAGATAAGGTAGTGTAAAATTGAATGGATAAATGCGTAATAGAATTTTAATAAGACATGCTGAGGCACAAAACGTTGTAGTCTCCAGAGGAAATCGCAAGGAAGAGGAATTATTTTCTATATGGTTATTCCTCGAAACAGTATTATCCAACTGAATTCCTAAGTATTTCAACTTATTACATCTTCTGTAAAAAAAATGGTTCATGCTGGGGTCTCTACATGGTGGTAAAACTTTCCTGGACGAGCGAAATATCATATACTTCGTTTTTGTGTACTTTAATGATAGAATTGCTGTAAAAATATGCGAATAGTAGTTTTAAATCATGCTCCAGGATATCGATAATAGTATTTTGAGATTTTCCTGTATAAAAAGAGCCTGCTCTAAAAGGGTTTTGATAAATTTCACAAGGCCACAAAGTTCACATTTCTCCAAGGTGCAAAGAATTTTAGAGCTTATTATGATTAATTTGAAATTTAAAATAAAGGTTAGAAACAAATTTAAAAAAATTCACCGCATTTATTTTCAACTTTTTCGAAAAAAGTTACAGTATATAAATATAAGAATAAAAAAATTCAGAACAATTTTTTTTTATTTTAGTTTTGAAAAAACTGAATATTTTGTTTATTTTTCTATGCAATCATCCAGATTTTATTTTGGTAGATTTTCGCATAGGTAAGTATGAAATTTGTATCAACGTCGCAAAATCTACGTTCATCTTCGAAAATACAGATTTTCAAAACCTTCCTGAGTAACCATAAATCACATAGCTACTAAATCTTGTACGATTAAAGATCACATTTGGCTGAATAAAGATATTCGAGAAAATAAAAAAAAAGGTATCCATAAGTGCTTGATTTCGACTTCTAAACTAGACTAAAAAAGTAGCAAAGTACATTTTTGTGCGTTCCAAGCAGTGTTCAATATTTCCACAGTCAAAGGTCAATCTTCACTCAACTGACAGCATCGTCTCTGTCAAAGTCAAAGCTTTAAAAAAGTTTTCATATTTGTAGATTTCAAAGTAAAGGAGCTTATTTCCGAATACATTTCCTGCCAAAATCCTTTTAAATTTATTTGAAAGCCGCTCAAATTTTATTATATTGAAAATGATTGATGTGTTTGTTCATAAATATGTCCTTGATGAAAATTTTCCTTCCCGCTATAAAAATGTACTATAAGATATTTCTTTTTTTGGCATAAAATGCTTAGTTTGGGGTCAATAAAATTATTTCTGTTGACAGATTTTTTTTCTCGACGAATTCATAGTCCATGCAGTATAGGGTTAACCACTGAAATAAACATATATTAAAACAATCTTGTGTTCAATCGACAAAGAGAGTTGCCGGTAATTTCAAGCGAAACCCTAACCTCTCTCCCTGAGATGCCGCAAATAAGCTGGGTGCATCGTCTACAACCGTGCATCGAGCCAAAAAACGAGCCGGACTATCGACTTACAAGAAGGTAGTGACTCCAAATCGCGATGATAAACAAAATACGACGCCCAAAGCGCGATCCCGGAGGCTGTACACGACGACGCTGACGAAGTTTAACTGCGTGGTAATGGACGACGAAACCTACGTCAAAGCCGACTACAGGCAGATTCCGGGACAGGAGTTTTATACGGCAAAAGGAAGGGGAAATGTAGCAGATATTTTCAAGCACATGAAACTGTCAAAGTTCGCGAAGAAATATCTGGTTTGGCAAGCCATCTGTACCTGTGGCTGGAAAAGCGGCATTTTCATAGCTTCCGGGACTGTCAACCAAGAAATTTACGTGAAAGAGTGTTTGAATAAACGTCTGCTGCCTTTCCTGAAGAAACACGGTTGTTCCGTACTGTTTTGGACGGATTTGGCATCCTGCCATTACGGTAAAAAGGCCATGGGGTGGTACGCCGCCAACAACGTGCAGGTGGCTCCCTAGGACAAGAACCCCCCCCAACACGCCAGAGCTCCGCCCAATTGGGAAATACTGGGCTATTGTCAAGCGGAACCTAAAGGAGACCAAAAAAACTGCTAAGGACGAGCAGCAGTTCAAGGCAAACTGGTTTTCTGCGGCAAAGAAGGTGGACAAGGTGGCTGTACAAAATCTGATGGCAGGGGTTAAGCGTAAGGCCCGCAAATTCGGATTTGGAAAAGCGGAAGCCTAACTGAATATTTTTCCTGAATTTTATACTAATTAAACTTGAAAAAGAAATTTAATTTGATTTTTTAAATAAAAGATTTCACCAATTTACACGCGTTTTCCAATGACCAAATTTTGACCGCATCACCCTTTATGCTACGACGTTTGTTTGTCCTTTGAAGATTGCATTATGTTGGAGCTAAAATGTGCTAAAATGATTAAAAATCAGCTTTAAAAATATCTAGCTGGTAATTATTGAGTGTTCAACTGATTCACATGATTTTTATCCAACCGGTCCACCATATACAATTCTTGTGTAAAACAATTAACATCGATAAATGAATGTTAACTTGGTTTACTAAAATACCAATAAAAGATTATGGTTTCGGTAGTACCATTTTTTTTTATTTCTTTTTGTAATAAAAAGCTAACACTGAACTTCATGGAATGTTTTGAACTAATTCTAAAGTTTTGCAAATTTGAGTTGGGCAAATCCATCGTTTTCTCAAATTTCAATAGTCTATTTCATAGAAAAATTTCTCGAAATTCAAACTTTTTAAATACCGATTTTGAAGAACAAGAATCCTTCTAGAATAACATGCTTACAAAGTGGAAAATTTTTAGTAGATTCTCTGAGTTATCAACGAAAAACAGTTTCCTAGTAAATTTAAATTTTTTTCGTGATTGTGACGTCACAGTCACTACCAATACTAGAGCAGGGCTGCCTTGGCACTACCTTCTTTAAATATTTCTTGCTTCATGACAGAAAATTTATGCCTTTCAAATGAATATGAATATGAACAGCGCACACAGTCATCGAAAATTAAAAGGCGGTTTCCACAGGCCCCGGCAACGATATACATTCCGTGCACATCTCTAAGATTTAAGCTTTTTTTCTTCAGATTTAAGCTTTCATCTCCTATGCTCCTAAGGCAAAAAGAGCTTAGATCTGAAGAAAAAAAGCTTGAAAACGAGATTCACCAGCACTAAATAAAAGATATTGATCACACGATACAAAGACAAATCCTGTATCGTTACCGGGGCCTGGTTTCCAGCTTTCATTCCTATTGGACTGAAAGCCGGGCTAGTATTCGTTCGATAAGGAAAGACTGCGATAGCAAAGATGGTTTCACGTGAGCTTGAAAGTCGAAAAGCTTCGTTGTGACAGGAATGAGTGCTGCGCGACTTTGAGCTTGGCTTTCAATGATTTAGGCGAATATTTATCACCCTGGTTCCATAGTATCTTACAAAATCTGGGTATCAATATGGCATATCGTGAAGTGTTACGAACATCCAACTAACTTTATGGTTCCATGTAGAACTTTTTACGTACTTTTTGGTTCCATGCAGAACTTCTTACGAACTTTCTTGTTCCTTTCGGAGCTTTTATAGAACTTCAATGCAAATTGATTTGTGGCAAAAAATTTCAAATGGATTGTTTACGTTCTCAATTTGTGAATAAAAAATAAATTCTCCAAAAAAAAACAAAGAAATAATGGTTTGTTTATCACTTTGCAATGTTAGAATAGCCTTCTATTCAGCGTTGATTATGGAACCTGAAAGTACCCAAGCAACCAATAGTCACATATTGGTTTACAAAAAGAATCATCTGTTCAATTCCCTTGAGTGAATTTTATGTAGTCATTAGTGAATCTGAAAGATACAAAAGTAATTCATATGTACGTTGTAAGGGACTCAAGTCACATAAAGGGCACAAAAGTGCTCCAACAGAGATTTACTAAGTCACAAAAAGTGCATTGAGGTGCTTTCTTCTTTGATGGCTAGCTGTCTAGTTGGGAGGGTACGTCTGCAGGTACGCTACACAATCATACCACCACTTCGAGTTTTAGTTTCAGTTATAACAACATCTGGGCGTGGTATTGCGGTAGCGTGTTCGATTCTCACTACGAAGGTTGGGGTTTGATTCCCAAGCCAGGCAAGTTTTTTTTCAATAAGTAGTTTGATACTTGAGTGACCATTCTGATGCCGATATATGTATGTAAAAAATGTAGGAAAGAAGCAAGTATATGGTGGCACCATGTACAGAACATTGTAATTAATTAAGAGATGGTGATATGAACGGATGCCAAGGGTGCAATTGAAATAGAGAGAGAATTGTTTGTTCATTTTACGATTTTTTGGAAGCTGAATTAAAAGGCTGTAGGAAATGTAATAGAAGGTCATTAAGACTTGTTTTGTAACTTGAAAGTATCAATAAGAACTTAAAGTTTGAGCTGCACAGGACGTACTTCATATCAATGATGGAGCTGAGGGTTTTATAAATTTAAATCTAATTTGTTTATTCTTCTTAAGCCCAGGGTTGGATAAAAAAATAGTAAATAAAAATCTGCCTCCACGGCAAGGGACTCATCCAGTTGTCAAATTGCTAGTTAACATTCTGGAAATTAGTTGTGGCGTTCTCCTTTTTTCATCATATGTTTTAAAAAGAATCCTGCCAAAGTTCATCATCCCAGGAAGCTCCCCATTCTTGAAAGCTGCCACTTGAACAATCGTCTTTCAACATAATCACAAAAGCACACTTGTACACGAAAACAGTGAGTGAAACAAACCAAGTATGGAAGCAAAAACAACAACAACTCGCTTCGTTGTCGTCATCTTTGCTTTTCCGTGTTGTACTCTCCACCCACATTGTAGTTACCAGTCCGCAGTCAGTTTAAGCCGATGTGGTGGGGAAACGAAAAAAAGTAATTCAGCAGATTTTTTTTTTTGCTGGCCGAAACTCGTGAAAAGTTTTTTTTTACCTCTCAAAAACATTAGAAACAAAACACGGAGACACATTTCCAGCAGCCCGGTTTTTCCCGTATTCCCTCCAGTAGTAGTCAGCAGCTTAGTACTAGAAACCAGGAACCAGGACAATTTATGTTTTTGTTTTCCGAGGTTCTCGTGTGTCATATTTCGCTTTTTTTCCACCGTCTGAAGGTTTTTGTCACACGTTGTTTTTCTTTTTGAGCGGGAAATTTAACTTCCTGCCACACACAGGCTAAAAAAAGAAAGCTGCTTACTTAAAAATAGTGGGTGGAAAATCCAAAGATTAAAGAAAACCATAGCGAGGGAGATTTGAGCCAAACCACAGAAGCTGGAAAAAGGGAAATCTTCGCTCAGCTTTAGTTTTCATCTCCGGGAGCACAATTATCATAATGAAGAAGGTGAATTCTGCGTTTGCCGGTTTTGTGCTGGCACAATTCTTAGCTAACGCTTCCGGGAACGAATATAAAAGCTCTTAATTGAATTGAGCTGAAGGGCTCGACTGGAGCATGAAAGAACTTACGCTGGTCAATAAAATAAAATACGCTGATTTCTGAACGTTTGAATACAAAAAACTTTCTTAGTTCTTCGATGATTTGAAAAAGGAACTCAACGTATTTTTGTGTTTTAAAAATTTATAATATTTATTACAAAAGTGTCGAGTTTGATATGTGTTGATATGTCTTTATATTTGCAATGTGGTTTTTACAATAGCCCAGGCTTTGAGATCAAACCTACCCGAGCAGACTTTTATGTCAAAATAATACCTAATTTTGCTATCATGCCTTGAAAGTAAAATTTGGTATCATTTTGCCCGAATAAAGGTGGTACAATGCCAAAATTTGGGCATCACTTTTCATATACGCACACCAAAATAATGCCGTCTGAAAACTGGAATTGATAGCAAAAGGATACCACTTTTTGATGTCCAAGACATGCAAAATTTGGCATCGTTGTGCCTTCAAAACTTTTTTGAAAGCCTGGCTAAACGAGGTATCCTTAAGCGTCTCATTGAGTCCAAAATCTGCCATCAATATGCAATCGGCATATAGAAAATAAGAACCAAATTTTAGCATTTTACCATCTTTATACGGGAAAAATGATACCAAATTGTGCAAAAAAGGCATGACAGCAAAATTGGAATAATCTAACCATTCTTGTCTGCTCGGGTTTTCTGTGGAATCAATTTCTAAGTGTTGCTTAAATCGCCTGCGCTTATGCAATTATCCACTGTTACTCTGGCAATATGAGATACCAAATTGTTCATAATATTCATCTCTCGAAAAATCGCCTTTGCTTATGCAACGGGTCAAACACTTATTCTGGAAACTCAGCATTGAATTTTATAGAATATACTAGCTAGATATGTATACATGTAGTTATAAATTTTTAAAATTTATCGAATCGCTTTGTGTGAGAATAAACCCTCTATGTACACAAATAAAGTTAAGGCTAGAGTAAGTTTCAGCAAAACAATTAAAAACAAATTTTGAAAAAATGCGTGTTAGATAATATTAGCAAATTTGGTTTATCTACGAAAAATTTGACCATTTGGACTTTTTTATGCCAACTGTTATATTTCATATATCACTCCACGGATTTATCAAAAAATATCACTGAGAGTTTTTTTTTTATAATAAAGCTAGCTTATGTCAAATTTTCTACAGTCTCGAATAAAAACTACGTGAGGTAAAAGTCTTAAGCTGTGGGCCAACAAATATCATCTTATATATAAAAATGGAGGCGTTTTCTTTGTAACACCATCACGTATGATTGATCGGTCGGAATGAAGTGATATTTGGTATCCGAAGGTTTTTCGGGTCATAGATGGTTTGTATAATAGTTTCGAGATTATTACTGTTTATGCAAGGGGGGCTCCTATACAAAATTAACTATAAACCGGGCAAAACTTGAACAACTTGAAGACGATTTTGATGAAAACTGATTCACGAGCACGAAGAAGTTAAAGAACTGTAAACATTTTCCAACGATTTAATAAGCAACGGGTAAAACGAAGTTTACCGGGTCAGCTAGTTTTCTATAAAATTTTAGAAGATTATTTTGAAAATAATGTTTTCCAACAAAAAATCAATCAAAAAATTACCATTAAAGTTGGAAATAAAAAGGTAAAACGGTTCGAAGGGTTCAAAGATGTTGTAAGGTTAGAATTTAAAATTTTCTGACATGGATTTGTTTATTTTTTTGTAAGAAATTGTTGAACTGAATTAATTGTCGTAAATATAACATTCGTCCAAAAATCTATGGAAATCACGTTTAAGGCCCAAGAATAGAAAGTTCTACCTTGCATAACTTTCAATCAATCCATCTGAAAAGTCATATTTTCGTTAGAACTGTTGTATCTCAGTTCTAAATATTTGCGAAATCCCAAATGTAGCCAGATAATAGTGGGATATTTACCTTATATATTGCTCATATGTAACAATTTTAAAAAAGTCATCAAAGTCAAAATTTTTAAATATTCCAAATTAAACACCTATGTGCGTGCACCGCAATTGCAATTAACTTACTAATGGTACTGCGAATATGGTGCTATAGACCGTAGCTAAACGCCTGAATTTATATTTGAGAAAACTTATCGTAATGAAGAGTCGTATAACGCTAAACGCCTTTGCTTAGATAACGTTATTATTTGGTTCATAGATATCAGATTCAATACAAAAATGCTCATCGATACCTTAAACTTGTTTAAAAATGACGTAGGTATAAAAAGAAAACATTTTCCGATGTGAATTTTGAGTACAACATACAATTTAACATAGTTGCATTGTCAGCAATATGATACGAATTAAAGCATATGAATTGCTGAGTAGAAAAAGTAAGCTGACAGAACACAGAACAGAATATAAGAAATGCTTCCTTAGAAAATAAAATTTACTTACGTTATCTTTGTAAATTTCCTGTTCGAGATGTCCAGTGCCTGTGATTCACCAACTCAATCGATGCGGTGCCAATTTATTTTGAAGCATGGATCTGATGCGATGGAAGAAGTCATTTAGGAGTTGACTTTTAAAATATTTCCGCAGTTTTCTAGTATAAACGAAAAGGAAAGTTGTCACCAAATGACCAACTTGCTATGGTGGAAATGGGTGTAAATATGCTCTTGTCCAGACGCCAATCTATAACAGCGAGGAAATGGTATTTACTTGAGTAATGTTAGTATTATTGATAAATGTATACCACCAAAATACTAATCCAAATGGGTTAGCCCACACACGGCACTTTTTATTTAGTTTTTAGATCTCCGTCAATCTTTATCCAACGTAGCTGAAGTTGGAGCTGCTGCACCGGTGCTTCCCAAATTGGAAGCAAAGCCGGGTGTTCCCAGTTGGCTGCTATTGCCGAATTCCTTCCTCTCCAGATGGAACTGGAGCCGTTTACGGAAAATATCCAATTAGGTTTGCACTTGGGCTGCTTTTGGCCAGGAACTTTTTCACTTTTACCTATGTAGACGGGTAAACAAAACATTGTTTACGTTCGGTTCTGTTCGGTTCTTTCTTGCAATTCATGGTAGGACCAGTAACACTCTGTATATGTCCAATGCGTTTGTTAAGAAATTTGGAAAATACACTTTTTCTATGATTTTAGCAAATATAATTGAAACAATATTCACCACACTTATTTTCTTCATATAATGAGAAGGCGACACCATCAGCATCCTCTAGCGGGCAAAATGGAAGCATTAATTCGAGAAATTCGTCTAACTTGTGAATAGCGTGTATTCCGACTCGACTTAGTCAGGGATGCCAGTTATAATAAATAAAATTGTTTGTTTCTATTCTTACACCATAAAATTTTTAGTAAACCAACAAATTTGATTGTTTAAAAAAATACATAGATTTGGATGCGCATGAAGTGTTTTTTTAAGAAAAAGATTTTAAATTCAATCGGTCAACTGCTTAACTGTTTATCAAAATGTTGCTTACTAATAATAGTTAAGGAAAAAAATATCACGAAATTTTCGTAGAAATATCGTTATTTTCTCTTTACTAGGGGAGATGAGGGCATAACGAGCACCCGAGGCATAATGAGAAGTCCATTTTTCTACATAAGTACGTATTTTCTTAAACAAATTTTCATGAGGACTTGTTTTGTACTACCTAAAGTATTAATTTTTCACCAAAAAAGGAATATCCTTTTCATATTTACAGAAATATTAAATAATAACCAGCTAGGTTCTCAAGTGACGAAAATATTATAATTTTTGAGCACCACCAAATAAGCTTTTATGACCTTTAAATCATCTTGATCTGAAATGTACGCACTGCAACATGATCTACATATTGTTTCTAAATTTTCAGCATCATAAAATTTTTGATTTTTCACTTTCATCAATTGTAAAACGCGTTTTTACTTTAATTTGTTCACTAGAGGCGAACAGAGCACTTTCAATGAAGGCATATTGAGCATTTTCTGCCGGAGAATCTAGCAGCGAATTCAACTCGATGAAGTCAACTGAATAATAGAGCTACAGCTTATCTTGTATCGTCTGACGATTTGGCCTATTGGTTAGATGTCGGAGAGGTAATCAGTAGACTCGAGTTCGATTCCTGTTCGAGGGGATTTTTTTTTGCACATACCATTCATGATTGATTTTTTTTATTGTTACATTATACGGCTAATAGCATCAAAGCATCATCCGTCAAACAAAACACCAGAAACATAATGTATGAACATTTGTTAATTCTTTGAATTCTACAAACAGACCTAGATTATTTTGTTTTTGCTTTGTTTGATGAATCTACGCCTCACCGTTTAGTGCAATCATGATCATAAATGATAAATGAAGAAAAAAAAAATCACCTCCACCAGGAATCGAACTCGAGCCTACTGATTACATCTCCGACATCTAACCAATAGGCCAAATCGTCAGACGATACAAGTTAAGCTGTAGCTCTATTACTCAGTTGACTTCATCGAGTCGAAGTCGCTGCTAGATTCCCCGGCAGAAAACGCTCATTATGCCTTCATTAATGGTGCTCATACTGCCTCGGGGGGTTTCTCATTATGCCTCTACAGTTACTGGTTTTCAGCGTTCGGCAAAAATTTTTAAAATGCATTTTTAATCGTTTTTATCTACTTTTTCAAGTTTCATCCAATTAGGCAATAGACTATTTGAGTGTCTGAACACGAAACATTGATGTAATTCACATATTACAGCTGTTCTCTATGGTTTAATAAGCGTTTTCCTTAAGGTGGCCATTATGCCCCCATCTCCCCTAGATGACGGGTGTCGCTTTTCAATTTGGCAAAAAATGGGGTTTTAAACGATTCGTATTAAAAGATGGTATTGTTATTGTCTCATGCTAGATTTTTCTTGTTAATATTTGAACATTTTCAAACAAATTGGTTTATCATTATCAAACTATAAAGTTTGTTAGATCATTTATCAAGTCCAGATTTTGGTCAAAGGATATTATACCGTGCTTTTATCCAGCAATAACATGACAATAATCTCTCTTGAATGTTTATAATTAATGAATTGATTAAAAAAATGAATGCTAACAAAGCGTTTCCGAAATGCCAGTGCTCCAAAAAAAAACAAAAAGCTAACAACTAATATCCATGTTTTCTGATTGTGGACTTGGAATCATGCCTGAGAGACTTGTAACATATCTTCTGAAAAACATGAAAGAAGGCTGGTGGTGCGAATTTTGAATTCATTTCTTCAATGAGCGGATTTTTTTTATGTGTTCCTAAACTAAACAAAAAAAGTGATGAAAAAATGTTCGGACGGCATCCCTGATCAGCATTTTGACAACTCCAGATTAACATTTTGAAAGGGCACAGATTGATTTTTTTTATTATTTGAGGCAAATGTATGCAACAGAATTGTTTTTTCTTTCAAATTCAAACCAATTGTACTGCAATAAATAAAAAAAACTCTTTCGATTCGCAATGATTAATCGGAATGCAAAATATTTCTTAATGTTTTCCCATCATTTATTGTGCACGTGAACGCAAAACAAAAATCTGAACAAATAAAAAATCACAGCTGAAATAGTTTCACAGAAACGATTATCAAGCAGAAAACAAAATTTAAGCACATTTTTTAATTAATTAATACGAAAACTGTGTGCACATTTAGCATCATGTCATTTATTATTACCAAGAAGGAAAAATTCTGTTCCCGCCATGGAATGTGACGAAATTATATTGGTATTGGCATGTATATTGGTTTTGAAATGAAACGTTTTTATTATTTTTTACTATTGCAAAACAAATGATATTCCAAAACACAAAAAACTGTTTAAATATAACTAGGAAAAATTAATAATAATCAATTTTGAATTTAATTTTTTTTTTATTACTTTATCTATATTTAATTTTCGTCTCTTAGCTAAGCTTTTGAAATTTGTATTAAGCTTCCG
The DNA here is from genome assembly GCF_029784155.1 of Uranotaenia lowii. Classification (NCBI taxonomy): domain Eukaryota; kingdom Metazoa; phylum Arthropoda; class Insecta; order Diptera; family Culicidae; genus Uranotaenia; species Uranotaenia lowii. Next base: position 74,709,161 of record NC_073693.1, on the reverse strand, counting down.
CTTATTTTGATTTGCGTTTTGTATGACATATTCTAGGTAACGGATCGTTGATAAAAACTCGAAATAAAGACAAAGATAAAGATGAAATAAAATTTATGGAATTTGATTTAAAGAAACTAAAAGGGGCAAATGTTTGATTAAGAATATGTAGTTTGTTTGCTTTCTCGTTAAGTGTTGGCGAAAATTTGCAATGCAAAAGTCTAAAATCTGTGCAGGCAAATTTTATCGCGAATGTTGTAAATCAATGTATTTTTAGTTATTTATGAAGTCATAATAAATTGTATGTATGTATGGTTCCCCCATCGGTAGCAAGGTCCAGCCTATGTCTGTGTGGCTTGGCCTTCGAATTGCTTCTCAGGCTTCCACGGCCAATGGTTCGTCGAGGGAAGTCTTCAGAGACCTACAATGGTTGGCAATCCACTCCGCTTGCAATAGTCTCTTCAGGTTATTCCCAGATGCGTTCCCTCTGAAACATATGATTATTTATACAATGAAACACATCTTACCTGTCGGCAACTTATGGGATTCGAACCCAAAAGTTTTTCTTGCCGCTACCGGGAATCGAACCCAGTACGCCTGGGTTACCAGACTCGCGCCAGCCTATCAACTAGACCAAATCAGTGCTCATTTATGAAGTCATAATAAATTAGTCATTTATTACGAATTCTTGACCTTAAAGTTTTTGATTCTAATAACATTCCCTTTTCATTCTTTCTTTTTTTAAACTTTGCGCTAAATCGATAGGAATATTACAATCACGATGTTTAAGAGTATCAGCAGCGGTCAGGTGTCAAAGCTATAATAACAATCAATTTTGACACTTGCTCCTCGGTATTGAAAAAGCAAGTCCGGAGCCATATTTGAATACCGACCAGCTCCTGATTTGACAGATGCTAACAAAAGGAAATAGCATCAAAAAACAACAACACATATCGGAGCGTCACCAGTGGCTAAAATGGAAACCAGTTTAGCACTTGCCGGTACGCAAATGTACTGCTAAAGCTAAAAAAGGACCTAGAATGTGTCCGGGGTTAACACCTGGGATAGCACTTACCGCTGCCGATGCTTTAAGGGTTTAGGCGACGTTTTAAGAATTGTAAGATTATGCGCTGTTAATAATTCATATTTATTCAAATCATTTTACTTCCGCCTTTTCTATATGCTACGCCACACTTTTTGCGATTGTCAATTGAAAAATCAGGACACCTGGCATCTCTGAGCTCCGAAAAAATTCACAGTGTAATAGTTCCATTTCTGTCGCCAGATAGCGCTATTCGTGTCTCCCGATTTTTCGTTAAGTGGTGTATATCGGTTCTAGTATATCTGATTTTAGGCATACTCGAAACATGTTCAAAAGGCTTCTCAACAAAAGATCTAACTCATAATTTCATTGCAGTTACAAAAATCACCTAGTGGGGACTAATGACGTATTTATATTGTTTCACCCTGGTAAAAACCCAGTTGTTCACTAACTGCTGTCATTTCATTGAAAACAAAATGCGATGACAGCACGTAGGTTGTGGGTGAAGAAAAACGTCATAAATGAAATAAGCAGAACCTACATATTCAAATGTTTATTGTTAGTTTTATATATTCGTGGAACCTGTCAGTAACAAACATGCTCGAGTTGAAATTTAATATTTTAGAAATAAGCTCTGCTTGAGTCATGATTTGAAAAGTTTGTTTAATTATTTGGGCGAACTTGATTCATATTTATTCATATTTATATTTCCAGTTATAACAAACAGGATGATCAATTCGAAGAATAATAGTTTTTTTTTAATTCCTGGAAATTTCTATGGAGTAATTTTATATTTTTGCATGATTTAATTCGGTTCTGCAGCTGATATAATATTTGTGATTCGTTAGAATATTCAACAACTAAATTATAAAATAATGTTATTTCAAAACTATTTTTAAATTTTATCACTGATTCATTTCATGCTTTTTCGTAGAGTATCACTGCAGAAATACTTACTTTTTGTCGTTGAAAACGAAATGTGTATGTCCCTAAAATATTAATCTATTTCGACTACTGATATTTCTAATCTATAGAGAAAATTGCAATCTTTTAAAATTACAAAAAGACTCCCTAAAACCAGGTTTTATTAGTGAATACTTTAAGTATTTTATATTTGTTTTAGAAAACTTGAGAAACAAATCACAAATATTACTTTTGAATAGTTGTAATTTTGAAGAAATAAAAAAAAATAAATTAAAAAAATAATTTATTTTTTTAAAGGTTTCCTATGCATACTTTTACCTAGATGACCTATAAAACTCTATGGAAAGTGTATTATTATTAGTTTAGTTTTCTGACTTGATTTTTTTAGATGGCAAATTAGATCAAATCTTAACTACTTTTCGTCTAAGTTTTGTATTGTATGTAAACAAAGGATTTTTTAAAATTAGGATTGCCGTTGGATGGAGTTTTAATTTTTTTTTTTGCCGAAGTTAAATAGTTTTTTTTTCATTTTAAATGAAAAATTTTGATACCTTAATAATGCCTGGTTTTGATGTTACTGAAAAGTGCAATATTGTCCACATCATGCTGGTAATAAAAGAATTAGTTGTTTGTTTAAGTTGGATCTAAATTTTCACCGTAGACAAGTCGTTTTTTGAAGAAAATTAATGAACAAATGAAACCTCAATGATGCCTTATTTAGATGTCATGGAAACATCAATTAACACTTAAAAATGCGTGAAATTTGAATACCAAACCATGCAATCATTTTGACCTCACTTTTCCGCTCTATCGTGAAAAATGAAACCTTAATGATGCCTTGTTTTGTTATCTTGGAAAAAACAAAACCAAATAGTGCTTTAACTTTGGTCTCAATGCCTTATTAAGGTAATGTTTTGGCATCATATTTCGACATATTGTTGCTTTAATGAAACCTTATTTTGCCATCGGGAAAAATGCGAGACTAAATTATGCTATCATTTTGGCATTGAGAGCTCATTTTGGTTACTGTTTGCTATCGATTTAGGCATCCAAGTCTGCTCGGGTAATCATTCTAAGGTTTTCAAACGTCATTTTTACAACTTTTTATTCAATAATAATCGTGTAACCTTCCTGATTTTCTTTATTTTCGCAACTGTTCAGTATAATTCAGTTTGTGTTTGGAATATTTTGCGAATATTTGTTCATGATTCTCTGTTTCTATTTGATTTCAAATGCTCCAAGGAAGCCCTCATTGGATTTATCAAAATGATATGTGTGTTAGTTTTCCAAGATAACTTTTCACTAATAAACATCTTTTGTTCAGAGTCCTGATAAAAATGCTGAATTCATCATGTCGAACGTTTTGTAACACCTAATGCTTCCAATTTAAAATTCAACCATTCATATTCAACACTCTGACGGATGCAGCAGCACTTGTAGGTATGGCATAAAGCATAGTTTTTTTTCTCTTCCCCCGAACCCAAACATTCATATTATGGTTGCTCCTGTGCCTCAACAGTAAAATACATAACTTTGTGGTTTTGGGTCCGGGCCCAAGCCAACAAACGATAGTTTGACACGTCCCTCGAATATCGTTCTCCATCAAAAAGCAAATACATAACCAACCAACCGAGCCAACAGACCACATTGCATTATTGATGCCCAATCCAATTTTCTTCTCTCGGATCTTCTTGGGCTGCCGTTCGGAAAAGGCAGGGATTTGAAATCTTTGAATTGTGTTCAACTTTTCCAATTTTCAACAATTAAAAATATAAATAATTTTAATCTACGAACTTTATTTGATATGATTGTTTCTTTGTAAAACCTATTTCAAAGGATTACAAAATATGGTTTTAAGAAGAGGTTTTCGAACTATTTCTTTTTTCAACTCTGTATTTATGAGCTTAAACATTTTAAAAATATTAGAATTGATCGAATTCATATGACCCGGAACACATTGCCATCCAAAGTTTATGCTTTTAAGCACAAATCAAAATAAACTTACAAAACTAGATCAATATACAGATCGTATACGAAATCTTTCATTGAATCAATTGAAAAAAAAATCTGTCTTTGATTGTGACTTACAGAGACAAAAACTCAACAACTCTATGAGTCTACTGGTATATGTTCTCAACCTGGCTTTAATTTGGTTTTAAGAGTTCCTCAAAGTCGTTATATTGTTGGGAACTGAACGTGTTTCAGTTGTTCCGTAACTTTCGAAAACGTGATTTTAAAAATAACCCCACCGCCCCCCTGAACCGTTCCAACGCCACCAAAATTTCAAAGTTGAGCTCACCGCCCCCCTAGAAGCTCTTAACGTCCCCGAGGGGGCGATATGAACCACTTTATTAACTACTGGTTTCAAGCAATTTTGTGTTTTTTAACTAAACCGGATATTTTTGGATAGATCGTTCATTTGTGTTTCAGTAAAATTAAAAAACATAACTGCTGATTCCGTTGAGTTGTGGTTTTATAAACACAGCCAAAAGGCCGCTGCGAGCTCTTATGAAAATTGTAAATTTCAAGTTTGTAAATTTTTACACCTTCCATTACTTTTTTTTGGTTGTTTCTACCACCGGAAAAATTACTAAAATTTTTGGGAGCGATTCATTCAGTCCTGATTTAGCGTAACAAATTTAATTTTTTTTAAATTTTTTTTCATAATTTCTCATGCTTAAATCCTCAGAGATATCATGAAAGCTGAAAGAGCCCTCCTCAAACCGTCGAATCCAACCAAAGACCTCCGAAAAAGTTACTTGGAAAATGGTATTGACATTGAAGATAAGGCCTTTGTTGGTCACAAAAATGCTAACGCTTAAAGATAATCACTTTTTTAAAAATCCTCTTTCGATCCATTTTCGGGTAAAGTGGAGAATTAGGAGCTGAGAAACTTCGGAAGTCAACCCTATCTTCCAGTAGAAAATGAAACCCGAAAAAAACCGAAACCTTTTACTCATAAATAAAAGTTACTGCACAAATTTTCATTGAGATGTAGATCTACTATTTATAGCCATCAGAACAGTTTGGTGGTTAGTGGGTGGTTTTACATAACAATTTCTTGATTTTCCAACTACTAGCTGCTACATTTCGGTTTGGGTGTTTCCCCTTAGGTGGTAGGGTGTTTTTTTAGATTGGCCAATTTAAGGAATTTTTCCTAGAAAATTCTCATAGGTAAGCGATCTTAGAAACTTGGTTGCCCTGTAAAAAAAAGATCGATAACATGGTAACATGTATATCCCGAACCGTCTTCTTTATTTTCCGTTCAAAAATACACTCAGCGTTTCCTTTTCGGAAACGATAATTTCACCTGGATTTTCACTTAGGCACTTATTACATGAATTTTTGCTTGACTTAAGTGAAGCACTAAGTAGCTAATACAAAATTTATTTATTTATTTATTTCGTCAACCGTAACGTAGACTAGTTTGATACATGTGCATTTCCTTAAGAATAGGTTTAAGCAGTGTCTGCTTTACAATTTCTCCTTAAGAGTTTAGATTTCTTTGATTAAAATATTGTTTAAGTTTTTGCCGAGACATTGTAAAGTCAATTGTTTCGCAGTGTTGATTGTAAGAGGCCATCATGCGATTTATTGGCCATTTTTCGCGTAGTTTGTGCGATAGTGATTAATGAAAAATAAATTTCGATTTCGGAGTTGCCGAGAAGGTGCATAAAAGTTTAATTTTGATAGAATTTCTTTTGAGTCAATACGCTGCGAAACAATATCGTTTACAAATGAAACCATTGCATATTCACGGCGTTCTTTTAGTGTTTGTATGTCAATGAGCATGCAGCGCGCTTTATATGATGGAAGTGGAAATCATATCCAACCTAATTTACGAAGGGCATATAGTAGAAATTGCTTTTGTACTGATTCTATTCTTTCTTCGTGTGAAATTGAATAAGGGGACCAAACAACGCTGCAATATTCCAGTAAAGACCTTACATAGGCAATATATAGTGTTTTTATTGTGTTTGGGTCTTGAAAATTAAAGCAAAAGCGCTTAATAAAGCCCAGCATGTTATTTGCCCTATGGATGATAGTATTGTAATGGTCTGTGAAAGTAAGTTTAGAGTCTAAGATAATTCCTAAATCCCTAACTCGTTCACATTTTACTACATTCTGATCTCCTAATGTAATTGTGATGTTTGGTGTTGTTCTTTTTCTGCTAAATGATATTAAATTGCATTTTTTTACATTGAGCTTCAGAAGGCGTTATTTGCACCACAGGTATAAAATGTGAATTTCATTTTGGAATATCCTGATGTCTTCTTCATTTCTTATTTCCAAATAGAGCTTCATGTCGTCGGCATAAATGAGCATTTTGAGATTTTTGAGAATAAAGGAAATGTCGTTTACATAAAGTATGAAAAGTAGAGGTCCTAAATGAGATCCTTGCGGAACTCCTGAAATGACTTGAATAGGGAGCGATTTCTTCCCATTGAAATTTATTATTTGTTGGCGATTCGTCAGGTATGATTCAAGCCATTTCAGGAGTTTAGATTTTATTCCAATTTTTTGTAATTTGAAAAGAAGCATTGGTATGTCTATGCGATCAAATGCCTTACTAAAGTCTGTATATAGATCTTCCACATGGTTGCCATTATCCATTGCATTCAATGAAAAGTCTTTAAATTCAATCAAATTAGTTGAGGTTGAACGGCCTTTGAAAAAGCCATGTTGCCTGTCAGTTATTCGGTTCTTAATTTGGGAATCGCTTGATATTTACATGAAACTCACATAGATGTAAGCTGCCAAAACAAAAACACTTCTGATTTACATGAAAATTCAGTTATCAACTAGATATAAACGAATTTGGTGCATCCATGTGATTTTCACGTAGTTCTTAAGTAGCTCATTAACGTAAAAAAGATGTGAAAGAGTTAAGTACTCAACATGGCGCAGACCCAAAAGTTCGTGCTGTCAGAAAAAGAAATTCTATAGAATGATGAACTCGTGATTAGAGCGCTAGGACGGACAGGCAACTAATATGGAGGCCACCCAATTACCAAATTCGAAAAATTAAGTGAAGCGTAAAAAGTATAAACCCTTATGGTATTAGAAATAAATAAGTGCATAATGAATTTGAAATAAAAAAAAAATGTCCTACAAAATCAACACAAAAAATCTACGTGAATGACATGTAGAAGAACGACCCAGCTAACATGAAATTGAAATGAAAATCCAAATCGACTCTTAAAACATATTCAATAACCATCGAAAACAAGTTGGTATTGAGTGATTTTGTATCATTCATTTACGACAAGCTTTGCCCTAAAAAAGTTGAATCGGATAGAAGTTTAGTCAGTTTGTAAATATGTCTACAAAAGGTTGAAAATATGCTAATTCGTTCGTAAAGTGAACTGATTTACGATAAATGAGCGGTCGTTCAATCGACACTCTACCAAGTCTCTCCCTTTCTTCCATTGACCGATTTCGTAAAAAGAAAATCTCATCTATAGAGCGATAGCGTGGATCATATCAACTGATGAGATGGTATCGTGGTAAGTTATCGGACAGCCAAATCGGAGGACTGGAGCTCAAATCTCGATGAAGGAATTTTTTTTTTTCGTTTTACTCAAATTACTTAAAATTGTTTATTTTGCTTTTTGTGGGCAAATCGAATCGTCGGACTCTTGTCATTGTAGATTTATGTAGATAAGTTTAATTCCATCTTTTCATTTGGTATGTATATTTGTTTAAATAATTCTGATATTTCTGCAATATACCTTCTTGAATGTTTGCTGGGTTATCCCTTTCCATCTGGCAACAAAACCGGAAATGTGAGAGCGGTTCGTTCAAAAGTAAACAAATCAGCCATCAAAGTGTGAATTTCAATTCGTTAAAGTGTTCAAATAGCGATGAAATCGGTTCAAATGTATCGTGTCGGTATCGGAATTCATAAGCACATTTGTTTTATGTCGTACCTAAAGTTTGAGTGAAACACTTCAGGTGGGTGGTGTCGTGACCGCTGCAATCTGGGGTAGTTCCATACAATGAGATGGCAAAAGTTATTATTTGGTGTTTTGGAAGCTTTTGTAAATTAAAAAAAATTGTATAAAAATTACTATTTTAATTTATTTCGAATAAATTCATACAATAATTGTTTAATAACAACTTATAAGGAGGATGAAAAATTACTGCATGATGTTTTCAGCTTCATTTGACTATTACTCTAAAAATAGTGCTTTAGGGTGCCTGGAAACTCTTTCATTGCATCTTTAGTACCTGAAACTAGATCTTGAAAGTAAAAAGAGTAAGAAGCTATGTGGGGCTTTATTGACAAGGCAATTTTTTTAAATTCTGATGTCTGTGGTGCGATTAGTATCCAAGATAAAGAGATAAAAAACTGGTAATATGTTAGTCAAATATAAAGTTCATAACTAGTAAAAATATAAAAGCAATCCGATTAAGTTCAGTTTTTTGACTTTTTGTTTTTTCAAACCCCATAGTGCGCTGTGGAGCATCGGCCCTTTGGAATTGCACAACTGACTGGATCGAGGAAAAAAAAAAATATTGCAATGGATTTTGGACTAATAGGATGTAAGTTTACCTAAGAAAAGTATATTTTTTGGGCCTAATCTTGAAGATTTTTCTTGCAATTACAAAATGGGAAAAGATTAAAAGTGTGATGGACATGCCACACTATGAAGTTGCTCTAACCTTTGGGTAGAATTTAATGAAAATTTGGGTGGATTTTGTTCATAGTGTATTGTTTACATCCAGCAAGTTTTAAAGCCCTGCGATAAAAATTCGAGGAAATGGAGACGAAAGAACAGCGTGCGCATTAAAATCTTGCGTATTCATCACGAGAATAAGGATCTCTCGCACCGTTTCATCGCTAAAACGTTGGGAATCGCGAATTCCACAGTGTAGCGAGTGATTAAGCGGTTCGAGGAACGATTGACTACCGATCGGAAGCCCAAAAGCGAAGGAAGAAGTATTCTGTACAACACCAAAAATCACAACCGCGTAGTTGGTTCCTTCAACCAAAAACCGAATGCCTCCATGATGTGATTAAAAAGTACACCTAAGCCGATGTTTTGTCCTGTTTTAAAACTAAGGCTGGACTTCAAACGTCCAAGGTACAAGGGGCCCCTAATCGCGACGAAAAGCAGAACAAGTCCACCAAAACTCGTGCCAGGAAGTTGTACCTCAACATGCTGACGGAAGTTGAAAGCTGCATCATGAACGACGAAATATATGTAAAGGCCGACTTCAAACAGATCCCCGGCAACCTGTTTTTCACGGCCAAGGATAAGTTCTGCGTACTGGAGCATGTCCGCACTCAGAAGATGTCCAAATTTGCGAATAAATTTCTGGTTTGGCAAGCCATCCGCACGTGCAGGAAATGGAGTGTACCTTTCGTGATCCAGGACACGATGAACGGACAGGTGTACATGAAAGAGTGCCTCCAGAAGCGCCTGCTCTGGGCTGTTAGTTGCACCTCCTCGTGGTCCAGGGCGGAAACGTGTCTGCAAGTCCGGCGTATTGCAGATGTACGGCCGAGAGAACTAGCACTAAACCCACTGGAGACCGTCGACGGGTCTGCCAAACCCGCGCGGAAGAAGTGGTGCACGCGGGTACTTATTAGGTACCAGTACTCGGGTGTGAGGGTGAGGCCCTGAAATGCGGACGTGACCGGAGGTAGAACGATTGCAAACTCGTTTTGCGCTTCGGTGGGTATAGACTCGCAAAACGATTATATGCGCAAAGTGGTGGCCAATGGTGGGCCGATCACTTAGGGACGTGTTTTACACGTCAGTGTTAGAGAGGCACAGTTTAAGCCGGAGGTGTCAGGTTTCGACACGCGTTTCGGGAATTGATGCGCCCGAACCGTGAGTGCGACCTGATGAGGGCGGTCTACAGCTCGATCTGCGCTTCGGGGTGTCAAGCGCCCGACTTGAAGATTGAGTAGTTGCGCTGAGTGGTGACTTAAGTCAACACTACTTGTGAGTTCGGAGGAGTCTGAGTACAATACAGTACAATACAAATACAATCCGTAAACCGGGATTTATCACCTGTGGTTACCAACTTTAAAAAAAAAGGGAAGAGCCTATATAGTTTGGTCGTTCATAACTGAGCCTGACACAGTAGATTGAGTCGTTTTGGGGTCATTTTTGAATTTCTCAAACCTTGGGGTCTAAAAAGCTTCGTTTTGATCAAAAACTCATCCATGATTTTTTGCTGAATTTTTAAGTTACGTGAGTAAATTTGAACTGGGAAAATTGAATATTTTGTACTATATAATCAACATCATTTTTGTTTCTTCTGTGGAACCGAGTCTGCTGATGGTTTTTGTGCCAATTTATAAATTCTTCAAAGGAAAGTTTCCACTGAACATCTTTGTCGAAGGTCGAAACTTCGTATTTTGTTAGACAAAAAAGTTATTAGGTGTTGAATGAGGGTATGTTTTTTGGCATTGAAAAACAATAAATTCAATTGACAACACTGCTTGGTGCCTAGCGAGGTATTGCATGACTACTTTTCACGCAATTCTCCACGAGGCTCCAGCAGTGATATCAATTGAGCTTATTGTTTATCAACGCGAAAGACATACCCCTGTTGAACAGCTAATAACTTTTTTGTTTAGTAAGATACGAAGTTACAGTCAACTAAGTTGTTCAGCGGCAAATTTCCTTTAAATAATTTATAAATTGGCACAAAAACTATTAGCTGGATTGGTTCTAAGAAGATATAAAAATATGTTGATTTTTCAGTACAAAATATTCAACTTTCCTATCCAAACCTAAAAGTTCAAATTTACTCATGTAAACGTTACTTAAAAAATCTTGGATAATTTTTGGACCACATCGAAGCTTTTTAGACCCCAGGGTTTGAGAAATTAAAAAATGACCCTATATCGACTCAATCTACTGGCACAGGGATGCCAGGTACAAGCTACGGGTTAAAATATTGAGCGCTATACATCATTAAAAACGCTATTTGGACCGGACACCAAATGCAAGATCATCAAAGCGGAAATCTAGTGAAAGTTTGTTGAACCAGTGTCGTAGAGGGCATTCAAAGATCTGAGTGAAAGAAGGTCGTCATGCTGGGAAAGATGGAATGCCAGAAAATTTCAACAAATATGTCGAGTAGCAACAATTGCTTTGAAGCTAAAAAAGGATCGAGCCATATATTCTACGAGGAAATTTTTAAAATGCCGAATTCACCCATGCTGGCTATTCCATTTGCGAACATCTTTTTATTTATAACTAGCTGATTTTACTCAGCCTTGCTCGGGTTCACAAAATCAGTCGTTTGATTTTTCGAAATGTTGGAAGCTTTATATTCATCATTTTAAGAAATTGGGCCCATGTTTGGCCACGTAAGTTTTGTAAGTCTTTTAAAAGTTTTTATTGAGATTATTCACTGTGTTTATCGATTTTATTTTTTTAGAAGAAGCTTATAGTTTTGAGGATTATGAATTGAATTTCAAAATAATTTCCTTCTTCTTTATCACAAATAATTTTAATCTCTTTTGGAGACTATCCCACTTTTCAAGATAGATGATCTCCTTGTACAATGTTATTTTTAAGTTTTATTTAATTAAAAATTTCTAAAAACACTCCTAACCTTGTTGAACCATGATTAAGACTCATTTGGCATGTTTTCAATTGTATGTGTGCTTTTTTCGCTTTTTTAATTTAACACTGTTTTTCTTAAATGTTGAAAGTTGCACTAAAAGTTTCTTGGAGATATCGAAAAGAAATCATCTCTGAACCGAAATAACCATTTCAATGCTATGGAAATGGTCTTTTTTGAGTTCCATTAATTATTTTGAAAAGTGATCAATGTTAAAATTCTTTGAAATCATTTGTTTGAACTCGCAGTACCTACCATACGGTTTTTTTTTTTCAAAATTGGATGGTAGAATAGAACACATTGATGAACAAAAATAAATAAAAAAGTATAAGTAAATTGGCCAATGAAATAGAATTTAAAAAACTTAAAACCTCAGATTGTATTATCTAATTAATTTTCTAATCCCCCATTACGATTCCCCGGCGGCTATCAAAGCGTTGAAAATTGCAGCCTTCAACATATAACTCTGAATCTAATGATTTTTTCTTTCTCAATAAGGAATCCTAAAAATTTGAAAATGTTTGGTTAAAAGCTGGAGTTTATGAAAATCGGTTCATTAGTTTTTCAGCATTCAGTTCAAATAGTTATTCAGCTGAAGAAGCCAATTCACTGTTGACTGTTCAGTTCATTGTATACCCTTGTAAACTCTCAAAGCCCCCCAGCGGGGCGGTAGGCAGCACATTGAAAATCACTACAATTTTAGTCAATATATTCTTTACAGGATAGTTGTATTTTTCAATACAAAATGTAGGCTCATTATTGCATCCAAATATCTCGTACCGGTACCACGTGTTTTGAACAGTAGAAGGAAAAAACACCTGCCAAAATTTTACCTTTCAAATCTTTGATGCTCAGCAAACTTTGATTTGCTTTCCAGTCCACGTGAACTCTTGATGGTCGTTTCGAATGCCCAACCCATGGTGATGGTGAAAACAATCCCGCCAAAGGGAAAAAATTGGTTCTGAAAAATGGGGGCCATGACTTTTGGTTTGTGGGAAAAAAACGAAAGTTCTATAGGAGGGTCCCTTTTCTCAGGTGGGAGGGGCTCGAAACTATTACAAAAACCTTCCCATGGTCCAAACACATAACTGTATCAAATTTCAGGCTGATCGGTTAAGTGGTGTGGATTTGTATAAGGTGCATACAAACATATATAGTCCAACTCATCTTTATATATTAGACTAGCTGATCCCATACGAACTCCGTTTCGCTTTCAATTTAGAATATGTCCAGACGCATTTTCAAAAGCATTGTTGAGCAATCATTGCAAAAATGTGGAACACGTTATATGTTAGATCACTTTTTCTTTCGTTTGCTACTAAATTTGAAATCAGGAATCAATTGACCGTGCCAAAAAAAACCCGTATATGAATTTTCGTCTTGATGCAATTCAAACTCACTTAATTGTTGCTGAAGCAAATTTAACAGTTAATATGGAAGACCCCCTTTTTTGTCCTTTGATATAAATATTGAAACCAGAAATCAATTGACCGTCCAAACCCCCGTGTATAAATTTTGACTCGATCATTGCAGATCGGTGGCCTCTTTTACGAAATTTGATTTCGTTATCTTATTTTAATCGCCGCCGGGATATATTCTTATTTAATTTTTGGCATTTCGGCGAGTTGTGAAAATTCAAGGTAGAATATTTAGAAAGAACATGAAAGTATTATAGGTAGAGCGCTTTGGGTAGAAGAAATTGAATAGTTGGTGAAAATGTGAGCAGGGCTTTTGTTGTGTGAACAGCTTTTGAACTACTTGCGTGATTCTTTGCCGCGCGCCGTTTCAATGTTGATAGGAAGCGATGAAGAAACCCATCGCATTCCTACCCACATTGAAACACGGACGGGTCGAACACATGTGAGATTGTGTCCGACCGGGCAAAAAATCACCCAAGCAGCGCTCACATGTGCTGTTCTATTGCTAAGCCAATTCTATCGATGCGTGCTACTTTTTCAGGTACATCGGATGGTTGCTACTTTTTGTTTTCGCATATTATCCATCCGATGCCTTACTTTTTTGCCAAATGCATCGTGGTGAATTGTGTTGTAATTTTTGTTATCCCATTTCCCCCCTTCTTTAGCCAAGTGATTCTGTTATCTTATTTTAATCGCCGCCGGGATATATTCTTATTTAATTTTTGGCATTTCGGCGAGTTGTGAAAATTCAAGGTAGAATATTTAGAAAGAACATGAAAGTATTATAGGTGGAAAGATCAAAGCTAGAGCGCTTTGGGTAGAAGAAATTGAATAGTTGGTGAAAATGTGAGCAAGGCTTTTGTTGTGTGAACAGCTTTTGAACTACTTGCGTGATTCTTTGCCGCGCGCCGTTTCAATGTTGATAGGAAGCGATGAAGAAACCCATCGCATTCCTACCCACATTGAAACACGGACGGGTCGAACACATGTGAGATTGTGTCCGACCGGGCAAAAAATCACCCAAGCAGCGCTCAGTAGCAACCATCCGATGTACCTGAAAAAGTAGCACGCATCGATAGAATTGGCTTAGCAATAGAACAGCACATGTGAGCGCTGCTTGGGTGATTTTTTGCCCGGTCGGACACAATCTCACATGTGTTCGACCCGTCCGTGTTTCAATGTGGGTAGGAATGCGATGGGTTTCTTCATCGCTTCCTATCAACATTGAAACGGCGCGCGGCAAAGAATCACGCAAGTAGTTCAAAAGCTGTTCACACAACAAAAGCCCTGCTCACATTTTCACCAACTATTCAATTTCTTCTACCCAAAGCGCTCTAGCTTTGATCTTTCCACCTATAATACTTTCATGTTCTTTCTAAATATTCTACCTTGAATTTTCACAACTCGCCGAAATGCCAAAAATTAAATAAGAGGAAATTTGATTTCTGAAATCTATTGCCCTTCCCTCAAAACTCCCGTGTGGAAATTTCCAAAACAATCCATTGCATAATAACATCAGTATCGCAAAAAACAGTGAAAAGATAATATGGATGATCCTTTGGCCGACCGCTGATCAAAAATTGGATAATTGGAATAATTGTTCGTCCTTAATTATTCCTATGTAAAAATGTTCACCTCAATCCGATGTATAATAACGTCAATATCACAAAAATAGCGAACAGTCAATATGGACGACCCCCTTGACTGGTCCCTTACACAAAATTTGATACCGGCAATCAATTGCATGTTTTGCATGTGTTCCTAAAAATATCCGAGCAAAAATTTTCTTCTCAATCCGATGAATAATAACGTCAATATCGCAAAACTATTGAAAAGTTAATATGGACGACCCCTTTTGCCGACCCCTTACACTAAATTCGATACCTGAAATCGATTGTTTGTCATTCGAAACTCTCTTGTACCAATTTTCATCTGAACCCGATGTATAATAACGTCAATATCGCAAAAATAGCGAACAGTGAATACGGACGATCCCTTTGGCTGACCCCTTACACAAAATTTTATACCGGCAATCGATTGCCCGTCCCTAAAAACATCCGAGTGCAATTTTTCTTCTCAATCCTATGAATAATAACGTCAATATCGCAAAAATATTGATAAGTTTATATGGACGACCCCTTTTGCCGACCCCTGACCCCCAATTCAATACCTCAAATCGATTTGTTATCTTTTAAAACCATCATGTGCAAATTTTCAACACGATCCGACGAAAAATAACGTCAATAACGCGAAAACAATATTTGTCTCGTATGGACGACCCCCTTCAGAAGGGGTCAACCGAAATTCTGAAAACATTTTTCATCATTCCTGGTCTTAATGAGCATCCCTGCCAAATTTCAGACCTCTAGCTCTTAAGACGGCTGAGTCTATAGAGGACAAACAAACAAACAAACAAACAAACAAACCCACAGAAATTGCTTTTTATATATATACTAGCTGATCCCATACGAACTACGTTTCGCTTTCAACTTGGAGTATGTCAAGAACAGTTTGTATGAAAGTCAATTGCCAAGCATTCTACAGATGCTTTTCTGAATCCATTGGTAAGTAATAATTGCAATAATATTGGACGATCACTTTGTTTGTCGTCTGCTACAAAATTTGAAATCAGGAATCTTTTGACCGTGCCAAAAAACCACGTGGATAAATTTCGACTAAATCATTGCATAACCCCTTTAAGGGGCTCTTATACAATCTTTGATATATGAAATCAAATGCCCTTCCTTCAAAACTCCCGTGTGAAAATTTTCAAAGCAATCCATTGAACAATAACGTCAATATTGCTTAAAACAGTAAAAAATTAATTTATATGGACGACCCCTTTCGTCGACCCCTAACAAAACATTTGACATCTGAAATCGATTGCCCGTACCTGAAAACTACCGTGTGCAAATTTTCATCCCAATCCGATGTATAATAACGACGATATTACAAAAATATTGAAAGGTTTATATGGACGACCCCCTATGCCGGCCCCTTACACTGAATTTAATACCCTGAAATCCATTGCTCATCTCTCAAAACTCTCGAGCATGGCCGTAGGAACGGGGGGGGTTTTGGGGGTTAAACCCCCCCCATGAGGGTCCAAAAAAGCAAGCGAGGTATTCTACTCTACACTCAAAATTTTAAATCCATAATCAAATTATGATAATAGAGCAAGTCTATTCATGAAAAACAATCTAGACTAAAAATTAATTCCAAAATCTCAAAAACCCATCCCAAATTCAAAATTTTGCTACAGTTTTTCAAAATTTTCTCACTTGTTCATAAACTAAGGTTGTCAGATTTTTTTCACCACGTATCCGGGCCGAACAAATCCGGGCTGTTGTATGTAAAAACTAGGCAAAATCCGGGTATTTGATTTCAAAATTTTCTACCAAAATCCAGGCAATATCGGGCAATACAGATCAAAAGTTAGGAATTGCTCATCAAAAATCATGAAAAAAAGATTTGAAAAAACCTTTCCTGATTTTTTTTTAAACTTGCTTCAAAACGTTTGGACGCATGAATAAAAAATATTTTTTAACTCAATTTGTTTTTTAAAGTTTGATTTAAAATTGAAATGAGAACAAACCCGGCTTTTCAGATGAAATCCGGGCAACCGGGTCAGACCGGATTTTTTTTCCAAATTTTATATTAAATATCCGGGCATATTTATATTATTTGTCGGACAATCTTGCAACCTTATAATAGAAATTCAGGTCTGAATATTAAATTTTAAATTAAACTCATTTTGGAGATTTTGATTCTTTATTCCCATAACCAAAATTTTAATTTCTAAATATTTTCGTATTTCTGATTATGTATCAAATTCAGGTTTCTTCATTTTCAGTTCGAATAATCATTAGTAATTAAGAATGAAAAGCTGCTTTGAAATCCTGATTCGGTTTTGCATTTCATATCAAATTTGAATCATGTTTTTCGAAAATCATTTGTGTTTTCAATATTTTGATAATCATTTTCCGAATATGAAAAAAGAAGAATTTTGTTTTACATTTTAAATCGAAGTTCTCAAACTTTATTCTAAAACAACATTTAAACTTTAAAAGCTTCTAAGTGGCGATCCAAAATTGAAAACTGAGATTCAGATTCATCATTTTAATTCTGATTCACAATACAGATTAAAAATAAATAATTGAAAAAATGAATTAATATTAAACCAGCGATGCATAATTTAAATAAAAGATTCATGAATGATAACTCTGAAACTTGGCTCATAAAATTCTGATCTGAAATTTAGATTCGGAAATCGTATTTTTGTACACTTCAGAAATGGTATAGAAATTTGGAAACAGTTCAATTTTTTAATTCAGG
Organism: Uranotaenia lowii; assembly: GCF_029784155.1. Classification (NCBI taxonomy): domain Eukaryota; kingdom Metazoa; phylum Arthropoda; class Insecta; order Diptera; family Culicidae; genus Uranotaenia; species Uranotaenia lowii. The sequence goes on along the minus strand of NC_073693.1, from coordinate 74,691,872 downwards.
TTCAGTATTAAGATTTGAAATTCAGGAATGAGTGAACGAGTTTTTCAATCAACATAAAATTGTAAAAGAACTCAAGAGAACATGAACATAAAAATTTGCTTGTCAATTTCCAGATTTAATTTTTTTTTAATCAGAAGAAGTTTGTACACACAATTCAGCTGAAAATCGTAGATATAAAGAAGAATTTTCTATGTTTTGCTTTATGCATAATATTCCTAATTATATTTGAAAAAAATTCAAACAGGATTTTCATTATGGTATTGATTCTTTAGGAAAAATATTTCCTGTTAAAAAAAACAAGTATCTGATCTTCACCTAAAAAATCTGCAAAAAAATTCTATATTTTTTCGGTGTATTGATTAACATTCTTGATATTGAAGTTTTTTAAAGCTGAATTTCAAACTGAAATCATAACTTTAGTTCAAGTTTGCTTCGAGTAAATTTGATCTGAAAGTTTGTTATCACTTACTGTTTTTTTTTGAAATTTTTAATTTATTTTCTTCTAAGGTTAAATTCTTGGAATTTGCAAAAGAGTTTGGGCTTGTATGTTTTGAGCATAGAATACGTTTTTTAAATAAATTGAAGGCAAGCTTGAAAAGAACTTATTTTATGCTTCGACCTACCAGACTTTTAAACAAGTTCTTAAATTTGTACTTTCGATGGAAGCAAATTCCATATTTTGTTTCCAAAAGTTTCATAAAAAAAATTAGGTCACCCTTTAGGCTAAGGACCATTTTTCTAAAGTTCCGTTTTAAAACAAGAACTATTAATGAAAACTTAAAAATGAATAATCATAGTAACAAATAAAATTTGTTTTTTTTTCGTACGTTGTTGGGCAAAACATCACAGGTTAAAATCAGTCACCAAAACCCCCCCCATGAGTCGGTTCTTCCTACGGCCCTGCTCTCGAGTATCAATTTTCGTCTGAATTCGATGTATAATAACGACAATATCGCATCAACAGTGAATAGTTAATATGGACGACCCCTTTTGTCGACCCCTGATTTTATTTTGGATAAGTGAAATCAGCTATTTATCCCTAATAACTCCTATGTGCAAATTTTTATCCCAATCCGATGTATAAAAACGTCAATATCACTAAGATACTGAAAATTTAATATGGACGACCCCTTTTGCCGGCCCCTTACACTGAATTTGATAACTCAAATCGATTGCACGTCACTCAAAACTATCGTGTACCAATTTTCATCTATATACGATGTATAATACCGTTAATATCGCAAAAACAGTGAACAGTTTATATGGACGACCCCTTTGGCTGACCCCTTACACTAAATTTAACACCTGAAATCGATTGCTCGTCTTTCAAAACACTTATGTGCAAATTTTCAACACGATCCGACGAAAAGTAACGTCAATATCGCGAAAACAATATTTGTCTTGTATGGACGACCCCCTTCGAAAGGGGTCATCCGAAAATCTGCAAACATTTTTCATCCTTCCTGGTCCTAATGAGCATCCATGCCAAATTTCAGCTATCTAGCTCTCAAGACGGCTGAGTCTATAGAGGACAAACAAACAAACAAACAAACAAACAAACATACAGAAATTGCTTTTTATATATATAGAAGATATAGATTATGGCACCAAACAAAGATACTCAAAGAACCTCAAGAATTCACTTCTAAATAACATCTCTCTTCCGACAGTGATCAACATGAAAAAAAAATTAATGGAAATTAATTCGAGTATCAATATATTAAGAGAATGATGATTTATTCTCCTCCCGAAGACATTTTCCATCCCTGACTTTCGATGGAAAAAAAACACCATACAACATGGTAGCATGATATCAATATTTGATTGTGGTCAGTTGCTGTATTGACCCTCGATACCAGAAACGAATACCGATAGTGGTCCAGGCTGCTATCCTGCCAGCAATACATGACACGTTACGTGAAAATTGAGTTGATCCCAGAAGTCTAATGGGCGGTCAAAATGTGTGCCACCTAACTGACACAAAATCTTTTAATTCAATATTTACGTACCCGGATGATTAAGTGACAAACCTTATGAAACGACGAAGAATATTAAATATGCATTGGATGATGTTGAACGGTTTTCCGTGAGAAACTTCCGATGGAAGATTGATCGAAGAGATTTAAAATACCCATATTGTTACTTAATCACTTATTTAGCGTTCATTTAATCATCTCTGTTTTCTCCTTTCCATTTTAGGTAAAACGTTTTGTTGTTTTAGAAACTAATCACGTAAGTTATAAAAAATTTTCAAAAAATAATTTAGTCAAAATTACATACGAATCTATCATAATTCATCGTCATAAGCTTTAACATGCCGTGTGAAATTACAGTTAACTTTTCACTAATTTCCATAAACGATTAACTTTAAATTTCCGACTCAAGGCTATTTACTGATTACACGCACACTTGCCAGAATGTTGAAGCATGTTTTCAAGAAATATTTACCAAAACATATGTACCGAGCAGCTATTTTCCACCAAAAGAACACGACGAAACCTTGTCAGACGTTTTCCCATTCCGACGAAAACAGAACCAAGCCAAAAAAAAGTTTAACTAAGAACCCGCAAAGTTTCCATTCTCGGAACGCTTTTCACGCCTTAGCTCAACATCATAAACGAGGGTTGTTGTAGGTATTACTAGCACCCATTAGCTCTGTCACGTGGAAAACAAAACGAAAATCGTACACACATACTCATGATGGTCGCTCGTGGTTATGGGAGGTGGAAAACAAAACTGGGAAAAAAATAAACGCACATAAAACATCAACAGGTTGGCTAAAGTTGGACAGCAAAAAATTTGTTTTCCCATTCCCGTGCTTTTCCATGGTACAGCGCAATATTTGTGTTTGTTGGACCAGTCGGAAAATTTTCCCTGGCTCATAATGCTGGCTGGTGCGGGGATTTATTTGTAAATCCAACTGCAACGACTTTGGTTGGAAGCTTTAGTCGAATTTATTAATATGAACGTTGGGATCTGCACACATTTTTTTTCGAAAATGTCGCATCCATTTTCGGGGTTTCAATTTAAAATTTTCCATTTGGTTTTTTTTTTGCAATGGTAATCACAGAAAAAAAAACCAAGAAAAGAATTCAAAGCTGCAGATAAGTTCATTTCAATTCTCTTTCAAGGATTTACTGTCTGATATTTTTGGTTCATGTCTGCCTTCAGAGGGTCAAAGAAAAGAAGCTCCCCACACAAAAGATTCAATCATGCTTAGTTTATTTCGTTTCATTTATTATGACACCAACCGACGGACGTATCGTGGCCAAGTTTAGGAATGCGACAGACGGCATTGCAGCTGGATGAACTAATTGGTTTATGATATTTGATGTCAAAGATGCGGAACTTGAGAAGTTTATTCGGTTCAGGAAGAATTCATTTCAAAGGAAATATATGAGACACATTTTGCTATCTGTTTATTTCATTTCTTTTTGAGCAAGGAATGCTAGCTATAAACAAAATATTTTTATTTATTTGACTGATAAGGATTGTTAATTGAAGAGTTAATCCCAACATATCAAAAGTTGAATCTTGATTCTCTTGATTTTCTTGACTTTCTTGACTTTCTTGAATTTCTTGTCTTTCTTGACTTTCTTGATTTCCTTGAATTTCTTGACATTCGTGACTTTCTTGACTGTCTTGACTTTCTTGACGTTCGTGACTTTCTTGAATTTCTTGACTTTCTTGACTTTCTTGACTTTCTTGACTTTTTTGACTTTTATAACTTTTTTGACTTTCCTGACTTTCTTGACTTTCTTGATTTTCTTGACTTTCATGTTTTTTTTTTACTTCTTTGACTTTCTTGACTTTTATGACTTCATTAATTTTCTTGACTTACTTGACTTTTTTGACTTTCTTGACTTTCATGACTTTCTTGACATTCTTGACTTTCTCGACTTTCTTGACATTATCGATTTTCTTGACATTCTTGACTTTCTTGACTTCCTTGACTTTCTAGACTTTCTTGACTTTTCTGACTTTCTTGACATTTTTGACTTTTTTGACTTTCTTGATTTTTTCGATTTTCTTGACTTTCTAGACGTTCTTACCTTTTTGAATTCCTTGAATTTCTTGATTTTCTGGACTTTTCAGACTTTCTTGACTTTCTTGACTTTCTTGACTTTCTTGACTTTCTTGACTTTCTTGACTTTCTTGACTTTCTTGACTTTCTTGACTTTCTTGATTTTCTTGACTTTCTTGACTTTCTTGACTTTCTTGACTTTCTTGATTTTCTTGACTTTCTTGACTTTCTTGACTTTCTTGACTTTCTTGACTTTCTTGACTTTCTTGACTTTCTTGACTTTCTTGACTTTCTTGACTTTCTTGACTTTCTTGACTTTCTTGACTTTCTTGACTTTCTTGACTTTCTTGACTTTCTGACAACATTTTCAACTATTTTGACTTTCTTGAAAATCTTAACTTTCTTGACTTTCTTGGTTTTCTTGGCTTTCTTATTTTTTTTACTTTTTTGACTTTCTTAACTTTTTGTGATTTTCTTAACTTTTTTTAATTATATATTTTTTTAATTTACTTGACTTTTTTGACATTCTTGACTTTCTTGACTTTTTTGACTTTCTTGACTTTCTTGACTTTCTTGACTTTTTTGACTTTCTTGACTTTTTTTGACTTTTTTGACTTTCTTGACTTTCTTGGCTTTCTTGACTTTCTTGACTTTTTTGACTTTTCCGACTTTCTTGACTTTCTTGACTTTCTTGACTTTCTTGACTTTCTTGACTTTCTTGACTTTCTTGACTTTCTTGACTTTCTTGACTTTCTTGACTTTCTTGACTTTCTTGACTTTCTTGACTTTCTTGACTTTCTTGACTTTCTTGACTTTCTTGACTTTCTGACTTTCTTGACTTTCTTGACTTTCTTGACTTTCTTGACTTTCTTGACTTTCTTGACTTTCTTGACTTTCTTGACTTTCTTGACTTTCTTGACTTTCTTGACTTTCTTGACTTTCTTGACTTTCTTGACTTTCTTGACTTTCTTGACTTTCTTGACTTTCTTGACTTTCTTGACTTTCTTGACTTTCTTGACTTTCTTGACTTTCTTGACTTTCTTGACTTTCTTGACTTTCTTGACATTCTTGACTTTTTGACTTTCTGACTTTCTTGACTTTCTTGACTTTCTTGACTTTCTTGACTTTCTTGACTTTCTTGACTTTCTTGACATTCTTGACTTTTTGACTTTCTGACTTTCTTGACTTTCTTGACTTTCTTGACTTTCTTGACTTTCTTGACTTTCTTGACTTTCTTGACTTTCTTGACTTTCTTGACTTTCTTGACTTTCTTGACTTTCTTGACTTTCTTGACTTTCTTGACTTTCTTGACTTTCTTGACTTTCTTGACTTTCTTGACGTTCTTGACTTTCTTGACTTTCTTGACTTTCTTGACTTTCTTGACTTTCTTGACTTTCCTGACTTTCTTGACTTTCTTGACTTTCTTGACTTTCTTGACTTTCTTAACTTTCTTGACTTTCTTGACTTTCTTGACTTTCGTGACTTTCTTGACTTTCTTGACTTTCTTGACTTTCTTGATTTTCTTGACTTTTCAACTTTTTTGATTTTCTGAACATTCTTGACTTTCGCGAATTTCTTGACTTTTTTGACTTCCTTGACTTTTTTTTCTTATCATTCTAGACTTTCTAAATTTCTTGACTTTCTTGACTTTTTTTTTATTTTCTTGCATTTCTTGACTTTCTTGACATTCTTGATTTTCTTGACTTTTTTCACGTTCTTGACTTTCTTGACTTTCTTGACTTTCTTGACTTTCTTGACTTTCTTGACTTTCTTGACATTCTTGACTTTCTTGATTTTCTTGATATTCTTGATTTTCTTGACTTTCTTGACTTTCTTGACTTTCTTGACTTTCTTGACTTTCTTGACTTTCTTGACTTTCTTGACTTTCTTGACTTTCTTGACTTTCTTGACTTTCTTGACTTTCTTGACTTTCTTGACTTTCTTGACTTTCTTGACTTTCTTGACTTTCTTGACTTTCTTGACTTTCTTGACTTTCTTGACTTTCTTGACATTCTTTACTTTCTTGACTTTCTTGACTTTCTTGACTTTCTTGACTTTCTTGACTTTCTTGACTTTCTTGATTTCTTGACTTTCTTGACATTCTTGACTTTTTGACTTTCTGACTTTCTTGACATTTTTGACTTTTTTGACTTTCTTGACTTTCTTGATTTTTTCGATTTTCTTGACTTTCTAGACGTTCTTACCTTTTTGAATTCCTTGAATTTCTTGATTTTCTGGACTTTTCAGACTTTCTTGACTTTCTTGACTTTCTTGGCTTGTAAGAAATTATTGACTTTCTTGACTTTCTTGACTTTCTTGACTTTCTTGATTTCTTGACTTTCTTGACTTTCTTGACTTTCTTGACTTTCTTGACTTTCTTGACTTTCTTGACTTTCTTGATTTTCTTGACTTTCTTGACTTTCTTGACTTTCTTGACTTTCTTGATTTTCTTGACTTTCTTGACTTTCTTGACTTTCTTGACTTTCTTGACTTTCTTGACTTTCTTGACTTTCTTGACTTTCTTGACTTTCTTGACTTTCTTGACTTTCTTGACTTTCTTGACTTTCTTGACTTTCTTGACTTTCTTGACTTTCTTGACTTTCTTGACTTTCTTGATTTTCTTGACTTTCTTGACTTTCTTGACTTTCTTGACTTTCTGACAACATTTTCAACTATTTTGACTTTCTTGAAAATCTTAACTTTCTTGACTTTCTTGGTTTTCTTGGCTTTCTTATTTTTTTTACTTTTTTGACTTTCTTAACTTTTTGTGATTTTCTTAACTTTTTTTAATTATATATTTTTTTAATTTACTTGACTTTTTTGACATTCTTGACTTTCTTGACTTTTTTGACTTTCTTGACTTTCTTGACTTTCTTGACTTTCTTGACTTTTTTGACTTTCTTGACTTTTTTTGACTTTTTTGACTTTCTTGACTTTCTTGACTTTCTTGACTTTCTTGACTTTCTTGACTTTTCCGACTTTCTTGACTTTCTTGACTTTCTTGACTTTCTTGACTTTCTTGACTTTCTTGACTTTCTTGACTTTCTTGACTTCCTTGACTTTCTTCACTTTCTTGACTTTCTTGACTTTCTTGACTTTCTTGACTTTCTTGACTTTCTTGACTTTCTTGACTTTCTTGACTTTCTTGACTTTCTTGACTTTCTTGACTTTCTGACTTTCTTGACATTTTTGACTTTTTTGACTTTCTTGACTTTCTTGATTTTTTCGATTTTCTTGACTTTCTAGACGTTCTTACCTTTTTGAATTCCTTGAATTTCTTGATTTTCTGGACTTTTCAGACTTTCTTGACTTTCTTGACTTTCTTGGCTTGTAAGAAATTATTGACTTTCTTGACTTTCTTGACTTTCTTGACTTTCTTGATTTCTTGACTTTCTTGACTTTCTTGACTTTCTTGACTTTCTTGACTTTCTTGACTTTCTTGACTTTCTTGATTTTCTTGACTTTCTTGACTTTCTTGACTTTCTTGACTTTCTTGATTTTCTTGACTTTCTTGACTTTCTTGACTTTCTTGACTTTCTTGACTTTCTTGACTTTCTTGACTTTCTTGACTTTCTTGACTTTCTTGACTTTCTTGACTTTCTTGACTTTCTTGACTTTCTTGACTTTTCTGACTTTCTTGACATTTTTGACTTTTTTGACTTTCTTGACTTTCTTGATTTTTTCGATTTTCTTGACTTTCTAGACGTTCTTACCTTTTTGAATTCCTTGAATTTCTTGATTTTCTGGACTTTTCAGACTTTCTTGACTTTCTTGACTTTCTTGGCTTGTAAGAAATTATTGACTTTCTTGACTTTCTTGACTTTCTTGACTTTCTTGATTTCTTGACTTTCTTGACTTTCTTGACTTTCTTGACTTTCTTGACTTTCTTGACTTTCTTGACTTTCTTGATTTTCTTGACTTTCTTGACTTTCTTGACTTTCTTGACTTTCTTGATTTTCTTGACTTTCTTGACTTTCTTGACTTTCTTGACTTTCTTGACTTTCTTGACTTTCTTGACTTTCTTGACTTTCTTGACTTTCTTGACTTTCTTGACTTTCTTGACTTTCTTGACTTTCTTGACTTTCTTGACTTTCTTGACTTTCTTGACTTTCTTGACTTTCTTGACTTTCTTGACTTTCTTGACTTTCTTGACTTTCTTGACTTTCTGACAACATTTTCAACTATTTTGACTTTCTTGAAAATCTTAACTTTCTTGACTTTCTTGGTTTTCTTGGCTTTCTTATTTTTTTTACTTTTTTGACTTTCTTAACTTTTTGTGATTTTCTTAACTTTTTTTAATTATATATTTTTTTAATTTACTTGACTTTTTTGACATTCTTGACTTTCTTGACTTTTTTGACTTTCTTGACTTTCTTGACTTTCTTGACTTTCTTGACTTTCTTGACTTTCTTGACTTTTTTGACTTTCTTGACTTTTTTTGACTTTTTTGACTTTCTTGACTTTCTTGGCTTTCTTGACTTTCTTGACTTTCTTGACTTTTCCGACTTTCTTGACTTTCTTGACTTTCTTGACTTTCTTGACTTTCTTGACTTTCTTGACTTTCTTGACTTTCTTGACTTTCTTGACTTTCTTGACTTTCTTGACTTTCTTGACTTTCTTGACTTTCTTGACTTTCTTGACTTTCTTGACTTTCTTGACTTTCTGACTTTCTTGACTTTCTTGACTTTCTTGACTTTCTTGACTTTCTTGACTTTCTTGACTTTCTTGACTTTCTTGACTTTCTTGACTTTCTTGACTTTCTTGACTTTCTTGACTTTCTTGACTTTCTTGACTTTCTTGACTTTCTTGACTTTCTTGACTTTCTTGACTTTCTTGACTTTCTTGACTTTCTTGACTTTCTTGACTTTCTTGACTTTCTTGACTTTCTTGACTTTCTTGACTTTCTTGACTTTCTTGACTTTCTTGACTTTCTTGATTTCTTGACTTTCTTGACATTCTTGACTTTTTGACTTTCTGACTTTCTTGACTTTCTTGACTTTCTTGACTTTCTTGACTTTCTTGACTTTCTTGACATTCTTGACTTTTTGACTTTCTGACTTTCTTGACTTTCTTGACTTTCTTGACTTTCTTGACTTTCTTGACTTTCTTGACTTTCTTGACTTTCTTGACTTTCTTGACTTTCTTGACTTTCTTGACTTTCTTGACTTTCTTGACTTTCTTGACTTTCTTGACTTTCTTGACTTTCTTGACTTTCTTGACTTTCTTGACTTTCTTGACGTTCTTGACTTTCTTGACTTTCTTGACTTTCTTGACTTTCTTGACTTTCTTGACTTTCTTGACTTTCTTGACTTTCTTGACTTTCTTGACTTTCTTGACTTTCTTAACTTTCTTGACTTTCTTGACTTTCTTGACTTTCGTGACTTTCTTGACTTTCTTGACTTTCTTGACTTTCTTGATTTTCTTGACTTTTCAACTTTTTTGATTTTCTGAACATTCTTGACTTTCGCGAATTTCTTGACTTTTTTGACTTCCTTGACTTTTTTTTCTTATCATTCTAGACTTTCTAAATTTCTTGACTTTCTTGACTTTTTTTTATTTTTTTGCATTTCTTGACTTTCTTGACATTCTTGATTTTCTTGACTTTTTTCACGTTCTTGACTTTCTTGACTTTCTTGACTTTCTTGACTTTCTTGACTTTCTTGACTTTCTAGACTTTCTTGACATTCTTTACTTTCTTGATTTTCTTGATATTCTTGATTTTCTTGACTTTCTTGACTTTCTTGACTTTCTTGACTTTCTTGACTTTCTTGACTTTCTTGACTTTCTTGACTTTCTTGACTTTCTTGACTTTCTTGACTTTCTTGACTTTCTTGACTTTCTTGACTTTCTTGACTTTCTTGACTTTCTTGACTTTCTTGACTTTCTTGACTTTCTTTACTTTCTTGACTTTCTTGACTTTCTTGACTTTCTTGACTTTCTTGACTTTCTTGATTTCTTGACTTTCTTGACATTCTTGACTTTTTGACTTTTTGACTTTCTTGACTTTCTTGACTTTCTTGACTTTCTTGACTTTCTTGACTTTCTTGACTTTCTTGACTTTCTTGACTTTCTTGACTTTCTTGACTTTCTTGACTTTCTTGACTTTCTTGACATTCTTGACTTTCTTGACTTTCTTGACTTTCTTGACTTTCTTGACTTTCTTGACTTTCTTGACTTTCTTGACTTTCTTGACTTTCTTGACTTTCTTGACTTTCTTGACTTTCTTGACTTTCTTGACTTTCTTGACTTTCTTGACTTTCTTGACTTTCTTGACTTTCTTGACTTTCTTGACTTTCTTGACTTTCTTGACTTTCTTGACTTTCTTGACTTTCTTGACTTTCTTGACTTTCTTGACTTTCTTGACTTTCTTGACTTTCTTGACTTTCTTGACTTTCTTGACTTTCTTGACTTTCTTGACTTTCTTGACTTTCTTGACTTTCTTGACTTTCTTGACTTTCTTGACTTTCTTGACTTTCTTGACTTTCTTGACTTTCTTGACTTTCTTGACTTTCTTGACTTTCTTGACTTTCTTGACTTTCTTGACTTTCTTGACTTTCTTGACTTTCTTGACTTTCTTGACTTTCTTGACTTTCTTGACTTTTTTGACTTTCTTGACTTTCTTGAATTTCTTGACTTTCTTGACTTTTTTTATTTTCTTGACATTCTTGACTTTCTTCACTTTCTTGACTTTCTCGCCGGTATTGATTTTCTTGATTTCTTGACTTTCTTGACATTCTTGACTTTCTTGACTTTCTTGACTTTCTTGACTTTCTTGACTTTCTTGACTTTCTTGACTTTCTTGACTTTCTTGACTTTCATGACTTTCTTGACTTTCTTGACTTTCTTGACTTTCTTGACTTTCTTGACTTTCTTGACATTCTTGACTTTCTTGACTTTCTTGACTTTCTTGACTTTCTTGACTTTCTTGACTTTCTTGACTTTCTTGACTTTCTTGACTTTCTTGACTTTCTTGACTTTCTTGACTTTCTTGACTTTCTTGACTTTCTTGACTTTCTTGACTTTCTTGACTTTCTTGACTTTCTTGACATTCTTGACATTCTTGACTTTCTTGATTTTCTTGATATTCTTGATTTTCTTGACTTTCTTGACTTTCTTGACTTTCTTGACTTTCTTGACTTTCTTGACTTTCTTGACTTTCTTGACTTTCTTGACTTTCTTGACTTTCTTGTTTTCTAGCACTGGTTAATTTTTTCGATTTTCTTGATTTATTTTTACTTTCTTGATTTTCTTGTCTTTCTAGAATTTCTTGACTTTCTTGACTTTCTTGATTTTCTTGATTTTTTTTTGACTTTCTTGATTTTGTGAACATTCTTAATTTTCTTGAACTTCAAACTTTTCTGACTGTTTTTTACATTTTTGACTTTCTTGACTTATTTGACCTTGTTTATTTTCTTGACTTCCTTGTCTTTCTTTACTTTCTTGACTTTCCTAGCTTTCTTGAATTTCTTGACTTTTTTTTTACTTTCTCGACTCTTTTGAATTGTTTGACTATCTTGAATTGAGCGTGATCCTACGCCAAAATTCTCATCAACCAAGTTTTTACGACCGTATCCTGACCAAATTTGAATCCGAAACAAGAAAAGAAATCTGAATGTTATGTATAGAGAGATATCAAAAGGAGCAAAATAACGTTACTCAAAATAAAAATTATAAGGAAATATATTTGTAAGAAGAAGTTGTGTAAAAATTGGATTATTTTGAATTCGTTGCCAAATGTTACTCGATTTGATTGAAATTCAAGAAATCAAATTTATATATGGTGATCGATTGAATGTAAAGGTTTTTTTAAATGAGAATTCCGGGTTGCAGTCTTTTCAAGCAAAAAGGAGTTTTTATTTTTAAAATCCCCTATTCATGAAAAAAAAATCATTTTTTTTGTAAAAAAGACTGCAAGTCTCTAAATCATATTTAGCGATATGTCAAATTAAAATTCCTTGAACTCAAACGGTTGGATAAACTAAAAAAGAATATAAGAACTTACCACAAGAGGAGGGCGGAGGGTATTTTATACAGTCTTTTGTGATTTAATTTTGTGTAACGTGTGGTTCTGTGGAAGTTGCTCTCAAAATAATTATTTTCTTTTAAACTTTGATTAAATAACAACAAAGCATGCAAAAGATCTTTACGAGGAACATTTCATCACAGAAATTCTTTCCCACTTGCCACAGCTCAGTGGTTCGCTCAATATAACACTTTTGATTCATCATCGTAATCCGTCTTCTTCAACGGAAGCTTCCGGATGTTCTCCTGACAAGACGAGCCAGAAGGGAGGGCGCCCTGCAAATGCACCCGACTAGCTCCTGCAGAAATAGCTGCCTGCATACATTGCACAGAGCACATGTACATATGACCCTAAGCGGATTTAACTGCACCATTTCCCCGTACAATGAGGTTATTCTCTTCATGTAGAGAGCAGCCTGAATCATCTTAGGACGGAAGTGGAGAGGAATCAAAAAAGGTCACAAGAAAATAAAAGATAGAATTGTATACTTTCTTACCCTGACGAGTTCCCCGAAAGCGATGCATCTTGGGTTCATTCAAGATGCAGTTTTCTGTCTTTGGAAGAAACAACAGCACCACCATCATCAACTCAGTGCCAATGGATTTCTCCATTTTCATTTTTTTTGGAACCTTGCAGCACTTTGTTTGAAAGCATACTTACTGAAACCTGAAGAAGGAGAAAAGAAAACAACAATTATGTTACGCGAGTTGTAACTCCAAAAAGCTTTGATGCAGGGAGCTCCGGTCATCAATCATGCTTGCATTTTGCAAGATGATGTGTCTACAATGAAGATCAGCGAAGTAGATTATGACAAGGATTAAAAGAGCGCGAACTATCTAGATAGATGGAATCTGTAAAGCTGATTCATTAAGTAAACACCCAAATTTGAGGAAAAAATCAATAACGCTAATACGAAGTAAACCATAGGAATAATGATATTTTTTCGTTAATTGCTTCTTTTATTTCAAAACCGAGTACTGCGTTCCATATCCGTGACGTTTTTCCCACTCTCTTCGCTTTCTGCCCTTCCTACTCTAGATTTCCGCCTACAATACTGAACGCTACTGACCGTAGCAGGAACAAAATAGATCACAGCCAGTACCAAAAAATATCCTCCGTACACCTTGAACTGACCCCGCATGTCCAGTGCTAGGCCCGATTCCGAAATGACCACCACCGTCAAAATGGTCTGGAAGGCCAGTGCCAGGAATGTGTTGATTCCAAAAATCAATCCGAAGCTGTCCTCCTCCAGGTGTTTGGCCACCGAAGCGCTGTTTTATTGGAATAAAACAATAAAATCAATTAAAAGTTTGAAACAAGTTTTCAAGAGCCTTCTAGGGAGAAGTTTCCCATTGGAATTATTGTTCTGGCGGAACATAATTATAGAAAAAGCTAAACTAGGATGTTCTATGAAGGAGAGGAGATGGAAGGACTGTGGGCCAACACAGTGGTCCAAAAGGGCAAAAAGTGGTACTTTTTTCTAAGCCATTTTTCTTTTATTTGATCTCTAAAGACTCTTCAGAACGTTTATTCATAACTTGAGAGCATGAAAAATATTGCAAAGTCTACTTTGATAAAATTTAAAATTCTTACATTTATATTTAAAGAAATAGAGGTTAATTTCCTTGTACTAAGTTGTAGAATTCGTGAAAATTTGAAACTCTGTGAACAAAAATCAAAATTCTATCATTTTTCAGGCATATTTATAAAGCTTTTATGTTAAAGTTATTTCAAAGTTTCTCCAAAATTGTATTTGTACATATTTAATATTTGATAGAGATTTTCAAGAACAAAATGTTCTAAACATTTTTTTATGCATTCCAATCACAAGATTTGCAGAAGATTTTAACATTCTTCAACCTTGCCTACCTTGCCTGCAATGATATAGCAACTTTAAATTTTATTTTCCTTAACTTTCAACGCTGATAAATGATCAACTTATTATAATTTATTCAAACTCAGAATTGAAATATTACTCATATTCACCAACTTTACTTTGTTTTTTTTTTTATAAAACTCCGTAAAAAATCAAAATATCTTTATCAATTATAAATACAATTTAGTAAACAGTATTTTCCAACATTAAAAATATGTATAATTTATAACGGGTTTAAGGAAAAGTTTCGATGAACTTTGAAATGGGCCGTATTGAGTACTGATTTTCGGAAAACATGGCGTGACGACGGAACTTTGCGTAGGTGCATCGCATGAACGGCTGAACCGATTTTCAAAAACTGATATTTTTTAGAAAGCTCTAGCCATAATCGTAATGAAGTTTGAAAGTTTTTTCTAAATTGTAAGAAAAGAGAAATCAATACAAATGTATCTTTTTGATCACATGATGACGCATGAAACGTGTACCAGCACCCTTTTAGAAACTCTTCCGGGTCAAAAAAAAATTGATGTACATTATTTGGCAACTTTTTCGAAATTTTAAAAAAATCTTTAAATTTTTCCATCGACTGATCCAGTAATGTTGAAAAAGTTTCTCGGCGATTTCAGTCTCAGTCAGTGAGACTGAAATCGCTGAAAAACTTTTCAACTTTTTAAAAAATCAGTCAAAATAATGGAAAATTATTATCTGGTGGAAAAACGATCATTTTTAGAGAGCAAAAGGAGGGAGAGGCTTTGCGAGGAGAGAAATCAGTTGCACACTGTTCCTCCTTCTGCCCATGAATTCCATTGAACAAAATCAGATGTATTTCGAAAAATATTAAATAATAGAAGAATAATGAACACTTTGATTTGATTTGATTTATTTATTTATTCTTGCAATTCAAGATACAATCTTATTAGACATTGCAATCGGTTTGTACTGGGTTAACAAAAAAAACTTTTAACAAATTTTCTTCATATGAATACTTATTTCAATATCCTTCTACACAATGTAAACATTCTTTTATACAACATCCAGCGAATCTAAAATATTTTATGTGAAAAATGTGGAAAAAAGAAAATAGTCTTGATTTGTATAAGTGGTAGTTTAAAATTGTCACTTAAAAAGATCTTTAAAAAATTTCTCGTTGTAAATGTCATTTCACAAATAAAAATAATACACACGTGGTTGAAAAAAAAAAAAATGTAAAATAAAATTCATCAAGTTTTTTTTTTCTTTTTTCCAGACTTTTGAATATCAGCGCTAGGCTTAAAGCAAATTTAAATGATTCTCATTTTGCAACTATACGTTTGAAAAAGCAAACATTTGAGATGAGTGTTAGTTAATTATTGCTATAAATTTCAAACTGATTGTAAAACTCTGATATTTTATAATTTTTCAGAAGTTTTTCACTTTTCAGAAATAAGGCCGATAAACTAATTAACAATCATAATGTTAAGTTTAAATATAGCCAAACCTACATTATCTGGTTGTACTTTATTCCTGGCAACTCTTCTCAGATAATTGTGCATATGTTCGTAACAATGTCAACCCACTGTCCTCGTCCGGTTCTGGCAGGTCAGTCTTCTCTCAAGCAGTGACCTAAACAGACGTACCTAATAAACCTTTCAGTTTTAGGCACAAAACTAACGGTCATCATCTTCATTGGAGAATTATTATTATTTATTAATTCTTATTGTTATTTTGAATGCTGAAAAACCGTTCTCATTGAAAATTTTGGTTTTAATTTTTTTATTTTTTAATATAAAAAATCAACGCTCTTGAGATAAATTAAGTTGAAAACTAGATTATCTAAATCATTGAAGCTTCTGGAACTTAATTCGAATTCGTTTGCTCATGAATTTCAAGTTAGACAAAACTTGCAATTTTCATTGTACTGAAACGAATGAAATCGTTACAAAATTTAAATCCGTTTTTTTAAATTGATACATATGTACACATAATTATTTTTTTAAAATAAATTTTGAAATATTATAAAAAAAAATCATGAAATGAAGGGTTAATTTTTATAGTAAATAGTATTCTTTAGTGAAGAGTCTTAATCAATTGCAATTGAAATAGCCAAATTTTTTGATGCACAGTATCTTATCTTAAACTGGATTTTAACTGAATATTTCAACATTATTGTGCGGATGAGCTGGAACCAGTTTCGGCGATATAATTGCGCTAGACCTTGAAATCCAGCAGCGTTTGCTGAAAATCACTATAAGATCCTCCGAATAGTTTATAATAGATTGCCTTGTTGCCGAAAAAATAGTCGACTGATAACGGGTTAGTTTTAATTCACAAGGAAAATAATAAAACTGCCGGAATACTGATTTCGGACGATTTTTGCCTCAAAAACTCGTTTTTTTTCGTCAGAAACTGTTTGTCACTTCCAACTTCTTTGGCGTTTAGTAATTTGAAAACTTATAAGTTGAGAATTAAATCTTTCAATGATAACTGATGAAGTAACAAACCTACATGAGCAAAAAATATTTTGAATCTTTTTATTATCTTTTATGCATTCAACGATACAGTTTATAGATAAAAGAGTCTCGTCCATATTGGTCACCTTGAATTCAAATATCTTAGTTTATTCTTCCATACCCCTTGACCTTTGCGCTATAATTTCATTGTGAAGTGTTGCTATTTTGTCATAGTTTAAGTAAGAATATGAAGAATAAGGGCGTTAAAAAGTGTAATTATAAGTTCAAATAAAATGAAATGCGTCTTCCTGTTTCACTAGTCGACAAGTAAAGTCTTAATTTTACCATCCGAAATGGTCCGCCCAAACAATTATAAATACGATTTGAAAAAATCAAATTAACATTTTCTTTCTGAAAATTGAATGGATAACATAATAACTATTGCTAATATCGCAATAGGAAAGTTTGTTTAGTTAAAAATTTGAAACTGAAAATGTTGATCCCTTTCACAATATTAGCGAAACCGGAAAGGATTTTCACTTGTGCATAAAAAATATCCAAGACTGATTTTGGTTTAAAATGTTTTCAAAATTCCCATGTTTTACAAACCGGGCAAAGAGACTTACTTTTATATTTTTCCCCCCATAAGTCAGGGTTAATTATTAACAGTCTAAAACCTTTTTTTCGAAATCTTTTTGATATTCAACACTTTTGCTAAAAAGTGCACCAATTTTTTATTTAATGAATTTTAACCTTGTTCTTTCAAAAGTTATACCGGAAACAAGAGCTGAAAGAAAAAAAAATTAAAATTACATTCATGTCCCTAAACGAGTCAAAATCAGGTGTCTAATTCTTTACACCTCGAAAAATGTTAATTTTGTTTTCTTGTGTTCTGAATGTAGATTTGAGTTCTGGGTATGAATTTAAATCTCTATCCCGAAACATCGATACCTTCATATTGAAACAGCTTTTATACATTTAATAAGGAGACGCAAAAGTTACAAACACAAAATATCTTCTTTTGATTTGTTGTTGCTGGAATCTCTTGAGTTTTAATTTAAGTGGTTTTCACGCATTAGCTAAAATTTAGAAAACTTGAGAAGATTTTTAAAATTTAAACTCCTAATATTTTATATTCGATTTTTATCTGACAGTACTTGCATTTTTATTCTCGGTTATTTTTAACATGACTGTTTCCTTTGATAGATTTCAAACAGAAGAAAATAAATTTGGATCTAAAATTTAAATTATTATTTTTGAATTTCATAATAAAGGTTAATTTGAAGTTTCATAATTCATATTTGAGTGTTGAAAAATTAAGAGTTAAATAAATTCATGCCAGAGGGTAACTGTGATTCAGATCTTCAATTCTTACTTTGCAATCTTATCATGAATTCCTTGTAAACGCAAGTGAACATAGGACTGCATTAGATTTTGGAATGGGTTTAGCTTCACCCTTTAGACGTCTGATTTGACTTTATTAAGTTTAAAAGTTCTCAATAAACCAACTGTAAACAAAAGAAAAAATAAAGAATTCAAAATTTTTATTTATGCTTCAACTTCAGGTACGTGATGGGTTTTTATTCATAACGTAAGGTTATTTTAGAAAGTTTTGTTCTCATTCTGAATTGATGGTTTTTCTTAGATTTTGAAAATATTTTGAAATACAAAAAAAAATCCTTAAGAGGAACCCTCCGTTTTCTGAAGCTATATTAAAAAGGGATTTCAAGCAGCATCGAAACATTTTGTATACCAAGGTTTTTTTTTACACTGATATACGTACCGCGTTAAAAAAAACCGTGTTGATTCCCGAAAACCGTGTGGAAAAAGCCGTGTTAAAAAACCGTGTAAAAAATCCGCGTAAAAAAAACCTAGGTGTATTACCATTGAATTTGTTTTGTGAAATATCGATGACTATGTCAAAAAGAAACATTAAAAATTAGGACTGTCGATTTAAATCATACATTTCTTAACGAACTCACTGGAAAACTGATCACTCCGATGAGAATTTGACTACAATTAAAATTTCTTACTATAAAAGCAGTTTAACTATTGCACGCCAAAGGTATTTTTCTACTTCTAAGAACCACCAATATCTGTTAATCCATAAAATATAGTAAAAATTTCTGAAATTTAAAGAAAAGTGCAAATCACATGATTCCGTACGTACAGTACCGTTCATAATTGTAAAGAAATTGGAAGCACGCGCACTGTCACTCCGACTTTGAACTTCCATAACTTTTTACTCCGATGATATTTTTTTATCAAATTTTCTGCGTTAGATAGATCAACTACCACACTATTATATCACAAGATTTGAGCTTTCTGGAGTTTGTGTGGCCTGAGATATAGTAATTCTACGAAAATCGGACTCTTTGGACTTTTCTCATTCAAACTGCAATGTCTCAGAAACAACGCTACATTTCTTGCTGCATGATGATTGTAGAAATATAAAGTAAGCATGTCTAAAAAGTTACGGGAGGTACAATTTTTCAGCCATGAACATAAAAATGCGATTTCTATAGAATTTTGGACGATTCATGAGAACAATATCTTTTTCATCCACAAATCAGCCAAAAAATGTCTGACAAAAGCAATGAAGAAAAGAGAAAAAGGAATTCAAGATCTTTATGTGTTTGGAAATCAGAATCTCGCGATATTGTTTTGATTTTTTGGTTGAAATAGATTTACTGGTTGTTAAACATATAATAGGATTTCCCCATGGAAATATTCGTCCAAAATTCTATAGAAATCGCATTTCTAGGTTCATGCCTGAAACCTCGCGTAACTTTTTATCTCATCAATAGAACTTTTCAAAAACTTCAGGCATTTTAGCTTTATATTTCAACAATCACTCTGCAAAATTTCAATAAAAAATGAAGCGTAGTTTCTGAGATATTGCAGTTTGAATGAGAAAAGTCTAAAAAGTCCGATTTTCGTAGAATTACTGTATCTCAAGCCACACAAACTCTAGAAAGCTCAAATTTTGTAATATAATAGTGTGATAGTTGGTCTATCTAATGCAGAAAATTTGATAATAAATACCATCAGAGTAAAAAGTTATGGAAGTTCAAAGTCGAAGTGACAGTGCGCGTGCTTCCAATTTCTATACAACGGTACTGTATATAATTCAAGGATTTTTTTCAGTTTTTATTCTATCTGAGCGAATAAAAAAGAAACTGCAAGGCGAAGGCAATAAATGTAAATACAATGAAGAATTTAGGAGTTGTGAATTTGTAGCAATTACGAAATTCATTACCATTTGCTCATATTTATTAAGAACGAAAATATGCAAAAATTGAAAAAAGTTGTCTCTACATTTCATCAACCAGCTCAAATGTCTAGTAGAGAAATGAACAGAAAATTCAAAGTCAACGCTTTAAGAAGCTCAACAAAAGGTTTTCCGGTCCAGGGAATTGCAAGTTACAGCTGATTGAGTTTAGTGGATTAATTTTTTTTTCAATCTTGATATGTGATAAATAAACTGTTCTGCTGAATAAACAAAAATTTGAAAATTTAAAGGCACATCTACTAAAAAAAGTTTAAAGTTTCAATAGAAATTCGTGCATTTGCGGGTATTTTGTAACGGTTTTATGCCGATGGGGGGTTGTTCGCCCCAATGATAAGTTTTGACGAAAAACAATTTTTTTCAATTTTTTTTCTTGATTTTTTTTTGAGTAGTACCTTAGTATTGACCAAATTTGCTGGGATATTGTTAGGATTTTTTGTCGACAATTTTGGAATCAAATTCCCGGATTTTTCCAGGTTTTAAGACAAAATAGCCCGGTTAAGTCCGGGCTTTTAAGGATCTGGCTACCTAATTCTAATGTGGGCGTTAAAAAGACGGTCAGTTAGAATAAGGACAACTACTGGTGTCAAAATAATTAATGCCTTTGGCACTTTGTTCTAGTTTTGCCTTAATCCCTCCACACGACAAATATAATAATCCTTGAAGAAACCAGCCAATAGCGTTTAGCTGCACTTTGGAAAAGTAGAACAACGTAAGGAGAAAAGCAAACGTTCGCTTGGTACACACAGGACAGGTGCAAAGGTAAACCGGAAGGGGATAAAATCATAATGAAAGTAAGCCTCAGCACTTACCTAGCCATCGTGATCATAAACATGTACAGCACCCCGAAGAGAATGTAAACAACGTACGCCACCCAGATGTTGGTGGCAAAGCTGGAGTACAGAATGAGACCTCCCTGAAGCGCAGAACAACCGGTGAGAATCCAGAGGGCCCACTGCTCGAAAACCCGATTGGCCACGTACCCGGCCAGGAGGGCTGAGATGGCCCCAAAAAGAGTCAACAGAGCCTCCGCCCCACCGTTGTACAGATAGTCATGGTCCTGGTTGATAACCTGCCACAGCAACTGCACGTAGGTCTGCACCTGGATGAATCCGGCCATGGCCAGGGACCACCAGAGACTCCACTGCACCACCGTCAGATTCGAGTAAGCAGCGATGAAATGTGTCCAAAGCAGCCGACCGGCTCGGTGGCACGAAAAGTGAACTTCCTGCTTTGATGTTTGCTGCCCGTCCGGATACTCATCTTCGTCCTTTGGGGCAGAGACCGCTGCCAATGCTGCTGATGCCGGTGGGTTTAATGCCGGGTTTGATGCGGTGGGATTAATTGCGGATGTTGGTGTTGCCGATGAGGTTTTGCCGGTGACGTGCTGCTGCGGCAAGGCTGCGGTAAGCGAGAAAAAAAATGCCGATTATTAACTGCTTTCGGTTGGCCTTTTTTTAATTCAATCATGAAACACGTGTCTTCAGAAAGTGAGCGGTTTAAGCATTTTTTTATACCTATCCCTGTACAAATTAGAGCAGCGATAAAAGCGGTGTAAAGGGTCGTGGAAAAGTGATAACTTTTAACGAAGTTAGGACGGTGGTGGTTTGTGATAATGCACAGCTAAAGTGAGAGCCTATGGGGTTGTTTTAGATCTATTTCATCCAGTACTGGGTTGGTACAGCATTCTGTTGTTTTTTTTTGCGGAATATCATACACATTTATTTAAGAACATATCCAAAACGTTGAGGAGGCTCTATTAAATTTTTTTTCAACATATAAGGCTGGAACGAATATAAATTTCTTCTTTTGTCATCCCCCCCTTCGAAATGTTCAAAAACCCGAAGGGGGAAATAAATAAAGTTTGAAGTATTTAATGTACATTTCCAAAAAGAAATTCAAGAATCCAAAAGATTACAAGACGAAAAGAAAAAAAATTATGAAGATGGAAGCTATTCCACCTTTTGTATTCTTGAATTTATTGAATTTTTCGATGAAAAATTTCTTGTTTTTTAGGTTTTGTGCAATGATATTCTATGCAACTATGTTGCATACAAGCTTTCATGCAATTTATTCCAATTTATTTATTTTTCGCATTATTTTAATTGTCCCCCCCCCCCCCCTCGCGATGTTCCAACTCCGAGTGACAAAAGAAGGATTTGAAATTTGTTCCGGCCTAATTTTGAAAAGTTTGAATAATGAATTGGCACAATAAAAACCAATATTAAACGTTTTCATGTCAAGTGTTGTTCAAAAACAATACTAGCAAATCTCAACTATTCCGGAAACTAGTAAATGTTTTAAGTCGTACATTCCCAACAAAGATTAATTAGATTTAAAAGAAATTAAGCTATGCTAATTTTTGACTGGTTTATCATTTAAGTCAGAAAAATTTGAGAATATATGCAAAAAACTGTCGAAAACAAAAACTTTTTTTTTTTGAAAAAAAGTTGTTTCTGGAAATTTCTGTTATTTAAACAGATTATGAAATTTTATCAACACTCCTGGTCTTAATAAACAACTAACATCTTCTTGACTTACAAATTTTCCAAATCGTTTTAAAATAAGTTTAAAATCAGCTTGGTTGGAATAAAGATAATATATTGCTGCTTCAGTCATTGCTATACCCATTTAAAAAAAATGCATTCAAGATTAAAATAAAAAATCGCGATGATGTTCCGTAATAAAAGAACGCAAAAAATCATTAAAAGAAAAATCATATTAACACATTGAGGACGGCACATAGGAGTTCTCTATGGAAAAAGTTGGCCAAAACTTGATTTTCTCTTTAAAATGATTAAAAATCTTTTTTCGTTGTTTTCAAGTATACACAACTCATTTTTAACCAAAATAAAAACCAAAATTTTATAATTTAGGTCTATTCGAGTCATTTGCTGCACCATTATAAAATGTTTGTTTTCAAGCAAATTCGAAGCAAGCCAGCCGATCAACTATCAGTAATGATGAAAAATACTATTTTTTAAATTAACAAATCAAACCCAATAAATAACATTTGTATCACACAAAGTAAATGCATCTAGTAAATGATGCTATCTGAAACGAAATTAGGGACAAAATAGGCTCTAATTTTTAAATTTCAAAATCGAATATAGCTCAAGTGCGCAAGATTTTTCTTTTGGAAATGTTTAAGGAAGTTAGAAGCATTCATGTGATATGTGATTTTTTTCCCGGCGGAGACCGGAAGATAAACTTAAACACTAATTTGTAAAAAAAAAAGTGGAAGAGGTAGTAATTAAGCTACGACCGCTAAACGTAGAATTACGCAATTCTTTTCTTCAATAATAGAACTTATGCTGTTTTTTTTTCGAATTGACCAACATAAATATGACAGTGTAAAAATGGCAATATATGACTGACAAATTTCAAACATATAACAGAATTTAACCATGTGACATAAATTTATCACCAGAAATAATCTGAGCAAGCAGTCCATGTGACATAATCCTACCATGCAACATAATCGGACCATGTGACATAATTTGATCATGCAACATTATTCGACTATGTGACAGAATTTGACAAACAACGCCACTTGCGATGACCTGTAGGATCCACTGGACGCCTCCGCCGCTGGCTGTCAACGCTGCTGCCCGTCATCACTGCTGCCCGTCAGCGCTGCTCACTAGTCCACGGTTGCCACTGAACTACTGCAAACAGAGATGCCAGTGTGCCTGATTTTTCAGGCGTTGCCTGATTTTTCGAGGCTCTGCCTGACAACCTGATAAGCCATTGATTTTCCCAGATTTTTGAAAATATGCCTGATTTTGCCTGATTTTTGCGAATGTGATAAAAATGGGTAGTATGCAACTGGATTAGCTGAAGTGAAAAAGTGGAAATGTGGCTGAATCAAAGCAATCGAAAGATTCCCGTTTATTCTTATTGAAAAAGAGAATGGAAGGGATTGCTTTGATGCAGCAGAATTATTCAACTAAGTAGGCTCACAACACATATTGGAGTGAAAATGTGGAGCGATGACCAAAAAAAAAAAAAAAAGGTCATCACTTTGAGCGAAATTTCCGTTACTTTTACGTAGCCTGATTTTGCCTGATTTTTATTTCGTAAGTTCCCTAATTTTTGAAAATAAATGTTGGCAACCCTGACTGCAAATCAATATCTGAGTCGGATTACCACTGGTGGGGTCCACACTCAGATCGAAGCGCAGCAAATGTCTGCTCAGTTCGACGCCAAACAGAGAAAGAAACCGAGTAGACCAAAGAGCCCTTTGTTTTATACTTTTCGTAGGTAGGGAAAAACAAAACCCATCAAAGCAGGCGTTGGTGATGACGTCATAATCCTTTAGATAGGATGTCCGTGAAATGGAAAGTTTTCGTGACGCGAGACCTGTTAGCAAATTTCAATGTTTTCAAATATCCTCCCTCACATGCCACATTTAGTTCCGTTTGCTCGATCGGTTCTCTTGTTATTGTAAGAGAGCCCTACCTCACTGTTCTATTCACCCCTTTGAAGGTGTGAGGGATACCACACATACACTCCCATGCCAATTTTTGTTCTATTTACATGATCAGTTCTCGATCTCTAAATACTTGTTACTTTTGTTTGAGAGATTCCCCCCCCCCCCCCCCCCCTCTCAAGCCTTTAAAGTTTTAACTAGCCAAGTTTTCGGTAAATCAGCTCAGTAGTTTTCGAGTCTCTAAGTTTTCAAGACAGACATACAAATAATCAGACAGATTTTTTTTTTTTAGTTTATAGATAATTTACATAACTGATTATTATTAGAATTATTAATTTACAATTTAAGAGTTAAACTGAATCAACTTATGAATAATGAGACACTCTATAGTTCGTTTTCATCCTCAGAGAAATGATCACTTACATCTTTGAGCAAAAATTGGTTGAAAAAACAATGAAATATACTTCAAATTCGGCACTGTTGTGTAGGCCTAAAATATTGGCCTCGTTTTGGGCCTAAAAATTTTAGTAAACATCTGCGTGTTCTACACCATTTAACACGGTTTTCATCTTTGTGCTTCTTTTTTGAAGACTTATGTCTGGTACCAATGTATATTTTCTTGTTGGGTTAATACATTGAAGTGCTAAGAAACGTTAAAAATCATTACTTCAATTTATTGTCCAAACAGAGGAAAAACTACAATAGTGCCAGACATTGATCTTCAAAATTGAACAAACCAAGTGCAACATACTTCAGACTCTCTCAGATCATAAGTATAAATACTTCTACACTTCCGCTTGCTCAAAGAAAAGTTCAGAAATTGTCTTATTTATCTTATTTAATTTTGGAAATTTTTGTGAGCTATGAAATTCAAAATAGAATAAGTAGCCACAAATGTATCCCAGTGGGGATCTAAATAAGAGAACACGTTTTAAATTAAATAAGTGGATATCGGGATCCGTTATTCTTATAAGCTGCAGCTAGAATGCTAATTGACGTCACAAGTCATTTTTTTTAGTAGAGACAATTATTACGCTTCACTTTTTGAAACAAAAACTTAAATTCCGATATCAATCTAACGTTTTGAAGACGTTAATAATAAATGATGATCATCCTATCTAAAATGTTTCTGAAATAACTTTCCATATACTGAACCCTCTGTATTTTGTATGATTCGGTTAGTTTGAATCGAATAAAACTATTGGCACAAAATCGAGGACCCTAAACAGTCAAAAACATTATGGCGCCCGCGGGTACGCATTGCTCGGAAACAGATGTAAAATTTTCGTAAAATTTTTTTTTCTATTTGCAACCTTCACAATAAGACTTCAAAAGTTCACAATATTAGACTTATAAATCTTGGCTGCCCACGTTTTAAGAAACTGAACAAAAAATTTTTTTGTTAAAATCGGTTCAGTGATTGGCAAGTTATAGCTATTTGATCTTTTAGAATATGCTTTTTTGAAGCCATGTTTTAAAGTGTTAAAGTACAAGAAAAACAAGTATTGGGGAAAATGAGGATACTTGATGCATTTTTTTTTATTTTCATCATAACTTTTTGGAAAAACTTTGCAGAACGTCGTCTTTTGCATTTTTTGACAGCGTGTAATTTCAAGTTTTTAAACTGCAAATGTTAGATCGTTACATGAACCCGAAGATGAACTATAAGCATTTTAGTGGGACTAAAAAAAGGGATATTTTGATAGTTAAAGGAGACTTGATCCTTAATTAAAGGGGAATTGATCCTTCTATCAAGATACCTCAACATACACTCAGAAGAAAAATAACCTTTTTGGACTCAAGGGATCAAGTGACCCCATAACATACATTTTGGAAAAAAATTTCTAAAAAAAAATTAAGAGTTTACTATTTCTTTGAAAACATGGCATTAAGAAGTTCATAATAAACTCTAATGGTTGACATGTTGGAGTAAATATTTCTATCATAATTTTGTCGTGTGGGAAGCATTTTAAAGTGGTAATAAAAGATCTTTTAGTCACATTTTGTTAGATTTTTCTAACAAAATTCTATAATTAAAAAAAAAAATGTTTTTTTTTCGAGATAACGGGTCTTTTGTTTTTTTTCTGTTTAACAAGTTATTCAGGAACATTTGATCTATGTAAGACATTTCAGTTTCGAGATATAGCTGAGAAAACAAGTATCCCCAGGCAGGCTTGCAATTTCTCCAACGAGAATCACCGACGTGCTCGGTTTTCGATTCTCGGTAGAGATTCTCTGAAACGCACCGCAGAGATTTTTAGCCGAACCTCTGCAGAGAATATGTAAATCAACACGCCAGAGCGAATAGTGAAAAAATGAATTCACCACCCACGGAGAGCGACAGCGACAGCAGCTGGCTTGGCATGTTGCGTTTACCAATACATACGAAGCTGGACCACTCGCCCGAATCGTTCATCGTTTGTTGATGCTATTATTATGCACACCATCGTGTTTGTTTTTGCTTTTGCTTTTTCGTGGCTTGAACCAGTCAGTTCTGTGTTTTCACCGGGGTGCGAATAATGTGTGGAGAGGAACACAAAATCTCACCCGGGTGATTTGCAGCTATCGCACGGGGGTGTTTTATTCTCCGTTCTCCATTTTTCTCGGTAGAGAATGGCATCTCTGTCCCCAGGGATCAAGTATCCTCATTCTCCCCTATGGTTTAAAACTTCAACTTTCAAATATACTTAGAACTTTTATTTCTGTACATATATTAAGTTGCTGATTTATAACTGATCAATTATTTACATTACCGAAATTCAAAAACTATGACATTTTTCGAGATCGCTTGAAAATTAAAAGGAAGAACACGATGTTGTACTCTCTGGGTACTTGCATTTGGAAATAAAGAGTGAAGATTACACAATAATTACAGATTTATCTAAATTCCCAAATCAGAACAAAATCCTTTTGAAAAGGCTAGATGCCTCCAAAGATTCATTCTTTTAATTGACTTTCAGTTTGGATGAAGGTTAGCCGAAAATAGTTTGCAGAACATTTATATGCAGTCAGTTATTTATATTTTCTCATCAGAGTATTGATCATCAAAATTATCAGCATTTATAACTCGGAACTTAATCCGGTTTAAGTGAAATCTTCAAGCAGACGAAGTCTGTTCATCTCTCCAGGTGGAAATCTGATAAAATCTTCCATCGCTCAAGGGTACGAAAAACTTTAAAAGATTAATACCAGGGTATAGGGCTCACTCGGATCGCAATCTGTGTTTCATAAAGTGTGCTCAACAACTCACCTTCAATTTGATAAACGTCCTTCCCGTCGGCAGAAGCAGCAGCCAGTCTTCGCTCTTCTTTTGCTGCCTCCAGGCCAATCCTCTTCAGCCCATTTCCGTTGCCGATTTCTTCCGAGTGGCTTCCTGATGACCGGTCCCGGAGGTCCTCCCCTCGAGGGGCATCGTCCTCCTCCTTCTTGGCGGCACCGTGAAAATAAACGCTGCTCCGGACCGGTGGCAGGATGAAGGACCACAACAAAGAAAATATCTGCGCTGGGAGGATTAATAGTGAATGTCGATTGTTGTTGGTAGGAGGTGTAATTTTTTATTCGCGTTCATGAGGAAGAAAATGGAAACGAGAAAAATTTAAATTCTACACTGGTAGCAAGGCGTTTCTGGAGTTTACGAGCATTGTGACGGTCGCCAAATAACACAATTTGAGCGGGAAGCGTATTTTGTTCTTCCGTTTTCTTTTCCTTCAGGGACTGGCACTGGGTGGTAACAAATTTGCTTCAATTTAGGGAGATCATTATCTTTTCGGCTTAGTGGTGATCTGCATTATATCCCAATTTGTGAAGGAGCGGAAAAAAATATGTCAATGAATTCGGAAGAATTTGTTTCTAATGGAAATCATCGACCTAAGCAGTATAAATCGTCCATGGACTAGAGACATCAATTTTAAATCGACTTACTGACTGCTCGTTTGTCCTAAATCGACGGCAAATCTTTATTGCAAGAATTAAAGCATGAATTAGGAGGGAAAAAATCCTAAGATAAGAATCCGCAGAAGGAAGAAAAAAACGAATCAATTGCCCTTAGCAATTTTGCTATAGCCCTACAAAAAACTGACTTCAAAAGTTTCGGTTCCTCGAATAAGGATGGTTTTTGTTGATCCAGGCCAAGAAGGTCCGGATCTATGTTAGGAACAATTAGACCTTCATTTAATATTGTTCCGATAGAATGTTGCGAAAAATTTGGATCATTATTACCAGCTAACATATTTTTTTGTAAGGAGAACTTCAAGACAGAAAATAGACATCATTGAAATTTTTCCACGGTATAAAGAAGACTTTTCTCTGTTCAACGCACTATTTGTGGACAAAATCTGCGGGGAGCCTCGATTTTTTTTTTGATTTTATGCGTTTAGATTACCTGCAAGTTTTTCAATTCTTATGAAGGGTACTTATTTAAAATAACAAATTTCACATTATTAAGCTAAATATACCAATGATTCATTCCAGAGTGAACAACAAAAAAATTAAAATTAAATCAACTTTCAATTTTTGGCCTAAATTTCAACATTCAAGAGAACTGAGGAATTAACCCTAAAAAAATAACATCTTGAAAAAAAATGTCACAAAAAGTTCTACTTCACCCACAGACGGAATTTTTCATGAAATGTTCTTTGGATAGAGATGAGGCTCCTCGAAAATATAGTAAATTGTAAGAAATGGCGATTTTTTTTCTACTGATGTAAAAATTCCACTTTGACCTCAGTAAGTGAGTACGTAAGTA
This sequence comes from Uranotaenia lowii, assembly GCF_029784155.1. Classification (NCBI taxonomy): domain Eukaryota; kingdom Metazoa; phylum Arthropoda; class Insecta; order Diptera; family Culicidae; genus Uranotaenia; species Uranotaenia lowii. The sequence continues at coordinate 74,663,055 of NC_073693.1, read as the reverse complement.
AGTAAGTAAGTAAGTAAGTAAGTAAGTAAGTAAGTAAGTAAGTAAGTAAGTAAGTAAGTAAGTAAGTAAGTAAGTAAGTAAGTAAGTAAGTAAGTAAGTAAGTAAGTAAGTAAGTAAGTAAGTAAGTAAGTAAGTAAGTAAGTAAGTAAGTAAGTAAGTAAGTAAGTAAGTAAGTAGGTAAGTTAGTAAGTTAGTATGTAAGTATGCATTGACTTACTTCTTTATATTCTTGCTTCCTTACATACTTTCGTATTGAAGTGATTGTATTTTGTTTGTTTTGTTCTCATTTAAGAATTTGTACTTCCAATCACAAAATTCGTTTGACTTCATTCTAAAATCAATGCTCGTTTCCCTAAATTGCTCATTTGTGGTTTTTAATTTTCAATTTCCAGTGTCTTCATCTTGAAGCGATTTTCCACCCTCGAACTGATACTCCACAAGTCCGTTTCTCGATGATTCGCTTTTAACGATGCCAGAAATTGCATGCCATTTTCAATTAGTCGACGACGACGGACGCGACGTTTACTTTTTTCGAGGGTGATTTTTTCAGTTCTTGTTTTCCCTTATATTTTCCATTTATCTGAAGCTGGTGTCCTTCAAAAAATACGGGCGGGAACTGGTCGAGATGATTTTTTTTCCTCGTTGATGAGCACCACCGAGATAGGCCTTTTGACTTCTGCTCTGGTCATTAAAAAGTATTTTACTTGTGAAGCTTATTTTGTCAATGTTTTTTTCTTGACGAATTCATAAATTTTATCATGTCTTATTTTGTGAGCTTCGACTGTGTTTTAATTAGCTGTCAGATTCAAAAGTTATTCATTTTTGGTTTTTTCTTTTTAAAACTCTTTGATGAAATGTTTATTGTTATTATGCATCTCATAAATTGTTAATCAAAATGTATGAACCTTCTAGCTGACAATAAATTGCTTCCTCCGGCAGCTTTATTAACAAAGCCTCTCCGTTCATAAATATTGATCCGTTAACAAACTAATATGTGCGTTACAATAACCGTTGCGTGTTGTGTCGTGTGCCTCAATTCACTTTGCGATCATCTAGCGACCGATAGACGATGCCAATGAAGCTTTACCTAATCATGGTGGCTCTAGTGACGGTCGTCTCGTTGTTGTGATTCAGCTTTCTGCGGTAGAATGCTAAGCTTAGCAGTCTATGGTAAAGTAGGAGTACAGTGTGATGCAAAAAAAAATCTGAATGTTTGTTCAATATTAAAACGAGTTAATCAACACAAGTTTTACATTTAGATGATTTATCCATTTTTATTGCTCGAAAGATGCCATGCTTTATGACCCTAAAGTAACAATTTTGGTTCTTGGAGCACTTCATACTATCTTCAATTACATGTGTTGCGGAACGCAATCGGTGGTTGCGAGCCACTGGTTTATGACGTCACCAAATTACCAAACTGCGATCCACAACTGAGGCAAACCAAGAGAGAGAACCGAAAGATCCCTTGAGAGTGGCTACAGCATCCCTATTTTTCTACTCTACGAGAGCAACACAACATCATCATTATCATCCCAATCGCTCCCAACAGAGTGCGACCGAGAATGATCATCATCCGAGGGGGAGGCGAGAAACGATCAACACATGAGGGGGAGGTGGGGTGATAGCCCAGAATCCACCCAACCAGAAGAGAGTTCAACAACCAGAAAATAATAATAGATTAAGCTAGTTACTTTTTATTATTACGTTTTTGTCATTCTAAATGATTTTGAAAAATGCGCCAAAGAAGGCATTATTAGAAGAACAAATTTTGGCTAGGCTTGAGCAAGATCAGAATTCTGCTGTGCTCGAACGCAAACAGATCGATGGCAAACTTTGCTTTATAATTAGTTGTAAATTTTAGAGAATAATTCTCAATATAGTTTAGTTGCTAGCCCATAATAAAATGAGTTTTTGTTAACTAATAAATCGGTGTGTGAATCAAATTCGTGCTATTATTATTGCCAAGATCGATCGAGAAAACTTACCCGAAATCGCCGTTATATCGAACGACCAAGGAGGTCAATTGGGTACCCTATCCAGCCTACAGTCCACTGGATACGCGAAGGACCGAGGACCAGCTTAGCTTTCGGCCAAGAGGGAACATTTTGGCCACGGAGGAACATTTTGGTCCTTCGAGCCGGATAATTCAACGTTGAGACGATTCCACGGAGGAATCGTTAGGCTCGCTGTCGCATTGTGGTCGTGATCTCATCAACTCACTCAGTGATATCTCACCAACAAGTTGGGATCATCATCTCACCACATCATCACCACACCATATGCACTCTGGTTAGCACGAATTTGGATCGGATTTTCACGCACAATTCATCGCCTTGCAACGGAGGACAATTCCAGGCGGAATTCCTGGTTTCACAGGTAAAAAACACACAAAATATATGTCCAGCCGTTGCTTGGACCCTTTTCGGTTACTACACTACTTCTATTTTCCCTGCCCCACATCATCACTAAACTCACCGTCATCATCGTCATCGACGACGACATCATTGGAAGCCCCGAATTGAAAGTAGCATTCAACTACTTAAACCGCCATTCATCACAACATTTCGAATCGATTTGTGATTTTCGTACCACGGAATTTACAACTCTGGATACTTTTCACGCACGTTCACGAGCCCGACGACCGGTTGAGACAAGACGAGGACACCGCACGAGTTTTCCGTTAAGGTAAATAAAAAACTACACCTCGTATATGTCTAGCCGAAGCAAGGCCTTGATCGATACTACATCCAACCCTTTATGAATTCTCGAACAACAATCATATGTATGAATCTGTGAGCAACATCTGTGGAACTTATTGAACCAAAAGGAAACATCCATAAACAGCGCATCGATTTGGAAAATTATTTTATCGTATTTTCCGAGGATTAAAATTTTGGAATTTGAGATTCGGCAGTTGTTCTTCTTAACCTGCCGCTCAACATATTTTTTTGTTCAGGTTAGTTAGAACAGTATATGTTTAGTCGAAGTTTGAAATATTCTGCATACTACATCTACTATTTCGATTGCCTCTCATGAACATTGGTGCCCTGGATCGCGAGCAAATAATATCAATAAATTAAGCTCGATAGCAGTCGACAGACATTTACCTGTAGTGGAGTCGAACCGGTTGTTCCGGTAGGTTAGTAGCACTACAGTATATGTCCTTCACGAAGCTAGGCATAAGATTCAAATACTTACGCTCTCATTCAATTTTTGTCAACTGCGAGGGAGTTTAACGATTCATCATGCCCGGGCCATCACAAGGTACCAAGAAGTCGGTGACGTTCAAGATTCTGCAAGTCAAACTTAAAGGCTTGCAGGATATTTTCGACAATATTTTCAAGTTCGTGGAATCGCTGCATTCAGCTACTGTTTCTGCCAGTGATGTGAAAGTGCGTTTAGAAAGAATTGATGAATCATGGGAAAACGTAAATAGTGCCATTATGGAGTTGAAGGTTCATGACGACTATGATGCTGCCGAGTACGACTACGCCCAGGATCGAGCAACGTTTGCTGACCGCTACTACACCGCGAAGGCCAGGTTGATGGATAAGGCGAGACAGTTGGAAGACGGAATTTCTCTGAACTCTACGATTGTTGGATTGGAAACTTCGCAGCACCCTACCGTGGAACATGTTCGTTTGCCGCAGATCAAGTTGCAGACTTTCGATGGGAATGTCGACGAATGGCTGAGCTTCCGTGATTTGTACACCTCGCTGATACACTGCAAACCTGATCTACCTGAAATCGAAAAATTCCACTACTTAAAGGGATGTTTGGCAGGTGAAGCAAAGGCTTTAGTCGACCCCTTTCCTATCACCCGGGCCAACTATCAAATTGCGTGGGACACGATGACAAAACACTATAACGATAGTAAGCTGCTTCGACGTCGACAGGTGCAAACTCTTTTCAATCTACCAACCCTTGCGAAGGAATCTGGAGCGGAGCTGCAATCATTGCTAGAGAGCTTTGAAAGAGCAGTGAATACACTCGACCAACTGGTAACGCGAGTCGATTATAGGGACTTACTTCTTCTGTACATCTTGAGTTCACGATTAGATGCAACAACACGCCGAGGCTGGGAGGAGCAGTCGTCGTCCAAGGAAAAGGATACACTTAAGGATCTGACGGAGTTTATCCAAAGGCGCGTTCGAGTTTTGGGTTCACTTCCGGTCAAGCCGGAATCGAAGGCTGATTTCCCGCAGTCGTCAAGGAGACGACAAGTACCAACCAAGATTAACTTCAACTCTTCTCAATCACATCAGTCAGGGGGACGATGTGCTGCATGCTCGGGTACACATATGCTTCACGAATGCGCTACGTTCAGGAAAATGTCGATAGCTTCCAGGGACAAGCTAGTTCGGAACAACTCGTTGTGCAGGAACTGTCTTAGGCACGGACATTTGGCTGCGGATTGTACTTCACGTTTTCTCTGTCGAGGCTGCAAGGGCAAGCACCACACCATGGTTTGTTATCGATCGGAATCCAACGCTGAGAGCAAGGGCTCTAATTCACAAGGCGGAAATCCAAATGGGTCTGGAGAAGGTACTAGAATCAGGGAGACTACATCGGCTAATCTTTCGGGGCATCGCACATCTTCCGTTCTACTTGCTACAGCGGTCGTTCTAGTGGAGGACGACAACGGCGTTTCCCATCCAGCGCGGGCGCTGCTGGATTCGGGATCAGAATCGAACTTCGTATCGGAAAGCCTCATGCAGCTGTTACAGGTTCAGCGCAGGCAGGCAGACGTCTCAGTTCAAGGCATTGGGCAAGCAGTAGCAAGAGTGAAGCACAAGGCCAATCTTCTCGTCAAATCGAGGATTTCGAACTCTCGATACAGGATGGATTTCTTGGTGCTTCCAACAGTCACAGCGGATTTACCAACTTCGAGCGTTGACGTTAATGGATGGAAATTGCCAGACGTCGAGCTAGCCGATCCAGCATTCTTCGAAACCAGGTCGGTCGACATGGTGCTTGGAATTGAACACTTCTTCTCATTCTTCAAGGCCGCAAAAAGGATACAATTGGGAAATGGACTTCCCACATTCACCGAGACGGTATTTGGTTGGATTGCGACAGGCGCCGTCAACATGTACGATCAAGCGACGAGGATTTCTTGTAATGTGGTAGCAACGGGTGGTCTGGAACAGTTGATGGCACAGTTTTGGGCTTGCGAGGAAATAGAATCGGCAGTGATTTATTCTCCGGAAGAGTTACGATGCGAGGAGCACTATGTGCGAACGGTGAAAAGAGGCAACGACGGTCGATACACGGTATCACTTCCTCAAAATGAGAACGGGTTTGAAACGGTGGGCGAGTCAAGGGACATCGCCATGCGGCGACTGCAAAGTATTGAACGTAGACTTCTGAGGGAACCAGAGTTGCGTCAGGAATACAACAAGTTTATGCAGGAATACCGAGAATTGGGACACATGCATAAAGTACACATCAATCCAGCCGACGATAAAAAGAGGTGTTATCTTCCGCATCATCCAGTGGTGAAACAATCCAGCACAACCACCAAGGTACGCGTGGTTTTCGATGCGTCGTGTCGAACAAGCACAGGGAGGTCGCTGAACGACGCATTACTTTGTGGACCGGTCATCCAAGACGATCTCCGATCACTTATACTTCGCAGCAGAACGAGACATATTATGTTGGTAGCCGACATCGAAAAAATGTTCCGGCAAATCAAGGTTCATCCAAACGACATGCCGTTTCAAAGTATTTTGTGGCGTAATTCACCAGACGAGGAGGTGGAAACTTATGAATTGGCAACGGTTACGTATGGGACCAAACCTGCCCCATTTTTGGCTACCAGAACTCTAAAGCAACTGGCGACGGATGAAAGAGAACGTTTTCCTCAAGCGGCAATATCGTTGATGGATGACGTTTACATGGACGATGTTTTAACTGGAGGTGCAGATGTTTCGGAAATTGCTGAACTTCGTAGACAACTTGAGCTGTGCGCAATAAGTGGCGGGTTCTGCTTCAGAAAATGGGCTTCAAATTCTCCGGAGGTTCTCCTAGATGCTTCCCCAGAAAATTTGGCATTGAAAGGAGAGATTGGTGTTGATCTAGATCCAGATCCTGCAGTTCGCACGCTAGGGTTGACGTGGTTACCAGGAAGGGATGTTCTCAAATTTCACTTCAACATAGCGGATTTGGAAGGCGTTAAAAATTTAACCAAGCGGAAGGTGTTGTCGTTCATCGCTGCTCTATTCGATCCTCTAGGCTTCATCGGAGCTGTAGTGACGTCGGCAAAGATATTCATGCAGAAGATTTGGTGCCTCCAGGGTGCCGACGGTAAGAGCGTAGATTGGGATCAACCTTTGCCACACGAGATGGCAGAAGACTGGCGTAATTTCCACGAAAAACTTCCACTCCTGAATAAGTTGACGATTTCACGCTGTGTTATAATACCGAATGCTACGGAAATTCAGTTGCATGTGTTCACAGATGCCTCAGAACGCGCATATGGTGCCTGCGCGTATTTTAGGAGCGTTGATACAGACGGCAGAGTAAAGGTATCGCTGCTTACATCCAAATCGAAAATAGCCCCTTTGAAAACGCAGTCAATCCCTCGATTGGAACTATGCGGAGCTTTGCACGGAGCACAGCTTTCAGAAATGGTCATCAAGGCAGTCAAATTCAATCCCAAGGTATTCTTCTGGTCTGATTCATCGTGCGTGCTGCAATGGCTGAAGGCAATCCCCAGCACGCTTACGGTATTCGTCGGGAACAGAGTTTCCAAGATTCAACAAATTACGGAGCAGCATGTATGGAATCATGTACCAGGAACCTGTAATCCAGCGGATCTCATATCGAGAGGTTTATCACCCGGAGATATTCTGTACAACGAACTATGGTGGGAAGGCCCTCAATGGCTGAAAAACGACGACAGCACTTGGCCTAACGCACCGGTAACGTTCAATGAAGACGAAGTAGCTAAAGAATTTCGACGTGAGGCGGTTCAGTGTTTGGCGGTCGAAAGGGAAGCATTTGGAAGGTGGTACGTTAAGCAGTTTTCAACATTTAGCGACATGGTTAGGAGGACGGCGTATTTGCGTCGGTATTTGAAGCCAACTCAGAAACGAAAGCAAACAGAAGGTTTTCTGACTACAGAAGAGTTGCAAGAAGCTGAATTCATCATCATTCGCCACGCACAGCAAGAAGACCTTAGCGAAGAATGGAAAGCACTCAAAAGGCAGCAGCCTGTTCCCCGAAGCTCGCAGTTACGGTTTTTCAACCCGATGCTTTCAGAAGACAATCTTATCCGAGTTGGTGGTCGACTCAGACATTCTAGCGAAGCAGAGAATACGAAGCATCCGATAGTCCTTCCTGCAAAACACCCGATAACCAGAATGATTATAGAGCACTATCACAAGCGTTTGCTCCACGCCAGCCCGCAACTTCTACTCGCAACAGTGCGGCTCAAGTACTGGCCACTTGGAGGTCGGAATATCACCCGAATTGTGGTACATCAGTGTCAGCGTTGTTTCCGAGTAAAACCGAGAGCCATCCAGCAGTTCATGGGCGAACTTCCAGCAGCCCGAGTCACCATCGCGGCACCCTTTAGTCGCACTGGTGTAGATTACTTTGGTCCGGTTTATCTACGTCTTGCTCCCCGCAGACCAGTTTCTAAGGGTTATGTCGCCCTTTTTGTCTGCATGACTACGAAGGCCGTACACCTTGAGCTGGTGTCTGATTTGTCGACGGAACGGTTCATTCAAGCGCTAAGGAGATTCACCGCAAGGCGAGGAAAATGTTCAGACATTTACTCGGATAATGGGACGAATTTTGTAGGCGCCGACAACCAGCTTCGTAAACTACTAACCAGCGAAGCTCACAAGGAGAAAATGGCACGAGAATACGCAGGAGATGGAATCAAGTGGCATTTCAACCCGGCCGGCGCGCCGCACTTTGGAGGATTATGGGAGGCGGCGGTACGATCGGCGAAACACCATTTAATACGCGTCTTGGGGGACAATCCAGTTAACCCTGAAGACTTCACCACATTGTTGGTTCAAGTAGAGGCCTGCTTGAACTCACGACCAATTACATCGCAGTCAGAAGATCCCAACGACCTGGAACCTCTGACTCCCGGACACTTCATAATTGGCAAACCAATACAGCAACTACCAGATCCAGATTTCTCAAATATTCCCATGAACCGACTTCACTACTGGCAGGCAGTTCAAAAGCAATTACGAGAATTCTGGAAGAGATGGCGTACGGAGTATTTGACACAGCTACAGGGACGAGCGAAACGTTGGCAACCGCCAATCAAAATTACTGAAGGTCAGCTCGTCGTTATGCGTGAAGAAGGTCTACCGCCAGCCCGGTGGAAATTGGCACGCATACTCCAACTACACCCCGGGGACGACGGAGTCGTCCGCGTGGTTACATTAAAAACTGCGAAGGGTTCCACTACGCGACCGGTGGAGAAAATTTGCATACTTCCATCTGTCGATTCCAAGGAGGAAGATTTGGTATCTCCTGATCAAAATTAGTTGGCTCCACATATACCTTGTTCGAGAGTTCTGTTCTTTTATTTCAGAAATCCCCAGAATTTCAGTGTGGGCGAGAATGTTGCGGAACGCAATCGGTGGTTGCGAGCCACTGGTTTATGACGTCACCAAATTACCAAACTGCGATCCACAACTGAGGCAAACCAAGAGAGAGAACCGAAAGATCCCTTGAGAGTGGCTACAGCATCCCTATTTTTCTACTCTACGAGAGCAACACAACATCATCATTATCATCCCAATCGCTCCCAACAGAGTGCGACCGAGAATGATCATCATCCGAGGGGGAGGCGAGAAACGATCAACACATGAGGGGGAGGTGGGGTGATAGCCCAGAATCCACCCAACCAGAAGAGAGTTCAACAACCAGAAAATAATAATAGATTAAGCTAGTTACTTTTTATTATTACGTTTTTGTCATTCTAAATGATTTTGAAAAATGCGCCAAAGAAGGCATTATTAGAAGAACAAATTTTGGCTAGGCTTGAGCAAGATCAGAATTCTGCTGTGCTCGAACGCAAACAGATCGATGGCAAACTTTGCTTTATAATTAGTTGTAAATTTTAGAGAATAATTCTCAATATAGTTTAGTTGCTAGCCCATAATAAAATGAGTTTTTGTTAACTAATAAATCGGTGTGTGAATCAAATTCGTGCTATTATTATTGCCAAGATCGATCGAGAAAACTTACCCGAAATCGCCGTTATATCGAACGACCAAGGAGGTCAATTGGGTACCCTATCCAGCCTACAGTCCACTGGATACGCGAAGGACCGAGGACCAGCTTAGCTTTCGGCCAAGAGGGAACATTTTGGCCACGGAGGAACAACATGCTTTAAAAGCCTGCTTCGGAGAAAAAAAAATTAAAATCAACCAAAAACAATTTGAGAGCCAAATACTTTCGTGTTTTGGTTTTGCTGAGTGCATTGATTCCAAGCTCGATGCTCGATGATAACATGCTGTTTAAGTTTTGCTGTCATCGAAAGACTTTCAATCGTTTTATGTCGCCAATAGCTCTCCTCTTTAAGACACGAGGAGACCAACTTCTCCACTGAAAATACGAGATCTGACCTATCCTCGTACTGACTTAAAGTTAACGCACACACCTATCCTCTACATGACTCAAGGACTGAGCTCTCCTCTGACGACTCGAGATCCAACCTCTCCTCGTTATGAATCGAGGTTAGGACGTCAATCTCAATGCTGGCGACTCGAGGCCTCCCTGGCCTTTCTTATAATGACTTCAGATCGTCGTGTGTCGGTCGAGAGCAGCTGATCTATGACTAGCGACTGTTACAAAACACGCGCGTTTTTACGAAACGACTCAAATGATTTCTGTCAAAAACATCATTTTTCATTTTTCGCTGATTTTGTCTCAGGGCTGGTTTAAGGATGATGGAATCTTGCTGACCTTCGTTATAATCAAGGCATTCCGCGCTTCTCAGTCGTTATCATTCTGGTCAGCTTCTCAGAAGAAGCGTTTTTTGCTGTATTTACCATAGCTCATCAAGGTCAATCGTTTCGTATTCGCTTGATATGGCCCTTCAGCTTGTTTATCACGAAAGGATTTGTCGCGGTGTCCTAGTCCATCCTAAATAGACCGTCCTTCCATGAACCCGGAGTACTTCAACAAAAATTCCGGCCTTATGAGTTATTACGAATCTGTTTCCTTCTGTTGAAACTTACGTTTTTCTCCCGGTTGTGGATCGGCAGCAACCGCCATCGAAGAACCAGAACAGTTTGATTTGGTTCTGTTCTCTGTCCAATTCGCACTTGATGATGGCAGAGAACAATAGGATGGTGATGATGATGACAGTACAAATGTTTACATCATCACACGGTTAAGCGAGACAACACAATTTGGGTTTGTGGTAACACAACAGTGCTGCCAGATATTCTGGGTCAGAATATCAAAGTACTCATTGAGATATGTGTACTTTCCCGGGTAGGGATTATAAGAAGTGGAAAATGACAATTAGCTATCGCTAATTAATATAGTTGTATTCTATATTGACTTTGTCTATCTCGGCTCACTGGTGACCGCAGACAATGACACCAGCCGTGAGATCCGGAGGCGAATTATCAGCGGAAGTCGTGCCTACTATGGACTCCACAAGCAACTGCGGTCGAGAAGACTTTGCCCTCGTACGAAGTGTAACCTGTATATGACGCTTATTAGACCGGTTGTTCTCTACGGGCACGAGACATGGATATTGCTCGAGGAGGACCTGCGTACACTCGGAGTATTCGAGCGACGAGTGTTAAGAACCATCTTTGGCGGCGTACAGGAGAACGGAGTGTGGAGGCGAAGGATGAACCACGAGCTCGCGCGACTCTACGGCGAACCCAGTATCCAGAAGGTGGTGAAAGCTGGCCGGATACGCTGGGCTGGACATGTTGCGAGAATGCCGGACGCCTGTCCTGCAAAACAGGTGTTCGCTACGAATCCGGTAGGAACAAGACGAGCGGGGGCGCAACGAGCGAGGTGGTTAGACCAAGTGGAGCGTGATCTGGCGAACGTGGGGTGCCCGAGAAATTGGAGAACGGTTGCTATGAACCGAGTGAATTTTAGGAATTATGTTCGTCAAGTTATGTCGTGAGACGGAATACTATGTAAATAAATAATAGTTGTATTCTAATGACCAAACAGACGAAACATGAATAAAGATAACTCTATTCCACCACTGAAACCTGCGTTTTCAACAGGTTATGGGCCCAGATTCGTCTGGATTTTGGAAAAACGAGTTAGTGAGAGGGGTACTCTCAAGTATATTAGACTTGCGGTGAGCGAGTTCTGCAGCAGCCAGCGCAGAGGAACAAACCAGCACTGAGACGAGCCAGAGGACCACCGGAGAGAGCCAATCAGCAGCCAGAAGATCGCCAGTGCAGAGACCAGCCAGCAAGTTTTCCCAGGTCAGCCAGAAGGTTCCACCAGAGGTCGAGTTCAGGGAGGTTCGCGGGTTGAGAGGGTTACTCTCGATGCCGTCACGAGCCACGTTGCGTTTAGCAAGCGTGAGTTCACGACCGACGGCCGGGAGGAGTCCCAGGTTCCACAACCGGGATGCGCAGAGATGGACAGGTCCAGCTGCAGCAACACCCCTGATTAATTGGGTGGTGCTGATAGCCGAGAGGGTTACTCTCGTGCTTTTGTTGTGCGCTATGGTCAGCAGTTATGAGCTGACCCATGCGCAGAGGACCACCGGCGCAGAGGATCGTCAGCCCAGAGGCCACGAGATGCTTCAGGTCAGCCAGAAGGTGCCACTGGAGTTCGTGGGCGGGAAGTCGGGTTTCGAGAGGGTCACTCTCGATGCCGACACGAACCGCGCTGCGGTTAGCAGCATGGTTTCATTTCCGACGGCCGGGAGGAGGACTCTCGGGATCTGTAACCAGGAATGGTCAGGTCCGAATGCTCCAGATGGAGGATTAGCCCGGATCGGAGATTGTAGGAAACTGTTCGAGAGGGTTACTCTCGTGTTGTGGAGCTACGCTGCGATTAGTACGCGTGAGCTTATCCAAGCTTACAGAACGATTTTTCTGTGGCTTTGGAGGAGATGTTTTGGGCGACGGTTAGTTGCCAGATACTTCAGCATAGCATTGGATCCAGATGGGTCGCATGCAACTAAACGTTGCCCTCCGGTTTAATGGAGCGCTCGAGGCGTTGAAGCAACGAAGCGAAAAGCCATGAAGCTGCAAATCGAGAGGATTATTCTCATGCTTAGTAGCTGCTCTGCGGTTAGCATGCGCGAGCTTGTTTTCGGCGGATGGTTGATGTTTCGGATGCTTCGGAGGAGGTGGTTTCGGCGACGGTTAGTCGCTAGCGCAGTCAACCAGTTCTTTCTGCGGATTCCTGCCGAGAGTGCAGATTCTCGAAGTCATCGCGAAATGAAGGCTTTGAGAGGGAACGCGAAGAAAACGGCAAGAGGTTGTTTATCTGGGGTTACCAGAAAACAACGTTCGAGAAAGCAATATGCTTTTCGTTCGCGTGCTGGGGTTATCAGCCACCGGAATCTACGAATCATCGGTTCCGGTGCCAGTCAGTATATGGCGCGAGACGAGAGCGACTACGAGAGTAGCGATGGCGAAGATGACGATGATGATCAAGATTCCGTCAATCCCGAATCGGCCCAGAGACGCAGTCAGCGAACAGGAGAAGCTAATCAACGCTACTTGGCTAACGTAGCCGCTGATGATGAGAAAGAGCGACTTCGAATCGTCAGTAAGCTCAAGGGCCAAAGGGACTGTTTTTTCCGGAAGATCACCGCAGCCATGAAAGGATTCGGGCTGAACGAAGTGAGGTTATCACTGAACAGCCGTTCAACGATTTGATCGGTTGTTTGCAGTTTTCGAAGCCGAAAATCAGAGCTGCGGTTAGCGTACTTAGCAACTATCAAGCAGCCCTGGATGAGAGCGAGATTTGGGAAGCTGTTAGCTTAACCCATGTTACAGGAAACCCATTCTGTTTCTCGTACAAATGGGTCTTCACAGCTATCGAAAATCCCTGGAGAAGTACGCGTCATGGAGGCGGTTGGCTTACCCTAGGTCACAGGTTTCGTGACATGATCGTTCACTGGACGAAGATGAACGATGCACACAGGAGTATTTCACCCAAATACCTGGCCAAAAGTCAATTTTTAAAAATGAACTATTACTATGATTTTTATGTTAATTTGCTTCTTGAATACCTTTTACATCATGTACCAGTTAATTTTTTTCAAAAATTAGTTTTTCACGAGCAATAGCGGCCGTCGAAAATTCAAAATTTTTATGAACTAGATTTTTTCAACAAACCGTATAAAAATCGCGTCACAGTTCAACATGTGATTACTGGTTTTAGAAGTGACTTAACAACAAATTTTGAAAAGGAGAATTTAAATACATTTTAGAATGTTATATTTGAGAATTATTTAGTGGTTTGCAAAAATGTAATTCGGGTACTGTATATGGAGCTTTCAAAAACTCTTCATTTTGTTGTAGATTTTCAAGCTTGTTTTTATTAAATAAGTGTTTTTGTTTATGTTCCCAGCAAGTCCCAGCACCAAATTTTACATCATGTAAAAATTGATAACTTCATGAACCATGTACAGAAGAAAAAACTTTTGCATATTTCCGCACTCGTGATATTTTCAATGTTGAATTTCAAAAATTTTTCCTTCCCTTTTTTGTAAAATCCTTTCAATGCACCTTGTTTGTTTTAATCAGTTGCCCAAAAAAAATGGTTTCTCAAATCAAAATTAAAAATGTTTTGTTCGTGCTTATTGCAAATAACTTATATACATAGACTAAACATAAATAGACTAAAAAATAAACTAAAAAACACAGGAGCTCCAAAAAATCGTGCCTATGGATGTTTGAGGTCTTGCAGCACGAATAAAAATAGGGGTTTAGGATAAACGCATGCTTCAAAAATAATCAAAAAAGTATTTAAGACACCTGGCAAAGCGGCTGAATTGCAAAATTTTTTTGAAGGCCATTACATGTAAAAACTACAAAAAGTTGTTGATGCAAATCTGAATAGAAATCAGTACCATCAAGTGATAAGTTTAAGTTTAAGTTTAAGTTTAAGTTTATTATTCGAAATTACGGTAGCCTCAAAGTTACGTGTAACTGTTGTACAAGGTCAAGGAGAGTAAGAAAATAAGAGGGTTTTCATCTCAATAATTAAATGATATTTCGATATTTGTATTATTCAATCGGAAGATAATATTTAAAGTATCAAGTGGATTCGATCGACTATTTTTATTATCAGAAAGCTTAAAAATCACTGGCGGGTGATTGAATGAGCTAAAAATGTATTTTTTAAAACTCAAATAATATTTTATTAGTCTTTTTTCAAGATATTCAAACGTATAAAAATCGAAAAACACTTTTGGCCAACTTTTTGTTCTACATATATACTCCTCTGTGCGATGGTGAGGTTATCACCGTACAGCCGTTCAAAGAGTTGATCGGTTGTTCGCAGTATCTGGCGATATCATCGAGACCAGTTATTTGTGCAGCGGTTAGCGCACTATGCCAATACCAGGCCAGTCTGGCCACTAACGAGGCCTGCAGCGTATTCTGCGATACCATCGACGTATGACCGTTATGGCGTTGGTATACCGCAGAAACGCGAACACGGACCCACTTACGGGAAATCTAATTTCGTGGTCAACGAAACGTCAACAGACGGTCAGTCTGTCGTCGACCGAAGCTGAGATAGGAGCCCTTTGCCATGCGGTCAAGGAAGGTTTGTGATTAACAAACTGTGGTGACCGATAAAGGAATTGCCAATTCATCGACTTTTAAAACTCACTAAGCCAAACCGACAGACAAACCTTCCTTCTCGAAACACGCCAAAAGAATGACCGTTTTTTTTCTCATTCCATTATAACATTTCTCCACACGAACACTCACTCAAAACTCTCCGAATGAAGTCTGTTCAATGTATTCCGCTGATTTCGATCAATGGGAGCTTTACAAGTGTTGCAGTTCATTCAAGTGCCTACTCCGTGATGCCAGGAAATTATACATTTAGATTCCTCAATAACTTTTCAAGAATAGTTAAACTAATATTAAAAGTATTTTTCTTCATTACTGTCATTTTGCCTTTATCTACCACACAAACTTCCTTGGTGAATTGGGTGTGGTTAGCACTCCTTTCACGTTAATGGAGGACAACATCCCTTGTATCCAGTATCTGGAAGAGGCGCGGATGAAGCATCTGGATGTGAAGTATGCTTTCATCAGAGACATCATAAGAAGCGGTCAGCTATCTTTGCGACACATCTCTACTGAGGATCAGCCAGCGGATGCATTCACGAAGGCGTTACCAAGGGTGATGCATGCGAAGCTGTTCAGCATTCTCAATTTGCGAATTGAGGGGAGGTGTTGAAACTTACGTTTTTCTTCCGGTTGTGGATCGGCAGCAACCGCCATCGAAGAACCAGAACAGTTTGTTTTGGTTCTGTTCTCTATGTCCAATTCGCACTTGATGATGGCAGAGAACAATAGGATGGTGATGATGATGACAGTAAAAATGTTTACATCATCACACGGTTAAGCGAGACAACACAAATTGGGTTTGTTATTCTGGGTAAGAATATCAAAGTACTCATTGAGATATGAGTACTTTCCCGGGTAGGGATTATAAGAAAAGGAAAGTGACAATTAGCTATCGCTAATTAATATGGTTGTATTCTAATGACCTAACAGACGAAACATGAATAAAGATAACTCTATTCCACCACTGAAACCTGCGTTTTCAACACCTTCAAATCTGTTTACTTGTGACTTTAGAAGGCAGAAAAGGATCTGGAAATATACATTGTAGACCGTGTTGCGGATTATGATCAATCGGTAGTTTCGACAGTCCCAGATTTCGCTTTTCTTGAAGATTGTCTATAAAAACCCCTCTTATCAACTCTCCGGTAGCTATTCTGGGTCTCAAATCTGTTCTGTCTACAGGAGTAGGTAGTTGGCTATCTTGTTCGACCAATTTTGATGAGTTCCGCTCCGATGCCGTCCTTCCCAGCCGTTTGGCTTCTGGTAAAATATTATAGAATAATATAGTTTACGCTCGGATTTGGTCAATAAAATATTTTTTTTTCTTTTTTATATCAAACAATTTTTTTAAATCCAGAGTTTCGACCAGTTTTGGTGGTCTTTTTCTCACCAAAATTGGTATAAACTTTGGGTATGTTATAGCAAAGTTGGTCAATGTACTCAAAAGACCTAAGAAAGCTCGAAAAAATTTTAATCTTGTTTCCTAAAACGCTGGAACTGTTCCAGCTCCAGGATGGGTTGAATTCGCTGTCTCTTCCTTGGTAGATGATTTTCTACGCGTTTACGTATGATGTTCATAATTATTTTAAGCATAACTCGGCTTTGGCCTTTAACCAAACAAGGTTTCGAACAACGTCTTGTTATCCACAAGACCTCTTTCTAGTGGTTTATTAGGTACAAAGCACACAAAACTACTACGCTCCATATATCTAGTAGTATCACTGTCATGGATTATATCCTACGTTTCTCCATCAACTTTTGGTTGGCTCGCTTCCTGTTTTAAATATTGCTATCAATGATTCAAAACTGTTAATCGTGTAGAAATGCTATGCTGCCAGGAACTAAACAAGATAAGATGACGAAAACGAAACGTTGACACAAAAAACCTCCAATTGATCGGTATTCTGTAAAAGAATGATGAGACGAAAGGTCGCACTATTAAAAGTCAATCTCGAAAAGAGACAGAATAAAGAGTGTTCGTATCAAAAAGTGGTCAAACCAAATTGCGTTGGTTAAAAATAACGCCAGATTGCTGAGAACTGCTTCCCGCTGCTAATAATTTTTTGGGTATTCTTTAGAGATGTACCGAATAGTGGTATTCGGCGAACGGCCGAATAACGAATATTGAGCTTTTCAACTATTCGGCCAAACGAATATTCGGCCGAATATTCGGCCGAATATTCGGTCGAATATTCTATTGAATTTTTAATAAAAAAAAACTTAAGCGATTATTTCAATGCTTTCTATTTCTTCCATATTAATACCCCTCATGTATTTTAGTCGATAATTTTCAACCAGATGATATTATCAGATGATGAATTACAAGATATTTTTTTAAGTAGGGGTCTTTCAGATAACTGAAAAGACATTAGATGACTCGTCGCTTCTAGGGCGTTTATCACCAAAGAGATTGCGTTCCTGTAAAATCTGAGATAAAACGTGATGAAACAGATGCCAAGCTTTTTGAAATTGCTTCTCTGATATTGAATTAGATGAAGGTCGAATTTGAGCAAAATATCTTCAAAATAGTTGTTGAAAAAATAAATGATCTTTAGCTTTAAGCTTCAACCAAACGTATCCACACATTCAGGCATTCAGGACGATTTTTGAAAAAAAAAAATTTAAAAAAAAAATGTATACCTATTTTGAAATTTTTGAAAATTCGTATTGAACACAAATTTAAAAAAAAAATATAAGGAATTTGAGTTTTTTGTTTCATTTAGCAAATAATCTGAATAAACTCGAGAAAAACTCGGGAAGTTTTAAACAATATCTGGACATCCTGGCCAGATTCGACTTATCTGGAGCTTTACTGGATTTATGGGCAAGCCGGAATATATCTAGAAAATCTGAAATAAACTCCAATCAAAGTATAAAACGATACCGTTCAGCATTCTCCTGTACGATCTTCAGTGGAAGATAAGCGGATACACCTTAGATGTTTTACTGAAACTATGTTTTTCCTTTTTTATAAGAATTTAACCCATTAAGGTCATTCTTCCTCGTTAATAACTGCTGAAATCCTAAGTTTTCAATGGTTGTGAAGCTTTTACAACATTACTTTTGGATATATTATAAATTATCCAAAAAATTTTGAAAAATTTACAAGTCTGTAGTAGATATTCGGCCTATTCGGCCTATTCGGCCGAATACTTAGCTCAACTATTCGGTGAGCCGAATATTCGGCTTAACGGTTTTTCGGCGGTATTCGGCGCCGAATATTCGGCCAACCGAATATTCGGTACATCTCTAGTATTCTTAAACCTCTGCTTAACTATCGCCCAATATTTTTCGATTGGGCGAAATTCTGGTATGTTGGGAGGGTTCTTATCCTTGGGCACAACCTGAATGTTGTTAGCAGCATACCGTGGCCTTTTTTCCATATTGGCAGGATGCCAAATCCGGTCAAAACAGCATAGACAAGTTATTTTTCTTTAGAAAAGGCAGCAAACGCTTTTGAAGCCACTCTTTCACGTAAATTTCTTGGTTGACGGTCCCGGCTGCAACGAAAATGTCGCTTTATAAGACTCAGGTACAGATAGCTTCCCAAACGAGTTATTTCTTGGCAAACTTTGATAGTTTTATAGGCTTGAAAATGTCTGCCACCTTTCTCCTTTCGATTGCTATATAATACTCATGTCCAGGAAGCTGTATAAAGTCTGCCTTGGCGTAGGTTTCGTCATCCATAAAAAGGTGAACACGAAAGTATTGCGACATCGAAAATGTCATGCTAATTTTCTTATCATGTTTAGAATCAAACCAAAAATTTGAGGGTATTTTTATACATATATTTACTTCATAAGTAAAAAAAAAAGTTAATCGAATGAGCCTTGAAAGTAATATTGAACGCATTTTCGCTTGATGCCCTCTATCAAAGTTTTTCTCAGATTTTTTTTTTCATTTTCTTAACTTGTCCTTCTCGTCTTTGACTGTCTTCTTGCTCTTCCGAAGTTCCCGCTTCATTATTGCCCAGTACTGCTTCACCGGGCGCAGCTCCGGACAGTTTGACGGGCTCATGACCTTTGGAACCAAATGGACAGAATTGGCCTAATACCACTCCAGGTCACTTTCAGAATAGTGGCACGATACCTAGTCTGGCAAAAATAGCGGAGTTTCGTCGTTCTGCTTCTAGAACGGCAAAAGGCTCTTCTCGAGGCACTCAGATTTGTAGATCTTGCCATTTACTGTGCCCTTTGTCAAAAAAGGCTCACTCACAGTTCGCAACAGCAGATGGCAAGCCGAACGTTCGCCGATATTTGGAGGCGAACTTCGATATTCTCTTTTTCTTAAATTTATCGACCACATCGAACTTGCTCTTGCCGGTAAAAACTCTAAGCCCGGAATTTGCTTAAAATCGGCTTTTATATACATTTCGTCGTTCATTACACAGCAGCCATATTTTGTCAGCATCTTCTCGTAGTGCTTCCATGCCCGAGTTTTAGCCGTCGATTGTTGCCACTCATCGCGATTTGGAAAGTTCTGTACCTTGTTTGTATATAGTCCAGCTCCCTTCAGTGCATTCCGGACGAAGCTCTGCAACATGCCGATCTTTTTAGCCAAATCACGGCTTGAGACGTTGGGATTTGCTTTAATCTTCTGCCTCACTTTTCCCTTCGTCGTTTTGTTCTCCGGTCCCGATTTTTTTTAGCTCCTTTGCCGTGGTTCAACGTCAACCGCTCCTGGAACCGCTTCAATACTTTGGAGGCGGTTGAATGGTGAATATTCAACATTTTTTTTTTAATTTCTGGTGCGACAGGTTAGGAAATTCCAGGTGTTTGGATAGAATTTGTTTTCTCGACTTGCGTTGGTTCACCTTTATTTTCGTTGAATCGAAAAACAAGACTTCGAGTTTGACAGCATGTAAACAATACACATCAATGAGAAAGTGTGCAAAGTTTGGTTGATTTTACCCATGGTAAAAAAAAGCTATGCCCTGCTGAATGTGTCGTATTCAAGAAAAGTATGTAAGTAACCCTTTTTACGTTAATAACGGACTTTTTTTACCCAAGTAAGCCCGTATAGGAAAAATGGATAACAACCCTATCAAACCGTTAACTTTGACGAAAAAATGAAAATGGAAAAAAGTGAAGGGTCTAGAGGAATGTGTGAAGGTAAAATTTCATTTGTATTTTGTAGCTAAAACTTGTTAGCAATTAATTTAATTTTTGCCCCTAAATGTATGCAGCATAATTGTTCTTTTTTCGATTATAAATCTTTTTAAAATATTTTTTTTTATTTTAAAGGGCATGCTTAACTTCTTGTGGATAATTTATCCCCCTTTTTCAAGGTTTTTTTTTATATTCAAATTGAATTGTATGTTTCCACCACACAAAATAGTAGCGAAAAGAATTTTTTTTCTTTAATGTTTATATATATGTTTACATTTTAGTTTTGGTTTTGTTGTCATATCGTTACACTGCAAAAAAGTTATTTAAAGTAAAAAATCAAACCATTGAAAAATATTTTTTTGACATCTGGCTATACAGAGTTTTGATAATAGTTTTTCTATCAAACTTGTTCTGGACTTTATTAAGGAGAAAATTAATACATGTATGACAATGTTAAAGAAAAGGGTAACATTTTGTTTACAACAAACTCTCTATATATTGATGGAGCATTGAAAGATTAAAAATTAGTTTTTTTTCTCTTTCGAATCATTTATTAATTATCTTGAGCACTTTTGATAAACCACTAAATCTTTTTATTTCATGTACTTTCAATCTTTTGTTCAAAACTGATTAGCAATTTAATTGAAAAGCATACACTTGAGATACAAGTGTGTTTTTATATATTAGGAAAATAATGTAGATTTTCTCTTCCTTTTTTTTCAATATCTTTTTATTCACTTAGATTGTAACGAATAACAATTTTGGCTTTTAGAATAGGACAGTAGGATGTTCAAAAAAAAGGTCACACTAGTCAAGAGTGTCTCCCGATCATATCCTTTAAACCAACCCTCCAAACCAAAATTACTTTGCTAGGATGCAGAGGTGACCTCGGTCCTAAAGCATGATTTATGAATCTTATCCTTTTTCTCTATTTTCCTTCTATCTATTGACTACTAGGACGTGGCCGGCGCCGTTATTGATGTTTAAAGAGAGAGCATCAGGTTTGAGCATTGTGAATGTGTTGCCAATCCCAGGCTCCGTTCATTTGACCTCTGAACAAAACTGATGGCCTCGGTCAATCACGGAGTAGCAACCATTGGCGATGTGGAACTAGTTCTACGGAGCCACGCCAGCGGTCATGGAATTCGAAATGCATTAGATTTGACACAACTGTCGTTATGATAAAATAAAACTTGAATCGAAACACTTAGGAAATCGAACGAAATTGATCAATTATAATCTATTACTTAAAACTATGAATAAAGCATTTCGGGTTCAATGATTAAAGGTGGATGTGAGTAGTCAATCAAGCTAAGCTAAGCTAAGCTATAAATCTTTTTAAAATAAAACGTTAAAAAGCAAGATTAAATTTATAAACTAGTATGTATTTGTAAATATTATGAAGGTGTTTTGTATCTTTTATGATCAATAAAACTCGTAAAAACCGTCGAAAATAGAGACTGACCAATGTTACCCCAAAGCATCAGATTCAAAACAGAGACGCAATCGATTTTTAAATCATATTTTAAGTAGTCTTATAGATTTCTGCAACCATGTTTTACGTTCATAGGAGTCCAGTACTGGTTTTAAAAATACGAAACATGCCACATTCCCCTTAATAGAAAAAATAATCGAAAAATATTGAAAAAATTGATCAATATTACCCCGGATTACGGTACTTAATTGGGAACATTTAGTATAACATTTACATTGCTCAAAATTTATACTCCGGATACGAGTGAGAAAAATCTGACGAACTTAATCTTAAAAGGTTCATACTTTTAGAATAAATATCGATTCCGAAAAATGTGATATTATATTCCAAGCACGTTGCTGTCCTATAGACAAGCTACTTATCAACCTTGATTATCTGAGAGGGAATCTAAATTTCTGCTTTCTTTTCATCGCTTTAAACAACATCTTTTTCTAGCAAATTGAACAAGACTTCTCAATTTCCGCAGCCGCGACCTCAAAAGGGCCATCGGCCATCGAGTGTGAACCCGTCGAAACGATCGAAGCGACGACACGGCCAAATCATCGGCCACAGCACCACAATCGGCCAATTCGGTTCGACGCCTTCGAAAGTCCAAACTCCAAGCAGTAATGGCCAGGCCACAGTCTCAGTGCCATAAATCTCACTTACCGCCAACGGTGATGTAGTTGAGCTGCCTCAGATCCATGGCCTGGGTCGAGACCAACGCTTGGCCGATGACGCTGGCAAGGAAGCGCCCGCTCAAGATGGCCGCCCGCGTGTTTCCCGTGACCTGTTGGTACTTGTCCCGGTTAATTTTGGCATAGATGTACGTGTAGTAAGCGACCTCGGTGGCCATGTACGTGCCATAAAGGGCCTGGACCGCCTAAAACGAATGGGAAAAGACAACGAAAATGAGATTTCATTCCATGAATTTTGCTGTTGGTACGGTACGCGGTTTCGGTAATGGAGGAAATAAAAGAGAAAACGACGTAATTGAATCTGGTCACGGTGCTTTTAGTAACATTGGCCGGGACTACCGGATGCGAAATTGGGAAATCTTAACCCGACTAAGCGAAGGCCTACCTGTTGGCAGGTGTGAAGTTGCTTTGATTAATACTGAATTATTGGAATAAATTATAAAGAGTAGCATCAAAATTTCTGACTCCGGGTGTTCGAATGTTTTAATCATTCAGGGCAGAGAAATAACGGATAACTCTCCAAAGTAAAAAGTATTTTTACTAAAATTTTATAACACACAGGGTCGTTGAATAAACTGTCTCATAGAGAAATTTTTGCTGAAAAAAAATTGTGTGACACTTTATAATTTATTAACTCATTAATCATGTTTATAAACAAACTGAAACTAAGAACGGTACGTGAGATGACTTTTATTACAGATTAACAGATGTACAAGCTCAAATAACAAAAAATCCGGAAACCTGTATAAAATCTCAAATGCCATTTTCCGCGCCACGCGGGCCTTTAAAAAATTACGAATCAATGTTTGAAGTACCGTCAACTGGGGGAACATTGATCACTTTTTTAATTTATTTTCGAATATCTTGGAAGGGGTTGCTTTTTAGTAACACTTAAAAGTTTTAAAATACTAACTGGGGTAAGGAGTACAAAGCATGATCATTGAAAACAGAATATAAGTGGGTATAACTAAATGTTTGTTTCAATACCAGATTTCATGTTTCGGGGTAACTTTGATCACTTAGGTTTTTACGTATCTTAACACTTTCAAAATTACTGTTGTGATGCCATTTAGCACAGAAGGCTTAAAACATCAACAACAGTAATTTTTTGTTTGGACTCAATGGAATTCTTTCAAAAACAAATATGTATACTCAAAAGATGGAAAATATTGCTGCATACATTTAGGGACGAAAATTATAAACATTTCCTTAAATTTTTGACCTCGAAAACAAATGAAATTTTACTTTCATGCAATTCCCTAGGTCCTCTCACTGCTCCTCTGTTTCATTTTATTCAAACTTAACCATTTGATAGGGTTTTTAACTATTTGTTCTATACAAGCTTTCTCATAGAAAATGTCCGTTTTTTTAAATATACAAAAATCATCACAAAATAACTATCAAAATAAATTTAAAACAATACCTTTACAAAGAAAAAAAGTTAATTTTTCAAATAAAATAGTCCATTAGCTTTTATATGCTATCATTTTAAAAAGAGAGGTGTTTGTTTGTGAGTCTTAGAAAAAAACAGATATTTTATAACTTTAAAACTATATTTTAAGTAAAATAACTAATCTCCAATTACAAACCTATTTGAAACTCAATTTATAGGCTTTCAAACGTAGAAAACAGTTTAAAGATATTTTAACTTTAGGCTTAGTTTATGATGATTATCGGCAAATATTTCATTTTGATCAAAGTTCCCCCAGTTACGGTACTACTTTTTGTTTAAAAAAAGAAGTTTCAAAGGTGTATTAACCTTTTACCTCTGATTTAAATGAATACTTCAAAATACTTATGATAGATTATTTGAGCTTGTACCACTCACAAGTGTTTTTTATCCGTTCGTGAATCAATAAATCCCAAATTTTTCAAAAACTTCGCCCATTCAAAGCACACGAAAACCAACGGATAAACAAGAGAAATATATTTTCACAAGTTTTACTTGATTTTGAATATCAATTTTAATGATGGAGTGGTAAAATTTATTCAATTGTAAATATGATAGATTCAACTACAAATGTATGATTGATTCTACTATAGTGAATGATGATACTATAGTGTTCATCCGTGTTCATCAGTAAAGATTTCAAATATCGTGTTCCCTGCAGCGATCGTAGTATTGTTTTCACTGTACTGGGGGAACATTTTTCTCTACCATCTCCTGGCAGCGGTCGTGTAGAAGGTCGACAGTTCCTGGGATTGTGAAAGGTACACCTACTCTGGCTGCCCGTAAAATCGACGTAGGTCTTGACGTTCCTTTACGTGATCCTAGTAGGATCCCACAGGAAACTAGCATTGTTAAGTCAGCGTATGAGTGAATTTTTCCCTCACAAGTTCAATCTTCGCCGGGTACAGAAGCACGGACTTCAAAGGACGCCTTCCAGGACCGATTAGTTAAGACGCACAATTTGCTGGGTAACCATGCATCAAGATGCAAAAATAACAACAGCTGAGTAGCTGAAATAATAAATTTAAAAAAAATAAAACGTAGCTATAAAATAATTCCGAAAAAAAACATCTTAAGATATGATAACTTCCTATATAAACAGAATTTAAATTTACAATATTTATATTTGATTTAATTGAATCAATTAAAGAATTTAAACTGAATCTATCATATGTATAATTAAATCAATCATATTATTATAGTTGAATCTATCATATTTATAATCAAATCAATCATATAACTAAAGTTGAATCTACTAAAATTATTATTGAATGTATGACATCTATCGTACATTATAGTTGAATCTATGATATTTATTGTTGAATGCACAAAACTAATCATACAACCATACCCAGCAAACATAAAATCGTATTGAAAATGGTAACTCAAGTCATTAAAAACGTTACTGCGAATCGTACTTCCAACCAGCGCAAGTAAAAGGTCGTAAAAATCGTTACCCGAAGTCGGATTAAATGGTTTAAATCGGATATGATAAAAAGTTCGCCATGTTTGCAGATTTTGAAGACGATTTCGTTCCTTTTTTTTCTCCCGCGTGGGTCGAGTGAGAGAACAGCTTTGTTGTTCTCTCTGCAACCATCAGTGCAACCAGATTGCTAAAAATCAGATGGTGTATTTGCAAGAATTGCCCAATGGCAGAGGCAGCAAATATTATCGCTGGCAACGGTTCACATGCATGGAGAGAAAAAAAACTTGTGCTCTCTTGCATTCTTTTAGTATGTATGAATATGGTGTCAAATATCGTCAAAATCGTATACTCTTATCGCTTTATCGCTATTGTCCACTTTGGTAGATAAATGCTGTTTTTTCGAATTTCATACGATCATTCTATAATGTACATATATGAAACGTATAACAAAGTTGTTGAGAAATATACCTACAAAAATGTTGACTGGGTAGTTGAACGAATTAAGTATATTATTGAATGTACGAAATCAATCAGATTATCTATTATTTGTATAGTTAAAATTTTTATAATTATAGTTGGACAAAAATCAATCAGATATATGATTGAATATAAGTGGATTATTGCTGGAAATACCATACTTTTTTTCCATGTTAAGTAAAAGAATTTTATTTTTTTGAACTGATTTTCTGACTATTGAAATAAATGTTTTGAGAAACAGTAATAATTTTAACGTTTGATTCCTCGTACAGTTGCTATGTAAGGACGAGTTAATGTAAAGAAAATTTTTAGAAAAGGTAATGGAAATTTTTTATTGAACAAGTCGGAATAACAAGATACCACTTTTAAAAGCAAATGCAAAATTTGAAGCATAAAAATAATGGTTCAGAATAATTTGAAATTTTGTGACATGAATTCAGTCCACATCCTTGTTTGGTTTTAACTTAGAAAATCCAGTTCAAAACTATATAAAGGCATAACTTTGCTTATTATTGTTCCATTCGAAAGCTACATGAATAATGAGAAATTGTTTTGTGTTCAAGTTGTTTAAAAACATCGATTTTTCATTTTTGTTTTTATAATAACCAAATCATATTCTTTACAAAGCTAATTCAATTTGCGAACGTTTCTTACTTATTTTCGATTTAAAAATAATGGTTGACCTCTAAAATAACCACATTTCAGGAAGGTCCAAAACAATAAATTCACGCCACAGTGGAATGTGTCAGATGTAGATTTTCATTACATCGAAATCTTCAGACACAAAGCCATAAGCCATCTTATTTTGAGTACTGATGTTGACCAGATTCCTTAACAAAACTGCTTGACATAAAATCGGAGCTCAAAATTGGATCACCGAGGAAAAAACAATTAAAAAGATCGAAAGGTCGAATCGAAAATAAACCAATCTAATCGATCTTTTCCGGACTTGAGAATCGCTCGAAAAATTAAAAAATCTGAGTTAAAAAAACGATCTTACAAAGCTCGATCCAAGATCAAACAATCCTAAGGTTAACACATTGCAATCCATTGAATTTAAAAAGGTCCCACGCAAAAGTGCACTTCTCTAGGCGAAAATTTTACGTATAATTTCGGTATCTATTAACTGCACAAAGTTTAAAACTTGAATCTAATTTGAAGCTTAAAATTGCCATCATGCATTACAGCGAATGTGACATCAAATTTATTGAAAATAAAGTTAAATGAAAGTTAATTTCGGCAACACTTATAAATAAAATAAAATAAGTTTCTAGGGAAACGTTGGTAATTTTGGCAACACTGGGCAATACAAACAAAACAAAGTCAGTCATTGATCTATTCTTGTGAGCGATAGACGTGTCTGAGCTAATCTCTTGAGATTCACAAGTATTGTAAAATCATGACAATGGCTTAGTTGGAAAGATGAGCAAAGATTGGCAAGGCTGATGCTCAGATTGAGTACGATTGGTTCCGGCTCCGGCGAATAAGACGGAGCGCCTGGAAAAGCGCAGATTGACAGCGCCTGGACAAGCGCAGACTGCTGCTCTGATTGTTTGTTCCTCTGGTAAATAAAAAGGAGAGATTCGAAAGCGCTGATTTTTGAGGATGATGCTACTGATTGTTTTTTTTTTTTATTTGGCCTTCCGGTGAAAAATGACAGAATTGACTTAGGAAGCGCAGATTGTTTAGGCTACTGCTATGACTGTTTGATTTGATGTGAACTTCCTTTGAAAAAAAAAACGGATTTGCTAAGGAAGCGCAGATTCTTAAGACTGTTGCTGTGCTGTTTGTTTGTTGTTAAATTGGCCTCTCTGTGAAAAAAAAACGTAACTAGCTTAGAAAGTACTGATTTTTGAGGTTGCTGCTGATTTTTTGTTGTGATTTCGCCTTCCGATGGAAAAGGACGGATTGGCTTCCGAAGCGCTGAATTTTAAGACGGTTGCTGCTGATTGTTTTTTGGTTTGGCCTTCCGATGGAAAAAGAGGGAGTTTGCTTAGGAAGCGCTGATTTGTAAGGTTGCTGCTTTGTTTGCTTTGATTTGGTCTTCCGCTGGAGAAAACGGATTTGGCTTGGAAAGCGCAGATTTTTAGAGTTGCTACTGATTGTTTGTATTGATTTGGCCTTCTGGTAGAAAAAAAGAATTGATTTAGGCAGCGCAGATTTATAAGACTGTTGCTGTTGATTATTTATTTTGATTTTGCCTTCCGGTGAAAAAAACGGAATTGGCTTAGGAAGCGCTGATTTTTATGGCTACTGCTGTTGATTGTCTGGCCCTCTGGATGGGAAGGCTATGTCTAAAAATACATTCGGAAACGGAATTGGCTTAGAAAGTACTGATTTTTGGTTTTAATTTTGCCTCCCGAAGGAAAAGGACGGATTGGTTTTTAACGCGCAGAATTTTTAGACAATTGCTGCTGATTGTTTTTTTTGGTTTGGCCTTCCAGTGGAAAAGGACGGAATTGGCTTAGGAAGCACCTATTTTTAAGGCTGCCACTCGCTGCTGATTGTTTGTTTTGATTTGGCCTTCCGTTGGAAAAAAAAACGGATTTGGCGCAGATTTTTAGAGTCGCTGCTGATTGTTAGTGTTGATTTGGCTTTCTGGTGGAAAAGACGGAATTGGCTTAAGAAGCGCAGGTTTATAAAACTGTTTCTGCTGATTGTTAATTTTTATTTAGCCTTCCGTTGGAAAAAAACGGAATTGGCTTAGGAAGCGCAGATTATTAAGGCTGCTACAGCGGATTGTTTGTTTTGATTTGGCTTTCTGGTTAAGAAGGCTGTTTCTAAAAATACATTTGAATTATTCCAGCCTTGGTAAACAGAGACAGAGCGTTAAGAAAAGCACAGTTTGAGAAGGTTGTTGCGAAGAATGTTATCGGCTTAGAAAAAATGGTATGCGGAAAAATTAAAATTTGGTAAGCTTTCGTCGAGAGTGGTGTGCAGAATTGATATGAAGGATATTTGAAAATTAAGAATTTTGTATAAGAGAAAAACAAAAGTCAGTAAATTAAAGATTTATTGAGTATAGAGGTGAAAACGAATGTAGAGATGGGATGAAGGATATGCAGAAAATAAATAAAATTCATGAAAATAAAATAAAATAAAAGTTTTATTCGGCAACACTGAAGATGAATAAAGTCAAATAAATTTCTATGGAAACGTTTGTTATATTGGCAAAACTAGGCAAAACAAACAAAACAACGTAAGTCATGGATCAATCCATGTGAGTGATAGACGTATCTGAGTGAATCCCTGAGTTGAGATTCATAAGAATCGTAAAATCACGACAGAAATTTCAACATCGATTTACTCAAAACTCGTTGCGATATGAGCCCTTCAAAACTGACAAGGTTTATGATACTTTTTTCTTGTGTACGTTGCACTTTCGTTTCGTTCTTTTCGTTTTGACAGTTTTTTCTGATGCACTAATGTAGTTATTGATTTAACGAGAAATTAATTTACGACCGTAAATTTGCATTGAAAAAAAAATGTATCATCATCAAAATTTGGATGTGATAATAAACACTTAATATTGAAAATTATGCAAATATTTTTTTTTCATTTAAAAGACATATTTAGATTCAAATCAGTTTATAATTGAATTTTCAGGATTTTTAAATAATTATCGAGCGATATTGAATCGAACTGCTTCTTAAATGCTAGATCTTAATTCATTTTCTTTTTGTTAAATTCATTATTTGAAGACAACATCTCAAAAATAACCTCTAAATATCGAAAACCTCTAACGACACCAATCCAACTCTCAGCAGCAAGTGTTGAACCGATCATTATCGGAACCAATTAAAAACAAAACCGCTACGGAATCGACCACATTACATCGCCATCATGGCAGTGGCTTCGAGGAAAACACTCATTCGGAAAACCTGTTGAGTTGAGTTGAGAGACCACCAACCGCGGACGTACAACGTCCATGAAGGGTACTAGGACTAGGGTAGTTAATAAAAACCATGCATGTTACTATATATGTTTGTGAACCAAGCAACAAACAACAGTCACAGGAGGAAATAGGCGGACTTATTGCTTCCGAATGGGTCTGTTGTGTACCCACGGTTTCATCGAGAATCTGATCTGTGGATTCGTTCTAGTTGATCTACATATGTTATTACATGTGATATTGGAGTAGATGTAGTGTTTTAACATCTAAATTCACAATTTTCAAAATGAAGTTTTGATAAGTGCATTTAAAATTAAATTTTTTTTTTTGAAATTTATGATAAGATGCATTCTGCACGATACTACCCTTCGTAGGACTCAACAAACCGGTTGCGGCATTTCCGAGTGGTTAAGCAAAAAGTTTTCCACCAACATGTAGGTAAGGATGTAAGTTAAAATGCTGCGCTAACTGTTCTGGAAAACTTTCGTCTACGAGCAAGTAATAATACGGGGATCGCTCATTATGCACTACATGAACTGTGCATTTAACAGCGATAATCATATTTGTGAAATGACCCGAATGTATTGAAACATTTATAGAAATGAACTGGAATGACTGCGAGACGAAGGTATGTCTGTTATCATCGCTTCAGAGACATGTCACAAGTAAAAAAACAAACTCAAACAGGCTTTGTAAGCTATTGACGATGATTCACAAAATAAATATAAAATACTAGCTGATCCCTTACGAACTCCGTTTCGCTTTCAACTTGGAAAATGTCATGAACAGTTTTATGAATGCGAATTGCCAAGCATTTTCCAGAAGCACTTCTGAATTCATTGTTAAGAAATAATTGCAAAAATATTGGTCGATCACTTTGTCTGTCGTCTGCTACTAAATTTGAAATCAGAAATCCTTTGACCGTGCCAAAAACCACGTGTACAAATTTCGACTCGATCATTGCATAACAACGCAATTATTGCCGAAAAGCTTAACCCCTTTCGGGGGCCTAATACAATCTTTGATGACTGAAATCGATTGCCCTTCCCTCAAAACTCCCGTGTGCAAATTTTCATCGCAATCCGATGTAAAACAATGACGATATTGCAAAAATATTGAAAGGTTTATATGGACGACCCACTGTGCCGGCCCCTTACACTGAATTTAATACCTGAAATACATTGCTCATCTCTCAAAACTCTCGTGTACCAATTTTCATCTGAATCCGATGTATAATAACGACAATATCGCATTAACAGTGAATAGTGAACATGGACGACCCCTTTGGCCGACCCCTGATTTTAGTTTGGATAAGTGAAATCAGTTGTTTGTCCCTAATAACTCCTATGTGCAAATTTTCATCCCAATCCGATGTATAAAAACGTCAATATCACTAAGATACTGAAAATTTAATATGGACGACCCCTTCTGCCGGCCCCTTACACTGAATTTGATACCTCAAATCGATTACACGTCACTCAAAACTATCGTGTACCAATTTTCATCTGAATACTATATATAATAAAGTCAATATCGCAAAAACAGCGAACAGTTAATATGGACGACCCCTTTGGCCGACCCCTTACACAAAATTTGACACCTGAAATCGATTGCTCGTCTCTCAAAACACTCATGTCCAAATTTTCAACACGATCCGACAAAAAGTAACGTCAATAACGCGAAAACAATATTTGTCTTGTATGGACGACCCCCTTCAGAAGGGGTCATCCGAAAATATAAAAACATTTTTCATCCTTCCTGGTCCTAATGAGCATCCATGCCAAATTTCAGCTCCCTAGCCCTTAAGACGGCTGAGTCTATAGAGGACAAACAAACAAACAAACAAACAAACAAACAAACAAACAAACATACAGAAATTGCTTTTTATATATATAGATGAATGGCTTTCAAGATAGTTACAAAACCGTTATTAAATTTTTAGAGTGCCATAAAAAAGAGATGAAAGATTTCAAGAACTATATGAAATAATTTCCACACTTGCCTTATAAAAACTAAAATATTTTCCAAAAATAATCATCATATCAAAAGTTAATTGCATAATTTCTTTGATAGCCCTTACTAAAAAGAGAGCTGAATAAAACTTAATAGCTCAAAAGATATCAAATTGCTCAGGATATGGTTCATTCATTAAAATAAAAATCGTCTATTTATACAATTTTCATCAAATTTTGTTAAAAGTATTTTGTTAATTTGATAAATCATCTCATTCTGATAACACGCTTCCAATTATCAATTTTTAACAAAAATTCTTCAAGCATTGTTGTAATTTTGTAAATTTTTGTTTATTTAGTATGAGAGCCCCCTCCCCCCCTCCCTCTTTTTTGGATCAGCGGTCTGAAAATGGCCACACATATTTTTGTGTCATATTTATTAATTGAGTATGGGAGCCACCTTTTTCGGATTTTGAGAGGTGCAAAAGTATTGTAGTAAACATTTTCGGTATTGAAAACGGCTACACACCAAAGTTTAAGTCTGTTGGTCAAGTAGTTTCCAAAAATTGTTCAAATATTGTCATAGTTTTAATAATTTTGTATGAGAACCCCTGTTCCTTTTGTAAGTCGAAACGGTTTGAAAGTATTAGAAACCATTTCCAGTTTTGAAAACAGCTACACACCAAATTCCACGCTGATCAATTCGGCACTTTCCGAAAATTGTTCGAATTGTGTCAAAATTTTGTTAATTTTGTATGGGAGCCCTTTTCGGATTCGGAGAGTTATAAAAGTATTATAGAACTTATTTCTAGTCTTGAAAACGGCTTCATACCAAGTTTCACCTTGATTGGTACTGTGATTTCCGAAAACTGTTCGAGTTGTGTCAAATTTTTGTTAATTTTGTATGGGAGCCCCCTTCTTTATGTCGGAGCAGTTTGAAAGTATTTTAGAAACCACTAGCTGACCCGGTAAACTTCGTTTTACCCGTTACTTAATAAATCGTTGGAAAATGTTTACAGTTCTTTAACTTCTTTGTCTTCGTGAATCAATTTTCATGAAAATCGTCTTCAAGTTGTTCGAGTTTTGTACCGTTTCTAGTTAATTTTTTATAGGAGCCCCCCTTGCATAAAAAGTGAGATTCTTGAAACTATTATACAAACCATCTCTGACCCAAAAAACCCTCGGATACCAAATTTCACTTCATTCCGACCGACCATTCATACGGGATGTTGTTACAAAGAAAACGCCTCCATTTTTATATATAAGATTTCTGACTCCATAAGCTCTAACATACCATATTTCACATTGATCGGTTCAGTAGTTTTTGAGTCTATAGGGAACAGACAGGCAGACAAACATTTAAAAAGGAAATGTGGCGAGACCTGTTCTTTAAGATGCACCAAGGATTTTTGCAAGTTGAAATGCTCCATGACAATTAATTTCTCTAGACATTCAAGTTTTATAATTGATTTTTATAACGGTATCTCAGAATACACGATTTTTGCTCTCTCACCATATGAGCGCTATGTACCTACTTATGAGAAACAAGCTCAGAACATCATCGATAGCAATCGCAAGAATAACTGAGATCTCACGTATCTAGAGATCGATAACGTCAGCCATGGTTGGTCGGCTCCTCACAAACACTGTTTTCAGATGGGCTTCCGAATGTAATGCTCTTTCACTGATTGCGCTCATCTTGTTATCCGAGTTTACACGAGCCGTAAGCGCCTCGGACGGCAATTATGAGAGCTCTCGTATCTGAGTGAGAGAAAGAGAATTCTATCCAAGAACGCCCTAGTGTTTTATTCATATACCTCAGTGTAATTGATAAAAAAAACGATTTATTTAGGCTCCCACCACACAACGCACAAAAAATAACAACAATATCTTCCACACTGCAGCGTTAGTGTTTCCATATTCGAATTTTTACTCTTATTAAAAAAAATTGGAGCAGAAGACCTGGTTGATTTAGTTGAAATTTCATCATTTAACCAATGAAAAAGTTACTTTAAATTATGGACCATACCCATATTATGGAAAATACCCAATTCTTGAAAAGCGACGCTCGAAATCAACTTTTGGTCGTGCTGCAACTGTGGGTTTTGTGATTTAACGTAACTACACAGTTCTGAGAATCAACAGAAGAACATAAGAGTTTCGAATGATTTTTTATCGGAACATAGAACCAAGGTTGGAAAAAAAATCTTTGTGTTGCCGAAAAAAATCTGACATTCTGTGATTTTACCCAAAAATTCTGTCTGACGGTTTTCTCTGATGCTTTTTTAATAAGTTTTATTCAAATGTCATGTCAAATTGCGTCTTTATTATGTTTTACTAAGAAAAAGTAAAATAAAATCACCATTTTTATCATATTTTCCCAATTCAACGATAATAATCCAAAATTTACATTGAATTAAAAAAACATTAATGAATAAAATTCCAAATTTCAATTCTGTGAGATCTTTGTATATTTCTAAAATTTCATAAAGGTATTTGTATATGTTTGGAATGAAAATTTGCTCAAAATTCTGTTAATTATAGATTTTTGTAATTTCGGTAAACTTGCATAGGACCTATAAGCGAGTGCGTACAATTTAAGGAAGATTTTCAATAGTTTGCTCAAGAAACTACCGAGCGACATCATATAAAGTTTTGACCAAAGTTGCTTTCAATTTTTTTGAATTTTTGATGATATTTCAGTAGATTATTGATAAAATTTGACAATAATATAATTATAACAGCATTTTAACAACATGACATAAATATAATTTTACCAAACTTCTGGATCAAGAACACAATTAGCAAAAAAAAGGTTTAAAGTTTTCGCTTCACCAGCAAAATTAATGGAATGATTTTTATGACAACTACCATTTTGGAATTGTCATAACAGCTTTGCTGTTATCATCTTGTTCAGGCGCTTTGAAAAATTCAAGAAAAATTCTAAATGGGCTTATAATGATGTTTTTTTTTTATTAAAACTCGATTTACTGTAAAAATTACTTCAAAAGATCTCTGCAGCTGGATGTGCTTTCTTTGGTCAGTTGAAAGTTCAAAATAAGCTGTAAGGTGATCTCCTGAACCATTTTGTTTTTTTAATTTAAATCGTTCCAAAATTCAAAAGATGCCCTGAAACAGTGGTCGGCAACCTTTTGAGTTGGAAGAGCCAAAAACTTCAAATTTTCAAAATTTCAGAGTTTGAAAAAGCCACCTGAAAGATTTATTGTATTTGTTTTTCATAAAAAAAATCAAAACGAATAATGAACATTAGGTTTACGAAAAAAGTTTTAACCCATTAACTCTAATGGTTTAAAATTATTTCGTAAACCTAACGTTCATTATTCATTTTGATTTTTTTATGCAAAATAAATACAATATATCTTTCAATATCTACTTCTTGGATTTTTCTTTCAAATTTCTGATTACCATTAAGTATATGGATTTTCTTCTGGATCGCCATCTCTTCTAACATGGTTTGATTGTATATCAATTTTAACACGTTAGTAAATATCGAAGCAAGAAAGTTTTAAACCCATATTAAGTTTGAACATGATGTTAAAGAGAAAAATTAAAACATATTTACAAATACACAATATTTATAATTTCTTCGGCAAAGAAAAGCTTTAAAAATACCAATGCAAAGGAAAATTAATTTTCTTGAAATTATCAAGTTTTTTAAGACATTCCCCAGATTTGACTAATCCTTTCCAAAATCCAGAAGTATGAGGTAAGGTTCAACTCAAACTTATGTAGTCGAACATTTTTATCTTCAAAAAATATGCTCCTGGCAACTTTATGCTTCTGGAAAATTCTAAAATCTCATGTTATGTCACGAGTGATTCTTTAGTATTGTGCGTCCAATTGAATGAAAAATGAAGTGCAGTACATTGTATATTATTCATCAATGTTCGCTTAAGCTGCTGCTGCTTGACCGGTATAAATCTGTAGTAATGGGATTTTGTAGCCTTCATAGAAAATTCGTGACAAATAATAAAGAAACACTACATTTTAACTGGCAAAATCAGTTCAAGGATACTTTGAAAGTTTCAAAATAAATATTAATAAAAATTAAATCAACGGTGATAAACTCTTAATAAAGAATGAATGACGTCGCTTATTAAAACTTTGTTTAAAATTTTTGTACTTTTGATGATTATTGGCTTTTTTAGTTTTGAGATTGAGTTTTCAAATATTTTTTTCATTCTCAACGTTGATTCGAGTTTGAAAAGCTGTCTAACTTTAATTTGTAATTCTCAATTCTTAGTTTTGAAATACTGTATTTAAATTTCATGTATCTATTCACTTTTTTTAACCCGTTTTTGATTGACTTGGCTCTCCAGAACTTTTCTGAACGTATCCAGGCCGGTAAATCCGGGCATTGGATTTCTAAACTTTATACTCATAACCGGGTAATATCCGGGAAAATCTAGCCGAAATTTATGTATTTGCCATAAGAAGGCAAGAGAAAAGCTGAAAAATAAACACACGAAAAATGAATTTAAACAAAGCACATCAGCGGCATTCAAATCTTATCTCACTATTTCAAAAAATGCTTGCTAACTTATTTCGCTCAAATAAGTTGCAAATTTGGAATTTCGTTAAAATTATGAATAATCCTGATAAAAACCGGGCCTTTCTCCTCAGTATCCGGGCAACCGGACCGGACCTAGCATCTTTCAATGTTTTCTTTGAAAGTCTGGGCAAGCCCGGGTAAACCCGGCAATCTGGAATGCTTATGAGGTATCAATGTTGAGATACATTAAAATTATCGTTTTCATTCAAACAAATATGATAGGGATGAGGTTTTCCTAATATTTGTATGTTTTACGCGTCAAAGTTGAAAATTTTTTTCGAAATGGTTTATTAATTCTAATAAGAGTTTAGAAGTTTCAACTGATTAATTTTATAGAAGGCAAAAAAGTGAGTGAGAGTGCTTATAATATAGAATTTGATGAGGATTACGTTGTTCGATAACAAAACAGAGGCTGCCTTAAACTACTTTTTTGTAAATGATTAACTTTAATTTTCCTGTGTTTGTGATTGATTGATTCTAAAAACACACACACCTTCTGGAAATAAACAATTTTATTTCAGTTTTGTTGTTTTAAAACAACGATATAAAATAAATCTTTATCTCTATACTGATGCTTCAAAAACACTAAAAAGCAAAAAATTGTAGAGTTAGGCTTTGGCAAATACTCTGCTATCTGTTCCTTTCCGCTTGTTCATACAGCGGATGCAGTTTTCAAAATTCTCTTCTGGATCTGTGCCAGCTAACAAGACTAAATTATCGTTTTAGCATGATTTTATAAATATTTTATTCAAAAATGTTTACAATATTAGTACAGTGAACTGAAGAGCCGCAGCTTTACATCAAAAGAGCCGCAACCCAAGCAACCAAAAGTTCGGATAACATTCCTCTATCAGGTTTAATCAGCTTAATCGAGTATGCTAATACAACTTCTTTTCAGCTCAATTTTTAAGTAGTTGAACGAACTTTAAAGTTGAAAAAAAGTTCGCATAAATCGCCAAACAACTTCTAACCAGCTTCAAAATCCACTTTATACGCAGCATAAAAAATTGAAAAAAAAACTCTTTCGCTCCTTCAATTGCCTTCTCAAGTCCGCTTATTTGATTCATATTAATCAACCATATTTGTTACTAACTCACATTACATTTAAAAAACATGTTCTTACCAAGCCTCGAACCCGAGCTCACCGCTTGAAAGTCGAGATCCATACTTGTTGCCCTATATGAACATCATGAGTAGGCAACGATTTTACTCGATGTGATGATTTTCTTTAAAACGACTTTCAGGTTCTTTATTTCTACTAAATTCCCACTTTCAAGCTGTAAAAAAGTTCTTCCGGAACTTAATGTGTACTTCATATAGTTGTTTCCCAAGTAACGATGTGTTTATTTATGCAAACACGTGTTGAAGTTCGAAAAAAGTAGATTTTAGCCTTTAAATCTACTTCAAAGTTTCTATAATACGAAGTTGCTTTTGAACGCCCGTTGGAACTAATTAAATACTTTCAAGTTTACAAAATAGTACAACAGAAATTTTTTACGAACTATTGAGCTGTACAAAAAGACTTGCAACCCTTTGATAGCTACTTGATTTTGAAAAAATGAGAAGTACGTAACAAGTAGATTGTTTTTCTTCATACAAACTTTAAAGTTCCCAAAAAGTAGAAACAGAAACCAAAACAGTACTTTAAAGTTTTTTTTGAGTTTTGGCTGAACTTGATAAAGAATGAAGTTCCATGGACCTCGAAAAAGAATTTTGAACAGCAAAAAAGTTCCACAGAACTTTTGTACAGCTATAGTTCGTTCCTTAAGTGATATTCGAACTTTTGGTTGCTTGGGAAGTTACCGACCGGTATGGAGCCAAAAAAGTCACTTTTGTATCCAAGAACATAAATTCTTCCAACGTACCGAAATATATACGCAGTTAAAAATACTGTGCTATTTTGGAAAAGGCCCTAAGTGAGCGTCTGAATGAGGTTAATTTGGAAGAAAAAATAACAAAAAGTATTTAGGATTCTGTATAAAAGAAGCCGCCTTCAAATGTTGC
This sequence comes from Uranotaenia lowii, assembly GCF_029784155.1. Classification (NCBI taxonomy): domain Eukaryota; kingdom Metazoa; phylum Arthropoda; class Insecta; order Diptera; family Culicidae; genus Uranotaenia; species Uranotaenia lowii. The sequence continues at coordinate 74,625,209 of NC_073693.1, read as the reverse complement.
GCAAAATCTTATGGGTATAGTTGCGCCTAATGTACGATTGTACGAATATGGTATTGAACTAGAATCAACTAAAAATACCAAAAGATCACAAATGGTTTAAAGTTTTTTGTCTGAAAATTTGGAAAGAATTGGTCAACTAGTAATTTTTACAGCATTTTTTCTGTGATGTAATTTGATGTGGAACACCCTTCAATAGAGGCTTAAAGAAATATATTCAAAATAAATTGATTGTAGTCAGTTGTTAAGAAAGACCTGAACTTCAAATTCGGATCTGCTACATACTTACGGTTTTATTTCTACATAACATGTAAATCTTTTACGCCAAATATAGAAGCTGTGGATTTGATGATACAACCTTCAAGCTAAAAGGTAATATTTAACCTAAAAAAAGCAAACGGATACACCCCATCATTCAGTAGATAGGGCTTTCATTTGCTCTGGATGGATGCAATAGCTATTTAAAAGCCGGCTATCAGTATCACTGACCTGCAAAGCCCCCAGTGAGGTAGTCCACAGCAGCAGAGACCAGATTGTGATGCCAACGCAGGCGGAAAAAATAATTATCGATTTGTATCTGAAAAAGGCACAGAGAAAGTGAGAGGAAATCATCAATTGAGTTAAGGTGAAGGGGGCAAGAAAAACATCAATGATAAGCATCCCTCGCACTCGTCGTAGGGCACACAGAATTGGTTCATGTTTCGTGTTATTATATTTCGTGCTGTGTTTTTTTTTTCAAACGGCCGGGTAGCTCAATTGAGGATGCTGTGAATGCAAGTGGTGGATGGAAGGAAAAGATCACATGGATGTGTTATTCAGAACATGAGCTCAGCATGGAAGTCTACACGTGTGTGGTCAGAATGATAAGGTCGTTAAGCTGGAATTGTGTTTAGCTGGAAGTATAGACTCCGGCTAACTCTGTCATGAGAAAAGTTTGGTCCTTCCTTTTTGGTTGTGGTTGACCAAGGAAAAAAACTAACGAATGAAGTAAGGATACACAGGACTAACATAGAAGGAGCCTTCATCGGTGGCGGTCATTATGGCCTGTCGACATGGTAATGAAAATTTAATGAGTCTTCATCATCGCCAGCTCAGTAGCTCAACATGGTTATTGCTAAGGTTTAGCCGATAACATGAGAGAAGTATCGTAGTGAGATGTTGAATTTTTGGGCCAACAATGTCCTGCTGATACTGGGCATAACCATTGAGATTGTCATTTTTGTCATTTTTGTCAGTTTTGTCATTTTTGTCATTTTTGTCATTTTTGTCATTTTTGTCATTTTTGTCATTTTTGTCATTTTTGTCATTTTTGTCATTTTTGTCATTTTTGTCATTTTTGTCATTTTTGTCATTTTTGTCATTTTTGTCATTTTTGTCATTTTTGTCATTTTTGTCATTTTTGTCATTTTTGTCATTTTTGTCATTTTTGTCATTTTTGTCATTTTTGTCATTTTTGTCATTTTTGTCATTTTTGTCATTTTTGTCATTTTTGTCATTTTTGTCATTTTTGTCATTTTTGTCATTTTTGTCATTTTTGTCATTTTTGTCATTTTTGTCATTTTTGTCATTTTTGTCATTTTTGTCATTTTTGTCATTTTTGTCATTTTTGTCATTTTTGTCATTTTTGTCATTTTTGTCATTTTTGTCATTTTTGTCATTTTTGTCATTTTTGTCATTTTTGTCATTTTTGTCATTTTTGTCATTTTTGTCATTTTTGTCATTTTTGTCATTTTTGTCATTTTTGTTATTTTTGTTATTTTTGCTATTTTTGTCATTGTCATGCTCAAGTTTTGATGAAATATGTTCCTAACTTTGAGAAAACACTCCTTTCACGCGAGAAACGTCATTTTATTGCAGCACTTTCTTGTCCTTGCATCTTGTGACCCATTAAAATCTTTTCTCAACATTTTTAAGCTTAATGGAGCTTGGATTCAAAGGACGGAATTAAAAGCGCTAGGGTGAAAAATGTTTTATTCATACACTTACTTTCTATAGAACGAAATGATTCAGAAATGAAAATTATCTCAGTTAGTCGAAATAAGTGCTTGTGAACTTGAAAGCAATAAAAAATTGGATATCTCTCGAACTAAAATGGCCAAGTCTCTTAAGTGAACCGTAAACGAATGCATCGATTTCTATCATCTGAAAGGATAAAGTTATTAAGCCATTTACTGAATGTTGACATAATTTCGAGATTAATTACCCCCTCGTAAAAAAGCTTTCGATCAGCAAAAGTAAGCAGATAAAATTTAATGCTTCCAAAAGCTTTAACATCAACCAATATCCATGTCATGGGGCAAAAGCAAACAATAACACCAAAACATCAAGAATGTAGCCGCTCCCTGATCCTGAATGTTGAGGGAACCGGAAGCAAAATCAGTTTCATGTTTCCCCATTCATCCGGAAAGGTGATGACCATAATTTTCCCAACGATTGGTATCTATTTTTGCTCTCGAATTTTATGCCTTTTTTGTTTAGCTTGGGTCCAATTTCTGGCCGGATCCGGAAGACAAGAAAAGGGGGAAGGTTCTGTGGATTGGCCGGCAGCCAATAAATCTTCCACCCTTCATGAGAGTTTCGATTTTTGGTGTTGCCGCCCCGGTTGGTCTTTCCCTTCATTTGATATTCCCTTTTGATGCCTTTACTATATTCTACCGAAACATTATAACCCGTTTTCCGGTATCCTCCTGGAGGCGTTAAGGTGAGAAGTGTGGTCGAAAAAATCCACTGGGCTAGAGGTTGTTTTTTACCGATTGGTTCTGAAAATGGAATATCGATTACGAAGATTGAAAACAGATGGTTGAAAATATTGCTGAAGATATTCTGTTTTTGACATGAAGAGTGGAGAAAGATTTGTTGAGATATTGGGACAAATCCATCAAAATGTTGGAAATAAGTTTTCAGATTTGGAGGGAATGAAGACATTTTTTCAACTCCGGATTAAATTAACCGAATTTAGTAGAAACACATTGAGTAAGGAGATAAAAATTGCTTTAAGTCTTCTATAAAAATTAGTTTTGAGAAAACGTAACTGTTCTAAAATCACATAAAAATATTTGAGGTCAACACCAATTTTTCGAGATTACACTAGACCTTGACGTTTCATCCAGTCATTTAACATCTAAGGTCCCATTTTAGTTGATTTTTAGCAATTTTGCAAAATTTAAGTTTAGGCAAAATTGTCATGAAGATTGACATCTCTATCTTCTGTTTTTTTTTTGTTATTATAGGGATGCTGCCATGCTTCACAAGATTTCATGGTTCACAGTCAAAGTTTTTGTATTGATTCGATTGAAAGTTCTCCTTCCTGGCTGCTTCTGCTGCTGTTCCTGAATGCAACAATCAGTATTTTTCTGCAGACAGAAGTTCAAGTTTCCTCCCCCAGAAAATTACTGTGTTAATAGATATGCAAACTTCCGATTTGCAAACTATGTGGCCGAGAATAACATTCAAATAGTTTTGCGGAAAGTTTATAACTAGTGCCAATGTTCGGTTTTGGTCAATTTGAATACGCTCCCAAACAAGAAACAGGAACACCAAAAATCGAGCAAACTGATTTCCTCTGCAAAGTTTCTCCATCATTGCTTCTTCGATGATAGCTTGAATGGTTGTTCACATACTACATTCTAGAACATACATGTGGGAGGATGGAAAATGCATTCCTACATCTGACCGGACGACCAGGCAGCTTCTTTTTTCCATTTTTTCTCCCTCTCTCTCACTTGATTCCTGCGATATTATCGGATTCGAGCTTTCTTCGTGCAATAAATTGCTTCCAGTAGTGACTGGTGAAGCATAATTCCTCGCAAAAAAACGGAACGAGCACAAGTTAAACACAAAAGTTGTGGTGTGCTGCAGGCTACCCACTACTATATGAATGGATGAAATGATAACTGTATCGGTATGGAGAAAGACAGGGAGCCATTCGGATGCTGATTATCGATTTTATGCAAAATCGAATCCAATGAATTCGGTTTAATGGTAAATTTGACTCTGGATCGACACGTTTTTCTTTCGAACTGCCCTCGATTCGGGGAAAAGTTTAACGTTGACTCAGGTGGTTTGAGTCGTTTAAATTATTAATTTTTTTTTAGATTATGTTTATCTTAAATAAAATTTCATGTTTAAGAACTATTAAAAGTATTTATGAGAAAAAAGTTTTTATTTTTTATCATAAATTATTAAATAATCTCCACTGTACCCGAAGTTATGTTTTTTTTTGGTCGTTGGCTCTTAAACCACAGTCCAACACTTTTCGCAGGAAGACTGGAAAAAAATAACTAGGTCGTAGTAATTGAATCTACTTGTTACCATTTCTATCGCGTTTTAGCTTGTCAGTCGGTGGGTGAAAAATAAGAGCATCGATTTTGAACTTTGTTTTCCTTCGACTGGCATTGACCGTTGATTGGTAGATGTCGCGAAAAGTTTTCAACCAATCAACTTGTGCAACAGGGCATCTATTAAAGTTCGGCGAAATGACACAGTTCGAAGGATTTAAGGTTTTAGAAGGAGCGAAATAAGAATAGTACCACTATGTGTTTTGCTTGTTAAAATATGAATGATTGAAAATGACGAAAGTTTGGAAGAAGTGGAAAAATCTTACTTTGTCTTACCAGGGGGGGAGGGGGAGTTGAAAATTTCAAAAATCGTGCTTACGTAATTTGTGGACGGCCGCACAGTGGGCCAGGAACCACACTTTTGCGGTCAAAATTGACTGCAGGCCAGAGGGTTCGTTGTAGCTCATCGGTGTCTTCGACAAAGTTACTCGACTATATTTGCGCTATCCATTGATGTATTTGAATTAGTTCTATGTTTCTCCGCAAGGTGGCGCCAAAATCTAACTTTTTACAGAAGCAAGATACAGGCATGGTTTCTTCTACAAAGTTGTTCATTATACCTTTCACATCAACTTTGTAGAACATAGTTAAGCTCTATGTTGTGTACTTACCTTGCAAAACTAATAATTTAAGAAAACCTTGCAAAATTATTGTTTTTTTCATCTATTTTTGTTTTTAGCTATACAATACCTCAAAGTTCCACAATATTCGATTGGAATAGACTCAAGCAAGATATTCTAGAAGAAAACTTATTGGTTTTGTCGATTTTTTCTGTCATAATCGCAAAAAATAGGTTAAAATTATACATTTTTCAAATTGCAATAACTTGCTTGCGAGCAGTTTTGCGCACCTCATTTTTCGAGGAGTGACAGTTGTGATTATGATATAAGTGCATGTAAAAAATGTCGGTGGGTTCTCGTGGGTTCCTTGCCAAATGATTTGATTAAGTTTACCAAAAAAATCATTCAAAAACGTTTGATGTTTGATAGTGTTCAATTATTTGAAATATAGTTAAAAAAATTTAAAATTTCAAAAAGCAAGCCGTTGAATGTCCAGTTCACTACAAGCATAAATTCTTTGGAACTTTGTCATTCTCTGACTTTGTTTCTTGTAGTAAAGATGTCTCAGATACTGCGGAAACATGTTTTCGAAGTTCTCTTCGGAGATCCTAGCGAAAGTTGGCAACACAGGCGAGATCGCGTTAACGAGTTTTTGGAAAAGTACTTGAAAACGAAATATAGCGAAATATCAAAATCGTTGAAAGCAGAATTTTCAAGGTCTCCAAAATGAAAATAAAATGGGAAAAATGTTACAGAAGTAGAGCAAGATTTTTTTCATTAAACAACGAATGGCTGGAAAAAGAAGTTACATTTGAGAATTTCTCAGTCGACAAGATTGTAAAATCGGGTAAATACAACTCACACTGTGATCACTATTTAACTCTTATGAAGTGATATAAATGATACTAAATACTATTTTCTATTTTCTCTAGCTGGAAGAAAAAAACTTCCATTCACCGGAAGTAACGTTCGATCACAAAAACGAAAGGTTTCTCAAATTCGAAAAACAGTTCCAACACCTGCCCTTGCGTTAGCAACCGAAATGAATCTTCGAGCAGAATGTAACAGAGCTGCTGCAGGCCTGATTCGACAAATTGTGGATACGACTCCAACCCGTGCCACCCGAATAGATGAGGCATGGAAGCAATCAAAATCTACAATCAAGTCCTTTTCTCCCGAAGAAGCCTTAGCATCAATGTTGGACGTGGATTTGTCGAAACGAGGCTACCAAATTCTTCGGGAAGCCTTGAAGAAGAAAGCCGCAGATGTGTTTCCAAGCTACAATGAGGTAAGAGACTCGAAAAAAAAAATTATATCCAGTCGAAAATCAAATTGATGTTCAAGGGCATAAAGTAGAGGTTTCCCTACAGGGACTTCTCGATAAAACCCTTGAACGGATTGTAGAGAGCCAAATAGAAAATTTTGAGAATCTCTCTTATCCGATTTAACCAACTGCACATTGATTTTAAAATGGGGATTCGATGGAATATTCAATATTGTATTGAAACTGCAAAACTTTACACGTCTCTGTACCCATTGTACCCAATGCCAGCAACAGTGCACAAAATTCTTATTCATGGATCTGAAGCCATTTCAGCCGCCTTGTTGCCCATTGGAATGCTAAGTGAAGAAGCCCAAGAAGCGCGCCATAAAGATTTACGAAGAATTCGACAGTTGAGGAGCCGCAAAACAAGTCGAAAAGACACAATGCAAGATATTTTTAATGGATTAATTATAACCTCGGATCCTTTGCTATCTATACAACGAAAAACCACATGTAAAAAAGATGAATTTATGAAACCTGAACTTCTAAACATAATTGTGACTGATGATGAATAAAATATTTTATAGACTATAACGTGTTATAATTGAACAAATCCAGCTTAAAATTCTCAAAAAAGACTTAAAATTTTAACATTTTTGAATGATTTTTTTGGTAAATTTAATCAAATCATTTGAAAAATGTATAATTTTAACCTATTTTTTGCGATTATGACAGAAAAAATCGACAAAACCAATAAGTTTTCTTCTAGAATATCTTGCTTGAGTCTATTCCAATCGAATATTGTGGAACTTTGAGGTATTGTATAGCTAAAAACAAAAATAGATGAAAAAACATAATTTTGCAAGGTTTTCTTAAATTATTATTTTTGCAAGGTAAGTACACAACATAGAGCTTAACTATGTTCTACAAAGTTGATGTGAAAGGTATAATGAACAACTTTGTAGAAGAAACCATGCCTGTATCTTGCTTCTGTAAAAAGTTAGATTTTGGCGCCACCTTGCGGAGAAACATAGAACTAATTCAAATACATCAATGGATAGCGCAAATATAGTCGAGTAACTTTGTCGAAGACACCGATGAGCTACAACGAACCCTCTGGCCTGCAGTCAATTTTGACCGCAAAAGTGTGGTTCCTGGCCCACTGTGGCCCCTTAGAGCTATAAAACTTTATCAAACTGCTTGATTTCTTCATTTACATTCATGAATGCAAAATGATGAAACATAGATTTGAGGCTGATCTTGAATCTAAAAAACAGGTTGGAAATCAAAAATACTAATGTTTTTTAATAGTCAAACACTATTTCTCTAGATTGAAGTCATAGATGGCAGCACTATCTTGCAGTTTACCCAAATTCGTGCCCATTTTCGAATATCGGGATTAATTAGGGTGTGCTGGATGATTTTGGTCAAGAAATAAGTACATGGTACCGTGTGAACGCCTTGGAAATTCTAAGATCTCTAAATAAAAAAAAATAGAATTGCATCAAGGTCACTAAAAGTGATTTTTTTTGGAACCGATTATCAGAATAAAGTTGTACTTTGCGATGGAGCTTGATGGACCAGACGGCTAGCAGTATTATTGGTATGATTTGCAATTGAATCGGAAGTTGAGATGAGCAGGAATTTTGGCGGTTGTACATTCTTGTGCTGGTGATTCTTTTGCAAATTCGGAAAAGCTTTCTGCAGCGTGAACTTCCACTAAACTGTGATCAGAAAATACCTCAAAATGATGTGTATGGGTCTAAATAAACCTTAAAAATCAATATTGAGACTTAATTTGGTTTTAACTGCAAGATAGTGCTGCCATCTACGACATGAAACTGTAATAACTGTGGTTTACTGAAAAAATCTTAGTTTTCATTTTCCAACCTATTTTTTCTGATTCAAAATGAATCACGAATGTTTGTTTCGTCATTTCACGTCATTTTAATAAAGATGAAAAGGAGTTTTGCTAACGCTAGAGGAGCATCTCTTAAAACCCCCTTTTTGATACCTTTGTAAACCTTTGGAATTCTAGAAAACTCCTTAAAATGCAGTTACCTATTCAAATAATTCGTAGAAGCGTTATTATTCACTTTTACACAGTAAATTTTTAAAAATAATCTTGTTTTTGTTGAAAAACTCAAGTGGTATCACACTCATTTCGCACCCCTTTTTTCACATTTTTGGTCCTCAACGTCAATTGCTACGCATGCTTGATTTACCCGTTAAACAATTCAGAACAAACTGTAGAAGAAAATTTCCGTGATTTTCAATCATTCATATTTTAACAAGCAAAACACATCGTGGTACTATTCTTATTTCGCTCACTGTATTTCCAAGCGGTTAAAATAACCAAGAGGCAATTCAAATGACATTTAAAAACAGATATTCATATGAAGGTTGATTTTTTAAATTTTTAACTCTGTTGATGGATGTAAAAGATATAAGGTAACTTTATTAAAATTCTAGAAGTCATTTATAAATGTGAAATCTTTGCTGTAGACTTACTCACATGTTTAAAGATTTTTTTTTCTTTGAATACAAGAAAAAATTTGCAATCACTTTCATAACAAACTATTTCAAATGAGTTACGATTCGCTTGTAACTATGAAGATAATATTGATTAAATAGTTTACCATCTGAAACTTTTTGACATAAAATTGCTAGATTTTTCACAGCATGTATCCGGGCCGTACACCCAAAATAATTTTCACTTAAAAAATAAGTGACATCTGTAGTGAATTCTCGCCATACGTAATTTCATTTGAATTTTAAGTGATGGGTCAAGTGAATTCACTTAAGTGACCGGTCAAGTGAATTAAACTAGGAAATTCGAGTGAAATTTATCTGAGTTTCTAAGTAAGTTTCTCACGCGTTTTTTAAATAAACAAAGAACATTTATAGAACACCACTTCGATTTCAAATACTTACATTACGCTTTCACCATAAATTTATTGATTGGAAAATTCCATCGTAATCCCTAGGTAGATCGATTACTGCGGATAGTGCGACTTCTAAATCTTCCCTGCTGCAAACCAGAAAATCTGTCCAGTTCAACCCACAAGCTGAAACATGATAACACCTTTAAATAACTTATCCTCACATCACGTTTAACACAAACTACCGTCAAAATCGCCTAGTAAAGAATTGGGAAAATCCAAATCCAGCATAAGCTTTAAACGCTGCTCTTTAAAATTTACCATTTTGAACTCTGAAAATAAACACAACCGACCCAACATTCACTTGAAATTCAAGTGATGGGGGAGTGAATATTTTTTCTCACTTCAAATTTAAGTGACGACTGAAGTGAATGTGGATGAATTCACTTGAAATTTAAGTGACTGCCAAGTGAAATGTATATGTCGCACTTGAATGGAAGAAAATCACTGGATCCTTGTATTTAAGTGAAAAATCATGTGTATTTTAAGAGTGGATTTGGGTTCAGTGTATAAAAACCTGGCAGAATCCGTGCATTTGATTTCAAAATTGACGACCAAAAATCCGGTTAATAAAGGGTTGCCATCTGTCCCGCAAAAGTGGGGCATGTCCCGCTTTTTTGGAAAATGTTCAGCCGTCCCGCTTTTTACTCGAAATGTCCCGCTTTTTTCAACTAAGTTTTCAGTTTAAAAACAAGTTTGCAAACGTTTGATTTAATTGCTTTAACAAAACTGCACATCATACAAATAAGATGCATGCACATTCTTTGGTTCCTTACTTCCTTGAAAATGTTTGTTTTTTTTTCAATTTTTTTATGCAATTCCTATCAATGTCAGATTTCAATCTATTAAACATTGCATATAACATCGTAAGCAAAACGGGTTTTTATTTAAAATTAGTCATTTGTTATAGTTTTTTTCGTTGTCAAATGTAAATCAGTGTTAAAAAGCATTTTCTTCATTCAAAATAACGTTTATGCAATTCAGTGTTGAAAAATGAACATTTGGACCTGAAAACAGTATCGAAAAGTGCTACGTGCTACAGAATTCAACGTCGAAAAGTACACGACCTACTTGATCATTAATTTACAGTCGTTGGCACGGTCGACCACATATTCTTATTTGTTGAGATGCGCTTCTTGTTGGTTAATAAATGAATTTTCAAGGGAATTTTTCAAATATGCATAAATTGTGTATTCAGCTTGTTGCGAAATTCAATTCTTTCAGCATTCGACGTAATTATCCAACTCGGCAAAACTCGCTGGATTAATTTACGACTCGTGCTGCAAAAAAAACTCTTTTTGCAACTTGTTGTATAAATATCTATTTACTTCATGGCGAAAATCTCAAGCTTAAATAAGATCATTTCATAAAAAATCAGTTATCAGTCATCGATTTATAGAATTTTATACCTACTAAAAATCATCGCACTTTCAGTGTAGTAAAAATACATACTTACGTATGTGTACATTAGACCGCTGCAAAAAATGATTTTTTTGCTCCCATATGTTTTTTCGATGCCTTTTGGGTCACCAAGCATCAGTGTAAAATTTGAGATGATTTGGTTGATTCCTGAGTTAGCGCAATGCGTTTCAATTTTGTATGGTAATTTGTATAGAAGAATAAATCTTTACACATTAAATCGTCCAGACAATTCAAATAAGCTTGAAATTAAGTCGGTCTTTAGTTTTTTGTTTTGGCTATTCTTAAGCTTCATTTTTTGCAAACATGACAAGCAGCTAAGAATTTCATGAAAAAAGTTATAACCATTTAGAAATAAAAAATCTGAATCCATTGAAAAGTATATAAAAATGGCAGACTTCGCTTGCTAGAGCTGTAAATAATTCCATGAAATGTTTTTGCAAAGGGTATATAAATTGATAAATTCTCAGGCAATGCAAAGCAGTTTTTTGAGATTTTTTATCTCCATTCTACTGTTACACAGCTTTTGAATAAGCAGACAAAACGCAAAAATGTAAAAAAATAATTTTGAAAATTATTTGTTTGTACAATATCGTTTAACTTTTCTGGGGTACAAGCTAGATTTATGCTTTGTTCATATGAATTGTACTGCAAGAACCAAAAAATATTGTTCATATAAAGTTGAATTTTTTGGAACTTTCAGTACATCTCTGGCGATTTTTGAATGAAAAATATTGTATGTTGTTGTTGTTGTTGTTCATTTATTTCAAGAGGGTTTTTAGTAAAATATTTTATTCCCATACAAATTTCCATACAAAATTAAAACTCCTTGCTCTAATTCAGGACTAAATGGATCGCTTCCAAAAATTTTATGGCTATTTCTGGCAACAAAAACAATCAAATACAGTTATGGGAGGTGTAAATATTTAAGAATTTGAAATTTTCATACAAAACTTGCAGCGGTCTAGTGTCTAGTGGATGTCCCAAAATTGCAAGCGCGATCTTTGAAAAAAGTTCATTTTCAAAACATTTGATTTTAAATAAATTCTTGGTCCAAAAATTTTCACAAAGTTTATATATTTTATATTTTTTAATTTTGTTTGAATCAGATTCTACACGTCAAAAATGAAAAATGAACCAAATTACTATCAAAATTTAAAACAAGCAAGCTATTTTCAAGAAAAAAGTATTTGGTATTTTGTGGTAAATTGTCGTGAATACATTTTACTCATTGCGTTTGACAGGACAATTTTTAACCAAAAAACAATCTTTGAACAGCCATAACTTTTTTGTTTTAAGTCCAATCGAGTTGCAGTCTTCAGGTGAAATGTTAGTCTTGATTGAAATTTTAATAGAATCTACATCATCAAGCAATCGATTGGTAAAGAAAAAAATGTATGATGAAAAACCAGTTTTTTATGCTTCTTTAGAACACTCTGTCTCAGAATCCCTTTCACACTTGAGATTCAGTGCAACCCCTTCCTGTTTTCCGATTTCGCTCAAATTTGGCATATGGTCTTCTTACGGCTCCTTAAAACTATTCAAGACTTTTTTTGCAAATATTTTGATTTTAAAGTAGATATTTATTAAGACAAATATGATAATTTAAATAAAAAATATCCTAAATTGTGATTTTTATTAAGGATTAAACCGTAAATAGCTCTTCACACGATGATACAAACAACACGTTTTATTCAACAAAGTTTAAGTGCAAAAAAATCCGCATCTTTTGATGGTATTGGTATCAAAAAAAAAAATTACGCTTGGTACACATTTTGGTCAGTTGAATACAAAATTTTTGGACCTGGTACACCCAGGTATTCTACGAATTTTCAGTTTAAATCAACCATACCATTTTGAAACATTTGCAATCTGCTCGATAAAATCCTTTTATCCCAGGTGGAGCTAGTTAAAGGAGTGATATAGAATTATATTTCATATTTACTCTTATTATTATCTCATACTTATTATTTTACTAGCCGATTTATGACGAACCAGCCCGAGGCTGAAAGTCTCTATAATAAAGATAAAAAAAAAAAAAAAAAACTAGCCGATTTTAGCCGGCCTTGCTCGGTTTAACAAAAATATAAATAAAAATTAGTCGTTTGACTTTTTGAAATTTTGGAAACTTTATCTTCATTATTGTTAGTTGTTAGTTATTTTTAAGTTTCGATTGAGATTATTTACTGTGTTTATCGTTTTCATATTAATGGAAAACTTATAGTTATGAGGTTTTCTTTAAAAGAAATTTTAAATAGTTTCCCTTTATGCTTATAAATTCTATCACGAAAAACATTATTTATCCACCATTTTCAAGGACACTTGAATAGATATGGCAATTTATTATTTTATTTTCAAATGAAAAAACTGTTTTTTTTTCCCATCCCTCATCTAATGAAAATCCCACTTTTCAACATGGATGATCTCCTCGTTAAGTAGTATATTTAAGTTTCATTTACTTAGAAACATCTATAAAAAAAACTTCTGAACCTCGTTGAAGGCTCACTTTGCATGTTTCCAATTGTATGTGTGTTTTCCGCTGTCTTATTTCACACTGTTTTATGATAAGTTTTTCTTGAATGTTGAAATTTCTACTAATAGTTTTTGAAGTGATAGAAAACAAATCATCTCGGAACCAATATTGCCCATTTTTTTTCACTTTATTTAGCGAATATAAACCGTATAAGTTAAAAAAACTGTTGTCGGTCACTTAGTGGAATATTAAGATTGTAGCGTGTGTGTGTTTATAAACGAGTGCTTAGATACTATTATTTAAAAAGCTAAGTTGTTTGACTACTACTTACGGAAGGAAAGGATCAAAGGACTGGATAAAGGGAAGGGGAATGGAGGGTAAGGATGAGGAAAGGATGTTTCAAAAAATCCCACACCAGGTTGTGCGTAGCAAAGAAACCATTTCCTGTTTCCAGATCTCCCAAGAGTCCATGTTTTCGCAAGATTTACCGCGCTTGCATTCGCGTTGCTTCTGTGGATGTAGTATTTCTTGGGAGGGCTAGGCATATTAAGTTTTTTTTTTTTGGTTTTTGCGAAGCCTTGTAGCCCCCAACCCCCCGACTAGTCATACCAGCTCTGTACAGTATGATTTCATCAAGGTGGGCGAGAGCTACTAGGCTGAATTTCGTTAAATAAGTAACTTCTAAGTTTAGACTTGAAAAGCGGAAGACTTTCGATGTTTCTAATATGCAGAGGTAAAGTATTGAACAGATTTAGACCTTTGTTCAAAAAACTGTTAGAGACATTCGTTGTTCTACTTCTAGAGATGTAAAAGTTCGAGTTTACATTACTTCTTGTACTATACGAGTGGATCTCCGAAATGAAAGTAAGTGTAATGTTGGTTTTTGTCAAGTTGTTTAAGATTTTATAGATCAAAATACAGATTTAAAATTTATTTAAAATATGCATGGGAAGCACATTCGCAGAGTAAATTTTTGATTAGTTGGAAAAAGTATTGGAAGCTTTTTCACAATTTTCAATGCTTTATTTTGTAAGGTTGAAAGAGGTTTCAGATGTACAGAAGCTGCACATCCCCATATACAATTCATATACGCAAAGTGCGGGTGTATAGAAGCATGATATATTTTCCATGCTACGTTTTCAGAAATAAGATGTCGTATTTTCTTTAGAGCGAATATGAATGTGGTGACTTTGGAGCTTACTTGAAATATGTGTTCGTTCCAGCGTAGATTTTCATCAATCAGTAATCCGAGATATTTGACTTTAGAAACTTGTTCAATAGCTATATCATTAACAGAAATTGGAATTTTATCTGATTTTTTATGTAGGTTAAATAAGATGAAGTTTGTTTTTTCCAAATTTAATGCCATTTTAAATGTTATGATGAAGGTTTTATTTGAGTTCTTTTTAATTTTTTTCTTTTTTTTTTGGACACAATTAGGCCGCAGCAAATTTAAAATCCTTCTTTTGTTACTCGGAGTTGGAAGTTGGAACATCGTGAGGGGGGCATAATAAAACATAATGCTAAAAACAAAAAAAATGGAATAAATTGCACGGAAGCTTGTATGCAACAAAATTTTATACTATATTATTGCACAAAACCTATGAATCAAGAATTAAAAAGGTGAAATAACTCCAGTCTTTCCATTCTTTTTTGGGGTTGTAATCTTTAGGATATTTGATTTTTTTTTCGAAATTTACTTAAAATACTTCAAACTTTATTTATTTTCCAATTCGGGGTTTTTTGGAAATTTCGAGAGGGTGGGGGGGGGGGAGGGGGATTATAAAACGGGAAATTGATTTTTGTTCCAGCGTTATCCCATTAATTATTGTGAACAGTGATCAATGTAAAGATTATTAGAATTTGATGGTTAAATTGAACACATTGATGAAGAATAATAACTCAAATGTTATAGATTGGCCAATGAAATTGAATTGTATAAAACTAAAAACCCTCAGATTAAATTATCTAATAAATTTTCTAATCCCCCGTTTGATTTCCCCGATGGATATCAATGCGTTGAAATCGCAGCCTTATAACTGTAAATCTAAAAAACTAAATTTTCTTTTTCTAAGGAAATTCTAGAAATATTAAAATAATTGGTTCTAAAAATCTGGAATTTATGAAAGTCGGTTGATTAGTTTTCAGAACTCAGTCCAAATAGTTATTCAGCTAAAAAAGTTAATTCACTGTTCACTATATATGATTGAAGACCCTCAAAGCCGCCCCCAAGGGCGGTACGAAGAAGGGATAAAACACCCGCCAAAATTTCCCCTTTCAAATATTGATGCTTAGCAAGCTTTGATTTGTTTTCAGTACACGTGAACTCTGGATGGTCGTTTCTGATGCCCGGCTCAAGGTTTTTTGATACACTAGGTTCTCCGACTTTCACAGTAAGTAGGCGAGGAGTGAGCGAGGCTCTCAATGAGTTTGTTTATTTTTTTGCACAGCTTTTCTGTGGTTTGTTGGTAAACAAACTTCATGAGTTCCGCTTGGTTGCATAGCCTACATAGCCAAAATGACTGAATCGGGAATTCGATATTCGGTAACACCTCCTGAATATATACACACCTCGGCCCGGCTCATGGTGATGTTGAAAATAACCCCGCAAAAGGAAAAAAATCGGATGAAAAAATGGTTGCCATGAATTTTGATTTGTGTCAATAAAACCGAAAATTGTATGGGAGGGTCCCTTTTCTGAGGTGAGAGAGGCTCAGAACTATTACTAAAACCTTACCCTGGTTTAACTACATCTCTGTACCAAATTTCAGGCTGATCGGTTAAGCGGTGTGGATTTGTATAAGGTGCATACAAACAAACAAACAAACAAACTAACATATATAGTCCAACTCACTCAGATATTGAAGAGTCGAAAGTTTGCTAAAAATTTGTCTTCATTTGGTAAATTTTTAATCCACTTCAAACCACAATTCCCAACAAAATGAGTCTTTGAAGATAGAAGCAGTTCAGCCACTTTCCACTAATTTTCATAGAATTCAGAATGTTTGATTTGAAATTATAATAACTTTTTCCAGAATATACTAGACTTTTAGAGACTCATATTAGCAAACAAAAAAGAAGCTTTAGACTGTGCAAAAAAAAATTACTAAAAAAAATATTTAAAGCATATCTAAATTTTCTTGATGAGTTTATATGCAAAAATTTCTGTATGCTTAAAATTTCTATAAAAAGTCAGAATTCGATGCGCTTTTACAGTAATTAATCAAATCCTCACATATTTTGCACAGATGCTTGGTGACCCAAAAGGTGTCGAATAAAACAAATTGGGACCAAAAGTCAATTTTTGAAGTAGTCTTCTGATCACGTATAATATAAGTGCCTCCGAAAAAGATTTTGAAGCTACGTTGAAGTAATATTCCTAGATATTCAGCCGTTTTTTTCTCCTTTTTAATGCTATAGTTTTAAAAGGATTATAAGCGTCTTCGATTTGCTCAAGATACCACTGGATGAGAACCATTATTTACAATTTTATTTGAATAACTTTTTTTCCTTTCATTTATCAGATGAATTTTAAAATTAAATTGATGAATTTTTTTTTTTTGAGAATTTTGAGAACTATTATTAGAATAACCTTGAATCTGGACGCATTAAAACGGGTCTATCTCGGAGCTTTGTAAACGAAACAAAAATGTTATGTACTCAAAATGTAGATTTTTTATTGAACTTTAAAAGAAAAATTCCCCTCATCATATTTTGGACACTCTGTTCGCTGATCTCAGTGGTTGGAATTTGGATTGTCATTAATCCATGCTTAAAAACCCGTTTTTAAAGAATAATTATTACCTATTGAACTCTAATCGAAATGCGTTCTTCAATCGGTAAACAAATGCAGGGTGCAGTGCTTGAATAAAAAATTTAAAAATAAAAAAATATTTATTGTAGTATCATACCACTAACGACAACCTTGTAGATATCACCCCCATGAATACGACACTGTGAATAATAATATCCATGCAGGTATCTGTGTGTGTGCAGCGAGTAGCGAGTAACGGCAGCCGAGGCACCTGGGGGAAACAGACTTATTCTGTACGAGCAACGAGTAGGGTGCAGCCTTTACTGGATACTACATTTATGTTTTGCTGATTTAGTTGATTTTTCCATAATTTGTTAGGTAGTTTTTGGCTTTTTTTCATTATTTATTTGATTTTTTTTATATAAAATATTTTTCAAGTCGCTTCTTTTAGTTTTTGAAGGTATTTTTTAAAATACTTTTGCAAAAAAGATAAATATTCTTGATAGATTTAACAGCAAAAAAAAATTCAATTCAATGTAATTTTAAATGTTAAAAGTAAACAGATAGTTAGTTTCCAATTATGACGAATACCCAGATACGACTCTGCGCTATCACTTTGTAAGTTTATTCAAACACATCGTTACACGGCATTAATTCACACTTTTCAAATATGATAAGACCTTCCGAATGAATTTGATGAATGGCAGAGCAGAAAAGTTCAATATTCATTGACGCTGGCTAACAAATTAATGAAGGCTGTATAAACAAAGCTGGATGCAATGTAATCCCAGGTGGGCAAAGGCTTGTATAAGCTGAATTAATAACAATGTCCGAAGAACTTTCAAAAAGCAAACTGTAAATAAACTCACCTCAGTATATCTGTCACCAGAAAAATCACAATCAACACCGCCAGATGGGTGTAGGTTCCGATTGGGTACACATCCCGATACAGCTGTTCCGGTTCGATGTCACGCCATTCACCGGACAGGAACTCCGAAACAAACGGTTCCGAGGGCCGCATTTCCCGGAAAAATCCAAACGTACACAGCAGCAGCGAAATCTTCAGCCATTCTTGAACCATTTTCCTTATGAACGGTCCCTCTGAATAGAGAGCTCTAAATGGATTAACCTGTTCATAAAATCACTTTCTTCCCCGACCTAAATTATTCGGCGATGCACAGAACCCATAATATTCTCACATTCCTGATTTAAGATTACAATTTAATGACTGTTTTGTTATTGCATTTAAATAAAACACTGCTTACATGTTAGCTGTCTAGTAATGCAACCTTTTAGAAGTGCCGACAGACTGACCAGAGCCGGTTTTCGATTGTTACTGACTAGCTGTCTGATTTTTTCCCATTCAAGCTAACGGGGTGAAACGATCACTGATAACGGATTGCAGCTTGATTAGACTGTAAAGATAACTTTGTTTGAATCAACTAGAAGAGGCGTATGTAGGTGTGTCCTGTTGGTATCATCATCATTAAGATGCTATCTTATCTAAAGCCAATTTCTGAAGGATAAAAGTTATATTGTTGCAAGTGAGTTGAAGAAAGTTAATTTTATTTAAGCACTCTACCAGATTTGATCGCTTTTAACAATTTTGTTCAATTTTTTTTTCTTTTATTAAGCCTACCCCCATTCTGAACAATTTTATCCAAAATTTGAATAATCCAAACCTCAAATTAAATATTGAGTATATCGCATGATTTTTCAAAATTTTTGAAAAACTATGTCTTTTTTGTAACTCATAATTAGAAAGAAAATGCTATCTTTGAGATCATACAACATTTGAAAAAAGACTTTCTTCTATTCAGCTATTCACAAAAAAATTGTATCGAGGGCCCAGATCAACTTCCATCAACATCCAGAAAATTTAGCAAAATTGTGTTCGTTAATCTTGAAATTATTCATTTAAGACTTAAATGTAATGAAATTCCTTCAAAAATAATATACCAATCATTTTGATGAAAAAAAATTTCAACCAAAAATTTTTACAAAATGATAATTACCAAAGAAAATTTTAAAAATATAAGTAGAAAAAATAAAGAATAAGCTATTTAAGTATCTGGCAACATTGTTGAAATTCACAAAATTTCAGTTATAAGGTTTTTATTATTTTATATATATAAAAAATAAAGTCCTAATAAGATAAAAAAATATAAATAAACCTGAATTTTTGTTTCATATTCATATTCGAAAATTCTTCTTTTACAGTGTTCGGGGGAATCGTCTACCAAATCACTTAACCGGTTCGGAACGTTTGCGGGAATTCGTGGATGTGGTAACCGAACTTCACTTTGAGTTTCAACTCAATTAAAGACAACTCGCGACGGACTGTTTTCGAATGGTATTTATTCGGCGGAGGTTTAATTTCAACTGTGCTGCTGCTGGCTGCTTCAGTCAGCTGTTTTTGGCAAAACATACACTAATACCGACGCAACGGCAGAACTGTCAAGCCGTGCGATGTTTTTTGCTGGGGGTGTTCAAGCATTTTAGTGATTTTAATTTGTCGATATTTCTGCTATCTTTTTCCTACATATGCCGCCCGCCTTGAAATCTCATTTCAATGCATCTCGCTTACTCTAACGGTATATAAAACTAGTATGGTTTGTTTTGATAAGTGTTTCTTCGTGAAAACGGTACTTCTAAACTAGACTGAACTTATACAAACTAAAGATTTCTTCTGAACTGTTTTTGCCAATCTGGTGTGTGATACAATTCTACAGTATGTTCTTTCACGTGAATGAGATGTCCATTGGTGTGTGATGATTCTCGTTAGTTGCTGCATGTTCAGGATCAGCTGATGGGAACGATGTGTACTGCAACCTGCATTGCCGATACGGTTACCAGAGGTGTGAAACTGAATTCACTCGAGTAAATTGATGATACTGATTGTTGAAAATTCTTCTGTTTTAGGTTGCGAAGAATGACCACGACTGTTGTTGCTCTGTTGCTGATGGATTTAACGTTGTAAATGAGCCCGATGAACCTCGTTTGACTGAACATGGAACTGCGTTGATGTTTATGCTGTTCTGCGATGCGATGCCATGTGTGATACGACTCGATGACGTGAAGATTGGTAACAGGATGACCTGGTAAGACGAAGTGCGCTTTTTAAACCGTTTTATTTTTAATTTGACAGAAAACTTGCCTGGTGCGGAGGCCAGCGGGCCTCCGCGGACTCCTCAGACGCTTCGTTTCCTGCCTTGCTGGTGTGTTCAACGGTTTGGTGTCGATGTGCGAGGTCTTCAGCCCGAGCTGCGCGTGACAATGCTGGCCAAGCCTGCCGGACGCTGCTCTGCTTGGACGAGAAGGTTGATTGGTACCTCTCAACCTTATTTTGCGATAGGCGCACTGCATCTGATGGAGGACAACCCTTATGCCGAACGTGCACACTATTGTGCTGGCGCTTAACGCCTCTGTAGGTGAAACCTTATGTTTCTTTCTGACACAGCCTTCACGTGAAACGTGCACCTTGTAGTGCTGGCGCTTAACGCCTCTGTTAGTGAAACCATGTGTTTCATTCTGACGTAAATTTTCTGACACAGTACTCAAACGACATATATCTGACAAAATCACATGCTTCATGCTTTTAAATCGGGCATAATTATTGTACATTCAATTAGGTCTTAATTGAATTTTGATTGGCAAACTGTATACTTTCAAGACTTCAAATACAAACTCAAAACTGACAAAATCTAACTCTGTTGTTCTTTCTCCGAGGTGACATTATTGTCACGAATTGGTAAGATGCATATCTTCGAAATGCCTCTTTGATAACTTCCAGATTGCGTTCGAACAGTTACAACTCTGACATTACCATCTGACCCAGGGTGAATTTCTGACACTCTTCCGATTGCCCATTGTAATGGCGGTAAATTGTCCTCTTTAAGAACTACCATCGTTCCGACCTTGATGTTATCTCGCTGTTTTGACCATTTCGTTCTGTTATGCAGATCAGACAAGTATTGAGTTGACCATCTTTTCCAAATTTGTTGGGCTGTTTTTTCCATTCTGTGCAATACATTTAAACGATTGTCTGGTACATCTTCCCAGTTCTGTTCTGGGGGAGCAGTGAGCGATTTTTGAACCAAAAAATGACCAGGAGTAAGCACTTCGAAATCGTTTGGATCGTTACTACACGGAGTGAGCGGACGTGAATTTAGAACTGCCTCAATTTGTACAACGACAGTCTGCAGTTCTTCTAGACCCAACGTGCGTGTACCAATAGTGCGCTTCAAAAGTGATTTGAACGACTTCACGGCTGACTCCCAAAGTCCACCAAAATTGGGTGATCGAGCTGGGATAAACTTAAATTCTATCCCCTGGTTTGCTGAGTGCTTTACAACCGATTCTTGGAAACTATTCTCGCTGAATAACTTGGAAAGTTCGTCGAGTTTCCGTTTGGCTCCAACAAAATTTCTGCCGTTATCACACATAATCAAACTTGGCGTGCTTCTTCGGCCACAAAACCGTTTGAAAGTGGCAAGAAACCCATCTGTTGACAAATCTGACGCAACTTCAAGATGCACAGCTTTCGTAACCAGACACACATAAATGGCTACAAATACCTTAACCGGGCGACATCGACGTTGGGGGTAAGTGACAAGGAATGGGCCGCAGTAATCTACTCCCACACGTTGAAATACTGGGTTTTGAGTCACTCTTTCCGGGGTTAAATCAGCCATAAGCTGCTCTTGAATCTTGGGTCTAGCACGAAAACAGCGTACGCAATTATGGATTATTGACCGAGCCAAACTACCTGCATGAATTGGCCAAAACTTCTGACGAACTGTTGCAATCAAAAGCTGCTGTCCAGCGTGAAACAACTTCTGATGGTAATACAACATGACTGATCTAGTAAGCGGATGTTTATAGTCCAAGATAAACGGATGTTTTCTAGTTTCAGAGATTGCTGCATTCTCTAATCGACCACCGACACAAATTATTCCATTCATCATGCGTGGATTGAGAGACAGCAACTTTGAACTGACTGAAATCTGACGGTTATTCGACAAATCTGCATATTCTTTCGGAAAACTTTCTTTTTGGGACAATCTGACTAAGCACTGAAGGGCTTCTTCTAACTCTGATGCTGACAAATATCCGACTTTTCTGTTACTGTTGTTACACTTTTGCGCATTGAAACGAAATCGCAAAAAGTACGCGGTCAACCGAATTGAATCTACAAGTGAGGCTCTCAATTCAAATATCTCATTGGTTGTCAAAGAATCAGTGACGGCAGTGACAGCTCCTCTCTCTTCGAGCAAGGAACTGGGTATTTCTGGGCAAACTTGTTGAGGTTGAGGCCAATGCGATTCCTCCAGTCGTAACCAATTGGGACCATGAAACCAAAGAGACTGATACTGTAACTGAGCGGGGGTCATTCCTCGCGATATGATATCCGCTGGGTTTTCTGTGCCTGCGACATGACTCCACACGCCCGACCGTGTAATGTGCTGGATTTCAGACACACGATTTGCCACAAAATTAGTCCATCTCGACGGTGAAGACGCAAGCCAACATTTAACTATCATCGAATCTGTCCAGAAAAAAGATTTGAAAGAAGACAGCTCCGTGCCTTTCACGAGCTTCTCAAACAGGTGAGCAAGCAGTAATGCAGACGATAGCTCTAACCTTGGAATTGACTTTCGTTTCTTCTTTTTCTGGAGATTCTCTAGAGGGGCAACTCGTGATTTTGAGGTCATCAATTGAACAACAGTTTCTCCCGATTCTGACACAGTTCTGACATAAATACAGGCCCCATAGGCCTTCTCTGACGCATCACAAAATCCATGAATTTGTAATGAACTGACATTTTTACTGACACCCACCCATCGTGGTACTGACACATTATCTAACCCAATCAAATTTCTTCTGTATTCATCCCAAGCGCTCTTTAAATCTTCGGTAAGTTCATCATCCCATCCGCATTGAAGTTTCCAAAGTTCTTGAACGAAAATTTTTGCCTGAATAATCACAGGACCGACTAATCCCAATGGATCAAATAACTTGGAAACATCTGACAAAATTGACCTTTTCGTAATGGGTGCTGAACTCTTCCAACTTGGGGTACTAAACCGAAAAACATCTGACTCTGGTTCCCATAACAATCCCAAAGTTTTCACCGTCGAGCTTGATGAATCAAGCTCCAATACCGAACGTTCATCTCGAAGATTTTCAGGGATTTCTAAGAGTATTTCTGAGCTGTTCGAAACGTATTTTCGCAAAGACATACCTGCTGAGTCCATTAATTCTGACATTTCTTTGACTAACTGTACACCTTCTTCGATACTGTCAACTCCAGCAAGCATATCATCGACGTAGAAACAACGACTCAAAATCTTCGACGCTAAGGGATGAGTTTTAGAACCCTGATCGGCTAGGACTTGCAAACACTTTGTTGCCAAGTAAGGCGCAGACGCTGTTCCGTAAGTTACTGTTAACAACTCGTAGGTGCGAAGAGGTTGATCGGTGGAGTCCCGCCAAAGAATTTTCTGCAATTTTTGGTCTGATTTCTGAACTTGGATCATACGGTACATTTTGGCAATATCTGCCACAATCGCAAACTTACACAATCTGAATCGCAAAACAATATCGATCAGCTCATCTTGTACAACCGGGCCAACCATAAGCGCATCATTCAAAGAGACTCCTGTCGACGACTTACAGGAAGCGTCGAAAACCACCCGTAACTTTGTCGTGGTACTTTCGGGCTTAAGAACTGCGTGATGCGGCAAATAGTAGCAAACTTCATTCAACTGACTTGAGCTGTCGATAACTTCTGACATATGACCAAGACTCTGATACTCGTGAATAAATTCAGAATACAACCTTTTCAATTCAGAATCCATTGATAATCGTTTCTCCAAACTCAAAAACCGTTTCGTGGCGATAACTCTGGAATCTCCAATTCGATTCAAAAAGCCTTCTTTTTTGGGTAACGTTACAACAAATCTTCCTGACTCATCTCTGACAGTAGTATTCTTAAAAATCTCTTCACAAGCTGACTCTTCAATCGACTGAACGCTGCGAACATGACATGTTTCGAGCTCCCAAAAACGTGTGAGCTGATCTTGAATATCACCGACTGAACAGACATAAACTTCTGACTGAGAAACTGTATTTTGATTATTAGGCAATCTACCAGACACAATCCAACCAAAAACTGTATTCTGTAATGTGGGTCCGTTCTCTAACGGCTTCATTCTTCCATCTGACAATAAATCCATATAAAATTCGGCTCCAATAATAACATCAATTGGACCAGACTCATAAAACCCAGGATCTGCTAAACAGGCCGAACCCGGCAGCGTAAGGATCGAAGGATCAAAAGCAGCAGTAGGCAGATCAACTGTCAACCTTGGCAGTACAAAAAATTGCATCCATTCTTTAAACTGTGAAATTCTGGAGGATCTGGAACCAACTTCTGCGGAAACTAACTTCGTTGAAACCATTTGAGACGAGCCGATGCCTTGCACCGACAAAAACGTTGGGGTTTCATGGAACTTAAGCCGTCGAGAGAATTCACGTGTCATCAAACAATGCTGAGAACACGAATCTAGCAGCGCACGTGCCAGAAGTGTATTTCCAAAACGATCCTTGACTCGGATCATCGCCGTGGACAGTAAAATATTACGAGACGGTATAAACGGAAGTGCTACGTAATTCTGACTTGTGGTGGCTTGTGCGTTGTCTGGATTTGTGTTTGTGTTGTGTGAGTGGGTTTGTGCATGCTGTGTAGTGGTGTGCGCATGCTGTATTGGTCTTGAGTTGTGTTGTTGCTGTTGATTCATTGGTTGCGGTTGCGATTGAAACGGTATCTGTTGCGCCGAACGCGTTTGACTCTGCTGTCGGTATTGTACCGAAAACTGCGGCTGTGGAACGGAGGATCTAGAATGTAACATACTGTGGTGCTTCTGCTGACAATGATGGCAAGAACCTCGTTCACAATTTCGGTAGAAGTGGCCTGGCATCAAACAATTCCGACACAACTTGTTGCGAATAGCAGCATCCATTCGCTCGGGAACCTTCATCCGTTGAAATTTGCCACACTGGAACGGTGAGTGCCATGGATCTGCACAGAACGGACAACGTGAAACTGATCTGATGGTTGTATTACAAACTGTTGATCTCGTCTGACGGGCTTCGGATGGTGGATTTCTTGCAGAGGTGATTGATTGGAGAACAGAGCAGTGACCTTGCAAGAACAGAAGCAGCTCTTCGTACGTTGGGACCTCCTTAGACCCGTAATGCGTCTCCCATTGGCGCAATGTTGCAGAATCTAGTCTAGAACACAACATGTAGACTAATATTGTGCTCCAAGACTTCGTTGGCTCTCCGATTTTCTGTAACATCATCAAGTTTTTCTCAAACTCGCTGATGAGGAAGTTCAGACCGTCATAATTCTCCTTTTTAAGCGGTTCGAGGGCGAAAAGAGCGTCGAGATGAGCCTTCACAATCAGCTTCTTATTTTCATAACGAACTTGCAAAGTTTTCCAGGCGACGTCGTAGTTTGCCTCTGAAAGCTCGATGTTGTTGATTTCCTTCAGTGCATCACCCTGTAGAGAGGAACGAAGGTACGTAAACTTATCCATAGACGTCAGATGCTCGTTGTCATGGATAAGGCTTCGGAAGGAATCCCGGAATGTAATCCACTCTCTTATTTTTCCACTGAAGGACGGCAAACGTATCTCTGGCAGCTTTACTCTTGAAGTATTCCCTGACGCAGACTGACTCTGACTGATGCTGGTTGCGTTCACACCTAAGGCATCCTTATCACCTTGGAGTCTAAGGAGGTCACCTCGGATCGCGAAGTATCGGTCATCGAATTGCTGTAGAACCTTGTCGTTTTCCTCTTCACGTTGCTTGGCGATCTCTCCTTTGACTTCACTGTCAGCATCTTTCTGCTCTTTCTCATCCGCTTCATCCAGCAAAAGTTCAATTTTGCTCCGTATTTCAAAAAACTCACTGTACACAGTATCAATCACATGCAATCTCGAACTTAATTGACACCGATCACTATCAATCTGATAGGTTTGGATGAATCTATCCGTACCATCAAAAATAACATATAACTGCCGTTCACGTTTTAGCAAAGCCTTCAGCGTACTTTTAGACATTGCTACACTTTAGAAAATCTGACACTGCACCAAATATGTTACACTGCAATATTAATTCACTCACCGATAAATCAACTCGACGTTCCACAGTACTGCGACGAAAACTGACAACTGGCAACCCTATGTACAGCAGCGAGGGGGAGGCAACCAATAAAAATCAACAAAGTGAAATGTAGCGGCAGAATCCGAGACCAAATTACAGCGTACAAGGCTCACACCACATGCAACAAACCAAGTCTTACTCACATGCAATATCTTTATTTTTTCTCTCAGGTAGGCCACATGCATCAAGCCACCAATCGTACACCTTACCGAACTCGTTTACTGTTTATTGTCTCCTCAAAAGTGCTGAACAGTTCCAGGTGATTAACTGCAATTTCCAATTGCACCGAAATCTGCGATGGCGTCGCGGCGTCGTCTCTCAGCTGCTGTAGCGATGGCGAATCCTGCGTCCAAAATGGTGCAGCTATCAGGCAGGAACAATAGCTCGAACAGCTTCACTATTCCGCGGTCCACGGGGCTTCCACAAATGTCCTGAATCCGGCTCGAAGGACCAAAATGTTCGGGGGAATCGTCTACCAAATCACTTAACCGGTTCGGAACGTTTGCGGGAATTCGTGGATGTGGTAACCGAACTTCACTTTGAGTTTCAACTCAATTAAAGACAACTCGCGACGGACTGTTTTCGAATGGTATTTATTCGGCGGAGGTTTAATTTCAACTGTGCTGCTGCTGGCTGCTTCAGTCAGCTGTTTTTGGCAAAACATACACTAATACCGACGCAACGGCAGAACTGTCAAGCCGTGCGATGTTTTTTGCTGGGGGTGTTCAAGCATTTTAGTGATTTTAATTTGTCGATATTTCTGCTATCTTTTTCCTACAACAGAATTCAAATATAAAAAAGTTTCAAATTGGCGATCCGGATTTGAAAACTTGAAAACAGATTCATCATTTGCAATTTATGATTTAATTCAGATTCGAAAGTCAGCTCGAAAGTTATAATTGTTATATTGAATCCCCTTTAAACATTAAAAAAATAACAGATTTAAAATTAAAGAATTGATTGAGTTCTCTGTAATAATTCTAAATTTTTGAATCATATTTCAAATTCTAATCTGGAATTTTCGGAAGTCAGATTTAGATTCAGATGGTCAATCAGGATATAATTATCAAGTTGATTATTTCGATGAGTAATTCAAACTGCAGGAGATCTCAGTTTAAAATTTTTAAAGTTTTAGTTTCATTTAAAAAATTCAAATTTTCAAACAAAGCAAGTTTTCCTACGTATTAAGCAAAAAATCTTGGATAAAATAAAGAATTTGGGCTCTTTTCCAAGTAATATTCGATACAAAAAACTATATTTTATATTTTTTTAAAATATAATCAATAGGAATGGAATTGATTCTAACGGAACAAATTTCGCTGATATAGAAACTTTTAAAACTTGCAGAGAAAGCATAATGTTGGTCTATTGTTTAACATGTATTAAGTAGTTTTTAAGAGTTAAATTTTAAACTTAATCCGAAGGATTCGGATTAAATTTGCAAGTTTCAGATCTGAGCAGATTCAAGCATAAAATTTGATTTGATTTAAGTATAAAATAAGTTTTTTTTAAGTGAAGGCTTCCTTAAAATCTTATACTTTGTTCAAATTAAATAAGGTCAATTCATGAGTATTTAAGCAATCGCAATCATCGATAAAAATAAGTTCCTTTTTATAACTGAAGGATTCCTTATAGAAATCAAACATACAATTTTTAAGACTTTAGGATGTATTATCAAAAATGTTTTTTTTAATACGAAAACTTGGTGCAAATAAACTTCCATTAATTTAATTATGTTTTCTGGAATTTTTTGGGTATGATTCTGAAGAAAATAAATGAGAACTAACTGTATTGGTAACTATCACGAGTGTGTGGCAAGGTTGCCAAAATCACAGAAAAATCTATAATGTCACAGAATTTTGAGTCAAATTTCATCACAGAATCTGTGTCACAGAACACAGAATTTTTGGAACATTCATTGATTTCAAAGAATTTTGAAATTTTAGACGTTTTTTTTAAATTTAATTTTTTAAGTCAATATAAATATTGGATGATTATCTTTGAATTGAAGAAATATGATAAAATTGGTAATGTGAATTGACTTTTTTTTTAAATAAAATATAAATAAAGACGCTATTTAACATGACTTTTCATTGAAATTAATGGAAAAAGCATCACAGAAAATCGTCACAGAATTTTAGGGAAAAATCACAGAAATTCAGAATTTTTTTTCGTCAAAACACAGAATTGTTTTCGGCAACCTTTGTGTGTGGCTATGTTCAGTGTTTTCTTGAAAATAAAATTTTTGATAATTTTTAATTTTTTCTTAAATATTCATACCTTTTTGTCATAGTTGTTGGTAAAAAATCTCCATCCAAAATTTTTCAAATTCATTTTTTTTATATTTGTTGGAATTGCCATACATTCGAGCTTAAAAATGTCAAATTTGAAGTTTTCGGGAATATTTATCAGTGAATATTTAAGCTATATTAATGTTTTTCGTTCGCAATTCTTCAATGAAAAAAAAGTTGTCCTGGACCACCCGATGGTTTTTTTAAAGAATAATGCGTTAGATAGGATAGGGTCTCCTCTAAAATGTGGCAAATTTTCAGAGATGCCGAGTTATGCATTTTAATTTGAAAGCAAGATTTCAGATTTTTTTTCATATTCAAAATAGAACTGGGATTTTTCTTCTTGTTTAAAAACTGTTCATAAATGTAGGTCACGGTGTCTTCTTTTGGTACATTTGAAAGCAAAAATTGGTAATCTCGAAAATTTGCCTATCCAACTCAAAGTTTACAAAATGTTTTTTGAAGATTTGCGGACAAAATAGACGAGAATGTTTTTTAAATGTTCACTTTAATTATTCCTTAAAACTTCAAATTTCCCATTTTCAAGCTGATATGTTTGAAAATTGCTTAGAACATAAATGAAAATTCCAACAGTACTGTGACAAAGATTTTTTTTACCAATATTTATAAATAAAATTCTTAGACATTTTTTTAAATTATCACTTTCCAGAAGAATTTGTGTGAAATTTCAAGAACAGTTTTTGTGAAAAATATTATTCTCTGATTTACTCAAATTTTCAACTTTCAACTTGTAAGCAAAATTTCTGTGCAAATTGGTAGTTTATGATTTTGTAAAAATATTTTTCGATTTGAACAGACCAATAAAAATGCTGATAAAATCAACCACCTTGCATCATAAAACCATCGTTTTATAAACAGTGGCTTGCAAGAACTCTCATAAGAAGTTTTTCAAGAAAAATGCTTGACGAGACAATCCATATGATTCCGACTGCTCTTAAAAATATTAAATTTGACTGATAAAATTCAAAATTCAAATAATAAAAATGAATGAAACATTTACAAGCGCAGGTTTGTTGCTTTCTCACACAGGAGTATATAGAACAAAAAGTTGGCCAAAGTGGTTTTTGACGTTTATACTCAGTCATAAATTTGAATATCTTGGAATAAGACTATTAAAATAATATAAAAGTTTATGAAAACAATATTAAGCCAATTCAATCACCTAGTAATGATTTTTAGGCTTTTTGATAACAAAAAAAATCGTTATAAGTATCGAATCCGCTGGATTCTTTGAATATTATCTTCCACCTTTATTAATACAAATATCATTTAATTATTCTGATAAATATTTTCTAATTTCCTACCACTTGATTGTTTTGATTTCTATTCAAATAAGCATCAACAAATTTGTAGTTTTTTAATGTATTGGTTAAAAAAAAATCTCTGAAATTCAGCCGTTTTGCCAGGTGTCTCAGAAACTTTTTTTGTTTATTTTCATAGTACATATACGTATATCCCGCTGCTCTTAGTTCGTTTGTGCTGCATAGCTTAAAACATCTATTGGCACAATTTTATGGAGGTCCTGTGTTTTTCTTCGTTTATTTTCTTTATTTCAATGAATTTTTTCTCTAAAAATATAAGAATTGCTTCTATACAGCTCTATACTCTATACTGCATGATTATTCTAAACAGCTGAGTTCCAAAAATTAACGTTGATTTTGCAAACAAAAATTTTCTAATTAATTTGAATAAATACGTGACTGGAAAACAGGAACTAAAAATTCAAGAGTTTTCTTAGTTACCATTTTTAAAAAGAAAAGAGAATAACTTTCGAAAATTCAAAAACGACACTGTGACTTTCATACATGTTACCAGAGATTTACAAAAATTTCCATGATTCATAAGGTTAATAAATTATTTCCAATAAGCACGAAAAATTAATTTTAAACTATAATTCGATAAACTATTTTTTTTAGCAACTCATTAAAATAAACATAGCGATTTTACAAAAAAGAAGACATATTTTTCAGCTTCATCAAACAAAATATCACGAGTACGGAAGTATGCGGTAGTTTTTTTCTTCTGGCTATGGTTCATGAAGTTACGCATTTTCACATGATGTAAAATTTATTGCTGGGACTTGCTGGGAACATAAATAAAAACACTTGTTTAACAAAAAAAAGCCATATACAGTACCAGAATAATTTTTTTAACCTCTTATACTCAAATATAACCTTCTACCATTCATTTAAATTCTCCTTTTGAAGTTTTTTTTTTGTTAAGTCACTTCTTATACTTTTAATCACATGTTGAAATATGATGCAATTTTTATACGGTTTTTTGTAAAATTGCAGTTGATAGAATTATGGCATTTCCGATAGCCACTTTTTTCGTAAAAAAAAACTAAATATTGAAAAACTGACTGATACATGGTGTCAAATATGTTATTTAGTAACACTTTAAAACCCCATTCTTAAAGTTGAGATTATTGAATGGCAATTCTAAACTTACAATTAAAAGAAAGATTAAATTCATGAAAGTCATCATATACTTAGTGCGTCGAAATGTTTTTGGCAAAGAGTGCCTTAAGATAAAGTTCCGCCGGATGTGAGCCAATCTATTATATAAAATTCTCTTGTAACGGTGTTTGTAGTACTACTCCTCCGAAACTAGCCAAAGGATGCAAATAAAATTATTTTTAGAATATTCTGTAGCCATGCGAATCGGTTTATATCGAATAAAAATATCAAAAAGTCGCATCAATTGTCCGTAATAACTAAATTTGTATTTTTTTGAATCAAATAAAAGTCATGGCTTCCATTTTTTCGAGATTGTTTTTTCCTTTGGGCGGTTTGTTTTTCATCTCCAAGGTCGAGGCGTCGCTAGCAGACGTCGTTAGAAGATAGTAACCATGGCATAGCATACTGATCAGTGAGAATATTTTGGCGCGTATTTCTCAACCAAGCATATTTTCAATGCAAGTGGTGGCGATATGAAGCCTTGATGTAATTTCCTAGCTCATTTCTACAGCACATGGTTATGAATGACGACTAGATGTGACTCAGGTTGACATTTTGCTGATCGAATAAAACATAATATTTGTTTCGCCAAAATCTGAAATTGAAAAGTCAGGCATCCATTTTTAGAGATTTTCATTTCTTCGAGGGGTTAGTTTTTCATCTCCATGGGAGAGGCGCCGCTAGCAAACGTCGTTGCAAGTTAATAGTAACCAAAGCATACTGTTCATTGATCGCTGGAAAAATTTAAAAATTAGGCGCCTATTTCTCAACCAAGTACGTATATTTCTTATGCACGTGGGGGCGATATGCAACCTAGATGTGTTTTTTCTTGCTTATTTGTACACAGCACATGGTAACAAATGACGCCTAGATTTGACACGGATTGATATTTTATCGATTGAATCAAAACCATATAAACGATTTCAAATATTAAAACCATTTTTAATTCGTGTTAATTTTAGTAACATTGTTGTCCAAAAAATATGAATTTGGTAAAGATAAATATGAAATAATGTTATGACACTTTGCGGACGTTTGAAAATAAGAAATTGGGAAGCTTTACATTCAATTTCGTATAATCCAATAAGCCTAGAACGCTAGACACATTAACAGAACAAGATTCTATTCTATTCTATTTTGTCTATTTATAGAGGATTTTAACCAACATGGTCATTCGTCCTCTCAACAAGAGTCTGTTCTTTGAAATAGATTTGATAGGATTGAACTATTTGATTTTTAGCAAACGTAAATTGAAGTTATAAATAAAATAATCTACTTTTTAACAACAAAAAGTGAGGATATGCATTTTCCGGAAGAATTTTCAATTAAGAAAGTAGACTAGAGCAAGTGCAAACTATCAACTTTTACAAAAATGTATACATTATTGCTTCATCTAAAAATTGTTGGGCCCAAAAAAACTTGATTAAATAATCTTAACTATTTTTTTTTAAATCATTCACCAAAAAACTGTTTAGACGTTTACTGTTTGTTTACACACACAATTCAAGTACAAACTTAACATAAAAAGTGTGTTTTTGTTTTACATATTTTGGCTATATAGAAGAGACTTTTGATTCACTTTTTTGTTGAAAAGTTTTATTGTTATTGATATTCCAGGGGCAGCAGATTTTTATGATGAACTTTTAATATGACCTGAAAGTGCTAAAAATAATATTAATTTCTGTAATTTCTTAGGTGGAATAAGTGAAAACGCGCTATTTAGCTATGAAACATCTACAATTTAAGAATTTTATCTTCAAAATGACCAGAAAGGATATCCCGAGTGCTGAATCTGAAGCGGATATTCAAAATTATTATAAAGGTCTTTGTAAATCGAGGTCTTTTGGTAGAACAGCATTCAGTGAAATTGAAGTACCAAGCACTAATTTATTCCGGAGAAAAACTTATTAAGGATATATCAATAAAAGTTGATAAAACAGACAAACAAGAACAAGTATTAAATTAATTTTAAAGTCTTTTCACTGACGCATCTGAAAAAGACCTATGTGTTTTCACTTGCCCCAATAAATGGGACAAATGTATACTTCAATATTTCCTTTTGTCAACATAACTACTATTTTTGTTGTTGAAAATATTACTTTATTTAGAGAATGTGAAAGTTGAACTTCGGTGGTATTCGTTAGGATTTGACCGGTGTTTCATTTTTGAAAATTAAGATTTACAGTAGAAAAGACACATAATTTTTATTAAGGTTTTGTTTATATGATAATTTCCAGGAAAAAAAAGAACTCATGAAACCATCGAAGCCTGAACAGATTATTTCTTTTCGGACCATTAAATTTAAAAAAAAAACTGCTTTTCAATTGAATGTTATTAAATCTTAAAAATATAACGTAATCCTAAATGAAATCGCAGATCACCACCAACAATGTTCAGGAAATTTTGAAATCAGAACTGCTTCAATTAAAAACTTTAAAATAATGGGTGAATATATCTAAACATATGTTTTCCTCTTTTCAAAACTAATCGTTTCTTCGATTCATCGGGTTAAAGTTCAAAGGAATTAATTTGCATTTTTTGCTTGAATAAAAAAAGGAATTTGCAATACACAAAATCGCCAGATTTAATGCCATGACAAGTGCTGTTTGTGAACAATTTAAGTTGAAATGTGTAAAGTCTATAACTTAATTATCAGGCGAATCTTTTTGGAAATGATTTTGGTGAAAATGTGGTGAACTGCTTCGAAGGATGAGGATGGTGAATAAAAAGCTGTTTGAAAACGGTTAGTAAAAAATCTTTTCTTATGTTTTTTTATTTCTTCAGCTATAAAAAATACACCATACAAAGCTAATTGCGAGCTGAAAGCGCTGCGTTAGGCAAAATATTCGGCAAATACTCCAAAAATTGTCCCGATATAAAAAAAAATATAACAAAACGGAATAAATCTACTGAAAGGAATACAGCAAATGAAACATACATATTATCAACATACAGTCATTCATTGAACAAGTAACAAAAATTGGATTTTAAAAGACCCGTTGAGTTTAAATTCTTTGGTTTAGTTTTGATAGAATTGAGCGGGACAATTCGAGTAAAGGAAAAGAAGGGAAATGTAAAGAATACTAGGAAAAATGGACCCCAAATTGAACATGGTAAGACGAAGTTTACCGGGTCTGCTAGTCTATATATATAAACATGAATTTCTGTCTGTCTGTCTGTCTGTCTGTTCCCTATAGACTCGGAAACTACTGAACCGATTTGCGTGAAACTTGGCAGGTGGAGGTATTGGAGGTAGGGGAAGGTTCCTATTATGGTTTGAGACCCCTCCCTCTCTCATGAAGGGGGGGAGGGGCCTCCCAAACAAAAGACAATTTTTTGCATAACTCGAGAACCCATCAAGCAAATGGTATCAAATTTGGCATGGGGTGGTATTTGGGAACGAGGAATATTTCTATGAATATCAGGCATCCCTCCCTCCTCTCAGTGGGGTGATAGGAAGGGGGGAGGGGGGCTATCTTACAATTTTTCATATAACTCGAAAACTAATCAAGATATAGGAACCAAATTTGGCACGGGAAGGTATTCGGATACGAAAAATACTTCAATGATTATTTGAGACAACGTGACATGTTCTAATGATTGTTTGAGACCCCTTCCTTCTTCCAGAGGGAAGAAAGGAAAGAAGGAGGGGAGTTTCATACAATTTTTACTGCATAACTCAAGAACTACAACAGCAAATGGAACCAAATTTGGCATGGAACGTAATTTGGGTACGAGAAATGCTTCTATGAATATTTGGAATCCCTCACTCCTTCAAAGATGTGGATGAAAAGGGGGAGGAGAGGTCTCTATTACAGTTTTCAGTATAACTGGAGAGTTGATCGAGCAAATTGAACCATATTTGACATATGAGGGTTTTTGGATACGAGAAATGTTTCTATTATAAATTTAAGCCCCAAATTTTTTTCCGCGGAAAGATATATAGGGGGGCTTCCATACAATTTTTTTGCATAATTCGAGAATGAATTGAGCAAATGAAACTGAATTTGGCATCAAAAAGAATTTGAGTACGAGAAATACTTTTTCTTTGTGAAGCAATACCTTTCTTGCAGTAGGATGATAAAATTGGGAATATAGAAAGGGAAGAGAAGGCTTACATTTAACTTTTTTTTATTAAATCCGAGAAATGGACAAAACATAACATGGAAAATCATTTTGCTATGATTCTCTGAATATCTGACATACCATCCTCCTTTCAGTGAGTAGGTACATAGGAGGAGAGAGGTGAGCCCAATACAATTTTGTTAGCATAAGTTCTCAATTTATGCAACGAAACCAACAAATGGAAATAAATATGGCATGAAAAGGTACTTGGTTACGAGATATGTTTCTACGTATGTTCTAGACCCTTACGCTTTACAGTGTAGAGAGGGAAAGAAAGAAGGGGGCTCCTTATAAATTATGTTTTAAAGCTTAAATAAACTTATCAACCAATGGAGTTATATTTGATACAAGAGGATTTTTGGGCATGAAAAAATGAGTATGATTATTTAAGGCCACGACCTCCATTCAGCAGGGGTTGAAGGGGAAGGACAGGAGAGGTTCTTCTATCAATTTTTAGCATAAATCCAGAGAATATCAAGCAAAAACAACCATATTTTATAAGTTAGATTGTTTGCGCACGGATAATTTGAGACCCTCCTTTTTCAGGGCGAAGCTTAAAGAAGCAGATTTAAATTATCAGATCTTTAACACCAATTTATAGATCAACATTCAGAAAATTAGTTAAAGTCATCTTTGTGTTGCAATTCGAAACTCCAGCTGCAGCTCTCATTTTAAAGCGGTTTTAAAATAATGCCAACAAAACAATAAAAGTTTGAAAAAATTCTGAAAATAGCATATGTTTTGGAAAGGTGTAGCAAAGCACACCGGGTCAGCTAGTATTCTTATATGTTTGTTTACACTAATTTTTGGACACCTTTTGGGATAAAAAAATTTCCGGTTACTATAGCAAATTCATTCCTTGATCTGAAAATTTAACTTGGAAACGATCTAACTGAAATTTGACATGTGACCTTCTGGTAAGCTTATGATCAATTTTAGCATGGAACGTTTAATGTTTCCTTTATTAAGATTGGTACACTGCGGTTCATTAAATTATTTATGAATGCAAATATTACTGTTTAAGGAAAACAACGGTAAAGCAAAATTTTCTCTAAAAACGCATTTAATTTATATATTATTTCTATCACAACTTCACTCATATCAACAATACTGTTGATTGTACGTTAAAATGGAGTTCAGATGATCGATTGAAAATTTATTCACCTTCAATTATAAAAAAAAATCCAATTAATGAATGTATACAGTCTGAGATATTTGAATATAAGTTCAAGTACTTTTTTTATTTTTCCAAAGTATTATATTTGAAGCATAGCTCAAAAACTGTTTTACTGAGATTTTTTTTGTCTATGTCGATGAAGTTCACAATTTTTTTTAAAATTTTCTAAACAAGTGTTATAAGAGAAAATTTTAACAACTAACCCGTGTATTTTGTTAACAAATCTTCAAAAAACAAAGTTGTTAACCCTCCGATAATTTTTTTTGCTGAAAAGTGCGTTGAATAGAGGGAGTCCTCTCATATAGGCGAATTTTCAGAGATTTTTTCTAATCGAATTCGTTCTTAAAAAGACCCCGTGAAGAATAATAAACCTGAACCGGGTCCTTCACATCAAGCTTCAAACAAATCGAACCAGTCAGCAAACAGTCGGAGAAAAGTGATAAAAAGAAGTTCATTCACGAAAACCCCAGCCAATCATAGCGCTTCTGCATAAGACCCGTTTTTTTTCAATAGATAAAGTACGGTTATCTTTTGTCAACGAATGCACTTCACTGATTTGCCCTAAGTTGGACTTTAAAAGGAAGTGTCCCTAATTGCATGATTGAATAGATAACATTTAATCGCAGGGTTTACCCTAATTAGCAGCTAGCTACGAAAATTCAGCAAACTGAACTGACAGAGCATGTTTTATTTTGAGGAAGGATTTTTTATGAATTTTGTAAACCAGATTCAAAAAATGAACTAAGTTTTCAAGTTTTTGAACAAAGATTCCACCTTCAAACTATGTGATTTCGTTTTCTTTTATTTTTTATGAATTTCTTTTCCCAAATCTCTAACCAGAAAAAATCCCAACACCAGATTTCTTTCTCAAATCTTGATCTCCCGTGTCTTTAAAGCCACAGGCAACCGGTTGAATGGAAAAATTCATCAAACATCATCGACGGGAGGCCATAATCCCTTTTAATCTCCGTGAAAAAAAGGAAAACTGAAAAGCGAGAAACAGTTAGGTTTCTATGAGTTGGATGATTCAATTCTCTGCTGCTGCTTTTGCGAGCGAAACGTTCGGAAGTTGCGGTTGAGTCCGTTGGGTGTCTCTAATTGCCATTCGGTGCAGCACAGCACTGCCAAAAGCCTATTTCGAACCTTGCTTCCCTAGCCACAGCATTCTTCCTATTTTTCCACTTACGTTTTCTTCTAGAAACGGAAAGATGAGAAACACCTAATTCAATTTTGGCAAATCAAATTTCAAACTAGCTTACATGCTATACTGGCTGAAGATCTTTTCTAGTTATAGAGGTTTTGGGGGAAAGGAAGAGGAGAAGAAAACTCATGGGAAACGGAAATCCATCTTCCAAATTCCATTCAACCATGCGGTTCCTGTAAGCAAACAAAATTCATCGCTTACATGAATGTAATATCGCTTGAATTGGTCTTTAGCAGTTTGCATCGGAGCTAATGAATCGGATGAACCCACCTTGGGGGTGCGAGAAAAGTTTTCCCGACCGCTTTTCCTACCGTTCATCGATGAACATGGAAAAGCTTTCGACACATGAGAAAATTCATCTGGCAAGAGTTTGGCTACTTACCGCAAGATGGTGCTCTCTAAAGTGTGGAAGCTTTATCGACTTAGTCGACTTTGGAATGCTTT
Organism: Uranotaenia lowii; assembly: GCF_029784155.1. Taxonomy (NCBI): domain Eukaryota; kingdom Metazoa; phylum Arthropoda; class Insecta; order Diptera; family Culicidae; genus Uranotaenia; species Uranotaenia lowii. Next base: position 74,587,511 of record NC_073693.1, on the reverse strand, counting down.
GTAAAGCTACGATGCAACTAGCCCTTTGGATTTAAAATGCCTTTTCTTAGTAACGATTTTTCTTAACTTTGATTTATTACACTAAAAATAAGGTTATGATCGAAAAGTATAAAATCGATACAAAAAGAGGACTCTGTTGTAAATTTTAAACAGTTTTGTTTTAAGAATTTTTCTTATTTTTACTGATGAATTGTGGTATTCATTTTAAAGCGAATAAATAACGTGTTTTCTATAAATTAAAATTTTTTTCACTATTTTAAGAGTAAGACAGATCACCTTCAATTAAATTTTTTTTTTTAAATTTGTGTTTGCAACAATACATATGGTGGTTAAATGAAGTAAGTAATAAAATACATATTGTATGTTTATCAATTAAGATTAATCCCCGTGAATTTTGTGTAATAATTAATTTTAACGGTCATAAAAATGAATGTTATGTTCTCATAGTGACAACATTTCAAGATTTGAAAATTATAGATGGATAGAAAAAGTTTATAAGAAAATTACAGGTGTTGAAAATGCGCGGGTTAATTATTTTATAGTATTAAAAAATTGTTAAAATTTTGAAAATTTATAAAACTGGATAAATTGACAAAATTGTCAAAACTGTCAAAATTTTCAAAATTGTCAAAATTGTCAAAATTGTCAAAATTGTCAAAATTGTCAAAATTGTCAAAATTGTCAAAATTGTCAAAATTGTCAAAATTGTCAAAATTGTCAAAATTGTCAAAATTGTCAAAATTGTCAAAATTGTCAAAATTGTCAAAATTGTCAAAATTGTCAAAATTGTCAAAATTGTCAAAATTGTCAAAATTGTCAAAATTGTCAAAATTGTCAAAATTGTCAAAATTGTCAAAATTGTCAAAATTGTCAAAATTGTCAAATTTGTCAAAATTGTCAAAATTGTCAAAATTGTCAAAATTGTCAAAATTGTCAAAATTGTCAAAATTGTCAAAATTGTCAAAATTGTCAAAATTGTCAAAATTGTCAAAATTGTCAAAATTGTCAAAATTGTCAAAATTGTCAAAATTGTCAAAATTGTCAAAATTGTCAAAATTGTCAAAATTGTCAAAATTGTCGAAATTGTCAAAATTGTCAAAATTGTCAAAATTGTCAAAATTGTCAAAATTGTCAAAATTGTCAAAATTGTCAAAATTGTCAAAATTGTCAAAACTGTCAAAATTGTCAAAATTGTCAAAATTGTCAAAATTGTCAAAATTGTCAAAATTGTCAAAATTGTCAAAATTGTCAAAATTGTCAAAATTGTCAAAATTGTCAAAATTGTCAAAATTGTCAAAATTGTCAAAATTGTCAAAATTGTCAAAATTGTCAAAATTGTCAAAATTGTCAAAATTGTCAAAATTGTCAAAATTGTCAAAATTGTCAAAATTGTCAAAATTGTCAAAATTGTCAAAATTGTCAAAATTGTCAAAATTGTCAAAATTGTCAAAATTGTCAAAATTGTCAAAATTGTCAAAATTGTCAAAATTGTCAAAATTGTCAAAATTGTCAAAATTGTCAAAATTGTCAAAATTGTCAAAATTGTCAAAATTGTCAAAATTGTCAAAATTTTCAAAACTAAAAAACCCTAAAATCGAAATCAAGTGTTCCGTCAGTGTAGTCAGTCGTTTAAAATAAAATTAATTCGCAAATAACCAATAGATCAATCGAAAAATAAAATCTCAATTTCGAAAAGAACGATTTTGACAATATTTATAATTTACTCATGTTTGAGAAACTAAGATTTGTTTACTCGGCCTCTCAGCAGTCATTTTTTTTATGTTTCAGAATAATGAAATTTTCAATAAAATGAAATATAAAAATTTAAAAAAAAAACTTTGCTATTCCATTGCACTGAAATAATTTTACAGATGAAGTTTAAAAATATGCACAACAAATCTTCATAAAATCCAGGTGTGTACGGGGGCTCACCGTCCAAATATTTTAGTTTCACCTTAAAAATGACTCGGAAAAGGCTATATTTTCCATATCTGGAAAAAAAAATGAGTTACTGATTTTTTTTCTCTTTTTATCTTCTTCTTTAAACACATCGTATTTTGTTTTTCTCTTCTGATCGGATATTGAGCAGGATAAATCATTATACGATCTATATCCGATTTTAATTCAGATCATTAATGTTTTATCTTATATTATTTTATTTCATCTTAAATTATCTTTTTTCAGCATGTTTATTCATTGTTCAAATAAAAAAGTATATCATTTTAAACAATTTTGTTTTATGTTAACTTGATATTGAGTCGATTCTTATTTAATCTTGTTTTATCTTGTTCGATTTTGTTGAAATAGTTTTATTTTATTTTTCTTGGTTCATTTTTCTTTGTCTTATTCTATTTTTTTTTTTAATTCTTTTGTTGACTTGTTTTTTTTCTTTTTTTAGGTTTCTTTTTCTGACTTGCTTTTTTTTATTAACTTTAATTTTATTTTATCTGGTTTTTTATCTGCTTTTTTAATTTAGATTTTTTTTCGATTATATTCGTTTTACCATCTTTATGGCATTTGTGACTTATATCAACGTTGCAGTTAGCAGACTGTTCGATGTTTGCTTCTGGGCCTGAACTCACGGACATCGTCTCAGGAAGCAACTGACTTGCCAACTGAGTATATTCACAAGCCCGTTTTTTTTATCTCATGTTTACTGCTTTAACTATACTGTCTCTTGTTCAAATTGGTTTTAATTAGTTTTTATATTTCAACTTCTGTGACTTCATGTGTTGACATGTTCCATCTATTAATCTCTTTTCCATTCATGTATGATCTTTGAAAGCTTATTTTATTCGGGTTTTTCGTTCTAAATTGTATTTTTTTTTAAATTGTGTCATCCTGTGTGATCAATTATCATCTAGATGAATTAACTGGTTGGGGAACATGCTCTATTACCCAGCTAAACAGAAATCGTAAAGGAAATGACAACATAAGTCGTTTAAATTGAGATTGCTCGAGGCTATCGTACAAATATTTGTTCTGAGTGATTTTTCATGATACATTTACGGCTCCTTCTGCAAAACATTTCAAAACACGAGTGGCGCGTAATAGCCACATGGGGCGTTGTATAATCTTTTCCCTTTCGGTCGTGTTTTATTTTTTTTTTTAATTTTTTGTTGCGTTTATTTTGCTTTATACTGTTCTTCCTTGTTTTGTCTTGTTTTTTCCGGTTTTATCTGACTTTTTTATATTTCACGTTGTATCTCACTCCACCTTGTTTTGTTTTATCTTGTTTGATCGTATTTTTTCGTGTTTTATTTTTTTAATATTATTAAATTATGTTTAACTTGCTTTTTCATGTATCATGTTGTTTTATGATGATGTATCTTTTTTGATATAATATGTTGTTTTTTAAATTTGATCTATTTTTAATTTTTTTCTAATCTTGTATTTAAAGTTAAGTTTGAAAACTTTTGATCGTGATTTATCTTTTTTTTTTTTGTTAAATATACTCTTGTATTTTTTTCTTCTTTTTCTTTGTTTCTTTCTTTTAAAGCTTTTGTTTGGTCATTAATTAGACACAACCCGTACAATGTTTAAGTATATTGTATCGAATATGCTACTTGGATACATTTTGACATAATGAGATAATTAAATGTTTTATCGATAATTGTTTGTTAAACAGATTCTGCTCTATTTTGGTACAGTTCGATTTTGGCAACTAAAGATTTTGACACGGTTTGAATTTGGCACATGAGACAAAATTGGATGGTTTTTTTTTAACAACATTACCAAAGATTTTCCACTTTCAATTTGTATTTAATTTTTTTTTTGGGTTTGTATTTAAATGATTATCTATATTGAAATAACCACGCATTAATTGAAAAGCGAGGATTCCGTGAACATTCAATATCAAATTTTTCAATGACTTTAAAAAAAATGGTACACAATTATGTTCTGAAATAATGATTTATAGAATTGCATTTATTTATTAGAAAATGTTCAAATAATTTGTATAATTGTATTCTTACATAGAATTTAAATATAACTTTTGAAGAATAACATTTAAATTATTCAATATTATTCACTACGATTGTATGAGATCTTAAACACTCTTATGAAGTGATTGGTACCGTCAACTGGGGCAACAGTTTTCAGCTTCAATGGCTTCTAAAAAACTTCAATTAAAATATTGGTTTCAGTTATTTTAAATTTTCTTACAACATCCTCAGAAAATGGGGTAACTTGCAACAAACTTTGTTTTTAATTTATAGTTTTTAATATATTTGCCATGCTTTAAAGACCATTACGCATAAAAACACAAATTGCAGTAATTTTTAGGTCTGTAAAACTAGCCAAGTAACCATTAAGCCGTATAAAATGGCACTAATTTGGCATTATAGTGCCATATAGAAAATGCCCTACAGAGCCTGCTAGCTTTAAATTCAATTAAGGGCTGATTAAATGCCACTTTTGGCGGGCAATTCGGCTTCTGTACGGCATACGGAAAGCTGTCAAAAAATTTTCAGTGAGTACAACCCACTGGAGAAATAATAAAAAAAATAATAATTGTTTATGTTTTGTCGTCGTTTTTTTCCCTGTTGTTGTTTGTCTCACTTACTCCTTCTTTCTTCAGCTGTTGATTTTTTTGTCGAATGCATTTCTGCTGCTGAAACAGGAATTGAACTCTGGACCCACCACTACAGAGCATTCATCAGCGCCTCTGCTGCTTGAACCATTTTGATCTTGTCTTAATCCAAGAAAATTTGCCACATTTAAAGAGAAATGCTCACGGTTGCCCGAAGAAAGGAAAAAAACAACATAATCATCGGTAAAGTTTTTGATTTATTAAAATGTTTTTTCATCACAATACAGTTTTTCAATCACAATTATTCAAACATTAATTTTCACTTGTTATTTTCTTTCCGTTATAAATCGCTCGTTTTCTCGCTCCTCCAGGGCTAATCGGATAGTATTCTTCGGAAAATCCCATGGTACGTCCTACTTCTCCTTAAGAAAAATTCGTTGGTCCTTCCGCTTTCTTGAAATTGCTGAGCTTCTCGGTCCAACAGGATTTTGAACACCTCCAGCTGACTGATCTATCCTCCAGTACCTTTGTTGGCTGTTTAGTATTCTGCGCCCAAAACCGCTGGAATAGCTTTTCGCTGACCTCGGTTTCGAAATTGAACACTTTTTTGATTGCCGGTGGAGTCTCGCTCGATCAGAGATTGTTGCTTTTTGTTGCTGTAGGTACACTTCACTTGTTTTTTTCTTCTCCAAAATGTCATGCTAGGCCGGTTATTGGCACTAAGATTTACTCACTGAGCTTACACAAAGCTTACTTGACTTTTCAATGCCACAGTGCCTTTTGGCATTTGTGAATACTCTTAACAGCTAATAGACACTGAAATGCTGAAATGCAGCCCGTTTGTAGCTTATATTAGTGTTTAATGGTTTGCTGGGATATTTTTCACATTTTTTTTCTGAAAATAAGGATGCTGCATACATTGAGGGATTAAATAATACTAAAAAAAATTCTACAGGCAGAAATCATAAAAATATATGTTTGGATGGAAGAAATTTCAATGTTTACAATCGCGTGATACAAAACATTCATATCGTCATTTTTTCACTGCCGTTTTGAAGCGATATTTTTTTCGAAGAATAAAAGTTTGGCTGTTTTAACAAAGTTAAAAGGTGCAGTTTTGCCGCAGATTGTGTTTTTTCCTGCTGGATCGATTATCATCTGCCGTTCCCTACAAGCCAACAACCGGCGCGAGTGTGCTGTTATCAATTTGTCAGCAGCAGCGGATTGGTTGCCATTTTCTTCAACACCACCAAGGCCATCGTTTTCGAAAGGGTGCTCTTTGTTCGCTCTGAACATACGGGTTTGCGTACCGAGGAGGGCGTTCCGAGGATTCTGGTTCTGATTGCCGTGATCGGGATTTACAAGGAGAACCCAGCATTGCTATTGCTATCTTCAATCAACGAAGGACGACTAAGTGGTGGAGCCGGTGCCGGACACCGAAGCTGATTTACTCGTAAAGAAGTGCTAGCGAGTAATCTTTAATTTATTCTTTTTTCACTGTTTCTTATTTCTATTTTTTCTCTGTATTTATTTTTCAAATATTGACTGCTTCGCTCATATTTTTTATACGGAAGGCATTCGCGCTTCCGTTGATAAATATGAGGGAAGGCGGGGGGTTAAACCCGCCAACTGTGGGTGATGAGAATGTCATCAGAGAGAATGAGGAGCACCAGGAGGATTCGGATGATGCCGGTCCTTCAGGTATTAATTTTTCTCGGATAGATGATAATTTCGCATCATCCACAGTTGAGGGTAGAGCAACCCGTCTCCGAACCTACCCAGATGGTTCATCTTTTACTGGGCCTTGGGTGGTTTTTATCCGGCCCAAACCTAATGGAAAACGTCTTAACGTGGTACAGATCACCAAAGATCTGGCGAGGTGGCCCTCCGTGACCAGCATTTCAAAGGTGCGACCAGACAAGTTGCGCGTTGTAGTGGCTGACCGGAAAGGTGCAAATGAAATTGTTGCCAGCAAGTTCATTAACCTAGAGTACCATGTTTTTGTTCCGTCTCGAAACGTCGAGATCGAGGGCGTCATAACGGAAATGAGCCTGAAGGCAGAGTACGTTAAATCCAACGGCGTTGGTAAGTTTAAAGGCCTAGATTCGACTTCGGTCGAAATCTTGGATTGCGCCAACTCAAAACTGCCAACGTTGTGAATGGAGTTAAAAAGTACTCGCCTTCAGCCTCATTTCGCGTAACCTTCGCAGGTACCGCCCTCCCTCACTACATTTTGATCGACGGAATGTTGAGGCTTCCTGTGCGACTCTTTGTGCCTCGCCCAATGAGTTGCAAAAAGTGCATTAAAATGGGACACACCGAGTCCCATTGTTGTAACAAGGCACGCTGCCCTCGTTGCGCAGAGATTCAAGAGGAAGGAGCGTGCTCAGCAATAGAACAGAAATGTTTCTATTGCGGGGGCTCGCCTCATGATATCTCTGTGTGCGAGGCATTTAAGAGTCGCTGGGATAAGGAAAGGCGCTCTTTGAAAGAACGATCCAATCGTTCTTACGCCGCTATTTTAAAGAGCGCTTCTCCCTCGACTCAAGCTCAGTTAAGTAACAGTTTCTCGGTGCTGTCAGTTGACAACGAGGACACTACTGATGAAGAGAACCCATTCGTATTTGTAGCAAACTCCCGGAAACGTGCCAAAACAGCTTCTAAGTCCTCCAAAGTTCCAAATAAAATTCCTACTATCAGTTCTCCAATCAGCGCCACAAAAAAAAACGGTAGCTCAAAAAGACAAAATTGTTCCTCCTGGATTCCGAACGACTTTTTCACCACCAACTTCTAAATCACCAGCGGGGACTTCAGCCGCAGCAAGCTGTTCAACTGCTAACGCGGTTTTATCAGAATCAGTCTCCCAGCCTGGACTTTTCAAGTTTTCTGATATTCTTAATGGAATTTTCTCGTTCTTAAACGTATCTGAATCCGTAAGAGGCATAGTTACTACAATGCTCCCTTTAGTAAAGACACTTTTGAAGCAATTGATGCAAACTTGGCCCCTTCTTTCAGTGTTTATCTCTCTCGATGGCTAATTTAAGCCGAGAGGTCGGAGATATCACTGTGTTACAGTGGAATTGTCGCAGTCTAATCCCTAAAATGGATCCGTTCAAATATCTTTTGCATGAAACTAATTGCGATATTTTTGCCCTTTCTGAAACATGGCTTTCTTCTCAATCAGATATTCAATTCCACGATTTCAACATTATTCGTTTGGATCGCAACGATTCTTATGGAGGGGTGCTTTTGGGGATCAACAAGCGCCACTCCTTTTATAGAATCCACCTCCCTTTATCAGGAGGAATTGAAGCTGTTGCTTGTCATACAACTATAAGAGGTAAGGACTTATGTGTTGTTAGTTTGTACTGGCCCCAGAGAGTTTCAGTGGATCGAAGTCACCTAGAGGACCTGTGCTCAGTGCTCCCTGAGCCAAGGTTGATCCTGGGTGACTTCAATTCGCATGGAACTGTCTGGGGAGAACAGATTGACGATAGTCGTTCTACTCTTATCTATGACATTTGCGACAGTTTCAATTTAACAGTTTTGAACACGGGTGAAAAAACACGAATACCTAAACCTCCTGCAAGACAAAGTGCAATTGACCTCTCACTATGCTCAAATTCACTATCATTGGATTGCCAGTGGAAGGTAATCCCTGATCCCAATGGTAGTGATCACCTACCTATCAAAATTACAATCACCAATGGGGTCAACACTTCAAATTCAACAAATATGGCTCATGATCTTACAAGACACATCGACTGGAAAAAGTATTCGGACGCAATTATTTCAGCTATCACTTCCATGGAGGTTTTACCTCCGTTGGAGGAATATAACTTTCTTTCTCGTTTGATTTTTGAATGTGCAGTTGGTGTTCAAACGAAACCCATCCCAGATCCATCCGTTCGTCGAAGGCCTCCCAATCCATGGTGGGACAGTCAGTGTACCAAACTTTACGTCAACAAATCGAACGCTTTTAAAGTTTTTCGGAAACATGGAACCCTGGATAACTTCATCACGTATTTTTCTCTTGAACAGCAATTCCAAAACCTGATTAAGGGGAAAAAACGTGCGCATTGGCGTAATTTTGTGGGAGGTTTATCGCGGGAAACATCCTTAAGCACTTTGTGGAATGTGGCTCGGAGCATGCGTAATCGTTCTTCCACAAACGAAAGTGAAGAACATTCGCATAAATGGATTTTCAATTTCACGCGGAAAATCTGCCCAGATTCCACACCAGTGCAAAAAATCATCCGAAGTGTGCCTCCGAATAGATGCGATTTGGATTCTGCTTTTTCGATGGTAGAATTCTCACTTGCTCTGCTTTCTTGTAACAATTCATCTCCAGGAATTGATAAAATAAAATTCAACTTGTTGAAAAACCTTCCTGATGCAGCCAAATTTCGCTTGTTGAATTTATTTAATCAATTCTTGGAGCATAACATTGTTCCCGAAGATTGGAGACAAGTGAGAGTTATTGCTATCCAAAAGCCTGGAAAACCTGCGTCCGATTTCAATTCGTACCGTCCGATAGCGATGTTGACTTGCATTCGGAAATTGATGGAGAAAATGATTTTGTTCCGATTGGATAAGTGGGTGGAAACAAATGGTCTCCTTTCAGATACTCAATTTGGGTTTCGCAGGGGCAAAGGAACAAACGATTGTCTTGCTTTGCTGTCTTCAGAGATACAAATGGCGTACGCAAAACGTGAGCAAATGGCTTCAGTGTTTCTAGACATAAAGGGAGCTTTTGATGCAGTCTCAATAGAGGTGTTGTCAGACAAGTTGCACTCCCGGGGTCTGCCTCCTCTTTTGAACAACATCTTATACAGCTTGCTTTGTGAGAAACATTTGAACTTTGCTCACGGGGATCTTGCTGTTAGAAGGTCCTCTTACATGGGCCTCCCGCAGGGTTCATGTTTGAGTCCACTTTTGTATAACTTTTATGTAAGCGACATCGACAGTTGTATCTCTGAAGGCTGCACTCTAAGACAACTTGCAGATGACGGCGTGGTGTCTGTCACAGGATCTACTTTAGACAGATTGTCAACTTGGGCTTTGGGACTTGGGATTGAGTTTTCTCCACAGAAAACGGAGTTGGTTGTTTTCTCTAGGAAGCATAGACCTGCCCAACCTCAGCTTCAACTCCTAGATAGAACGATCACTCAATCGAGGTGTTTTAAGTATCTTGGGGTTTGGTTTGACTCCAAGTGTACCTGGAGAGCCCATATTGAGTATCTGAAAGGAAAATGCCAACAAAGAATCAATTTTCTCCGATCAACCACTGGCACCTGGTGGAGAGCCCATCCAGAAGATCTTTTGAAATTGTATCGAACAACTGTTCTCTCAGTGATGGAATATGGTAGCTTCTGTTTCCAGTCAGCTGCCAAAACTCACCTCATCAAACTCGAGCGTATCCAATACCGTTGTCTCCGTATTGCTTTGGGATGTATGCCCTCAACGCATAACATGAGTCTTGAAGTTTTGGCAGGTATACTCCCACTAAAAGATCGATTCAATTTATTATCACTCCGGTTCCTTATCAGGTGTGAGGTCATGAACCCATTGGTGATCGCTAATTTTGAAAGGCTACTTGAGAAAAATCTTCAAACCAGATTTATGTCTGTATACCATATCTTCATGTCCATGCAGGTAAATCCTTCTTCGTATTCTCCAACTCGTGTTTACATCCCAGACTACGACAACTCTTCTGTCCAGTTTGATTTGTCTATGCAGCAAGAAATTCATGGGATCCCGGATTCACATCGTTCGCTTTTGATTCCCTGAATTTTCGAGGCTAAACATAGACACGTCGATGCTGATAAAATGTACTTTACTGATGGGTCTCTCATAGAGGAATCAACAGGATTTGGAGTGTTCAATGAAATCTTCAGCGCATCTTATAATCTCCAGTCACCATGCTCTGTGTATATTGCAGAGTTAGCAGCAATTTGTTGGGCTTTGGACAGCGTTGCTTCACGGCCTGCAGGACACTACTATATCGTCACAGATAGTCTCAGCTCTGTTGAAGCAATCCGCTCAATAAGACCGGGAAAGCACTCTCCGTACTTCTTAGAGAAGATACGAGTCATATTGAGTGCTTTATCAAAACGTCGCTTTACCATCACCTTTGTTTAGGTTCCCTCGCATTGCTCGATAGTGGGCAATGAGAAGGCAGACTCTCTGGCGAAGGTGGGGGCGATGGAAGGCGGCACGTATCCACGTGAAATCGTCTTCAACGAATTTTACTATCTGGTTCGAAGAAACTCTCTTGTCAACTGGCAGCGCAAATGGGACGAGGATGAGTTGGGTCGGTGGCTCCATTCGATTATCCCAAAGGTAAGCCTTAAACCATTGTTTTAATAGATTGGACTTGAGTCGGGATTTTATTCGTATATTTTCCCGTCTCATGTCCAATCATTATTCCTTAAACGCGGTACTCTATCGTTTTGATATTGCTGGTTGCAATTTGTGTAGTTGCGGCCAAGGTTACCATGACATCGAGCATATTGTCTGGTCGTGTGAGGTCCATCTTGTCGCCAGAACGAATTTCATAGACTCCCTTCGGGCCCGAGGAAAACCACCTAACGTTCCTGTGAGAGATGTACTAGCTGTGCTAGATTTGGACTACATGTTTGAAATCTACTATTTTCTAAAAGCTATCGATCTACGTCTATAATTCTATTTTATTTTCACATTTCCCTTTCTATCTTCTATTTTCTTTTAAAAAAGTGCTAAGCTAAGAAAACGATTGTAAAAACAAAGAAAACGAGTTTGGCTCCTTAAAACATAATCGTATGAGCCGTTTCAAATAAAGAATTATAAAAAAAAAACATTCATATTCCAGCACAAAGAAACAAGATTTACAAGGTGTTTATATTTGATAAAATTGTTAAAATTTATACATTTATTGCTCGATTTTTCTAACTTCATATGAAATTTTACATTTATATTTTATAAAAAAAACTTTTAAGAAAACTAGCTTAAGATGTGAGAAGTTATGCCTTAACTTCATTACAATATAATCAATTAAAAATTGATTCTGTGTGGTGTTATATAAATGTTGCATCTAACCCCCTGTAGCGTGATGCCCCATTTGACGGTAGGTATATGATAAATGTTACAAAAAAGTTATTTAAAATATGTTACCATAAGAGGCAGTTTGAATTGAGAGCCCTTTATTTTACGCTAAAATCAAGTTCAAAGTATTCTAACAGCGTATTAAAGTTGCAAATATGGCACATTACTATTTGAAGTATTCCCTAGATTAGTCATGGTAAAAATTTAAAAAAATCAAACAACATAATGTAAACTAATTGAACCTGCTTACACGCAATGAATTAGGGAACCCATGTACAAAATTTAATTTTTTCCAATTGGTAAAGGCTTGTTTATTAAAAAAAATTAGGATTGCTGAACAGATAAATAGTCGATAATGTATGAAATGAGGCTGATTAACATATTTAAGTTTTTCCTATAAATTTTCAGCAAAAAAACACCCATCGTTTAAATTTTACAGTTCAAGTTCATACAACAACACATAATAACTTAAATCGCTAGCGCAGAGAAACCTCTCAGCAACAATGCAATTCAAGCCCTCGAAGCTGAAAATCACGGCACCGAATACAAAGTTAGTTGAAACGCCATCGTTGAATCTATATCAACACGAGACAAGAGTAGGAGCTGACTGAACCTTTTTGGCACCAGAAGTAGCAGCAGCAGCACGTTAATTTTTCGACAAGCACCTGCTGAATATTAATTAGTAAATTAAAACCATCAGCTCTCGTTTTAGCACTTGTTGTCGTCGCGGATCGCATGCATGTTGCTGCCTGTTCTCGTTTTGGCGTGTCATTTCAGGTACCGATACCTACTGCTTACAAGTAGTATAAGTGATTCAGGTCCTCACACACTCGAGTTCACGTTTCTTCAGGCGTACGTTGCCTTGCTCCTTCGCGTGACTCAACGCCCCGAAGGCTCGTCTCAGCCGTCAGGATGCAATATTTTTATAGTTTTGGCAAAAAATAACTGCTTAAATCTGCAACCACCAGACTGCAGCTTCCACCAACCACTTGACACGGTAGGGGAATTCCTATAAATATTCAATACTTACTCTGGTCGAATGACCGGATCAAGTCTCGTGCAGGCAAACTGGTTACCTACTTTTATTTTTTGCACAGTTTTTTTTTTCCTTAATTTTTCGTTCGTTTTAAACAGCGAAAAAAAACCATCCATAGGCTTTAATGGGCCTCTTGGCGATTCCCCCGAGATTATCAGCGCTGCTTGCTCGGTGCCAGTACGATGTATCTATAATGTGACGCCACTTTGCGTCAATCTGTGACAGCCCTCGAGGGAAGTTGCTGACGGAACGAACAAGAAGGTGGCTCCAGGGAGGAACGTGAATTGAGTGACAACTGCCAATTTGCTTTGGCCACGAAATTGGTAAGTTCTCCCCGTTGAAAAAGGAGGAGGGCGTCGTCGCTGGTTCGCTCATTCTAAATACTGACTCAGTATGATGGTTAAAGATGGTTCCGAAGATTGAATATTGGAATAATCTACTTAAGCAGTTGGCAGTAGGTATAATTGATCCATCCTGTGGATTTGAATCAGAATGGAAGTCATGAATCAATCAATTTCCTTCCGGTTTTTTTTTATTCAAATAGGGAAAAGCTGTAAACTTAAACAATAACTTTTTTTTTGTTTCGATTATAGTCGTTTTACCATCTTTATGGCATTCGCAACTTTATCAACGGTGCAGATGGCGGATCGTTATTGAAAAACTTATCCGGTACAACTGTGTTCGATGTTTTGCTCTTGGGCTCGAACTCGTGGACATCGGCTCAGGAGACAACAGACTTGCCAACTGAGCTATATCACAAGCCCTTAAACAATAACTGTTCAACGAACATCACACCAAAACTTGGGATGTATTGTTATGAACTACGGAAAATAATCACGCGGCACATAGCGAAACGGACTTATTTTGGACCAGAGGATCAATTTTGGACCACCTTGTCTAGCTCTCCTATAAAACAAATAATCTTGAAATTCTTTAGTAAATATTGTTGAAGCCCGGGCTCTTAATGTAATGCACTATTTTTTTTTTTTCATTATTAGTTGCTTTATAAGAGAGCTGGACAAGGTGGTAAAAAATAGGTCCCCTGGTCCAAAATAAGTCCGTTACCCTAGTGGTCTGAAACATACTGGAACTGTTCAATGATCTTTATTTTACAATTCGCAGTAAATTCTAATTATTCATATGTCATTCGAAATTTGCTGTTTTTTTTTATTTTTTGTCTAGCTCAGCGAATAATTCCCTGTATTAGTATTATCTAAAAGATTTCTGCAAAATCTTTCACATCGTTAAAAGGTTTATTGAATCTAAAATTATCTCAAAATTAGAATACTAACCCAATAACATCAAAACAGATTGACATGACGAGGCTTTGATGCTGATCACTTTATTTATTTATTTTTTTTAGTTAACGCGTCAAAATGGAAATTTTATGAGAGATGAGATTTTTTTTTAACAATTTCAAAAACATAGTACATACTCGTTTAATAACAGAAGTTTACAGCATTTTTGAACTCAGTAAACTGAAGATCATTTCCAATGTGAAATCGGGCGCTGAATCCGAAAATGAAATTCAAAAAAATCTCAGTAGAACCGTTTTTGAGTTATGCTCCAAATATGAAGTTTCGAAAAAATTAAAAAAGTCTTTGTACTTAGATTAAAATATCTCGGACGGCATAACAGTAATTTGAAATCCCTCTTTTTCATATTGAAGATGAATAAGTTTTCTATCGATCATCTGAACATTGTTTTTTCGTTTGACCAACAGTATTGTTGATATTAGTGACTTTATGAGAAAAAAAATTATAAAAAACGCATTTTTTCAGAGAAAATTTTGTTTCAACGAATGTTTTAGACGCGATGATAGCATTTAAAAAATCTGACTTTCTTTTGCACTTAAATGTCAATTGAAAACAAAGATTTCAAGTGGTTATTTATCAAAATCGGTTGAAAATTGAAGAAGTTATGGCTACTTTACCATAATAGTATTTTTTGTAGTTTTTAATAATTTAATGAACCGCAGTACACTTATCATAGTATTGGAAGAATGAAACAAGATTAATCTCACTCGCTCCAAGTCAAAATTATTCATTAGCTTACCAGAAGGTCACATGCCAAGTTTCAGGAAGATCTGACCAGAGGGAGGGGTTGCTTAAGTTTCAAACGTGAATAAAATTTTGAGGTATTTTGCCCGGAAGGAACGAAAAATACTGGTTTTTCATCAATAACTTTTTTAATCACTTGCTGATTGTTTTTATGGTTGATTTTATAAAAGCCTAAGTCGAGACAAATATTTCACCCGAAGACTGTAACTGGATTGGATTTGAAACAGAAAAGTTATTGCGGTTCAAAGATTGTATTTTGGTCGAAAATTGTCGTATAAAACGCAATGCGTAAAAAGTACTCATTGAGTGTTGGACAATATTTGCAGCCTTTGAATTGCAATAACTTTTCTGTTTCAAATCCAATCGAGTTACAGTCTTCGGATGAAATATTTGTCTCAACTTAAGCTTGAATAAAATCAACCATAAAAAACAATCAGCTTGTGATGAAAAAAGTTATTGATGAAAAACCAGTATTTTTCGTTCCTTCCGGGCAAAATACCTCAAAATTTTATTCACGTTTGAGACTTAAGCAACCCCTCCTTATGGTCAGATCTTCCTGAAACTTGGCATGTGACCTTCTGGTAAGCTTTTAAATAATTTTGACTTGGAGCGAGTGAGATTGATCATGTTTCATTCTTCCTATACTATGATAAGTGTACTGCGGTTCATTAAATTATTAAAAACTCCAAAAATTTCAGTTATGGTAAAGTAGCCATAACTTCTTCAATTTTCAACCGATCTTGATAAATAACCACTTGAAATCTTTGTTTTAAATTTACATTTAAGCGCAAAAGAAAGTCAGATTTTTTAAATGCTATCATCGTGTCTAAAATTTTCGTTGAAATAAATTTTTTTCTGAAAAAATGCGTTTTTTATAATTTTTTTTCTCATAAAGTCACTAATATCAGCAATACAGTTGGTCAAATGCAAAAACAATGTTCAGATGATCGATAGAAAACTTATTTATCTTAAATATGCAGAAGAGGGATTTCAAATTACTGTTATGCCGTCCGAGATATTTCAATCTAAGTACAAGAACTTTTTTAATTTTTTCGAAATTTCATATTATGAGCATAACTCAAAAACGGTTCTACTGAGATTTTTTTGAATTTCATTTTCGGATTCAGCGCCCGATTTCACATTAAAAATGTCGGTCAGTTAATCAAGTTCACGATTTTTTTAAAATTTTGTAAACTAGTGCAGTCGCTTTTGGGACCGAAGGGTGCATCCAAATACCGAAAATGTCCGATTCCCAATTCTTGACAGAAACATTATTTTGGTAAAAAGTTCTGACTCAAAACACTATTTTTTTACGTAATTTATTGCCTGATAACAAAGCCGAGCGTTTGATCATTTAGCAAAACTGGTTTTGGAATCAACTCCCCAAAACGTCCGATTACCAAACAAGTCTGATTAAAAAGCGTTCAATAGACGAGCAAATTCGGTACAAATAATAATTTTGATATTATGAGATCGCTTTTTCTTTAAATTATAATTTATACTATAAATGGTTATTTTATCACATAAAAAATCATTTAGATTTGACACGAGAAAAAAACACTTCAGGCTTCATATTTACTTATCATTTAAATACATTTTTGATTATTATTTTAAACTAACTGACCCGGTGTGCTTTGCTACACTTTCTAAAAATCAATAAATTGTGTGAAAATAATTTTATTATAAACGAGCTTTCGATATTGTAAAATGAGAGCTTCATCAAATTATTATTGGATTACTATTGGATGGATGCGATTCCATAAGAAAATTAGTTTATCGGAAATTGATTTTTTAATATCTGGATCTGAAATTGTTCTTCAATAATGACTTTATTTGATATACACTGCCGGCCAAAAGTTTGGGATAAACCCCTCAAAAACATGAAAATTTTGATCGGAAATGTCTCTTCCATCTTATTAAATATTGGAATTATTTTTATCTCATTCAAGAAAGCGAGAGCAAAACCTTATGTGTATGTATTTGACAAAATGTTGATATTGAGTTTATATAACTTTAATTTACCTTAAAGATGGGACATTTTTCAAAACCGAACTCAAAATTCAAACCCGATCATCTCAGTGTAAGGTAAACCAAATTTCAAAATTCGAGTTGCATTCGATTCCTTTTTTCATACTTATTAAAATACATTTGTAAAATTTTGTACAAAAACTTTGCAATGTACTTAAATCATATAAAATAGCTACTTAAGTCATCGTCCAAAAGTTTGGGATCACCCCGAAGTATGGTGTAACGGCCAAAAGTTTGGGGTCAGTCTTCTGAAACATGTATTTTTATTTCACGCGCATCTCTGTTATCAAAAAACGTATTGTTTATCTGATAAGCTGATTTGGAAGCTAATTAGTTGAACTTGCTTTATGGATATTTAGTTGAAGTATTCTTGAAGACTCACTTCTTCAGAACTTTAGCTAAAGTTTCATCATTTACTGATGATTTTTACCAAATAGTCCGACCGTAAGAAAAGATATGCAAATTTATTCTGACCATAACTTAGTTGTCTTACAAGTTCTTGTAGATCGGATTTGCTTATCTGAAAGCAAAAAAGTATGGAAAAGGATTCAAATGCAAATCTTATTTTGAAATTTGATCCACCCCACCCTGCGATGATCGGGTTTGAATTTTAATTTCGGTTTTTGAAAATTGTCTCAGCTTTAAGATAAATTTATGTAATACTAGCTGATCCCATACGAACTCCGTTTCGCTTTCAACTTGGAATATGTCATGAACAGTTTGTATGAAAGTCAATTGCCGAGCATTTTCCAGATGCACTTCTGAATTCATTGCAAAGTAATAATTGCAAAGTATTGGACGATCACTTTGTCTGTCGTCTGCTATTAAATTTGAAATCAGTAATCAATTGACCGTGCCAAAAAACCCCGTGTATAAATTTCGATAAATCATTGCATAACGACGCAATTATTGCAAAAAAGCTAAACCCCTTTCGGGGGCTCTTATGTAATCTTTGATATCTGAAATTGATTGCCCTTCCCTCAAAACTCCCGTGTGTAAATTTTCAAAGCAATCCATTGTTTAATAACGACAATATTGCTGAAAACAGTGAAAAATTAATTTATATTGACGACCCATTCCATCGACCCCTGGCAAAACATTTGACATCTAAAATCGATCATCGAAAATCACCCGTCCCTGAAAACTACCATGTGCCAATTTTCATCCCAATCCGATGTATAATAATGACGATAATGCAAAAATATTGAAAGGTTTATATGGACGATCCCCTTTTCCGGCCCCTTACACTGAATTGAATACCTGAAATCCATTGCTCATCTCTCAAAACTCTCGTGTTCTAATTTTCGTCTGAATCCGATGTATAATAACGACAATATCGCATAAACTGTGAATAGTTAATATGGACGACCCCTTTGGCCGACCCCTGATTTTAGTTTGGATAAGTGAAATCAGTTGTTTATCCCTTATAACTCCTATGTGCAAATTTTCATACCAATCCCATGTATAAAAACGTCAATATCACTACTGAATATTTGATATGGACGACCCCTTTTTCCGCCCCTTACACTGAATTTGATACCTCAAATCGATAGCACGTTACTAAAAACTATCATGTACTAATTTTCATTTGAATACGATGTATAATAACATCAACATCGCAAAAACAGCGAACAGTAAATATGGACGACCCCTTTGACTGACCCCTTACACAAAATTTGACACCTGAAATATATATATATATATATATATATATATATATATATATATATATATATATATATATATATATATATATATATATATATATATATATATATATATATATATATATATATATATATATATATATATATATATATATATATATATATATATATATATATATATATATATATATATCGAGACAGACAGACGGGCAAACAGAAATCCATTTTTATTTATAAAGATTTTTTTCTTATTTTATGTTTTTAATCAAACTAAGTT
This sequence comes from Uranotaenia lowii, assembly GCF_029784155.1. Classification (NCBI taxonomy): domain Eukaryota; kingdom Metazoa; phylum Arthropoda; class Insecta; order Diptera; family Culicidae; genus Uranotaenia; species Uranotaenia lowii. Next base: position 74,568,829 of record NC_073693.1, on the reverse strand, counting down.
TTTTTTGTACCAAATGGTTCTCATGTACTTTGACCAGCAAAAAACATATATGATTAGGTCAATAATTAGAAGAATGAGAAACTGTTATAAATTCATGTTTTGGGAGTTTTTCCTCATTGAAAAAAGTACACATAAACGCATACTGAAACTGCTTCAAAATATGATAAGGATGTATTGTGAATGGATTTTTGAGAAAACTGAACCTAGAGATCTAATCAAATTCCAATTTGGTTCGTGAATTAAATAAAAGGAACGCTTGCAATCTATCAAGCGTGGGATCTATAGTTAAAAATCTCAAGCTCTGAATATTTTGTCGTCGTCATTCAAAATACTGGGTCACAAAATTGAGAATTGGGAAACAACAACAAACTCAGTAAATAATGCAAAATTTGAAAATGACTTTTTATTTGAATGTTTTAAATAGCTTTAAGTTTTTGTAAAACAGCGCTTTAAAGATAAGAAATAAAAATGATTTGAGTGCAATCAATCAATCATTGATTTCTAATACACTTACAAAATTTCATGAAAGATCAAATTGATTATGAATTTGTTTAATATCATCCTTCCAATCAAACATCAATATTTCGAATTGGTTTGAAAACCTCGGATAGAGTTAACAAATAGCAACTTATTTAACTTTTTTTCACAGAGGTTCGAAATAATTGCGATCTCCGGGAAAGTTGACAATTGAATTATAACCTTTATTATCAAAGTTTTGTAATATTTTGTACAGTTTTGTCAAAAAATTGCAGATATTTCTTGAATCATTCGTACTATTTTTTTTTCAATTTTGGATTCAGAGCACCCAAATAATTTATGGGTGGGATTTTACCCAAGCACCCAAATCAATCGAAATAATCTCTTAAGTTCCTTAAAAAGTTAGGTTTTATGTTTTTTGAAGAATTGTTCATATCAGCATCAAATTTGCAATGACATAAAGGATTTTTTTTATAATAAAGTAATGGAGACAAGGTTTTAGATTTTTTTACCATTGTTTTTGACATGTCATATGACTACAAATTCATAAGCTTGAATTTTGAAGTTAAAATGGTTGGTTTCAAACTTGTTTGGTGACATTTCTTACAGAAAGCCCATTCTTAGGACGAGTTGGGGTTCATTGACTGTCAAGATTTGAGTTTCAGTTCAAAGGGTTTGTGGAATTGCAAATCCAAAATTTATTATTACAAATAAGATTCAACTTGTTGACGGCGTATAGTGTCTTAAAATGTAATAATTAGTTAAGAATGATTTAGAAAAAAAATCGCCGTTGGCGAGCCAATTTTCTGACACGCTTGTTAACACTTATTTCAATAACTTTTGGGATCAATTAGTTTCTTATTACAACAGAAAATTCGTTTCTTGAACTGAAAATTATATTGTTCAAATTATATTCCAATTCTTGTTATCTGACTGACTGACAGTCTAGCAAAAATTTAATGGATTAATTTAATTTAAATACTGATTTTTTGTTTAAAATCCCTTAAATTGTTACAGTCTTTCATTTCGATACAATTCGGTCTGAAAAATGTAAATTAACTTTATGAAATTTCCAAAACCCCTTTCAAAACCAATCGCCGCCGCCGGTGCCCAAACTTCCACGAATAATCTGTCATATCACGTCCCCAGGTCAGCCAATTTCATGATGTGGCGTTTAATTTTTTTTTATCTTTCAGATGGCTTACGATTATCAGTGATTTTTTTATAAATAATTTTAATTATCTAGCTTGTACAAACACTTGTCTAACCCGGTTCTTCATGGAGCCGAAAAAAAAAACACATCAACAAGAGAGGGTTGACGATTGACGCCAGAACCTGACTGGGACCAGTAGTGCTCATAAATTTCAGCGCTCTGACACTGGCTGATTGGCGCTGAGTGATCACCGTGCAAGGACAACATCGTCGACTGTAATAGGTGCCAATTAGAAATTTGCATTCCGGTAGTTGTTGGAGCAATTCGATAATTGCCGGATTTTTTTTTTGCCGCCACTGCTGCACTCTCTTCTGAGGCAACTTTTTAACAACTATCGATTACAACTGGTTAATTGAAATGCTGAATCGAAGCACCTAATCTGTCTGCCGGTCGATGACGAGTTTGTCGTATATCATCAAACGGAACACATGAGCAAACAAACCGACTCCGAGATATGTTTTACAAATTTTGAATAATTCATAAAATGGGCACAAGATGTATGTAGTTACAAGCTCTGTAATTGGCGGGGGCATTTCCTTCAACTAATTAGTTTCGCTTCAAACGCTATGACTGAAATGAAATGAACTCGTGTAGGATTATTATCGCTGTCACATGGAGGGGATTTTTTTTCCAACCAATCTAAATTGAATGAAACCGGGCGACGATCGAGCAACGGAAGGCACCAAAATGCTCCAAAATGCACCTTAAATTAAAACTTGCGGAACAAGTTCTGCAGCTTGGTCGCGTGGCTTCTTTATCAAATTTGTAGTAATAAATTAGCAATGCTTTGGCTTTGCGAAGGAATCAGTATAACTGTTGGAAAACAAGTTTTAATGTTTGTTTGCATTCATTCTGGCATTCATTTAATAGCATTACAAAACTCGGTAATATGATTTTATTTTCAAGCTTTTTGAGTTATTTACCGAATAAATGATTTGCAATGATTAAATTTAAATAAAAATGAGTTTACAAATTTTAAACACTTCGATGATTTCTATTTCAAATTGTAACGAATAGAGAGGAGTGTATTCATTGCAACAGCTTGAAATTAGACACGCGTTTTGAATTATACGTATTATCACAAAGAACTCAATTTTTTATATAGATTTTAAGTCTAAAATTTCACAGAACCACTTGTTATCGATTGTATGACGGTTGCCATATACAAATTAGATCCCACTATTCTTCCACAACATGACCACAAATTTACTTTGATCATTCAAAGTTCTGTCACATGACTGACCGTTGAATGGTGTCTCTCTTTTAAGAAGTATTATTCATAATTTCAAAACAAAAATACATGCGGGCAGTAAAATATAACTGTTATGTTGAAGTGATATATTTATTCCCAGCAGCAAGTTGTAATTTTTCTCAATTATGCGCCACTGGCCTTCGCTTATAAAGAGCAGACGAATCATATTCAAATCTCGCGTATTCCTCCGCTCATGGAGGAACCAGCATCTAGAAAAAATAACAATCTAGCACTTTGAGTAACAGTATTGTCATTTTGCAATGATGATAAATGATCCATTTAAAGGAATTCTTAAATCTATCACATTAGCATAGATTTTTTGATTTTTTTAAAGATATTTATAATTTTTTTGATTGTGTTAAGTTAAGTGTAAAGTTTTTTTGAAATATTATGTTTAAGATGTGTTGTTCAAATTTATTCCACTGAACAAGTATAAAAGCCAAGCACTGCATTGCCAATGCGATTACATCACTGGAACCGGTATGAAAATTTCTTTCTTTTGCATATAATTTTTTTGCCTAAACCTTACGATAACATACTCAAAATCTAGTGCAAAGCTGAATTTAGGTGTAGGAATTGTATCAAATATCCGAATTGATGAAAGGTTTGAAAAATCAGCTACCTTTGAAAATTCGTCATAAATGATGTATTTCGTATTTTAAAAAATCTAAAGATGCCAAAATGTGACAAATTACGTGAACTTTCCAATTCATGTTTTGAAATTTTTCTACTGTAACAGGAACAGCTTTGGTGGTTGATTGATTGAAAAGTACGGGTTTTACACAACTTTCTTACATTTTTTGTGGCCATGATCTTAAAAAAAATTGATAAAAATTTCCGTATGTGCAACATATAGCTCTAACTTCAGCTTTCTCATACACTAAGTGAAATTTTTTTCGAGCACTGATGAACAGATTTATAGCAATTTTCCTGAAGCATGTTTTTTCATAAAAAATTTCTTGAACTTAACATAACTTTAAAATAATTGATTGTAGCTGAAAATTGTCTGAGAAACATATTTGAGTAACGTTATAGGCTTTTCAAAACTATAAATTTTAAAGAAATCAATTGAGAAACAAGAAAGTTTTAGCGAAAACAGTGTAAACCGTCATTTGACCGCTCGCGGTATGGATAGGTATACCACATGCGTTATTCGAAATCCACAACACTTAGAAAAATTTAAAAAACGCAAAAATACTTGCATTTTGAAAATAAAAATAGTCCTGTCGTTAAATTTGCGAAAAAAAATTATATAAGGTGTAATCATCATTCAAAGTTCAAAAACCGTCATTTGACCGCCTCCGGTACGTTTAGTGTTAAGAAATTTGATTTGGATAATAAAATTTTTCATTTAAAATCGCCATAGGTGTACTGGAAGTTTTTAAAGAAATATATTTTTGGATTTTTAATATTCCTGGATTATTGCAGCACATTTCATGTAACCAACCTTGAACTTAACTTTTTCCCCAGAAAAGATATTCGATGTTATGCAAAAAAATGTTTTCAAAATATGTTTTCAAATTTGTTTTCCTAATTTTAGTGACTGATCATTTAAAAGCTGTTGAGCTAATGAATTTGTCGATTTTTTTTTAACCTTGACAAAAACATTTCTTGGAGTTTTGGAAAGCGCTAGTCATCAAAACCTGCCATTTTTTGAATAATTTTCATTGAACTCAGATTTTTTATTTCGAAATGGTTTTTTTTCATGAAAGATTTAGCTTCTTCTCATGCTACCAAAAAAAATTGCTTAAGAATAAACAGGTAAACCTTAAAATTAAAAACAAACTTCATTTCAAAGTTATTTGGGTCTTCGGGATAATTTAATACGCAAAAGTTTTCTTTTCCATACAAAATTGAATCACGTTGTGCTCATTCAGGAATCAACCAAATCATTTTAAATTTAACACTGAAGTTTGTTGACTCAAACTGCCCAAACGTGCTATGTTGAAAATTCTACGAAATATGCTTATTTTATCAAAAAATTCTCTTAAAATAAGTTTAAACTGTTGATCATAATGTTATTCGCCGTAAAGAACCCTAAAATAGAGGTTTGGGGAGGAGCGAGGAGCTTTGAGTGTTTTTCTTGGAAAATTTTTCATCAACACTTTTCGGAAGGCACTAGAATCGATACTCAACTACACATTCAATAATCAACTAGCTTTTAAAATGAATTTGCATTGGTATGTGTTCTGCTGATTCTACGCAAAAGCGTCACACGAAGCATTTTTGGCTCTAATTTTCCGTTTGTTGTAGGAAATGGATTTTTTTTAGCAAAAAACATTGTAAAATGAATAACTTGAACTGTTTACTACGAAAAATCTGTCGGTGAATTTTCAGTTTGAGAGAAAAATTGGAATTATAGCTGAAATTTTCATCGCGATTTTATCGCTTGCTCGTTTTTTTTTACATGGGACAATCTTGCTTGGACGGGCAGCAAAAGACATCGGTAAAAACATATGGGAGTAAAGGGTCATTTTTTGCAGTGGTCTACTGGTACATTATATTCATTTCTTTGAACTTTTTTTAGAACCGGTATAAGAATTAGTCCTAAACTGATGAGATTTGGACCCAATTTGACGTAGTTCTAGTTCGTTTGACAGTTAAAAGATCACGAGTTTGGTTGCTGGTTTTTTCACTGGATTGGATTTGATTGGTTGAATTTTGATAATCATTATAAATATAACAAATTTTGTATATATTAGACCCAACAAAAAACCACGGATGTAGGTGCTCAAATGATAAAAAATGTGAGAAAAATTAGAGTAATCGAATGAATAGAAAATCATATTAATAGCAACTGAGCAGAAAATTGAAATTCTGCTTTCATAGGTAATGTTTCTTATTCAGGCCGTTGGACTCAAATGAGTAAAAGTGCTTTAAAGTAATGCACAATGGGGAAAAAATTGTATTTCACTAAAAAAAATCGATAGCTTCCCTCCTGCACAAAACAAATCTATGAAAAAAAAAATTCTTTAGTGAAAATGTCCGGAAAATCGATTGGACGTAGTTTTAGACGCCGCACGAGCTTTCGAACGGAGTTCTAGTGCCTTTTTAACCCCTAACTATATTTTGTAAACAATTCGAAAAAAAAACTAATTTATTATTGAACAAAAACCAACTTCTGTGATTTTTTCTGAGGAATCCAACGAATCCTATTTGAGTCACCGCACGCATTGAAAACATGAGTTATGGCTGTTTTACCCTCAATTCCCATACATTTAACAAATAAGGGGTTAAAACAGTTGTAACTCCATTTTCCGAAGCAAGAGGTGGCTTAAACAGCCTCTATTCGATTCTTCGGAAAAAAGTCACATCAGATATGTCCCATTTGGTTCGAACTTTTCCAGTGCGAACATGCGTTTTCAGAACTATTTGAATAATGTAGGGGAATTGAGAGTAATACAGCCAGAATTCCATTTTTCAAGGCGTGTGGTGGCTCAAGGAGCCTTCATTGGATTTCTCGAAAAAAAAACACACAAGGTACATCCCATTTGGTGCAAAATGTTCAAGTCCGAACATGTTTTTTTCTGGAATAATTTAAAAAATGTAGGGGAATTGAGGGTAAAATCAGCCATAACTCCAATTTCCGAATCGTGCGGTGGCTCAAACAGCCTCCATTGGAATCCTCAGAAAAAATCACACAAGATAGGTCTGTTGTTGTTCAATAGATTTTCAAGTCCAGAAATGTTTTTTCTCGATGGTTTACAAAATATATTAGGGGTTAATAAGGGGTATATTATGCGTTAAAAAGGTACTATAACTCCGTTCGAAAGTTCTTGCGGCGTCTGAAACTACATCCAATCTATCCCCCGAACATTTTCATTAAAGGAAAGTATTTTTACATAGATTTCTTTTGGGTAGGAGGCAGGGGCGGTCCTAGAGCTCACTCTGGGGAGGGGGTGGTTTTACATTAAATCGACTGATAAAAAATCTTCAATATCTCGTGAATAAACGTGCATTTTGAAAGAGTAAGGGGTGAGGAGGAGGAGGAGGAGGAGGAGGAGGAGGAGGAGAAGGTGGGGGGGGGGGGGAAGTGAAGGAATACAGAGTGTTAATTCGATTTCGATTAACTGCATATCAATGAAAGTCGAAATTTAAATGATTTTCTTTTCGAAACGAAATTTAAATGATTAAACGAAACGAAATTTAAATGATTTTCTTTTCGTTACTAAATGTTAGAGAAACGAATATTTGAGAATATATTTTGATAATATTTGTAATAAATTTAAAACTGATTTTAAAACACTTATTTATCCTGTTATGTTTTTCAGAATAACGATTCGAAAATATCATGTTGTTTTTAATCAATTCTTAAATTCATTTCTCATTGTTCAAATTTTTCTAAAATTTTTCCTTTTCCTTCAATGTTTTAGAAATAACAAAAAAAATTGCTATGATATAAAGTAATATTGGATTATTAAAACAATCGCGCATTTTTTTTAGAAAAAAAACCTCTTGGATGTTACAAAAACATTGAAAATATAGGTTTTGATAAAATGACCAACTTTATCGATGACTGCAAATAAAATGAGTGCATAATTTTGATTTCTTAGAAAAAGTTACATAAGTTTTCTCTTTGATTTTTTTTAACATATCCACGTAAATTCAGGAATTTGATCAAAATTCAAAGAAATTTTAAACCAAAATGAATCTTAGATTTTATTGAAATCGAAACGTTTTGCAGTATTCTACATAGATGTTGAATAAATTGAAAACGTTTATATAAAAAATTCAAAACGCCCCTTTGTGATGTCAGAAATGAAATAGTTATATCATTTTCAATTGAATTTTCTTAAAATTGTCAAATTAAATTTTTTCCTCTAACTAAAGCATTGTTTCTCTGAAATTCGAAAATCTAGGCAAAATTTTGATCCTTCATAAAATTCAGGATTAAAAATATATTTTTAATCGGTTACTAGATTTTATGTAGGTTTTTTATTTCATTGAACTGCAATTCAGGCAAAAACTACTTAGTTTAAAATTAAACGAGCCATAGATTCAAAACAAGAGGTGATTGACAAAATGTGACGGAATATTTCATGATGCCAAAATCTTTCGAAACGGTTATTGAAATATATGCACTAAAATAGCTGTCCTCTTTCCAATAAAATTATCTTTGTGTGAATGATTTGGATTGATGATTGGTATGAACCTTAAAATTCAGCCGAGTTTGGAAACAAAATTAAAATTGAGATTTTTTAAATTAGGTTTATCAGATGGCATTATGAAATATGAATTTAAAACTAGTACAGACATATAAATTTATAACATTTCTCATTTTCGAGTTTAATAAGTTATTTTTAAATGATAACTGATGATGAATTCAAAATCTATTCTATTCTATTCTTTTTTTCAAATTATATAGGTATTAGGTACCCGCTTCCGGAACGAAAATTTTGTTACAACATTTTCATTTTGATTTTGGATTGATGATTTTTCTTCTTGAAAATACGTTCAACTGAATAGAACCTAATAGGCAACATTTGATAAAAATAAACATCATTGATAATGTACCACCAGAGTCATTGCTTGTAACTTTTCAATACCTAAATTAAAACGTTTATATGCACATATTTCAACCAAAGATAGAAGTTTAATGCATCTTTGAAGCTTCGTGTTCTTTTTTATCCTTATTAAAACAAAATGTCCTCTGTCTTGTAAAAAATGGATAAGATCGATCTATTAGAGATCTCGATCCTCAAGCTTTGATTTTAATGTTAATCGATCCTACGACCGCCCATCTGAAACAATCTTGGAGATCGATCTTTTCCTAAAGATCGAATAATTCTAGCTAGGACCCATTCCAGGTGATCACTCAGCTTTTCGGCAGTTCTTATTTTTCAGAATTTTCTAAAAAAATACATTCGTTAAAAGTAACTTTTCAAACACAACTTTCAATCATAAATAGGAAATGTAAAACTTCAGAAAATCTAAGATGGGCAAGTTGTGGCGTACACGTAACGATTTCATTAACTATTTTATCGAGAAATAAAATTTTAATATCAAAATGGAATGCATCAAATTTTGAATCAATTGATATACTATTTAGATTGGAACGCTATTGAGATAATCTTTTGTACACGTTTTACTAGAACATTGCTCAAACAAATTTGTGACGTCACCGTGGAATGGGTCTTGGATAGAGATGAAAATGGAAGGAGGAAATGCAATCGAAGAGTAAGTGTGAAATATGAGCTAAGACTTTTGTGTTGTGGACATCTTTGAACTTCTTGTGTGATTCTAAAATTTAAAAGCATCTTCTCAATTGAAATAATCTACCCAGTTTAATTGTCTTAATTATGCTTTCTGTCAAAATCGGGACTTCCTATTAAAAGTGTGTTTTAATGATTTAGATAAAATAATCAAAAGAAAAAAAACAAATTGATGCCCTTTATTTCAAAGTTTTAATTTTTTTTATTTAAATCAAGTTTCACAGCCAACGGTAAAATAATTGAAAAAAAATTTGCCCATATAGCTATGCAATTTTTGGAAAATTGTTTTCTTAACGATGAAGTTATTCGCAAAACTAAAGTGGAACGTAGTCATAACTTAACTTCTCTGATTTTTTCTGTGAAAAAAATGAGATTAAGAGTTTTAACATTAAATAATAGTAACAATGTTTAAGAAAAGATATGAAAGTAAGGCTGCCAGTAGAAGCCCTACGCTTCTGAAGTGCCTATTAGAAAATTGATCACCCCAATAAAAACTTTGGCTGCAATTTGTTTGGCAAATGCTTCCAAAAAATTCAAGAGTAATACCAACAAGGAAAAGTTCTGTATGTTTATGAAATTTGAACATTTTCGTATATTTTTAAGGGGTTTTTCCCGCAATAAACCACAGAAAAGCTGAGCGAATAATCTTATGTTTGTAAACAAACTTATTGAGAGCCCCGCTCGTTTCTCGCCTACTTACTGTAAAAGTCGCAGAACCTCGTGTTTCAAAAAACCTTGATGCGGGCCACGAAAAGCCAGTTTGACACGCTTAACTTAAGGAAATTAAACCTTTTGTCTTTATTTGGTTGCACCGCAGGAAGAAATTAAATTCAAACCAAAAGTAAAGGGTGTTCCACATCTTATCTAATTATGTTTTTTTTTTAATTTCAAAATAGTCTAAAGGCTGTTGTTTAGTCGAAAAGAAACGTGTTGTCAATAATTGATTTTGCCCAAGCTCTTGGAAAATCCTCAACTTTCTAATCAGGTAGTTGAAAAACAAAACTCGAAATCGTTTAGTTTGCGATAAATTGTGCTATGTTCGCAAATTTTCATAAATTTCCATGAAACACACGAATGATTAAGTATCTTTATAATGTCTACTTAGAAAATAATGGATTTGTAGAAGGCATTTTCGAGAATTTCAGTTTTGCTTGTTATCTACTTACTTGCATATCAATGTGAATCGATAAGATGGATACTCAATCCAATGGTAAGTAGATTGGGATAAACCTTATATAAGAATAAAAATTCGAAAGAAATCAAGAACCTTTTTCATACCTACGGTTTGTCAAAGATGCTGGTAATGGTTGAGCAGCATTGGTGGTAATTTTTCTCTTCATGGCTACGGTTGACTAGCAACCGTTCTTCTGTTATTTTTTCCAAACAACACAGAAGGCTATGAATGGGAACGGAAAAAAACTTCCATGAGATTATCGAGATCTTCAAGCAGAACGGATCAATTAAATCGAAGTTAAAAGGAACGGTTCGAGTGTGTGGTTCCAGATTTTTTTTATACATATTTTGGTTCTCAAGAAGGAACGATGGCTTTTCTGAAGATAGCTTCAGAAGTGAGGCTCGAATGAGTCATTTTGATTAGTTTTTTCTTTAATTATAATATCATGACACCATTTTAGTATCACGAAACGTGTTTATAAAACGTATCTAATGCTTTTTTTTTTTAATTTTATGAAAGCAAACAAGCTAACCGTTTTTTTATTTCTCGCTTTACAGATGATATTCAATCCATCGAGAACTTCAATAATAAGCCACGGTTTGACGCCATCCGAATCTACCGAGGGAGAATAGTTTCAACAAATCCAGCAAGCGAATCCTCTAGCCCCGAAAATGGATGATGAGTACGAGAACGAGCTTACCGAAAGCTGCGACCAGCTGCATCAGCCGATGGAAATCCGGCTCCGATACGAGTTCCCTCCTTCGCCGAAACCTTCGGTATCCTTCGACTTTGACCGGAGGACCCCATCGATTGCATCTTCAGCGACTCCTCTGGTAGCCGGAATTCAAATGGCCAAAACCAATCATGCTCATGGGACGACGGGGCGTTTAGTATCTCCATCTCCGTCTCCTTCGCCTTCCCCAACGTTGGCCACCCGGGTGCTACTTCCGCCTCGTCCGCCCACGCCTCCCTCCCGCCGGGGGTCCAACAATTCCCGCGGTAGCGATCCCGGCATACTGGTCAATACTTCGAAGCGAGCGAGATTAGCGGCCGCGGCGGCTTCCGGAAATAGCAACAGCACCAGTGCTGCGGCAGTCCGGAAAGTCGAATTCGTGCGTTTCGATTCAACGGAAGTGCATCACCCGGAACAACCGAACAGCAACAACGATGAGGGCCGAACCAAAATCAAGGACGAAATTAAAAGGTTAGTGATTGATTCAACCATATTTATAGTTGTTTAGGTTCGGAATTCAAATGTTCGATGGCAGAATTGATTTTTTTGCAAATGATATTAAAAGTTTTGTAAACTTTTTCAATAACACTAAAATTTTCTAACAAATCTCAGCTATAGTTCCAAAAAATTTGCAAATTTTCTCAAAATCAACCGTTTGAATTTCAAGCATGCTTTGTAAAAATAGTTCAAAAACATAACTTTTCAATTAAAATTATTATGCTGAAAGTTCCCAAAAAAATGCTAAACAAATTAAAACGAGTGCAATGGAATTCCCAGATGAAATCATCAACCGTCAAGCTTTTGAACAACTGTCAACCTGACAAAATTTCAAACACATTAATCGGTGTTTGATCTGTCAACAACTCATTCGCTCGTTAGGCTCGAGTATAATGGTGTTTGCCCGATTCAGTTTTGCTAATCTGCAAAAACGCTTGATGTGTCGCTAAAGAGAGGACAAACAAATCAAAAACACGTGTTAAGATGACAAACGATATGGTGTTTGCTTTTGCAAAACAAAAGGAAAACTCAATTCGTGACTAGGATTTTTTCCCCTGATCTTAAGTTGGTATGAATCATTTGAAAGTAGAATATTTAATCGACTTGAGCGTAGCTACAGAAAAGATTATAATTTGATCCAGTTCTAAAATTAAATCGAATGTTTTGGAGGGTGTTTAATTGAGATTTCAAAAATTTGTATGCTATCTTGGCTTAAAACACTGAAAATTTATATACAATTTTATGAAGATATTATTCACCATAAATTATGTTTAGTACTTGATTTATCGGCCTTATCGAAGGAAAGTGATGTCGTTTTTAAAATGAACATCTTAGAATTATGAAATTTTATAGACGGATATAAAGTAAGAAGCGGGAAGAATTTAATGAGAAGCAATATCATCACAACAAAAGTTTGTTCAGTACTTTCATAATTTTTTTTTCATTTCCCGATTTCTTGATTTCCCGATTTTCGGAGTTTGTTCGGATATTAAATACAAAATATGGATAAAGTCTCGTCTAGCCCGGTTGCCAGGATTTCATTGAAAACAGCCCCGATTTTGCCCGATTTTTTACTGTATTTGCCAAATCAAACAAAAAAAATAACAAGAGGTGTTGTACATTTTTTAAAGCAATTTTTATAAACATAATCATGAAAGATTTTTTGGAAACCTTAAATACGATTTCAAATGTGTCGATTAATTTACCGATAAAATTTTTTTTTTCTTGATTTTTGTTGGGAAATTTCAGGGTTTTGACTTATTTGCCCAGAATTTTGTCGTCAATTTTGAAATCAAATGCCCGGATTTTGCCAAGTATTTATATAAAGTTGCTCCGGATTGTCCAGCCCAGATGCGTGCTGAAAAACAATCTGGCAACCTGATAACCCAACCCAAAAATTAATAATGGAATCTTGAGTTTTTCAAATCTTGATTTTCGAGTAAATTTTTGCTCGATTTCTTTCAGATACGAAAGCTTGAAAATTAAAGTTAAGGCATAGAAATCGGAAATTCGGAAGCTGATGTGATTAATGAATATTAAAATTTCAATATATTAATTTTCCATAAAAATTTATATTGTTAATATTGAAGTGATATAAAATGGAATAAGTTTGGGTTACATCACACATCCAGTCGAAAGGAAGAAACTGAACAAAGTTTACAAACTTCACAGCAACAATCAGAACAAAAAATGCACCTTATAATTCAAGCAGAAATTTAAAATTTTAAAGAAGCAGAAAAAAATTAATAAGATATTTTCAAACTGAAATTGGAAAAGATTTAATAGAAAAGATTCATTTAAAAAAAATCTAAAAATAATTTTTAACATTTCAATGTTTTAATACTACATATTGTTCAGATTTGAAAGCAATTCACAAAATCTCGAATATTACAAACTTAAAAGTCAATCAGTTTTTTTTTGTAATCAGAAGAATAATATTTATAGATGAATAAAAAAACTCAATTGAAATTATTAGAATATAATAGAATAGAATTCACCCATTATTGCATAGTGTTGTTTTAAAACAACACCAATCAAAATCCAACTATCTCGGAAACTCTTGAAAATTTTTGAGTTATACCTATATGTACATCTTCATAAAACATATTCTGATGGTAATAGAATTTAGTCAATGGTACATCTTATTATTCTGACATTTTAATATATATGTGAGATATTGGAGAAAATGTACAGAAAATATGCAGAAAAATTGGAAAATCATTTTTTTTTCTTTATAAAAAGGAGATTTTGGAAAAACGTTTTCTTTATAAAAAGGATATTTTGGAAAAACGCGGTTATTTCTTCCAATTTGGAAATTTAAATAAATATTTTATTCTCCATTTTCAATAGATGGTTAGATATGTTTATTTTTCGGAAATAAGATAAGGAAATTTGGAATATGAAGTAAAATTAGGTAAATAGTAGTTTTCTTTATAAAAAGGAGATTTTGGAAAAACGCGGTTATTTCTTCCAATTTGGAAATTTTAATAAATATTTTATTCTTAATCAATCACAAACATCTTTCTGTACATAACAAAAATGTTTGGGAAAAATTTGCAAAATGGTGTCCAAATAAATCAAAAATTGCAAAAATAATTTTTCAGCTTTGATGGGCTTTAATTTTTATAAGACTAAAATAATGAATTCGTTTAATTAAATGTTGTTATTTTACTGATAAAATAATTGCTAGCTGTTTTTTTTTTTTAAATTATGCTTTATAGAGTTAAACTTACTCAAACGTTCAATTAAAAATTTCGATAATTATCTTTAGAATTTTAATTTCCATATAAAAATAACAATGTTGAAAAATTATTAATTATTCCATTAAATAGTAATTCAATGTTAAAATAACATAAAAGTAATAAAAAAAATCAACATTTCGAGAAATGAAAAAAAAATTAAGATCGGAATTTGAAAATGAATAGAATGACTACCAAAGTTAAAATTTTGAATTTTAACGCATAATTAATAGAAAAAAGATTCAAATTTAAAGTTTGGAGAAATGAAATGTTAAAACTAAGTGCAAATTCAAATTTGAAGCTTTCAAGAATAAAAATTGCTCAAACTAGAAGTTTTTTTATCGTTTATGTTTAACTTCTTGAAAGTTGAAATAAATTTTTGTTTCCAATAAAAATTTTTACAAAACCATCATGAAAACTGAACTTTCAAAATGAAATTGAAAACTTCGAAGATACAAACGGAAGTTTTAAGTTCAAATTTGGAAAATTCAAAAAAAATTTTCATCTCAAATATGAACTTGACTTTTGCCTGTGAAACATAAAGTTTTCCTCCTATTTGAAATAAAAGGAAAAGAAAATTGATAACGACTTTTAAATGCAGAATAAGCTATTTCTAACCTTTATAACTCCGCATAAAAATGTGAAAAAATTTTGAGTTAATAGTTAATGCACTGTATCAGATTTAAAAAATATCAATAGAAAAAAATCTGAACAATCTTAATATAAGCGAATTTAACAATTTTCTTACATAAAAATATAAATGGAAATATATTTTTTTAATTGCAAACAGAAATGTAGTAATAGTGAAATTTCAAAAGTTATGTTATTTGTCGTTTATTTTGAAAATGATTGTTCTACATAGAAAGTAACTGAAAAACGAAAAACTGACACTTAAATAAGAATGTTAATCAACAGTGTTTTTTCAATTATTAACTGTACAGCTAAGGAGTTTTGGAAAATATTAATAACTTTACAAAAATTCGAAATTTTGTTGAACGGTTGGATATTTGAATATTTACCCAGAAAATTTTCAGGGGCTTGAAAATTAAACTTTAAAATTGAAAATCAGTAGTCAGACCCCGGTAGTTTATAGTCAGAAACCAGATGTCTAAAATAAAGTCAGAAGTGAATAATCAGTCGTCAATAATTAGAAATTTTATCATAGAAGTTCGAAGTTCGACATCAAAAACATTAACAAGATAAAAAAAGTAGGAAGTCAAAGGTCAGAAGTCGGAAATAAAAGGAAGTAATATGTAATATAAAATTTAAATTCGGAGTTCTAAAACCTGATGTAAGAATTAAGAAGTTGTAAGCCAGAAATCAGAAAATCAGAAGTTTGTCTGAAGTATGAAACCATAAGCCTGAAGTTTGAAGTCTAAAGTCTTAAGACTGAAGTCTTAAGTCTCAAGTACGAAGTTTAAAGTCCTCAATCTTAAGTCTGAAATCTGAAATCCGAAATTTGAAGTTTTGAGTTTGAAGTCTTTAGTCTGATGTCTAAAGTCTGAAGAACGATGTTTGGATTTGGGTGTTTTGAGTCCGAAGTCTGAAGCCTGAAGTCTGAAGTCTTAAGTCTAAAATCTGAAGTTTGAAGTCTTCATTCTGAATTCTTAAGTCTAAAGACTGAAGACTGAAGACTGAAGTCTGAAATCTTGAGTCTGATGACTGCAGTGTGAAATCTGTAGTCTGAAGTCTGAAGTCTGAAGCCTGATGGTTGAAATCTGATGTCTGAAATCTGAAGTCTAAAGTCTGATGGTTGAAGTCTTGAGTCTGAATTCTTAAATCAGTTGTCTGAAGTCTTGAGTCTGAGGTCTGAAGTCTGAGGTCTGAAGTCTGAGGTCTGAAGTCTGAGGTCTGAAGTCAAAAGTCTGAATTCTCAATTCTATTGTCTGAAGTCTTGAGTCTGAAATCTGAAGTCTTAAGTCTGAAGTCTGTACTCTGCAGTTTTAAGTCGAAGGTTGTACGTCTTAAGTCTGAAGTCTGAAGTCTTAAGTCTGAAGTCTGAATTCTTAACTCTTAAGTCTGATGTCTTAAGTCTGAAGTCTGAAGTCTGATGTTTTAAGTTTGAAGTTGTAAGTCTGAAGTCTGGTGTCTGAAGCTTGAAGTCTGAAGGCTTAAGTTTGAAGGGTAAAGTCTGAAATTTTAATTCTGAGGTCTTAAATCTGAAGTCTGAAGTCTTAAGTTTGAAGTATGACGTCTGAATTCTATAGTTTTAATCTTAAGTCTGGTGTCTGAAGTCTGAAGTCTTGAGTCTGATGTCTTAAGTCTGAAGTTTGAAGTCAGAAGTGTTAAGTCTTCAGCCTTTAGTCTGAAGTCTGAAGTCTGAAGTCTCAAGTCTTGAATCATAAGTCTTAAGTCTGAAGTCTTTAGTCTGAAGTCTTAAGTCCAGAGTTTTAAGTCTGAAATCTTATGTCTGTAGTCTTAAGTCTGAAGTTTTAAGTCTAGAGTCTTAAGTCTGAAGTCTGAAGTCTTAAGTCTGAAGTCTGAAGTCTGAATTCAGAAGTCTTAAGTCTGATATCTTAAGGCTGAAGTCTGAAGTTTTAAGTCGGAAGTCTTAAGTCTGAAGTTTTAAGTCTTAAGGCTTAAGTTTGAAGTGTTAAGTCTGAAGTCTTAAGTCTAAAGTCTGAAGTCTGAAGTCTTAAGTCTCAATTCTGAAGTCTGAAGTCTTAAGTCTCAAGTATGAAGTCTGAATTTTATAGTTTGAATATTAATTCTGGTGTCTGAAGTCTGAAATCTGAAGTCTTGAGTCTGATGTGTGAAGTTTGCAGTTTACTACAAGACGCCAAAGTAATCGGTTGTACAATTGAGTTCTCTTAGCTTTTCCCATACCAAGTAGTGATGTGATACAAGTATCTAAAGCTTTTGATTTTTGAGATTATAAAGGCCACGTGAAATAATGTCGGAACCTAAAATCAGGATTCACACTCTTCGATTTTCATTCGGAAAGGATGCAGCAGAACCAACTGAAGCAGAAATGTTCCAGTTCTGTAAGGACAGATGCTTCAAGCCCGAAGATTTGTATTCGGTACACAAAGAAAGAGAAACACGATCAATCCTTATCAAATTTAATAACGAGTTGTTGCTGAATTCTTACGTGTGTAATCTGCGACCAGTGCATACTTTTTCATATGTAAATGGAACCACTACTGAAGTTGCAATGACGGAAGCTGGAGTTAACCTTAGGTACGTAAGAATTTTTAATCTTCCTCCTGAATTGGAAGATAGTGAAATATGTAACGCATTAGCACCTTTCGGAACAATAAGAAGTCAGGTACGAGAGAAATATCATCCAAGCACAGGTTACCCCGTGTTCTCTACAGTGAGAGGGGTATACATGGAGATCAGCAAGGAGATTCCCTCAAAGCTTCGATTTGGTGACTTCCAGGCCAGACTTTATCACGACGGAATGGTGAACAAGTGTTTTTTTTTGCCAAAGTAACGAACATTTTAAGGTTAACTGCCCACGACGGAATGGTGAAATAAAACGTGTCTCGGTTCAAGGTCGTTTGTACAGCAGTATAGCAGCTGGATCTCAAGTTGCGGAAACGCTTTTGTCCAACCCAGAAAGTGATCAGCCAACAGAAAGCTCTTCGATAGTACTCAATAAGACCAAAAGCTCATTGCAACCAATAACGCCCATCAGAAAAGCACAACCAGAAGAATCAACGCAACCAGCGCAGAGTGTCGATGAGCACACAACGGAAAATTCGCAAACAAGTACTGTAGCGCAACGGATGCTTCCAGAGCATTCATCGTCGGAGCAATGGAAACGAGTTCCAAAGCGTGGATGAAAACTCAAAAAGAATGAAGACAATGAAAGCCAGTCATCAAATGGATCGGAAGCTGGAACACCAATCATTGTGCCAGACAAGGTATTATTCCTGGAATTTGAACAGAAAAGAACGAGGAGTAAATGTAAACAATTGAAAATAGAATTGAAACAGGAAAAAAGCCAGAGCATCGTAAAAAGAAGTGAATTGTGCCGCTCAAAAAGTAAATAGATAAATATTTGTATTCGTTTTTATTCTCGCTGTATTCAGTAACTGGAATATAGTTGAGAAAATAATTTAGAAATGATGAGCGAGTGAAAAGAACAAAATTAAAAAATATTTACAGAAATGAAAGGCAAGTGATGATAATAAAGTAAATGTACTGTAGTTTTAATTTTAGTTATGTAATTTTATTTTGATATCAATAAAAAAAAAAGAAAAAAAAAAGTCTTAAGTTTTCAGTCTTAAGTCGTAAGTCTGAGTTCTCAAGTCTTGAGTCTGAAATCTTAAGACTTAAGTCTTTTGTTTGAAGTCTGCAGTCTAGTGTCTGATGTTTGAGGTCTGAAATCTGAAGTCTGAAGTCTGAAGTCTGGTGTCTTAAGCCTGAAGTCTGAAGTCTGAAGTCTGAAGTCTGAAGTCTCAAGTCGAAAGTCTTATGTTTTTAGTCTCAAGTCTTAAGTCTTAAGTCTTTTGTCTTTAGTCTTAAGTCTGAAGTCTTAAGTTTTAAGTCTTAAGTCTTAAGTCTGAAGCCTGAATTTTGAAGTCTGAAGTCTGAAGTCAGAAGTCTGAAGTCAGAAGTCAGAAGTCAGAAGTCTGAAGTCTGAAGTCTGAAGTCTGAAGTCTGAAGTCTGAAGTCTGAAGTCTGAAGTCTGAAGTCTAAAGTCTAAAGTCTAAAGTCTAAATTCTTAAGTCTTAAGTCTAAAGTCTTAAGTCTTAAGTCTTAAGTCTTAAGTCTTAAGTCTTAAGTCTTAAGTCTGATGTCTGATGTCTGATGTCTGAAGTCTGATGTCTGATGTCTGATGTCTGATGTCTGATGTCTGATGTCTGATGTCTGATGTCTGATGTCTGATGTTTGATGTCTGTCGTCTGACGTCTGTCGTCTGACGTCTGTCGTCTGACGTCTGATGTCTGAAGTCTGAAGTCTGAAGTCCGAAGTTTTTTGTCTTAAGTTCTAAATCAGATGTCTAAATTTTGTCGTTTGAAGGCTAGCATCTGAATTGTAAAATTTCAATCAATACAATATTGAAGGCTAAGCATAGAAATCACTTGGAACTTTTTATGGTTTATGTCGTTGTCAATAAATGTTCCTTGAATTTTTAACATTATACACTCTATGCTAAGTTTTGTGTGTATCAAATTGTTTTATATGTTTCGTTTTATTGTGTTAGTGGTTTTTTTCACATTTGTCTGATTCGCAGTGTACTATGTTTAAATACAACGCTCTTCGTGATCGTTCTACCTTTTCTTGTTTATAAATAGCGACAACAAAACAATGCAATTCGTTCTTGACCGCTCTTCTTCATAGTTTAGCTTAACTAGTAGCTATCACATTTCGGTTGCAACGAAGATTTTAAAAATAGCACAACGACCATCAACCATCAACGAGATACCTTAAAAACGCTGCACCAAAACTTCTCCAACTTCAGTCAACTCATTGACATGAAGAGAAACCGAAAACCAAAAACAAAAATAAAACAACAGCATCATGATACTGACTCTATTTAGAACACGCGTGATTGACTGACTCTCGACCGAAGTCTATTTTGCTAAGCATGTTCTAGCATCTATGTACTGTCAAGAATCAAGTAGCAGCAGCATAAAGCATAGGAGCTGTGATGATGAAGCAAACATGTGGGCCACACGGTATGCTCGTGAAATTTTCCATGCCCAAACTCGGCTACCCAGAGACTAACTAGAGGCAGCAATCAATCAATATTTTCCGCTCTGTTGTGAGAAGGTTCACTTTATTTCTCGATTCGTTTCTGTCGTTCGTCGACTGACTCACTCTTAAAACGATGGAACAATCGACATCGTATAATGTGAGCGGATGTTTCGCTAGAACCGTTCATGTCGAATTAAAGTACCTTCATAATATCCATCATTCGCTGATGGTGGTGGGACTTTTTTTAGATTCCAGCATAACAGAACATTGTCGACGACCATGCCGGTAAATCCGCAACATCGGTGACGTCATTCGACAAAACATTCCCCTTGCCTACCGCTCACCTAATCGAGAAGATATCAAGTCGTTAGGATATCCAAAAAGGGAGAGTGAACCAGACGAGCACATGTTGAAAAGTGGTGAATAGAGAGTGGATGGTGAGAATGTTGCAAGTAAATTGTGAGAAATTTTGTTCGGTTGTTGATAACAGCAAACGATAACGTTGGTTCGGGAGATGGGAAAATTCGAGAACGGCAGTGCTTCCAATTTAAGGGAAAATCAATCAAATTGTATCGTTCGGTAGTTCATGGCAATTTCTTTTCTGCTTAAAAATAATGTTTATCGAAAAACTTGTAACGCCTGAGTTTTTTTTTAATTGCGATTTTTATGAGAATTTTCGGCTGGAATACAATCTTTGAACCGCAATAACTTTTTCGTTTCAAGTTCAATCGTGTAACAGTCTTCGCGTGAAGTATTTGTCTCAACTTAGGCTTCAATAAAATTTATCATAAAAAGCAATCGGCTTGTGATGAAAAAAGTTTTTAATGAAAAATCAGTATTTTTAGTTCCTCCCGAGCATAATACCATAAAGTCTTATTCACGTTTGATACTCAAGCAACCCCTCCCCATGGTCAAATCTTGCTGAAATTTGGCATGTTACCTTTTGGTTAGCTAATACATAATTTTAACTTGGAGAGAGTGATGTTTACCATGTTTAATTCTTCCTATACTATGATTAGTACACTGCGGTTCGTTAAATGATTAAAACATGTAAAAATTACTGTTATGGTAAAATTACCGTATCTGCTTCAATTTTCAACCGATTTTGATAAATAACCACTTGAAATCTTTGTTTTAAATTCACATTTCAGGCCAATAGAAAACCAGATTTATTAAATGTCACCATCGAGTCTAAAACTTTCGCTGAAACAAGATTTTCTCTAAAAAAAAAATGCGATTTTTATCATTTTTTCTTTCATAAAGTCACCTATATCAACAATATTGTTGATGCTGCGCAAAATTGATGTTCAAATGATCGATAGCAAATTTTTTCACCTTTTATATGCAAAAAGAGATTTCAAATTACTGTCATGCAGTCCGAGATATTTTAATCTAACTACAAGTACTTTTTTAAATTTTCCAAAATTTCATATTTGAAACATTACTTAAAAGCTGTTCTACTGAGGTTTATTTGAATTTCTTATTCGGATTCAGCGCTCGATTTCACAATTAAAATTACCTTCAGTTAACTAAGTTCAAAAATGCTGTAAATTAGTGTTATTAAGTTCTTAACTTGACCAAAGTGTATGTGTTTTAATCCACACCATTTAAAATCGGTCGATCTCACGTCTTAATCTCAAGTCTCAAACACCCGTCTCACGTTTCAGGCTTCATGTTCAACGTCTGAAGTCTCACGTCTCATGACTCAGGACTCAAGGTCGTCTGTTTCATGTTTCACATCTATTGTCTCATGTTTCACGTTTCACATGTCATGGTCTCTTGTTTCACGTCTTTCCTCAAGTCTCATGTCTCATGTTTAATTTATTTCTTAAACCATTTTCTTACTCATGACCATCACAAAATCTCGAAAATTGTGATTTTAATTGTAATTGTTTCTTTATGCAGTGGCGATAACCTTTTTGTAAAACTACATTGTATCAGGTCAAGGAGATTTCAGTGGGAAAGAAAATGGAACAATGGAATGAATAAACACTATTTTAAGTTAACAATGAATTGAAAACTAATCAAACAAAATCAAATACTGGAGATAATTTAAATTAACAAACGAGACAAAAAGAAAATAAAATGATGATTATTGCATTATGTGGTTTTAAATGTGTCATATGAGGGCTTTTCCTTGACGAATATAGGCGTACCATTCCAGAGCGACGCCCCAAAAACAAGCATGCTTTTCCTTCCAGATGTACCATTCCTCAGAATGATGAAACATTGGGTCCTCTCATGACGTCCTCTTTGCAAATGTTGGGTAACATATCTTGGAAGAATGTAGTGATAAACTGGTCGCATGAAGCAGCATATTCGCAGTTGATAGTTGGAGTCCAGCTCGTGACCAAGGATGAATTTCCGAACGCGTTGAGTCGAGTCTCTGCCCCGGAGGTTGAAAACAAACCGTACAGCTGATTTAAAACACATATTTAGTCGCTTCTTGAGAGCGGCTGTTAATCCAGGATAAAAGATAATGTCGCAGTAAGTCAGCAAAGGAACTATCACGGATTGAACCAGTTTGAGGCGAGTAGGTCGAGATAGTACGGAAGAGAAACGACGAAAGGTTCTGAGGATACCGAAAACCTTTGCTACGACGTCATTCGCTTGCTGGGTCCATGAGAGGTTGACGTCCATGTTAATTCCAAGGTTTTTGACTGAGGTTGAAAGTGGTACAACTTTTCCTCTAAAAACTCATGCCACGTTCGGCACAATTGTTCCGGTTTTACTGAACACAATCGCCTGGGTCTTTTTGGGGTTCGGTACGAGACAATTGTTAGTGGACCATTCCACGATTCTTGTCAGATCTAGATTAACTTGCTCGATGAGGTGGTCCACTTCGCTAACAGAGCCAGAGATGTACAGCTGTATATCATCAGCGTAGAGATGGTATTGGCATTTAATCAGAGTGTTTGGTAGAAGCGCACTTAGACAAGAACCCTGTGGAGTGCCATCGATGAACTCTCGTTCAGTTGACAGGCTCGTACTAAGACGTACAATTTGTGAATGACTGTTAAAAGGATGATACGAGATCTGAAGCTTCGCTTGTAAAGAAAAACTCGTTTTCTAATTTACTTCTTAATAGGCAATGATTGACGCAGTTGAACGCCAAAGAGAAGTTGACAAGCACCATGACTGTACAATCACCTTTATTTAGACCGCTATAGCTATAGCACCGCTTTGCGAGTGCGGTTGTGGAGCTGACATTTATTCTTTACCTGGACTGATGCTCAGAAAGAAGAGTATGTATATGTAATATATTCAATGTTTCAAATCAATATTATTTCCGGTATGTTATAAATAAATAATGCAAAAAATGAATCTTATTCTAGAACTAAATATAAGATCAATAGATCTCATCTACAGATAAATCAATATTTTCGAAACACTATAAAACAAATGCGGGTTAAAATTTCGAATAAAAACAGAATTTAAAGTTTGGACATAAGATTCGGTGCGAAGAAATATAACTCATAAAACACATAAACACCAGAATTTTTAAGAAATCAAACCCGAATTTGAAAATAAATTTCAGATCAGAAAAAAACCATGATTGAAAATTGTAGAGCAAAAAAATGATAATTGTGCAATATTAGTCATATTAATTTTCATTTCTTTTCGATATTTTAATTATAATTATAAAATTCCTCTGTTTTATCGCAATTTTGAAATCACGATTTGAAATCAGAATTTTCTACCAGACAAAAAACCGTATTGAACTTAAAAAATATATAAAAAAAACAAAGATGATGATTGAATTAAATTTGATAAAAACAGAAATTAATGAATTTTATTTCAAGAGTGCCAGTGATAAAAGACAGAGTTGTAGTTTTTTTTTTATATTCATATCCTTCCAGTTCAGTTTAGTCAAAATAAAAGGCTACAAAAGTTTATTTGATTTTAATTGAGGTATGATCGATTCCACAAAGATAAATTAAAACAATAAATGTGAGTGAAACTTTTATAAATTATCAAGCGCAATCAAAGTTTTAAATGTCAAGCTCTGCGTATTTTGTCGCCGTCAATTGAAATATTGGCTCCTGGACTTCAAACAAAAAAAGGTAGAAACTAGGTTGTTCTTATTAGAAATGTAGGTTTTTTAGATCTAGAACTTCCAAAAAGCCGTTTGCAGAACACAAGAATTAAGAGTTGAAAAACAAAGACATATACTTATAAAAAAGTATTTCGAAAAATGTCTCAAGTTTGACAATAAATTTCCTCCGAACTCGCTGTTCTTCTCTGCTGTCCTCCCGACTCGCAAAGGTAAGGCTGTCCTCACGACTAACCTTTTTCTAACAGCTGTCCTCCCAACTCGCTGTTCTTCTCTGCTGTCCTCCCGACTCGCAAAGGTAAGGCTGTCCTCACGACTCACCTTTTTCCAACAGCTGTCCTTCCAACTAGCTGTTCTTTTTTGCTGTCCTCCCGACTCGCAAAGGTAAGGCTGTCCTCACAACTCGCCTTTTCTCAACAGCTGTCCTCCCAACTCGCTGTTCTTCTTTGCTGTCCTCTCGACTCGCAAAGGTAGGGCTGTCCTCACAACTCGCCTTTTTTCAATCCGTGAAAATAGAAACTTTTTATTTTTTTTCGCATTTTGCAATATGACGAATATTCATAAAATGTCACTTTAGCAACACTGGTCATTTCCGCTCCCTAGGTAAATTTCACATGATTCTCCTTCTCTCTGGTGGGTGATCTCTGAAGAAGGTTTCTTTTTGTGTTAACAAACTAAATCTTTCACTGCAAAAACATAAAATATACTTTTTTCACTTTTATACGTACTACCAAACACAAAAATGTCCTGTCGGTCGCCAAATGTGCAATTCCGATTGTCACTAGAGATCACCCACCAAGGTATTCTCGTCCTCGGAACCGCCGTTGCGGTTTACTGCTCGAATGACGCGTCGCTACTGGAGACGATGCTCGAATGCCCGGGCCTGACCTGATAGAATACATAGAAGTATTCTCTCGTTCATCCCTGACCCACACAGAGATGTAGTTTTTTTTATATTCATATTCTTCCAGTTCAGTTTAGTCAAAATAAAAGGCTACAAAAGTTTATTTGATTTTAATTGAGGTATGATCGATTCCACAAAGATAAATTAAAACAATAAATGTGAGTGAAACTTTTATAAATTATCAAGCGCAATCAAAGTTTTAAATGCCAAGCTCTGCGTATTTTGTCGCTGTCAATTGAAATATTGGCTCTTGGACTGGAAACGAAAAAAGGTAGAAACTAGGTTGTTCTTATTAGAAATGTAGGTTTTTTAGATCTAGAACTTCCAAAAAGCCGTTTGCAGAACACAAGAATTAAGTGTTGATAAACAAAGACATATACTTATAAAAAAGTATTTCGAAAAATGTCTCAAGTTTGACAATAAAATTCTTCAAATTTTTTTTCAGTGATTTATTTTTGCATAAATTGAAATATAATATGAAGATGAAAAACAATTGGTGCCTTTGTTTTAATGATTGATTTGGTTGACATCAAATATTTGGTCAGGTTTTGTGAATCGTTGAAGTTAATTATTATTCTCTATTCAATTCGGGAATAATATATTTATGATGATAATAATTATGCATCACCTTTGAAAATAAAATTCTACAGATTTTAAAAGTTAGAAAAGACTAGTATTTCTGACATAAGAGATGGAAATTTAGAAAAAAAAAGAAAGATTTATTTAATAGGATTAAAATATTTTTTGAAGTCTGCTAAACGATAAGATTTCTGATTTTTTTAATATCTTAAATTAAATTTGATAAGGTCATATTTCTTAATTTGTAAAAAATCTATTATATCACAGAATTGGGAAAAGTAAACAAATCGAAAGGACTTTTTTCGCAAAGGTCATTTTTTTAGGTCCTGAAGGAAGTAAATATAAACCTTTTTTTTTTAAATTTTTGTATTGTTTCAAAGTTTTGTCAGATAAGTGCAGAACTTTTGTTTATAATTTTAAGCAATTTTCAAAAGTTTCAGGGCAACTAAATTCTTTACACCTCAGAAAAATGCGAAATATTTTGGGCTTGGGTAATTTATCAAACCGAATGTGAAGTTGAAGAAAAAGAAACACAAAATAAAACTGAGGCTAAGAATGGTTTTTTGCAGAATATTTTGTTCTGCCTAAAATTAGTAACGATTATTTTTTTTATAAAAGTCATTAGAAATAAAGTTAAAATCAGCTTGTTAACATTCACTTCTGAATAAAAATCAATTTCAAAGATGAAGTAGGGTTTTTGTTTGTCAAAATTTGAGTTTCAACACAACAAGATTATTCAATTGCAAATCGAAGTCGACAATCAAAAATAAGTGTCAATTCGTGAATGCCATATAGTGTTGGAGAATGAAAAATTCTAGGTTTATAGTGTTTTAGGATGAAATATCGGAGGCGAGCCAATCTTCTAACATGTTTGTTAACAATTATTTTCAACACTTAATATTATTTCCTTTTAAGGGATACATATACTTATCTGACATTTATTTTGCCTACAAATAACATTTAACTCGAAATACTTGAAAAAGTAAAATAAATTACATTTTTTTTATAGAGGAGAGTGGGGTATCATGGGCCACTTTTTTTTTCTTTGCTTCATAACTTCTTTATCTATATATATAAAAAGTAATTTCCGTTTGTTTGTTCGTTTGTATGTTTGTCTTCAATAGGCTCAGCTGCCTTAAGAGCTAGAGAGCTGAAATTTGGCATGGGTGCTCATTAGGACCAGGAATGATGAAAAATGTTTTTAGATTTTCGGATGACCCCTTTTGAAGGCGGTCGGCCATTCAACAACGGTTTTATTCCCCCGAACCGAAAGTCATGGCACCCATTTTGTGAACCGACTTTCGTATCCGTTCGTTTCGTTGGCGGGATTATTTTCACCATCACCATGGGCAGGCTATTAGAAACGACCATCCAGAGCTCACATGTACTGGATAGCAAATCGAAGCTTGCTGAGTATTAAAAATTTGAAAGTGAAAATTTTGGCGGGTGTTTTTTGTACCTTCTACTGTTCAAAGCACATGCTACCGGTACGAGGTATTTGGATACAATTATAAGCCTACATTTTGATCGAAAAATACAACTAGGCTGTTGGGAATATATTGACTAGAATAGTAGTGGCTTTCAAAGTGCTCTTTACCGTTGCTGGGGGCTTTGGAGGTTAACCATTTTTATATTTTCGGAATTCCTCATAAAGAAAGAAAATATTTTTAGATTCAGAGTTTATAAGTTTGAGGCTGCAATTTTAACGCTTCAATTGGAATTTTAATGGGGGATTAGAAAATTGATAAGATAATAATATTTGAGGTTTTGAGTTTTATCCAATTCGATTTCACTAACCAATTTCTAACTTTTTAGTTATCATTGATGACCAATGTGGTTGATTCTACCATCTATTAATGAGATGTTTGTGCCCATGAATAAAAACAACAGAACTAAAAAAAAACATTTTCATAATATAGAAATGGTGTTTTCGAAATGATTTGTTTTCGATAACTTCAAAAAGCTATTAGTAGAACTTCTAACATTTAAGGTAAACTAAATTAAACAGTGTAAAAATTGAAAAGCGAAAAAAATACACACATGCAGTTGAAAACATGCAAAGTGAGTTTTCAACATGCTCAACAAATTCATCCATATTGAAAAGTGAGACAATCTTCAACAGATATTTTCATTAGATAAGGGATGGAAAAGATAAAAAAGCAGTTTAATCTTTTGAAGATAAAACTATTAGGCCAAATTTATTCAAGCTTCCTAAGAAATGATGTTTGTCTATATTAAGTTTTCAATATCTTAGTCATCTTGCTGTTTTTATACATCGGATCGGGTTGAAAATAGGCACAAAGGAGTTATTTGGGACAAAAAATTGAATTCATTTATCCAAATTAAAGTCAGGGGTCGGCCTAAGGGGTCGTCCATATTAACTATTCACTGTTTTGCGATATTGTCGTTATTATAAATTGGATTTAGATGAAAATTGGCACTCGAGAGTTTTGAGGGACGATCAATCGATTTCAGGTATTGAATTCAGCGTAAGGGGCCAGCAATGGGGTCGTCCATATTAATCTTACAATATTTTTGAAATATCGTCGTTATTATACATCGGATTGGGATGAAAATTTGCACACGGTAGTTTTCAGAGACGGACAACCGACTTCAGATATCAAAGATTGTATAAGAGGCCACCAAAAGGAGTTTAACTTTTTGGCAATAATTGCGTTGTTATGCGACGATCAACTCGAAAGTTTTGAACGGTTTTTTTTGGCACGGGCAATCAATTCCTGATTTCAAATGAAGTAGCAGACGACAGAAGAGGTGTTCGTTCAATATTTTTGCAATTATAACTTAACAATTAATTCCGAAATGCATCAGCAAAATATTTGGCTATTGACTTTCATACAAACTGTTAATAACATGTTCCAAGTTGAAAGCGAAACGGAGTTCGTATGGGAACAGCTAGTTACATATAAGATTTAAAAAAAATAAATGGAAAGGTGTTCTATACTTTTTAGTTATCATAGCGCATTTTTTTTTTCATTTTTCAAATACTTTTATTTCTCGAGTTTTGACTTTTTATATTTTAAAGTAATTTTTTTTTTACTTTGAGAAACTGTGGTGAAACGTGAGCCATCAAATCTAATTTGATTAGATAATGTGCAAAGTTTATGAGTTGGCTCAAAATTTCAATTTCATAATTAACAATAAAAACACAATTCAGCAGCAAATTCAATTTTTTCACTTGTATGTTTTTTAAAGTCTTCTTTTACAGCGCATCAACAAAAAACTAGATTCCAGTCAATCGCAGGCCAGTTATCAAATTTTCGATCGAAAACTGCTCATTAACTTCAGCACAGACTGATTTGCGATGAATTTGGCCACTTTTTTCCAGTTGTTTGCGAAGTTTCCGAAAGAATTTGCAAGCTTCACATGTTTTCTTGAAGACGATTTGGTGAGGGCCAAAAATGTTTCAATCGGTCTCGCTTGAGGACAATTTTGCGGATTCATCTCCTTCGGTACGATCTGGACTTTGTTCGATTGGAACCAAGCCATCGTGTCATTTGAGTAGTAAACTGATGCCAAATCCTGCAAAAAAATGTACTGGGTGATCATGCTTGCGGATGGTCAGCAGGCTCGAAATGCTAGTTAATTTACATGTGGCTTGACAAACCATTGCATTTTTACTGAATTTTTCTGTAAAAAATTTCTGTTTCTGTCTCGCAAACACTGTGGTCATTCCAAACAGTGTAATACTGGTCACTCAGATGCATTTTGTAATCAAACTTGCAAGAGGTTTCGTCGTCGATGATAAGGCACACCGAATTTCCACACATCAGCTGAGGCCCAATTTTACCTTGGCACGATGGACGGTGCTGAGAGGGAATTTCACTTTTTGGTTACATCCCGAACTGAGGAATTCTTCCTACAAGCGTAAGCACATACGACTTTCCGGTTCAAATTTTTGTCCACTGAACCCGGTTTCCACCCAGGGATAACGCGGGAGTTTAGAAATCCGGAGTTCGGATAATCGGGGTTCTACTGTATAACGTTTTTCCGGATTTTTTGGGTAAATGATCTCAATGTACTCTTTTTGGTTTACAAATGCTGAAACCACCAACGCACAGAAAGTGTACTATGTATGCCGTGACCGGGATTCGATCTCATGCCCGCTGGCCTAGAAGACCACGGCTGGATTTTTTCATGTTCGTCAACTGATTCAGCGAAATGTTGGAGAAAGAACATCATTTTTGCACGATATTTTTGCGCTTTTCAAGGAAAATGCTTATCATCTTTCATTAAAATTATGAAAACTGAAGCTCACGATACACAGAGTTTTAAGTTAATTTATTTATTTATTTATTGGTAGATACTAGGCTTCAGCCTTTTATGTTTAATGGTGTTCACAATATTTTTATGAAAAAACTAATTCAAGTCTATTTTTGATTTGTTCTCTGGACATACTCAGTTTATAACGTTAGCATGTGCATTGTAGAGCGCCATCATTCTATATATTGGTTCATTGCAAGCGTAGTTTTGAATTCGGTTAGGGAGCTGGAACGGTCTCATGCTGCGTAGACTGCTACGTTCTTCGTTAGGTAAAATCTGTGACAACAAATACGGTGAATAATGTTTTCCACAGGTCAAATCCTTTAAAAACCACACGTCGACTGATTTTCTGCAATTTTCCAGTGAGTCCAAGCCAACCAGCATACACAAAGCTCGATATTCTGGCGTACCTTAGAAATCTTTTTTTTTTTTGAACTCTTTCAATTCTATTCTTATAAACATTGTAGTATGGCTGCCACACAATAAAGTCTGCTTCATTTAATATTGGAACACAAACAATTGCGTGTAGTTCAGTCATTTATTAACGAATTCATAATTTGTTTTTCATACAAATGTAGCGGGCTTGTGATATAGCTCAGTTGGCAAGTCTGTTGTCTCCTGAGCCGATGTCCGCGAGTTCGAGCCCAAGAGTAAACATCGAACACAGTTGTACCGGATAAGTTTTTCAATAACGATCCGCCAACTGCAACGTTGATAGAGTCGCGAATGCCATAAAGATGGTAAAACGACTATAATCGAAACAAAAAAAAAAAAAAAATACAAATGTAGCATTTTCTTTACTCTTTCATAAAAAAAATTAAAAAAATTATTCATTGCTGTTTCGAAGAAATTCTCGTACTTTTCCCGTAATACGGCACATTAGGCGGCGCACACCCTTTTCGTCCACCGTTTTGGCGATTTGATTCCACCAGTTCTTCATTTGAGTCATGTTCCTAACAAGTTTTCCCTTTGCCTTAAGCCTCCGCTGCGTGATTGCCCAGTATTTCTCTATCGGCCGGAACTGGGGGCAGTTTGGGGGGTTGAGGTCCTTCGGTATTACGCTGACCCCGTTCGTTGCGTACCATTCCATAACCGTTTTGCTGTAATGGCAGCTTGCGAGGTCCGGCCAAAACATTACTGGACGGTCGTGGGCACGAATAAACGGCAGAATCCGTTTCTGTAGGCACTCTTTTTTGTAGACTTCTGATGTCATTGTCTTGTCAGTGAGAAAGACTTTGGTTTTCTGTCCACAACTGCATTTCCCCTGCCAAATCATGTACTTGCGGGCGAATTTATCCGCAAACACGAACTTAAATTTTGCAGGTACATCCCCCCGAGCCGTCGCCAAATAAAATTTTTACCCTGGGATTTGCCCAAAGTCCGCCTTCACGTAGGTCTCATCGTTCATCAGAATACATCCGTCGAACTTGGTCAGCACTTGGTCGTACAGCTTTCGAGCACGGATTCTGGCCACATTGTTCTGCTTCAGCGTCCGATTTGGCTGTTTGCTGGCTCGGAATGACCTTATTCCTTCCCGGAGACGAATTCGTCGCACCGTACTGTGAGCGGCCTGGAACTTATTGGCCAAATCGCGGTCTGAAAGATTGGGATTCCTCTTGACGGCCTTGATGACTTTCCCACGCAGTTTCCGGTCGACAGTTCCACTCCGACGCTTCGAATGCGGCTTCCGAGCCGTCGTCAATGTTTCCTTGTACTGCTTGATAACACGCCATACGGTATTTCTGGGCATTTTAAGCTGTTTAGCTAGCTTCGATGCCGACAACAATGGATTTTCAAGAAAACTGTGCACAATTTGATCTCTCCGTTCGGCTTCCATGGCGGTTGTTTACAAAATGCTATCGTTTGGTGTTATGACATAAATACATGGTGAAAGGTAATGAATTTCCCGACACGTGGGTGAAAAAAGTTTCCAAATCCGTCCACTAGGAGCGCCACAATGAGCAAAAGAATTTGTTCCAATATTAAATGAAGCAGACTTTACTAGCGTATTCGATAGTGGTTAGGATAAGTCCAACATAAATTGAGACGATAGTGTAAGGATTGTCCTACTCGTGACAAATCCTACTAACCATGCCGTACATGGAATTTGCTTTGTCAACGACTTGTTCGATATGTTTTGAAAAACTAAGTTCTAGATCCAACTCTACGCCTAGATCTTTAACAGAGAATTCCCTTGTTACGGAACAGTTGTTTTCAAGACAATAATCGTGCACTATGTTGCTGATTTTCCTAGAAAAGGTGATAACGCTGCATTGGTTTTCAAACCAAAATGGTTGCAACGCTTAGAAAATTTGTAATGCGCATTCTGTAGAATCATACAATTCTTGGGATACCGAACAGGAAGGAATATTTTCAAATCATCTGCGTAGATCAACACGAACACGTCACGCAACACTTCGGGGAACTCGTTCATTACAGCAATAAATAGTAGGGGTCCCAAGTGACTCCCTTGTGGTACGCCGCTGTTGACCAGGAATACGTTGGATCTCGAATTCCCAAGTTTTACAAATTGAATCCTTTCTATGAGCTACGAACGTATCTATTGTAGACTAACACCGGTGATCCCATTTTTGCTCTGCACTGACAGATGAGCTTTAATATTGATAACGTCAAAAGCATTAGACATGTCTGTGTATATGATGTCTACTTGCGAACCCTGCGTCATCCATTTGGAAGTTCGGGATACAAATTCTGCTCAATTATTCACAGTTGATCACTTTTTCAAAATACCATGCTGAACATCTAACATCTTTCTTTCCAGCCATGGGTACATCTGGTCGTAAATTATGCTGTCGAACATTTTTGGTATTTCAGCTGGCACTTTTGAACCATTTTTGGGAATCGGCAAAATGTGTGAGATTCTCCAAAGTTTGCTAAACAAACCATCACGAATAGAACCTGAGAAGAGCAATTGTAGAGGCTTTTCAGTAGCACCCGCACACTTTTTAAGAAACGAATTTGGAATACCATCAGGTCTACTTCCTTTGGATTCGTCGAGCTGCGGAATTTTCTGCCGAACATTCTTTGTCGATACGCTCAATTCTGGCATAACCTCTGTCGTGACTAGCAATTCTATTTCTGTAACCAAATCGTTTGCGATGTAAATGCTGCGAATATATTCGGAAAATAAATCTTAAGCCTCATCGAAAGTATAAGCAGTTTCATTGTTGGAAAAAATGTTTTTTTGGAACTAAATTAGTTTTACGCTTGGAATTAACGTACTTCCAAAAACGCTTCGGTTCAGCTTGAAAGCCCCTTTGAAGGTCATTCAAGTATGTTTTACGCTGGGCTCTATGCAAAGTATTGAAGGCATTAGACTAGGGTTACCATATCCTTCAACGCCAAAAAGAGTACGTTGAAATAACATTTCAAAATTTTGTAGAGAAACGGGAGAAACCAGGAAATTTAAACTTGAAAAGTGGCAATTAGTTGCTAGTTACGTGACTTACCTGGCAATTATCTCTTTTCAAAAAATACTTTTACAAATTAAAAGTTTTCGTTTTTAGTCTTGTTCATTTTTTTGCAGATTTTTAGCGAAAAGTCAAAGGGTCGTTGGATTATTCGAAAAGATAGAGATAAGAACATCGCAAACATGAGAAAATGTTGAATTTCGAAAATAGTTCAAATTTCTGTTGTGCTTTTTGCTTACTGCTTAGACGCTGATTGCATATTATAAGGCGCTGATTGCCTGCAAAAGTTATTTCGATGCCTGGGAGAAGCTTTTCTTAAAAGCGGGTTTAAAACGTTCGAAGCTGTTGAATTTTACTTATAGAAATGGTGATGAAATAGCAAACTTGTGTTTAACGAAAAATTGAGACTTAAATCGATTTGTGATGCTTTTTATTTTAATTCATTCATTTTAATTCATTAAAACATCGTATCATAAATGCATAAAGTGTTTCATTTCTTTCGGAATTCATGAACAAATAGGAACATAAACTCAAGAACTGGAAAAAAAAAGTTCGTTTCTCTGATAAAATGTCTTTCAACAAAAAAAAAGAGTACATTCCGCAAGATTTTACAAAAAGAAGAGTACGCTCATTTTAAGATCTAAAAAGAGTACATGTACTCTTAAAAGAGTACGTATGGTAACCCTACATTAGACGCAACTCGGTAAGCAGTTTTATCCGACGGGGCTTTGCTTTTACGATACTTATTGTGTTTTTTTCTCTTATCTCTGATAAGACGAATTGTTTCTGCGTTGAACTATTCTGGGTATTTAGTTCGATTCGGTTCTACAATGTTCTAGCAGTATGCCGTAAATAACATTGTCGAAAGACAAGACATTGAGATCAATTGCGCTTTCAACTAAACGAAAATGTTCAGCAACATTATCGAAAACTCCAAAACTGCTTAAAAATTCAAACATCATTTGAGCGCATGGCCTAGCGTTATCAACATTAAAATCTTCATTCGACATAAAAACGATCTCACATTCAATCTCTAGTAGTGATTGAGAAACAGCTGCATCATCGAAATTCTTCAAATCAATCATTACCTTGTTTTCCTCAGCCAAGCTGTTAACATCAGTTTTTCATGTTAAGCTATAAACATCAAATTAGCGCAGCTGTCACACGATTGCCCACCTATGTTTTAAATCTCGACGTGTTTGTTGTTACCCAGGAAATGGTTTTCGATGCTATAAAAAATTTGAAATATTCTACATCAGCTGGACAGGATGGAATTCCTGCGTGTGTGTTAAAAAAGTGTTGCACTTTACTTGTAAAGCCCCTTACTTGTATTTTCAATAAGTCCTTACAACAACAGCAGTTTCCTGCCTCCTGGAAAAGATCCTCCATGAGCCCAATCTTTAAAAAAGGTGATAAGCAAGAGGTGCGCAATTATCGAGGTGTCACATCGCTAGCTGCCTGCTCGAAGGTCTTAGAGAGAATTGTCAACGATGTAATGTTTTCAGCTTGCCGGAACTGGATTTCGGACAATCAACACGGTTTTTTCCCGAAACGCTCGGTTACATCAAACCTGGCAGTATTTACATCATTCTGCATATCCAATATGGATTGTGGCAAACAAGTCGACGCAATTTATACGGACATCACTGCGGCATTTGATTCAGTGAATCACTTGATTTTACTTTCAAAATTAAAACGCCTGGGATTATCTGAGAGATTATGCGCCTGGATCAGAAGCTACTTAACTAATCGTCGTCTCGCTGTAAAAATCGGATCTTCTGAATCTCCCGATTTCATTCCGACTTCAGGGGTACCACAAGGAAGTAATTTGGGCCCTTTATTGTTCACCCTGTTCTGTAATGATATTAACACCTTGGCGTTGTTTTGGATAGTCATATGACATTTAAGCGTCACTACTGTACTACACTTGAAAAGGCTAACCGAATGCTGGGATTTGTCATATGTCTGAGTAAAGAGTTTACAGATCCTGTTTGTCTACGAGCTCTGTATTGCTGCCTGGTCCGTTCAATACTAGAATCTGCAAATTTTGTGTGGTGGCCATTTGAAGCTACATGGGTAGCGCGTTTTGAAGCGGTTCAACGGAAATTCGTTCGTTATGCTCTGCGCGATCTACCGTGGGATAATCCTCGAAACCTACCACCTTATGCACAACGTTACGCTTTGCTTGGCCTTCACACGCTGTCGGATCGTTATTCCATCGGTCAATCACTATTTGTAGCGAAAATTCTCAGAAACGAAATCGACTGTTCTTGGATACTCTCCCGCTGTAACATTTATGCCCCAGAAAGAGCTCTGCGAAACCGTGACTGGCTTTCACTGGAATCGAGAAATAGGGGAACATGCCCTATTATGCGCCACCTAAGCAAATCGCTGATTTTCTAAGTATTCCACGTACAAATTGTGTTAAAAATGGGTGTAACCGTTGAAGAAAAGTGTTTTCTACAAATGCCTATGATTTTTTATTACTCAAATTGCTATAGTTGCTTCAAAAACTTGATTTTTAAAAACCATATTCAAAGCCACAGAACAAAACTGTGTTGCAAATACGCGCCGCTGTGTATTCAATACGCGCCTAGCAGCCGAACACACCCGAAAGCAGCCGAAGACCGAAAACACACCAATACTTACAGAAACTTTGACTGAAAAGAAAACCAAAATGGACTAATCAAAATTTAAATTAAATGGAAAAGTAAGTTTTTTGGGCTGAATTAACGCTCAAAATATGGTTTTAGACTTTTTGCTCATTTTCAATGAAAATTGGCCTTTTTGAAAAAATTATGCTATTTTCAGCCTACTACGATTGGCGCGTTTTAACGAGCGCATAGGCCGTGATAGAACATACCCATAAAAAGCATACCTTTGCGAGTTCAGTATGATTTTTTAGCATAAAATCATAGTTTAGATTCTCCTCTATCGATGTGTCAGAAAATATTGTCTTATTCGTTTTTCTCAGCTTGGTGACACCTTATTGAAAGTGTTTTAAAATTTAGATCGAACTGAAGAAAAACCTAAATTGTGAAATTATTACGACACAGGGGCATTTTAAGGAAAAATTCATACTTGCCATGGCGTATCACAGCATTTGAAACAAATTGGTAATATTTTGCAAGCTTAAAATGGTTCAGAATCTTCAAAACAAGGGTGGCGCGTATTAGCCACATGGGGCGTTATATGAACTTTTCCCCTACACGCTATGGCAGCAACGACCTCTTACGTTCCGCAAAAATTAGCTTCTTACGCCATTATGCTCTCTTTGGCTTTAATGTCTCAACTGCAACATTTAAACGCTTGATCGAATCTAACATAAGTGACCAGTTAAGAAACAGCTAGAAATCTCAAAATGTAAGTTTAGATAGACCTAGATTTGAGTAAACCATTAAGACATTTACGTCAGATGGTCTTTTTTATAAACAATAAACAATCAGCACCCAGAAGAAATTAGCTGTTAAAACGTCATTCGGAATGAACAGCGTTGTATCAAAATCGTGCTTAGACTTAATGGAATGCCCTATAAACTCTTTTAACACGGGTCGGTTTTTCTTCATATTCCAAATACGGCTTTAGTTTAAACGTTATTTTGTGATTAGAACAAATCGTAAACACGATTCTTATGAATCACGATTTCTGAGAAAAAAATAATTTAAGTCCCATGTGTGAACGACCGATTTAATGTTGTAGTAAACAAATGATACCTTTTTAAAGTTCCATCCTATTTTACTTATTTGTTATTTGCTAAGGTTTATTCCAAAATGTATGGCATATTACCCCACAGGCCCCAAATTATGATATCCAAAATTCACCACACTCTCTTTCTCTCCCATTCGATACTCCGTTGCTCCAATTCTCCTTTTTCCGAAGCGATATCCAAAACATCCGAAGCTCCACCAGCCGACTGACTGTGATGTGGTGAGCTATCGAGACCCCTCATGTCCGCCTCGCCACCCACCCATCCAACGACAACAACACGCGGGCTGGCGGGCGGCTGATAGGTATTTGCTCAAATAAACGAAGACATGCCCCCCGATATAGGTGGATATATATCGATATTCCACACAACTCTAGAGTAGGTACCTTTTAGTAGAACGTCGCCTCCGTCATCTTTGTCAGCTCTCTGCTGCTTAACAGAAACAGCAGCGAATACGAAAAAAAAACACTACCGTGACCGACCGACAACATCGACGTCGACGACGACAACGAAAACGACGGGCTCCGGCCACGGTTGGTCCTGGCTGCCAGTTTCAGTTACGACCAAGATCTCGCATAAACCGGACACGCGGAGAACAACCGACTCCGGTGAAGGAAAAACAAAACAGTTGAAAATAAGAACTTCACAAAACCGCGCGCGCTCTCTACCGAACGGAAAAAAAAGAAACGGTCGGCGATCAGGGGGGGAAACTCGTGGAAATATTCTAGTACATTATGGGTTTTGTTTTTCTTGGTTGCTGTTGTTGGTGAAGAGTGTTGAAGGTTTTTCTTTCCGAGAAGAAGACCTAGGTGCGGGATCTGCGTCATGTAGAAAGGCGCTGAGGTTACGATAGCGCGATAGTGTGATGCAAATTACTGCTCCGGAAAATGTGTGGATCCTTTTCTTGGAACAGCGACTTCGTACCACTTTCCTTTACTGTTTCCTGTAGCTTCTTGCTCTCTGGTTAATGGTTGAGATTTTTGCCGTGAAATTCTAATGTAGCTGCTACGGTTGGGCTAAGTACGGAGTTATCGCGGAGTTGATACGATCCTTTGATGGATGTTTTGTTTTGGCTCTATTGGTGTGGTACTTGAAGTTGTGGAAAGCCTCTGGATGTACGCTAAGTGTTTCATTCTGAGCTCCCGGTGATTGCTGTTGATCGTTCTGGTGTAGATCAGTGTTTCCCCTTCTCGGAACCTTAGGTGTAGTGTCCTGCTTTCGGTATCTGTAGCTGTTCATCTCTCTAGCCGATCTCTAGCGCTATGTTACGTAGTTTGTAAGCAGAAACCAAAGTCGCTTAGTCTTTGAAAGTGCAGCCGTCAGTTGTCTGCTGGCGTTGAGTATTTAGTAGATAAAAAATGTGCATTGTTGTGAAGTGTCTTGGTGGTAGTCTCGACGGCTAGACGGGAGTCCCTTGTGGCGGTGTGTAATTATAGATGCATTTTTTTCTGTTTTGTATACCGCAGAAAGCGAGAATGCTTCGGGTGTGATGTGCTGCAGAGTGGAAAAGTAAAATAGCACTTAGAAGCGCTTATCGAGAGGTGTAGTTTTGTTGTTCAACAGAGCGTAGTTCAAATAGTTCGGTTGATCGAACCGTGTATGCTTAGTTGGTATTAGTGGATATCGAACTAGAGAGCTTTTCGGCAGAAGGTTAGTGCCTCAAAGACCGAATCTGGTTGGAGACACCGGGGAAATTAAGCGGTGAATTTCGGGAAGAATTCGTAAGTCAGATGCAATGCGTGTACTCGCGCCCGAAAGTAAAAATAGTGCGTCGTCGTCAGTTTTATGCTAAGTTGCGTGTTTTGTGGGTCGCGATGACCGGCTGAAGGTGAGCCGAGAGTGAGCTTGTGAAGCAGCACGTACAGCAGTTGTTGTCGATTAGTGTTTGTGTGAGCGCTGTGGGAAAGTGCAGAAATACGTCAGCGCCATCAGCTGTTCGCGTGCTACACCTTAGCTTGGAGCTGTATGTTTACCCGATAATCGCATAACTGTGGCCGCATCGGGATGTCGAGTATTTGTTTTACGATCGGATCAATCTCAACTTGAGGCTAACAAGGTTTAGGTCATCAATGCCCAAGAATGTAAACACCAGATATTCTCAACAGGCGAAAGCGCGTGGTTCGCAAAACCGAGCGGATAAAAACAAACAACCCTAATTTGTAACAATCCGCTACGCCAAGTGAAATACGACCGACCGCTAATTCCATCTCATTTACTCTTTCAAGAGTTCCATCTAGTGATTCTAAACCACAGTAGTTATCCATCAATCGGAGTGCGTCGTTACCTGTCTTCTGGAAACGTGCCGCCTACGTTAGAAAATAGCCTTTCCTAAAACCAGCACCAGCATATAACCGTAAATCTAGCAGTAGAAAACGCAAGTGTTTATTCCCCCGTTTCCAATCTGACCCAAACCGATCCGCACAAAAGCCAGATCTGGAAAGTGGCCTCGCCGTAGAAGAATTATCGTCGGGCAATTTTCCGTTAGCACAAAGTCGAGTTGAAATCTAGCTTCCCCAGAACAAAAACCGACCGACATCCTTCGGTTAATCTGCCCAATCAAAAGCTTAATAGCTGCATAGTTGTTTCCGAAGTAGAACCAAGTAGTGTACCCGCACACAGTTGCTGCATCTGAAGCAGTTGAAGCTCTGACCTTGAGGAATCAAAACAACCCGAACGCTCGAAAGTTTTTCCCCCATCAAAAGCGAGACAGACGAAGACCTACGAAGAACGAGAGCCAGATAACTCCGGTCCGGTTGCAGAACAGTGGTGTCTCGGCACTCCACTTGGGGTGCTGATAAAATCGTGTTTAGCATATTAAAGGTAAATGTACTTACTTACTTACTTACGGACATAGTAGCAGCACCGGTTTGTGACTCAACCGAGATCGGTGTACTTAAGGAAAAGTTATTGCCGATGCGGGGTTGATCTCTGCATTGATATGGAACTGTCGTCGTCGTCGTCGTCCCGTACATTTCAGATGGTTCAGATCAGAAGTTGAAGAAAGGCGGGGCGTATCATGTCACTACATGATAGTAAAGAAGGAATAGCGTGTTTGTCAAATTGGTGGATTCAGTACTCTGACTTTTATTGATGATATGTTATTTCCATTCTATTGTAGCTGCATCAATTAATACAGTGGTTATTTTTGTTCTCATTTTATTCTGCTCTGTGGTTCAGTTTTTTAAATTAATGGCCAAACTGAGCACTGAATCAACTTATAAGTTGGTACTCGATTCACAGTTTGGTTTGTTTCACGTCAAGTGAACGCGGTTAAAAGGCCAATAAACAAACATGATGATGTTTTCAAAAGACATAACTGCAAATGAATTCGTTGAAATTATCTCTGAAAAACGATGAAAGACTTTTTATTAAAATTTTAGGCAAAAAAATGTACAAATCTACCAAAGGAACAATTTTTCAAAATTAAATTTGAAGCGGATATTTCTTTCCTTATGATTTCATCACTGCCAAAACATGATAATTTGATTAAACCTTAAAAGAAAGTTCTTAAAGGGTTGTTAAAAAAAATTAAACGAAGATTGATACTTCTGGCCTAGAAAACATTTCTCAAAATAATATTGAAAAGTTGTACATAAATTAAAATTTATTTCTCGCAAAGTTTTGTCGAAACCACTTCACTGACCATGAGTTTTTAAGCGTAACTAACAGGCTTGAAAGTTGGCAAATCTAAAATTTACTCGACTGGTGTTACTCCGTCTGCTGTGGAAAAAGCATTCGACGCAGTTTATAGGAACATGTTAAAAAAAAAATTCAACAATTCTGTATACTTAAATGGTGAATCATTGCTAGTTAATATTTGCAATTCTTATGATTTTTCATGAGATCAATGTAGCTAACTGCTAAATACTGAGCTCAGTTATGACTTCTTCACTTCAGTTTATAATTACCTCGAGTTAGAATTAAATGGATCATCAAAAGAGTGAGGCAAATTAGCCGACTTTTTTAAAATGATATGGGTTCCTGGTTAAAACATCATTGGTAAAAAAAAAGATGACATGTAGAGGTTGTTCATGTGTTTTTTTCTTAAATGTTCGTTCAGTGCTTGCGAGGGCCGGATTAAGCCATTGCACAGTGGTCCGAAAAGGCTAAAAGTGGAACTTTTTTCGTAGCGCCTCTGTTCTTCATTTTATCTCTTAAGTGTCTTCAAAACATTTGCTTCTTCAAACATGCTTCATAATTTTAAATTATTTAAAGTTAGTCAAAGCCTACTATAAAAAAATTGAAAATTATTACTTTTTTAGTTCAATACATAGAGCATTACTTTATACTACAAAGTTGTAGAATACAAAAAAAATATGAAACTTTGTTGAATACACCAAAACTCTATCTCTTTTCAGAGCAGAGTTATAAAGGTTTTATTTTAAAAGTTATTTAAAAGTTAGTTTTTTAAACTTAACTATAGTTAGATGAGGATTTACATGAATAAAATGTTCTAAACATTTGTTGAGACATTCAAATCCCACGTTTTGCACAAGATTGCAACATTCTACGACGTTTCCAAGCCAATTTATTGCATTTTTAAGTTTTATTTTTACTCAACTTCACGAGCGTTTATTGCAAAAACGTGCAAGTGGATTTTCAAAACTAATAAACCGAATTAAAGCTTGAACTTAGTGCAACAAATTGGTGTCGGCACCATTTGTCTCCACGCGCTTCTATTTGAACACAACAAGCATACTTTTGATGTGTTTTGCGTGTTTCCATACAAAAATTATTTTTAACTGCCTTCTGCCTTCGTTTTGCGTAGCATCTGTGTAGCCTGGAAATCAATTTTTCCATTTTTTTGTATGGAAACACGTAGAACATATCAAATATATGCTTGTTGTGATCAAATATGAGCGCGTGGAGACAAATGGCGCCAACACCAATTTGTTGCACTAAGTTCAAGCTTCAATTTGGTTTATTA
This sequence comes from Uranotaenia lowii, assembly GCF_029784155.1. Taxonomy (NCBI): domain Eukaryota; kingdom Metazoa; phylum Arthropoda; class Insecta; order Diptera; family Culicidae; genus Uranotaenia; species Uranotaenia lowii. The sequence continues at coordinate 74,527,001 of NC_073693.1, read as the reverse complement.
GTTTTGAAAATCCACTTGCACGTTTTTGCAATAAACGCTCGTGAAGTTGAGTAAAAATAAAACTTAAAAATGCAATAAGTTGGCTTGGAAACGTCGTAGAATGTTGCAATCTTGTGCAAAACGTGGGATTTGAATGTCTCAACAAATGTTTAGAACATTTTATTCATGTAAATCCTCATCTAACTATAGTTAAGTTTAAAAAACTAACTTTTAAATAACTTTTAAAATAAAACCTTTATAACTCTGCTCTGAAAAGAGATAGAGTTTTGGTGTATTCAACAAAGTTTCATATTTTTTTTTGTATTCTACAACTTTGTAGTATAAAGTAATGCTCTATGTATTGAACTAAAAAAGTTAGAATTTTCAATTTTTTTATAGTAGGCTTTGACTAACTTTTGATAATTTAAAATTATGAAGCATGTTTGAAGAAGCAAATGTTCTGAAGACACTTAAAAGATAAAATGAAAAACAGAGGCACTATGAAAAAAGTTCCACTTTTAGCCCTTTCGGACCACAGTGCATTGGGGGGCTGGGGTATTTTTTCACAGGAGGCCCTATGAATCAAATTTTTTTTTCATATGCTGTTCCATAGAACACAATATTTTAAATATATTGTATACCAAGGTTGACGAAAAAAAATCTGTATTTTTCAAAAAAAAATCTGACTTTCTGTGATTTTACCTAAAAATTCTGTGATGGTATTCTGTGATGCCATTTCCTTAAACTTCATTAAAAGTTTATATTCAATTGGGTCTTTTTTACATTTTATTTGTAAAAAATCAATTAATATTAGCAATATTATCTTACTTTTCTAATTTTAAGTATGAAATCGTAATTTTATGTTGCACAAAGAATTATAATTTTGGAAATCCATTCAAAATAAAAAAAAATCTCAAGAATTTGTGAATACTTCAAAATTCTGTGTTCTGTGACACAGATTTTGTGATGAAAATTGGCTCAAAATTCTGTAAAAATTGAAGACTTTTCTGTGATTTTGGCAACCTTGCTGAATACATAAAGAAACTGTAAAGAGTTCGATATATTGCCTTCAAATAACCTCTATATCTGATGTCCTCAAACAATAGGTAACTGTTAATCTATCACGTGCAAACATTGCGGAAAAATTAATCAAATAATCAAAAATTTAAAAGCTGATTAGAGCTGTGAATTGCAAAATTCAATTTACAATTTATTTAATAACTATATCACTGCCCAAAATCTCTGGATTAGAAAAATTTAATGATAGATATTACAACTTTTTATCATTTATGTATCTATCACTTGGTATGAGCTTCATCGAAAGCAGAATAAACATTTCCCCCATGACTATTGGGAAGTAACATTAGAAAAATAATCAAAATTTGAAAAAAAAAAATTAAAACAGAATTAGATTCAAATTCCATGGAAATACAGACAGTTGAACAGAAAATTCAAAACCTAAAATTAGATTCTATTTAAACGCATAATTTAAAGAAACTTGCTAATAATACTATCGAATTATAAGTGAAATTTAAGTTCAAAATTGAAAATGAAAGTAACAATCAATTTTATATTAACACTGAGGGTGAAAACGAAAGAAAGATCAATTCCTCAATAATTAAAGCGAAAAAAGTTACAATCAGAGGAAAGCAGGAATTGCAAAATTTATAATTCAAATCCAAACTATTATTTCACTTTCATATCTTTTATACCTAAAAAGATCGTGTTCATGTATAGTGTTGATATTTTTAAAATGTAATGAGGATTAAAACTGAAAATTTAAAATCACTTGTTTAAAATGAAAATAATAAAAAATTAAGAAGTTTTTTAAAAAAGTTCTTCTAAATGTAACAAAAGTTACCTTCAAAACCAATAGTTTCTAATGGAAATTGAATTTTCTAAACACAGAATCATAAATTTAGAATAAGATGAGATTAAAATTAAAAAATATTTAAGTTTAAGGAATCTCTCCATGAAATTTGCAACTAAACTTTGAGAGCGTTTTTTTTTATAATAATAATTTTTTGAGAATGGTCATTTAGAGAATGATACGATTAATTCAAGGTACTTCTTCAAGTAGAGGATAATTTTAAAAATGTACGTCAGAATCAAAAGTATGAAATTCGGGCTTAATCACTTGGAAAATTTTCAATTAGAATGTCAAATCTTAGTTTCAAATCGGAATATAAATTCAATAGTGGAACTCCGTTTAGTCAACTACAGTCAGCTTTTTTTCTGAATTAAAATGGGTGTAGAGTGTATAAATCATTGGAAATTTCAATAATGATAAAAAAATGTTTGATTTTGTATTATTCATACTCATTCTTATGCTTAAATAGTCAGCATTCAAGATTTCCTGGATTTATTAATTTTATTCCCAACAGAACCCAAGAAAAAAATACGATTAAAAAGGATTTGAAATGTTTTTTTTTTTTTCACTAAGAAATGGTGGATCGATCTCCCGTAAAAGTCTTTTAATTTTATTTAAATGAGGAGAAAATACTTCCTTATTATAAATGCAATTATTTTTTATTCGCTGGAAACTCCTTAAATATTTTCTATATTCAATAAATGAGAGAAAGTGATGTATTATTTATTGTTAGATATTATGGTTGCCAAAATTTTTTCAGCACCTTTCCGGGCTGGATAATCCGGGCTATTTTTTCGAAAAACCTGGCAAAATCCGGGCATTTCATTTCAAAATTTTTGTTCAAAATCCGGGCAATATCCGAGCGAAATTCGGTCAAAGCTTAGGAATTACTCATCAAAAATCAAGAAAAAAAAGGTGAAAAAAAAGTTCCAACAAAATTTATCAGCAAATTTTAAATAGTAGTTTAAGCTTTCAAACACCTTTCATGAATATTTTTATGAAACTTTCTCAAATAAAATCGTTTTGGAAGCGTAGGTGAAAAAATGACAACGCAATTTGTTTTTTAGTTTGATTTAAAAATGAGAATAAAAATAATCCCTGGCAAAATCCGAGCGACTGGGCCGGACCGGACTTTTCGCAAATTTCATATTAAATAGTCGGGTAAAGGCAATTAAGATCTAAATAAGCTCAATTTTTCTGTTCTTGTTCGATCCAAATTGATTTTTTTTTTTTGGAAATTGAAAAGGGATTTGAACGCTGCTGACAGATCTCGATTAAGGGGGGAGTAGGGTCTAACACTTTCAAAAAATTCTTTTTTTTTATTTTCTTATTGTAAAACATTTCAAGAATGTTGTGTCAAATTTTCAAGTCAATTGAAGCAAAACTGTAGAAATTATAGGCCTTTATCTGCTCCTATCTTATACTGCAAGAAAGCAAGAGCAGAAACTTCAAACGCGTTTTTCTCGAAAGCACATTTTTTAAGTCCGTGGACATCGTCATTTGAAAACTCCTTCACCGATTCTTTTCAAATTTGGAACATATTTTCTACATATAAAATACCAGACCCCAACGTTTTGCTTTTCTTTTACTTTGGGGAGATTTTACAGATAAAAATTGGCGGATTTTTTCGTGAAAAATCGTAGTTTTTACTTCAAACAGCCACAAAAATTTCATAATTTTTTTTCAAGTTGAATAAAAACGTTTGGGTCCAGAAAAACATCTATTGAAAATATTTTGCTCTGATTTTTTGACTTCAGATGATTCTGTGCTGAGATACAGTATCCACCGCAAAACTTGTTTTCTAAATGGCATCCTCGAAAGTGCTCCGTCAACAACTCATTTTTCAATATTTTTCTACGAAAAAATTACTAAATGTTCTTTTAACAATGCTTTGTATAATACAAAAAATTTGAATACATTTGTTTGAACGATAACTCTTAAAAAAAATCGTGAAAATGGTGTTTTTTTACCCGTTAGACCCTACTCCTCCCTTAAAAAAAGAAAAGTTTAGGTCGTTTGAGTCACTTTGTTATAGATTTTTTTCGATATAAACTATTGGAGTTATTATTTCAAGGGGGCCCCTTACCTTTTAAACATTTTTATGCCGATTTCATTTTCTTCCCTAGTTTTCTAGGACTTAAAGCAGTATTATTAAAGTAATGTTTAGAGGGTGGAGGGGCTTGAGGCGGGAGGCCGGGGCAATTTTCTCCAATTCCCCCCTCTCCATCCTCTTAATACGGCCTTGATCCCTGCTATCAAGGTTCGGAACTTTGAGGGCAAGTTCGAAAAAGGTAGGGTTAAATAGAATCTTAAATAACAATGACTGTGCTAAGAATTATCGTTGAAAGTTAAAACGTTTTGGAAACACTTGTCCATTTTCTTTTAAGACGCTTTAATCTAGGTTCAGATTAATATATCTGAAGATAGAATACAAAAAAAAATCTGTATAAATACAAAATAAAAACTAAAAAAAAAGCGTTGAAACATTGAATGCATTTTTAACATTATGTTTGTGCATGTTTTGGAAATTTCCAGATTTTCTTAAATTTTTACCATTAGGAGAGATTGGTGGATTCGGTTTCATTATCATAAACAAACTCGTTTTTCTAATTTCGATTCATATACGAAACCCAATTTATCCTGAAACTCTGAGCCAAAAAACAGTAAAAAGAAATAAATCCATTATTCAAGGTCAATTAGAAAATCAAATTTAGCTGAAAGCTTTGGTATACCAAAAACAAAAAAAAACGACAGGCACAAAGCCAAAATTATTGAATAATTAAAATTGGGAGTTCAGGTTTAAATTTCGTATTTGTGATCCCTGTTTATTTAAAATTTAAATGAGGATGTTTGACTTAAATTAAGAATTCAGACTCAGATCAAGATAAGAATTCATATTCACAAATTCAGGTTTCATAATTCCGTACCGGAGTTGAAATTGAGGAAAGAAGAAAAAAAACGATTTCAAGTAGATGATACCAAACAATTTTTCATATTTAAAACTCTATTTGGTGAGTTTATTGTATCGTTTTAATCTATTAGAATTTATTTTCTTCGTTAACAGAGAACCCTGTTATGTTTATTTTCGGTTTACCCCAAGAAAAATGCACCAAACATGATTTGTTGAAACGTGTTGCCATTTTTAGCAGTTTTAATCAAGTATCTTTTTTTTTGTGCTTCAAAATAATTTTAAACGGTTTTTCACTGTATACAAAACTTTTAGACACGGCAAATCTCTGTTTGCAGTGTTTTCAAACAATACTTCTGCACAGTTTGGCGTTTTTTTTTTGATGCAACAATTAAATGTTTATTTTATTAAATTTCCATATTTCATTCTGATTTTCGTTAAGTTTACTGTTACCTGAATTTTTTTTCAATGTACATTTGATAAAATTGAATAAAGAAAATGAAAACATTAAAAATATCCATCGGTTCACAGCAACTTAAATTCATGAGGTTATGATATCTACTTTTGCAAAAAGGCATTGTAAACTGCAAATAATACTGAGAATTAAAGCATTTATTAATTCTTACGTTAACTCAGTTTTTTTAAATAATACACGCGTTCTTAGAGTTAATGAATTAAATTTTGGAATTTAGCTTTTTTTCTTGATTTCTTTTATAATTAGGTATCTCTTATATCTTTTAAACTCCTGAAGTAAAACGAAACTTTTTTTAACTCTTCGAATAGAATTTTTTTGCAATGAGAAATAATTTAAATTCCTTGTTTGATGATAGTCGAATAAGAAATTAAATTCAAATTGTAAAATTCAATTCTGAATTTGGTTCTTTTTCTCATCGATGTTAAAATCTGGCTTGAGGAAGATTCAATAAAAAGATTTTCATTGTGATGTTGAATAAAAAATCTGAAATAAAACTCAAAAGTTTTCTTCGCAAATATCAATCATTTTTCATGATTTGTACCATTTGAGGGTAAACCAGTGTTCAGTATTCCAGGTAGTCAACACTTTATTTTGTACTTTTTTTTAACACTGGTATTTTGTTTTCGATCTTGGTTAATATTTTTCTTGAGACTAAAATTTTTATTTTCCAAACTTCTGGTGTTTGAAGATGTAATTGAATCAAAACCTGTTTCTGACGTCTGATACTGTGTGTTGGATTAAACAAAGACTTTAAGTTCTACAGAGTAAACCTTATAAAATTCGAAATTTCGTTCAGTTTCATAGCATTAAAGCATGAAAGGAAGAAAAAAAAATTTACTAACATTTCCTTATTTTTAATTGTTTCTTTACAATGATGATATTTTCATAAAATCACTAAGTTTATATCAATTTATTCTCAAAATAACTGAATACTATATAAGCATTTTATAAAAATCTTTAAAATCAACTTAGCCTTATACTAATAAGGTAAGTACAAATAAGACATTTTTGTGGTGTAACCATAAATCTGTAATGAAATATTTCATCGTTTGCTGTATAGTTGTTTTAGAGTATGTCAAAATTTGTAAAGTCATATCGATGAATATTATTTATATTGAGTAATATGTTATTCTCTTATATAACCGTGAAATTTATCCGGGCCGCGCAAATCCGGGGTATTCCATCAAATTCTTGACAATATCCGGCCATTTAATTTCAAAGTATTACAATTATTCAACAAAATAATCCTGATCGGTTTCTGGAAGCTTAAAACGTATTTTAAGCTTCCAAAATCCGTTCATGATTATTTTGTTAAATTAGAGGTTTTTCTTTGATTTTCCAAAAAGAGTGAATAAATCCGGGCTTTTTTTCAACAATATCCAGGAAAATTCGTGATGTCTGGCTATTTTGGGGTAGATCAGCTTAAAAAATGTTTAAGTTGCCTTGAATCCGAAGCAAAATAGACTTATTTCGGCGATATGCTCCTTTCCGGCTAATAGCGTTTTTTTTCACCACGTAAAGAAGATTAACAATCACATCCAAGCATTTCAAAACTAATGTAAAGATATTTTAAAAGGAAAATAAAAAGTGAACAACAAGTCAAAGAAGTGAAATAGTTATTAAGTTAAAACATAGGTTAATATAGAAATGTTAGTCTTTAATGTATCTGTATATATAGAACTCAATAAATAAAAAAAAATACTGTTGCCAGGTGAAGAGTACAGACTAACAGTGGCTATGAAAATTTGGCGCCCACTTCCTTCATGAAGATGGATAAGCATCAGTAAGACCAAACCCACCGGGCGTTGCTATTTCGGTCGGTATTTTAGATGTTTTGATTGGTTGCGTTTCTTTTTACTTACTTATTTTCGCACCCATTGTTGCGATCCAGGTTGGTATTTGTGTTTGTTTATTTTCTGCGTTGCTACCGGGTTGCTACATAAACGCATCCTGTAACAACCTACTGTTCGAATTCTATTTCTCGAATCAAGTTAGCGACTCTTGGTGCGATGATAGGTTGAAAGATATGTTGCTGAATGTACTCGATTCGAGGTTTAGCAACCATTGGTGGGCCTGGTCTAAGCGTTGTTTTTTGGCACCTTCCTACTTTGGGTGATTTGAATGACAAAAAAGTAATTGAATTTGGACGCCATGACTTTCGTTTTTTACGAAAAAACTATAAACTAATTATCAAATTTCACAAAAACATTTTCGGAACTTTTTCTGCGTTATGTTTTTCATTTTTCATTTGGCATAAGAACTCTTCACAAGTAAGAAAAATGTATTATGAATTTTAAATTTAAAAATGGTTTTAAATTTCAATTTTTTTACAAAACATCTACCATCACTTTCTTGCCGTAGAGATCGTTTTCGTACGGTCCGGATTTGAGTATTGATGATAAATTGTGGTTTTTATTACTTTGCACTTTTTTTTAAAGATGGTTTTTTGCTTTTAAATTTAGGATTTTTTTTTGTATTCAGGCTCAAATGATTAAAAAAGTTTTCTTGTGTTTGCATAAAATTAAAAAAAAACTTAATTGATCATTCGATTCTCCACCCTTTCCTACATTAACCTTTAACAATGGCGATAAATCTGACGTTAAATACCAAGAAACATTTACCCGATTTCCCAAGTAATAACCATTTTGTTTACATTTAGCCAGATCCAAGGCCGGATTAAGGGGGGGGGGGGCAAAGGGGGCATTCGTCCCGGCCCCCCTGCTCAGTGGGGCCCCCCGAGGGAAAAAAAGTTTTACATTACTTAAATTATACTATTTCAATTTCTACAAATCTATGGAAAGAAATCAAGACTAGAAAATCGGAATGAAAACTTGATATATAACAAGGGGCCTCCATGAAATAATATCAAGAAAAGTTTTTCAAGTTAAGGGGGCCCCCTTAAGTAAGTAGTGAAGAAGTTCTCCCGCATTTTGCGGGCTGAGAATATCAAAATTTTGGTATTGAATTTCAAAATTTTCAACTCAAAATCTGGACAAAAATATTGTAAACTAAATTCGAAAAAAAAATAAAGAAGAATATGAGGCAAAACACCTTCATTTTTCTTTTATTTTATCGATACATGTTAGCTCACAGTGCTAAGAGAGAACAGATAAGCTTTATGATAAACATTTCAGAATATTACCTGGGCATTATCCGAGTTTATACCGGGTATTATTATAAATTTTCACTTTTCAATCTATAGGTTTTATTGAACTTTCCGTTGGTTTATAAATTCTAAACCGTTTTCCCTTCCAATTTTTGAAAATAAATGCTTAAAAAAATTGTAGTTGCTTAAATTGGACCGATCGACAGTACAGAGTTTCTTCATTAACTTTCCATCCCAAATTCTGCGTATTAAAATTCGTATTGGAACATTTTCAACTGATTCAACCAAAATTTTATCAGCTACTGAAGTAAATATTCTGAATTCAGTATATCATTTTCCAAATGATCATTCTCAAATTATCATGAAAACGATCTAAAAGTTGAGTTTCCAATATCATTGAGTGATTTTCTTATCTTTATCCAGTTTCAATTCATTGAGATTTTCAGGTCTTGTGGTGTTCTTCAGTTACTGAAATGTAGTTTCACGGTTTTTCTGAATTTTGAGAACTCAAGATCTTTGGTAATACTCATTTGGATTCCTTTTTTCAATGATAACTGATTCTGTGATTTAAACATTTTATCTCTATTCCGATTTTATTTTCAATCGATCATTTTTGCACTTACACTCCTTGAGCTTTGAGGGCATCCTATTAAATTTTTGTCACATTTAGAATAACAATTTGATAACCATTTTTTATCTGATGAGAATCATATTCATAAACATGTTCATAAAAGTTTTTTTTGAAGTTCACATGTGGTGAAATTTCTGCTTTGGCTCTGATTGTAACTCTGAATCTTTTTTTCAAACTTAATTATTTTTTCTCAAAATTTGATTTGAATTTATGATTTAGATTTGAGGCACTGAATTCTGGTTCGGAATATAACCTGATTTTTATTCTAGAATTCTTAAACTCTTGTATCTGTACCTCTATGGAATTTGAGTTTGATTATTTTGTTTATTTTTTTGAATTTTGTCTTTTATGTTTTATATCTTCATTATACTTCCCAATTGTCATGAGGTAAATATTTCCCGATGAAACAAAAATGAGACAAAAAATTGCATTTTTTAAGCTCATATCAGAGCATTGATTTTACTTTAAATTTCTAAACTCTTCCGCGATGTTTGCACGTGAATAATTCACAATTTTTATTTGAAGGTACCAAAAACTATCTTCTAGGCGGACAACATGGCTATTTGAAGACAGTATGCTGAACTCATCTCCAGTTCTTTTACACGTTTGAAATGTTTTGTATTCTCTGGGATAGCATTTGAAATAAAAAATCGAATCATAGGGGCCCCCCGAGAAAAATTTCCCCGGGCCCCCCGATGGCTTAATCCGGCCCTGGCCAGATCTAAAAATGGCGACTGTCAAAAATAAGGCTACCTTAGTACAGAGGTTTGCGACAGGCCACGTTCAGATGCCCTAAACACAGACTTTTCTAGAAAAAAGGCTGCCCGTTTAACCACTAACCTTACTGACTGGACACTCGATTTTGTTTTCTGGATAATTTTTCCAACAGTACGCAATTTCGATTCTAGAGTGCGCATCGATCGATTTGAAGAAATGCTATCCCAGTTAGGAAATGCCACCCAACTTTAAAAATAAAACACGCAATTTCTACGATAAAATCGGGCTAAACAGGACCATTTTTTCTTCAGGGCATTTTTTGTCAAATTTTTCAGGTTTGCCACCTGCCATCGGTATTGCGAACCTGCATAATCTGACTACAAAAAATTAGACAGAAAATGGTTGAATTTTTGTTCTAAGTGTCATGTCAGTGTGGTATGTGGTTTAATTATGGTAAATTTGCTTAATTATTTGCTTTCAAATTTGCTATCAAACAATCATTCGCTAGTTACTACCGTTGCCTCCTGAGCCGATGTCCGCGAGTTCGAGCTCAAGAGTAAACATCGAACACGGTTGTGCCGGCTAAGTTGTTCAATAACTGTCCGCCAACTGCATCATTGATATAAAATGCCAAAAAACGACTTTGTTGGAAACAACGAAATAATCGCTAGTTACGAATGTAAAATCTATGAGGTCTTGAAGAATTAGTTTAAAATTTATCCCTAATTCAAAGCACATCATAGGAAAAAGCTTCTTTTGAACGGATTTTTTTAAATTTTCAATTACAACGTTATCGTAACACCGAAACGGAAGAACGGAGGCAAAGTTCACTTTTAAGTTAATACAAAAAGATGATAAATTGTGCAACAGCAGCATTGCAACAACCGGGTGCTGCTGCCAGATGCATTTCACGACCATTTCGTGTGTGCCCCTCGTTCCGTTCGGGCCCAGACCACGTGGTTTGTGACAGCTCATAAACAAGTCGGGAACCATAACGAGCCAACGATGACATTAGCAAGACGCTAGGGTGAGTTGATCACCAAGTTTGTTGCTTAAAGAAAAATAAACTGAACATACTTTAAATCCCATTGTAAGTTTTGTAACAAAACCAAAATAGAAAAGATTTGCGAAACGTGAACAGGAGAAAAATCGACTCGCCCTTTTTCAACGGCGGCGTTTGGGGCCATATGGTTGTGTCAAATCGTGTGTGGTCCTCCAGCTTAGTTCTGCACCATTGATGACATCCAGGGCGCGTTACCCGTCAAATGATGCGAACATTCGCCAAGATATGAAACTTTCCGCCAATCATCAGCGCCGCGAGGCCCAAGCCCTGCCGTTGATGAGATGCGACTGAATGGATGACTTCCAGTTTTGAGGGCGAGTGTCCGGGACATTGTTGTTGGCACTTTAACTCTTGCGCCCCCGAGGCAGGCAGGCATCGGATGTCAATATTTATCCGAAGCGTCGCTTCAGTGCACCGATAAAAGCAGAGCTTCTCGCATCTTTGTGCGCGTCAAGTGGCTGCTGCTGCTGATTAAGCGTTTATTCACATTATTATCGGAAACGTGAGGCATCCCGACAAGCCTTGCGGGGTCTCACTTGGACTAATTAACTACATAGCCCCAGTCATCATCCGATCATCATTTTCATTGATGCATATGTGAGGTTATTTTCGTGGAAGAATGACTAGGAACGATGCTTCAGCGATTTTCGAAAGGCGTATTTAGAATTGCAAATTCATGTAAACAAATTCCAAACGCGTTATCGAGTTGGTCGATTGTTTATTAAAAATTAAAAAAAAAACTAAGACTCGAGCTTGAAACTGAAAACAGAAAATTTCCCTACCTACCTTTCTCTAAAGTTAAGTAGCACTCCTCGAAGTCCTACGCCGAAATATGTAGGTCAGTAATATGGTTTTTTTTTTTCATCAAATGTTTATTACACTTTTTGTGATAGCCCCGAGACGTGATGCTTCAACCGACTTCAAACGGAACGTTCTCAGTTAAACATGCCAAATTTCGGCAGACATTGGTATGCAGTGCATTTAATCAGTCGCTCACAGGGGACAGAACGTGAGAAGCATGAAATCAAATACTGCTGAAACGAAACAGCTCTCCTCAAATTATGTGACCCAACTCATAAAGCCAGAAACATTGAGACATTTTTTTTTCACACGCATTTTATTCCGACAGATTTAAATTTGCATCCAATTCAATTTGAAAATGAAAAACATGTTAAGAATGACAAAAAATGAAAAAAATGAAAAAAAAAATGACAAAAAATGACAAAAATGACAAAAATGACAAAAATGACAAAAATGGCAAAAATGACAAAAATGACAAAAATGACAAAAATGACAAAAATGACAAAAATGACAAAAATGACAAAAATGACAAAACTGACAAAAATGACAAAAATGACAAAAATGACAAAAATGACAAAAATGACAAAAATGACAAAAATGACAAAAATGACAAAAATGACAAAAATGACAAAAATGACAAAAATGACAAAAATGACAAAAATGACAAAAATGACAAAAATGACAAAAATGACAAAAATGACAAAAATGACAAAAATGACAAAAATGACAAAAATGACAAAAATGACAAAAATGACAAAAATGACAAAAATGACAAAAATGACAAAAATGACAAAAATGACAAAAATGACAAAAATGACAAAAATGACAAAAATGACAAAAATGACAAAAATGACAAAAATGACAAAAATGACAAAAATGACAAAAATGACAAAAATGACAAAAATGACAAAAATGACAAAAATGACAAAAATGACAAAAATGACAAAAATGACAAAAATGACAAAAATGACAAAAATGACAAAAATGACAAAAATGACAAAAATGACAAAAATGACAAAAATGACAAAAATGACAAAAATGACAAAAATGACAAAAATGACAAAAATGACAAAAATGACAAAAATGACAAAAATGACAAAAATGACAAAAATGACAAAAATGACAAAAATGACAAAAATGACAAAAATGACAAAAATGACAAAAATGACAAAAATGACAAAAATGACAAAAATGACAAAAATGACAAAAATGGCAAAAATGACAAAAATGACAAAAATGACAAAAATGACAAAAATGACAAAAATGACAAAAATGACAAAAATGACATAAATGACATAAATGACAAAAATGACAAAAATGACAAAAATGACAAAAATGACAAAAATGACAAAAATGACAAAAATGACAAAAATGACAAAAATGACAAAAATGACAAAAATGACAAAAATGACAAAAATGACAAAAATGACAAAAATGACAAAAATGACAAAAATGACAAAAATGACAAAAATGACAAAAATGACAAAAATGACAAAAATGACAAAAATGACAAAAATGACAAAAATGACAAAAATGACAAAAATGACAAAAATGACAAAAATGACAAAAATGACAAAAATGACAAAAATGACAAAAATGACAAAAATGACAAAAATGACAAAAATGACAAAAATGACAAAAATGACAAAAATGACAAAAATGACAAAAATGACAAAAATGACAAAAATGACAAAAATGACAAAAATGACAAAAATGACAAAAATGACAAAAATGACAAAAATGACAAAAATGACAAAAATGACAAAAATGACAAAAATGACAAAAATGACAAAAATGACAAAAATGACAAAAATGACAAAAATGACAAAAATGACAAAAATGACAAAAATGACAAAAATGACAAAAATGACAAAAATGACAAAAATGACAAAAATGACAAAAATGACAAAAATGACAAAAATGACAAAAATGACAAAAATGACAAAAATGACAAAAATGACAAAAATGACAAAAATGACAAAAATGACAAAAATGACAAAAATTAGAAAAATGACAAAAATGACAAAAATGACAAAAATGACAAAAATGACAAAAATGACAAAAATGACAAAAATGACAAAAATGACAAAAATGACAAAAATGACAAAAATGACAAAAATGACAAAAATGACAAAAATGACAAAAATGACAAAAATGACAAAAATGACAAAAATGACAAAAATGACAAAAATGACAAAAATGACAAAAATGACAAAAATGACAAAAATGACAAAAATGACAAAAATGACAAAAATGACAAAAATGACAAAAATGACAAAAATGACAAAAATGACAAAAATGACAAAAATGACAAAAATGACAAAAATGACAAAAATGACAAAAATGACAAATATGACAAAAATGACAAAAATGACAAAAATGACAAAAATGACAAAAATGACAAAAATGACAAAAATGACAAATATGACAAATATGACAAATATGACAAAAATGACAAAAATGACAAAAATGACAAAAATGACAAAAATGACAAAAATGACAAAAATGACAAAAATGACAAAAATGACAAAAATGACAAAAATGACAAAAATGACAAAAATGACAAAAATGACAAAAATGACAAAAATGACAAAAATGACAAAAATGACAAAAATGACAAAAATGACAAAAATGACAAAAATGACAAAAATGACAAAAATGACAAAAATGACAAAAATGACAAAAATGACAAAAATGACAAAAATGACAAACATGACAAAAATGACAAAAATGACAAAAATGACAAAAAGACGAAAATGACAAATATCTCGCAAATCACGAAAATCACGAAAATGATAGAAATTAAGGAAATGATGAAAATGATGAAAATTGTTAAAATTGTCAAAATTGTAAAAATTGTGAAAATTGTCAAAATTGTCATAATTGTCAAAATTGTCAATATTGTCAAAATTGTCAAAATTGTCAAAATTGTCAAAATTGTCAAAATTGTCAAAATTGTCAAAATTGTCAAAATTGTCAAAATTGTCAAAATTGTCAAAATTGTCAAAATTGTCAAAATTGTCAAAATTGTCAAAATTGTCAAAATTGTCAAAATTGTCAAAATTGTCAAAATTGTCAAAATTGTCAAAATTGTCAAAATTGTCAAAATTGTCAAAATTGTCAAAATTGTCAAAATTGTCAAAATTGTCAAAATTGTCAAAATTGTCAAAATTGTCAAAATTGTCAAAATTGTCAAAATTGTCAAAATTGTCAAAATTGTCAAAATTTTCAAAATTGTCAAAATTGTCAAAATTGTCAACGTTGCCAAAACCGTCAATATTGTCAAAATTGTTAAAATTGTAGATTTAATCTCCATTTTCTGTCTCATCTTGTTTGTTAAATGGATTAAAATTTTAGTATATGAAAAATTTATTTTCACGGAAAAGTGAGATCAACTGAAAGTTAAAGGTTTCGAAAATGATGTTCGTCAACCTCAGGCAAATCTCAACGACGAACAAAAAGGGCTTAACAATTTACTCGAAATAACAATTTGCATTCACCCTTTTTGTTTTCTACCACCGCCGGTTTGTTATTTTCGGATTCAGATCCCTTCCTCGCCTTCCCGGTGAGTTTTCGGAAAGGTTTGTTTAAGCGCATTCTGGCAAAGGAAGCAGAGGTTTTTATTTGCGGTATGTCTGCCGAAAACGTTTCCCGAGATTTATTATTCAACAGTCAGGTCCGAAGTTAAATGGGTTTTAATGGTGCGGGTTTTTCGTCACTCCCAAAATTTGCGGGCAAATTTATTACGGTTTGTTGTCCCCGCGCCGGCTTTTCTCGACTAAGTTCCAGAAGTTCTGAACTGGTTCGGATTCCGAGGATCCGGGGTGGGTTTTTGGGTGTAAAGTTTCGACCAGTGATGTTTGAATTTTTGAAACGGTTTGTGGTTCATTAACATAGTTTGCCCACTTTATTTGCTCGCATGTTATGGTTCAGAGAATAAAACGGGGGAATATAGTTTCCGATTTTAGTACCGAGATAAAATTTCCTCAATTTGTCTTCCCTCACTTTCGTTTGCTTAGTTCGAATGAAATTTACAATTTTCAAGGACAATTTGATTGAATTTCATGACGATTTTGGATCGACGGAAAAAATAAATACCGGATCGATTTGATAATGGGTCGTAAAAATATGACTTTCAAATCCCTTCGGCTTCGGCTCGATTTTAAAAGGAAACCAGAAGGCATATAAAATTGGGATCTTTTAGTTACGTTGCCAGAATAAGGTGCAATATGAGAAAAAAAAAACTGTTCAGGGAATTGATTGACTTTGTATTTGGTTCTCGACTTTCATTTCTGAGAATTTTTGTTGGGTTAATGAAAGTCGTTACTTGTCAAATACCTACCTTCTGATTTATGTTTGATTCTTAAATTTATTAATTAACACCATCTTGTACACTTGTGATTTTTAATGTTTTATGAAGTTTTTCCACTTAATTCTGTTTCCGATATTTCTCAACTGTTCTAGCTCTAACCGGTCTAGCTCATCGACATTTTCATCGATGATTTTCTCATGTTTTTTTAAGTTTTCGAAGACACTTATGATTTTTTCGATATCACTATCGTGTTGCAGTGAACTGGTAATTGTATATTCATCTCGGAAAACGTTCTTGATGGCCAAATTGAGTGTTTGATTTTCAATGAAAATAATTTCTCCTTAAAATATATGTGACAGGTGAAGTGAATTTAGCCCATACGTAAATTCATGTGAATTCTAAGTAACAATTCACTTAAGTGACCGGTCAAATGAATTTCAAGCGTGCGGCTAAGTAAATTTTAAAATATTCTCAAGACATTGATACAAAATTTCGTCAGATTTCGACGATTTTAAAAAGAAATTTCATTAATTCAATTATTAATCCATATTGTTTATTGAAAACAATTTTTTATTGCCTTACAAATTTTGAAAACATAAATTACATTTCATCCAAATCCGACTTGAATAAACCATAAATTATTATGTAAGTTTAGTATTGTTTGAAAGATTTCATATTTGCTCTCATGATAGGTATTTGCATTTTTTTTTTCACTGGACATAAATATTCCCAAAATGAAATATCAGTCCATACTATCTCCTACTAATTAATGATGACCTTTTTACAAATTTACAGATTATTTTTAAAAATTACCCTTTTACAAATTTACAGATTACTTCCAATAATTTCAAACAAGCTTTAAAAATGTTCCCTTCATTTAACAAAATTCATTTGAATTTTAAGTTAACAGATCAATAAATTTCAAGTGAGCGGCGAAGTTAGTCGACATTCAATTAATTTCAAATGCCAGACATTTAAAACTCAAGTGACAAGTAAGTGAATTTTGGATTCGCTCCCTTGAAACTTGAGTGATGGGCATGATGCACATGAGCCACATGAAATGGAGAAATATAATGAATTCTCTATATTAAGTGAATTTTCAAGGGTATTTCAAGTGTGATTTTTAGTTCAGTGTATAGCTGATTCAAGCTGATTTGTATGAAAAAAAAAAACCAAAAAAGCCTTATAACATATTCAATCCTCTAATTACTTTGAAAATCAGATCTGGGCCCAATTTCATCAAAGTAGTTGGAACATTTTTCGGATTCTATCATATTTCATATAAACTACAGAAAATACTTTGAAAATTAGCTTCAAATGATAAAAATCTCAAAATGACCGTCACATTTAGTTTATCAACAGCTTTACTTCTCGATTGAATCACTTATTGAGAATCAAATGAAATTGATTAATCAAATAAACGCACCGAATAATCTGTTCCATTACCAATCAGTTTTGGACAAAAGAAATGATTGATTGACCAAACGCCGAACGCGTTCTTAATCCTTTCAAAACTTAGTGGTATAATATAACGAAATAATTATGAGAAATCTATAAAACTCATGACATTTTAAAAACAAACGAGATTTTCAATAACGAAATTTTTATGATACTCCTTTGAAAATTTACGCAAATGTCTGAAGTAAGTTTTCGATAACACAAGTGAAAAGCATTTTTGGTGTTATCATTTGTCTGATTTTGTCTATTAGCTCTTGTTTTGGTGATATGGCGTGTGGGAATTTTGAAGTTGATCGATTTTGAGTAAAATCGATCATTGAAATCTGAGGAACCAACAAATATATTAGAAAAACAATAACTGATTTCGAATCTTTTTATTATAGCATCAAGGATTCAGATTTTAAATCAATTTTGTTTAAGAGGTTAAACGCTTTGAGAGAAGTTAATTCTGCATTTTTTATTATTTAGAATATTTTTTCTGATATCACTCAAGAAAGTATTTAAGTATGTAGGGTAAATGAGCCTAATTTCGCTATATTTTGTCAGAGGTTTTTATATTTGATATTATTGCGCCGAACCTTTAATACTTAGATATACAATTTTTTGGTAAATAAATTCAAAATTTTTTTTCTGAACTCTGTTTTGGTTTGAAATAATCATTTCAAGCCTTAATTCACGAAAAATATCATGTTTTATAAAGTGTGTCGAAGTTCCTAATATGGCACTAAATGTTCCTAATGTTAACATATGAGGAAAAATGTATCCGCGTACCCAAATATTACACTTTTTGTTCCTGATTTTGCATATGGGTCTGTTTTTTTAATACTTTAAAAAGAAAAATCTTAAAACTCACCTTTTTATAAATATAACAACGTTTTTGGAATATGAATAGGGAAATAAGATCTATTTAAATCCTACACAATATTCCTTTACGCTAGTTTTGAAGAAAATAGTGAATATTGAGCTCATTTAAATTCAAACTTTACCTTTTCCAATGGATACCTACATTTATTATATTTCAAAAAGTAGAAAATTCATTATAATGGATACAAATAAGTTCAGTTAAACAGAGCATCATGCAACAGCATTGTTAGATGCAACATTTGGGTACCACAACACTCATTTAACTTTTATTTTAATATAATTGATTAAAATTATCATTTAATGATAAAAAAAACGATGATGACATAGTTTCTCAAATCGTGAGAGAGTTTTATGAAGTTTTTGAATCTCATAGAAAATTCGAAACATCGAAATTTTACATTTTTTATGCCGTAACAAACTTTACACAATGGGACGGATTGACTTAGTGATATTACCTACAAACTTTATATGGAACTTATTATCCTCCATCAACACTGTTGGTGTCTGAATATTTTTCGAACAATCATTTAATTTTTTAAAATAAATATTTTTAAAATTCCGTTACCAGTCTGGGCTAAAATGCATCGACATGCAAATCAATGGTTCACAGTTTAAATCTTGTTTTTTCATATGCTAGAATATGATGTAAAATTTTTGTAGTATTATTTATCCCAGCATCAGCACCCTTCTGCTTTCTTTTAAAAGAAAAAAATATAAACTTTAATTCTAACAAAATCCTAAATAACTGCAGATCGTGCTTTATGCGTGACGACATCACAAACATGTCAAAAACTTTCCAAAATTTTTTGTTTGATTTTTCATTAAGAACAAAGGTTTTTGCAACTTAGATACCC
Source organism: Uranotaenia lowii (assembly GCF_029784155.1). Lineage (NCBI taxonomy): Eukaryota > Metazoa > Arthropoda > Insecta > Diptera > Culicidae > Uranotaenia > Uranotaenia lowii. The sequence continues at coordinate 74,507,963 of NC_073693.1, read as the reverse complement.
CTTTTTGTTAGTAGGGTGAAAATCGTATGTTATGTAAATTTAAAAATAACTGGTGAAACCAATTATTTTTCTGACTACGTTAATTTGATGTCCCATTAACCTTAAAACTTTTGATGTACAAACGGTAGGATTATCAGTGGACATTAGGGTTTAAGAAGCAATTAAAGTTGAAAAGTGTTGCATGATGCCCCAAAAGACGGTATACAACGTATTTTATTGAGATTTTTTTTTTAATTTTTCCTTTCGATTCTGTTCTCGTTAAGAAGCTCTCTGTAACTTGATGGTTTCCTTCTCTGTCGCGAAAGGTGCATTCCTTACAACCTGGCGAAAATATTTTTTCAACATTTTAAGCTTTGAGATATACTTAAGTAAAAAAAAATCATGTTTTATTAGCTCAAAACAGTTTATTTCAACAGATCGTTGAAAATTATGTTAAAACATAACTCTTTCAATCAAATTTATCTCAAATACATTCTATGACTTTGATATAGTTTGGAAAACTTTGACTATGTCCATAATTAGGAACACATTGAAAATAGTGTTCCTAATTGTGGACATATGCTTTTTTTAGTTTTTACACGAACAAAACATCGTTCTAACATACTTATTACTTAAATCATGATAAAAAACAATCCAACAAAAAATTTCAAAAAAATCGGTTGACAAATTCAGTTTTAATCTTCTATTTCTTAACAGGTGTTTTTTAAGAAATTTGCTAACAATTCCATTCAATTTGGACATACTTGGATACAATCCGGATTTTACGAAAAATCTTGTGAATTAGAAAGCTAATTTGTTTGAAAAATGAAAGTTCACATGATCCTTTACATTATCATTGTTTTGATAATTGTGATAAGTGAAAAATAACGCCAAAAACAGGCAAAATCGAACAGTATGTTAACATTAGGTACACATGCCACATTAGGAACACTTACCCTAATATAAAATTTTAATCCATTGAAGAACTTTGTTGCGACTACTAAACGATTTGACTAATACTTTAAGAAATATCTAAGATTCAATTTGGTTTGAAAGTTCTTAGAAATTTCGTCAGGATTCTGTATTTTGTATAATTGGGTAAAATAAGCAATCAGAAAACTTCTATTACTTTTTTCTTAGAAGTCAAAAGTACTCGCGGTCTTCGGAAAAGTTAATCATTGAATGAAAAACTTTAATTTCCAAAACCTTCTAATATTCAACAGTTAAATTCCCAGAAAAATTTAAAAAAAAAACATTTTGCTGACATTGACAACTAGCCGCTTGTCAGAATCGAACGAAATTGACTGATATTCAACAGCATTGCTCTAAAGTTCTTTTTACTTCAGAAAAATGTAAATTTTGTTGCCTTGTGTAATAATTGTGATTTATAATACTTGAAAAGTTTTGGAAAGTATCATATAGTTTTTATCAATTCTAAAATTTATTTCTCATTGTGAGTTGTGGTCGAAGGTTTTAATTTCCTTATCAAAATTTAATTCTGTTTTTACATTATCAAATATCATTCTGCTGTCTACCCAAGTAACCATACCCAAGTAACCATAAGCATTAAGCCATAACCCTTAATCAGCATTAAATCGACATTTCTAATGCAAGTTAGCATTATATCAACATTTATAATGCTTTTTAGTTGTATATAAGCATTATTAATGCATAAAAGCAATAACAAAATTTAACACTAATGATAGCACTATATGCACATATATATATGCTACTATATAAAGTTAACAAGCATTAAGACTGTAGCACTAGAACTTCCTGTTAATGCTTATATAAAGCTTTAATAAAGCGTAGAAATGTCAAACCCGCAAATGTAAACAAGAATGATTTTTTCATTTGCCGCGTGTGAGTAAGCAAGACAGCAAATGAAAACAAACAGAGCGGGCAGTTGCAGTTGTCTTCTCCCAAAATTTTCCAATACATTTCCAAACCTTCTCATGCATAGATTGTCTATGAAGTTGTGTGACCCGAACAGTACTTGAAGTACGGGATTTTTCACCTACCTTATCAGCATTAAGAGTGGTCGAAGAGTGCAAGGAAAGCTAAAGCTGCTGAGGGATCCTCGGTTCGAGACTCAACAAAGTATTCATAATTCAATAATAATCACTTCTCATTTCATAGAACACTTCATTAAGCAAGCATAATCCTTCATTCAGCAGGTTGATTGATGTTGTAGATATTGATTTTATTTTTTAATTTTTGTTCATTTTAATAAATCAAAGAAAAATTTCCTATTTTGAATTTCCGTTTCACATCAATCAGGATCAATCAATTAAAATGTGTTCTAAGTATGCATTGTTAATGCTTTTATACGGCTGGCGAAAAATGACGTTTTGATGGTGCTCTAATTCAGCATTTGTAATGCTTATTAAAGGCTTTGTTGTGATAGCATTTATTCAGCCCGCTATTTCGCCTTTTAAGCATTAAATCTGCATTAGATACGCATATAGTGCAAAACAAGCATTAATTCAGAGTTATATATGGGAATATACAGTTGATTAAAGGGGTATATTTTAGTGCTTATGGTTACTTGGGTAAGCATTAAGCCAAAACACTGAATCAGCATTAAATCAACATTTCCAATGCAATTAGGCATCAAATCGACATTTCTAATGCTTGTTGACATTAAATCAACATTCATAATGCTATTTAGTTATATATAAGCATTATTAATGCATAGAAGCAATAAAGAAAATTAGCACTAATGATAGCACTATATGCACATATAGAGTAGCTCTAAAGTTAACAAGCATTAAGAGTGGTGTGACCCGAAAAGTACTTGAAGTACGGGTTTTTTTCACCCACCTTATCAGCATCAAGAGTGGTCGAAATGGTAAAGGCGCAAGGAGAGATAAAGGCTGATGCGGAATCCTCGGTTCGAGACTCATCAAATGTAATTAATCCATATGTCAATTATAATCACTTCTTATTTCATAGAAGAATTCATTAGGCAGGCAATCCTTCATTCAGCAGGTTGATTGATGTTGTAGATATTGATTTTATTTTTTAATTTTTGTTCATTTTAATTATTCAAAAAATAATAATTAAATAAACAAAAGGTTTTCTAAGTATGCATTGTTAATGCTTTTATACGGCTTGCAAAAAATGACGTTTTGATGGTGCTCTAATTCAGCATTTGTAATGCTTATTAAAGGCTATGTTGTGATAGCATTTAATCAGCCCGCTATTTCGCCTTTTAAGCATTAAATCTGAATTATATACGCATATAGCATTAATACAAAGTTATATATGGGAATGGGCTATGTTTTAGTGCTTATGGTTACTTGGGTAGAGCACTTGGAACTCTACTTTCATTAATTTGCTCTTGAATTTCAAGCTGTTATTCTACATTTAAACTTAACTAAACCTTGAAAAAATGAAATTATATTTTTTAACCTTTCAATTTCGATACGATCGTTACAAATTTCCCATTAAAATGTATGAATGAAGAAGACACATCATTTAAATTTTTTAAATGATATTAAAAATTTAATAAAAAAATCATAAATTATTTAATCAATTTTGATAACACGAGTAAAAAAAATCAAATTTTTGCAATTCCAATAAAGGTATTGAATCAAAGGTCAACTTGTTAAAAAGTAATGACTGTTTTAATTTTCAGTTTTTTAAAAAAATCAGAAATAAGGCGAAAATTTAAGAAAAAGTTGAACCAAAATTAATTTTGGACATTTTTGTAAGAAAAACGCTTTGCAGTCTTTTTCGAATTTGTTGCATAAATAAAAATATTTTATTTTAAAAACATGAAAACGCCGACTTGCTGAATTTTTATCAATTATTTTTCTAAAAATTATAGAAATTCATTTTTTTCGTATGTATTTAAAAAAATAATAAAGGATAGTAACGAGACTTAAAATCAGTTTTAAGTTTTTATGCAGGTTTTTCAGTTTTTCCAAACTTAGACAAAAGGTGAAAGACAAAATCTGACCAATTATCCGAATTAATGACGTCAAAATCTGTCAAAGTCAGGTTCTTAAATATTATCTCAAGATCCTAATCAGTTGCAAATATTACAATTCATTTATTTTGTTGAATCCAAAACTGGATTATAACAAACTCTTGATTATCATTGTGTGAATGATCAGGAAGAAATATTGATGATTTGGTTGGTGTAAATCTTGAAAGCAAGTAATTTTGATAAAAAATCACTCTAAGATTTTTCCAGTTTTCAACTTATAATAATAATCAGTTTTTAGCTAAATCTGTCTTTGATAATTGATGAGTCAACAAACTTACATGACAAACAAAAACTGATTTTTAATCTATTTATTATCTTTCATTCAATCAAAGATTCAAACTTCTTCTAGATATTCTTGTTCTAAAGATACATCCCCTTATGAATATTAAATTCCCTTATATAAACAAATTCAGTAACATAATAATACAATTATTACTTATATCACTAAAGAATGGTTTTGGGAATTTGATTTCAATTCATTACACAACTATGTTGATGACTGTCAAACGAATTGATTCATACTTTAAAAATATCGATGATTCCATTTAGTTTGAAACTATTTTAAATTTTGTAAAATTTCGCATACTTTACAAAATTGGGAAAAATAAACGAAATGCAAGCTTCAATAACTTTTTTTCTCAGAAGTCGAAATGACTCACAGTCTCCTGGAAAGTTGGACATTGAATTGAAAACTTCTTTTTTAGAATATTTGTTATATTCTGAAGTTTTATTCAAAATGCGCACACATTTTAAAATAAATGTGTACTTATTTTCAGAAGTTATCTTAAAAAAAAAAAAAAAAAACAAATTGCATATTTGGAATTATCGCGCTCAAATTAGAAAAACTTGCTCTAAAATTCTCTGTACCTTGGAATAATGTGAATATTGTTACTCCGAATAATTTTCAATGCTGGCTGATTATTGATTTTAAATTTGAGTTATGAATCTGAACTCATATATTTGTTTTTTATTTAGAAATCAAAGTTTCTGATTAACCCTTTAAAATCCAACGCCGCACAGTGGTAAAAAACCCAGAAAAGCTGGCAGAAAGTCGATTTTTGAAGCGTTCATAATTATCTATCTAAATACTTCATCGAGTTCCGGCATTTTCAAGCTAAATGAAACCATGAAAATGATAGTCTAAAGTTTACCCGTTTTGGAGTTCTCAAAGAAATGCAAGAAAAGTTTGAATATATTTGAAAAATTCGCAAAGATTTGCTCACATTGAAAAAGGAATAGATATTCAAATCGTGAATATATATTGCATTGCAATTTTTATTTTTTGTTAGGCATATTTTACACTTTATCTAATTAAAATTTGTGATTTGGAATAAAGTTGAAATTTTTTATATGGAATTAAGTTGCAAAAAACGATAAATATTTTGAATTTTATAACTTCAACTAGAGATATAAAAAAATTTCCACATAACTTCACTCTAATTTTTCGTTGGATAGATTCCCACATTTCTGGGCTACAAAATATGGCAAATTGGTCTGCCTTTTTTGCCATTTTTGGAGAACGACGTCAAAGAGTTGAAACATTTTTTCATCAAATTTGACTTCGTACCCAAAACCTCCCGGATCACGAACTAAATTGATATTTAATTTTATCTTTAGGTTGATTTTTCTCGAAAATCCGTTCATAAAACATCCTTTTCATATTTTGAAGCACTATCAGTATGAATTTCTGTGTTATTTTTACTATTAGGAAAACTCCCAAAACATGATTAAATTACGGTTTCTCAAACATTCTTCTGATTATTGATCAAATCATAGAAACTTTGTTGCTGTTCAAAATTCATGAGAACCAACTGAAACTTTAAAAATTGAAAATATGAAAATATGAAATATGAAATAAATTTAAAAATAAATATTAAAAGTAAATTTAAAAAATTAGAAAATATGAAGCAAAAAGTTTGTATTTCTCGTTTTAAATGTAAATTTTGTGTTTTGTGTTTGTGTGGGGTCCCAGAGAAACTAGTCCATCTCATCGAAGCACAATACGAGGCATTTTCATGCAAGGTCTTGCACGATGGTGTCTTGTCCGAACCAATCCCGGTAACTGCTGGAGTGAGACAAGGATGTATTTTATCACCGCTACTTTTTCTCATCGTAATGGATGAGATTCTGACTGGATCGATCGACTGTGCACCGAACCGAGGATTGCCGTGGAATCCTACAACAATGGAGCAACTGAACGACCTTGACCTGGCTGACGATATTGTTTTGCTCGCCCAAACACAACCGGATATGCAGAGCAAACTCGACGACCTCACCGAAAGTTCCAAGGCAGCAGGTCTCAAAGTCAATGTCGGAAAGACCAAGTCTATGGAGATCAACACAGCAAATCCCTCCAGTTTCATGGTAGCTGGGCAACAAGTGGAGAAAGTGGAGTGCTTCCAGTATCTTGGTAGCCAGATAACGCCTGATGGTGGTACCAGGAAAGACATCGAAACCCGGATCAGAAAGGCCCGATTTGCGTTTGCGAGTCTCCGAAACATCTGGCGGTCACGCCAGATCTCTCTACGAACAAAAATCCGAATCTTCAACTCAAACGTCAAATCCGTATTGCTGTACGGGTGCGAAACTTGGTGCACATATGCGGTGACGACGCGAAAACTGCAAGTATTTGTAAACCGCTGCCTGCGGAATATCATCCGCGCTTGGTGGCCTGGCAACTGGATCTCGAATGAGGAACTACATCGCCGGTGTCATCAAAGGGCGCTAGAAATCGAGATTCGGGAACGTAAGTGGAGATGGATTGGGCACACACTGCGAAAAGATGAAAACGAGATTTGCAGAGAAGCGCTAGATTGGAATCCAGAAGGTCATCGAAGAAGAGGCAGACCCAGAAACTCGTGGCGGCGAAGCCTAGCCGCTGAAATCCGAACTGTCGACGAGAATCTTGACTGGGACCAGGTGAAGACGCTGGCTCCGGATCGTCAACAGTGGAGGTCTTTTACAACGGCCCTATGCACCGGTGGATCGGCGCGGGATCATTAAGTAAGTAAGTAAGTAAGTAAGTGTTAAAACAATTATTGATATTTAAGAAAAAAAGCCTACAAATCTTAATTTCAAAATTTTGATCAGTAGTGGCGAAATTGTTGAACAATTCTCATCTATCATAAAATTTCTATATTGACTCGGTTTTTAATGAAAAATTAAAAAAAGTGATCGGTACTAGAGCGTTGTCAGGTCAATCTGAATTGATTTAATTTGATACGTATTGATATTTTGAGATAATTTTAGATTCAATTAACCTTTCTAGAATGTGACAGATTTTGCAGCAATCTTTTGGAAAATTTTAATACAAGAATTTACTTACTGCGATAATAAATTAAATTAAATTTTTCGAATTCGTACAACAAAAAAAGAAATTTTAAAGAAAATATGAGGATAATATGATATTTTTTGTGAAATAATAATTTTTGACTAATTTTGAGAGGTTTCAGAGCAAAAATTGTAGAAAACTGACTTTTTGCCAGCTTTTTTGAGAATTGGACCACTGTGCGCCGCCTTTAGATATGGTTTTGATAAAATCAACATAAATCCAAAGCCAATCTTTATTTTAACTTATTTAATGTGCAGAATATTTCACCTGTTTGACAAGCAGTTGTCAAAATCAACAGCTAGGATAAGCTTAAATATGAGAAATGGACCTATTATTTCAAATAAAAACCTTGTGTTGATGTCAGAAAGACGATAAAGTTTTTAGTAAAACGAAAGTTGTATGAAATCGTGAAACAAAACCTCTCTAAGTTTTGCCGTGAATAAAAAAATTGGGATTTACAGGGTTATCATTGAGATTTGAACCGAACAGAATGCGTTTTTTTTGAGAAACTTGAATTTAATGAACGAATGTTTTCAAATATTGGCAAAATCTGTTTATCAACGAAAATCAGTAGTTTATAATCCAAAGTTATTCCTTCTACTGAAGTTTATTCTTTTTTGTGTCTCGTGTAGAAATTACATAAATTTTAATACAAAAAGTTAATCAATTTCTAATGGCGTTCAGTTCGGTCTGGTCGAAGTCCGACAAAATCAAGCTACAAAATTTCAAAAAAGATAAGAAAGTTAGACTGCTAGTAGAAGTCCTACGATTCTAAAGCAGCTATTTAAAAATTAATCAACAATCTGTTAAATTTATCTGTATTTTAGATTCCTTACTCTTACGGCAAATAACCTCTTTTGATTTATATACAATCCCATGGAGTGGAAAATTTTGAAAATTCAAGGATTCCACTAGAGAAATTTCTTAATTTTTTTAGAAGTTCGGGAATTTCCATGTATTTTGTAACGGTTATTTCCTGCATTTCCGCGATCGAATTAAAACAAATAATTATTTCTACATAAAAATATTTATCCACCTATCTCAAAATAAAAATAAAATCACAGCACGATTATTTTCGAAAAGCACAGGCACCATCAACATTAGGAAATAAAAATAATCACATCCAATCACCCGGTCCAATGAATCATAAATCACGCATCGTCAACGTTTGGAAAAATATTTTCCTTCGCCATCGAATTTTGTGTTTTGTTTTTCTCAAACGATTTTCTACTTAAAGAGAAGCTCAAAATAATGGTTATGGACTTTGCTTCTACGAAATCTGACAAGAAGAAAAAACCTAGAACGAACAGGAAAAAACTTGACAGCAAAGTCAAATTTGGAGCTCATCAAGTATGTCTCGTCGTTTGTAGTTTGATAAATTTGGTTTTAAATAGGCAGCAGTTTCGCTAGTTGTCGATCATTAATATGAAGAGCAACTCATAAGCTATTTTAAGATGTTTGAAAAGAAATATTAAAATTTTAAACGTAAACTTAAAGCAGGAAAACAATATGCCTGGAAATATCGTCAAAATTGATTGATATTTGAGAACCTACTCAGCGTTCGGCGTCGTATGTAAATCACATGTTATTTTAGAAACATTTTTTTCATTTTTGGGGAAAGATGAATCGGAGAAGCGTAGCGCAATCAACAAGAGTGTTAGCGACGCGTGCCAGTTGCAGTATTTTTGGACCGGTGACAGCCACCGAAAAGCAGGAATGGCCGGACTATTTTTAAAACCGCGTTTACGAGGTCAATCCGCCGCGTCGTGACGAGAATCGTTTATTAATGATCGGCAAAACAGGTAAATGAAGATTTTGAAAAAAATGTAAATCCTTATATGTAGATATTGGAATCGAGTGGTAAACGTTTACAAATTGTAGAAGAACAAATGATAGTTGAAATTACAAATGAAAAACTTTATCAAGAAACAAAAATAGAAATATGTCATACATATTTTTAGAAGAATTTTGAGTCAAAGTTCCTAGAAAAAATTCCTATGAAAAGTTTTGAAAACAGAGGTGTTTTATGTAGTTATGAATCATCGTGAGTAAACATTGAAGTTTGCAGCAAAAAGGGTCAAGTCGATTTTCAAAAACGAACCATATACATTTTGTAGATTGGTTAGAAAAAACTGGCCTGTGTGAAATTTCAGCTTAATCGGACTTGATTTAGGGGTGCCTCAAGTCTTTAAAAGTTTTGAATTTTAACTATCAAATATCACCTCAGGGGGGATCAGAGGAATCAGCAGAAGAATTTCAATTCACGAATCTGAAAATAAATTACGTTATTATTTTTCACTTCTTTTGTTTCTGTGTTTTAACCTCAAATGCAACCGGAATCATAATTATTGGAATTACCTGTTCCAATTCCCGTTTGCATTTTTTTTTTTCCTGCAACTGCAACCCACCCATTAGGACCGGGGAAGTTGGTTTCGTGTATGAGATTAGCTAATGTAGCAGTTGAGCAATCGATTGAATATTTTAGCCCAGAACGCCATCCTTCGTTCTCCCATTCGATATCAATAATTCAATTTCCCAATCCCGTGTGCCCGTTCGATGCATGTATGTACGTAACTATTCTTTCCGACGAACTTAAAATTCAACCAAAGGCACTCCCACACACCCCGGCAATGGATTAACACATATGGACCGACAGATTCGCCAATCGATTGAATATGCAACTTAACTGCAACAGGGCAAAATATGTATGGGCCTGGTAAGTCCTACGTTCTAGGTCCTCGCTCTTGATGGCGCATCGACAATTTATGAATGAGTTCCATTGTTGAGGGAGGGAGGCCCGAGCCAACTCACACCAGCAGCGGTGGGGCTCAATTTGTCCTCTCTGTATTAGTTATGAACTGGAGCCAAGGCCCAGAGGGGGGGGGGGGTCGTCGATTCGGTTCCGGAAATGGGGGGAGTGTGTGTCATATTCCACAAGTATGTACGTCACTCGTAGATGACAAATGAGATTGCATAATTCAAACGGAATGGGTTCGGTACTACTAGTGTATCTGTCAGATTGTAACATTCATTCGGTCGAGATTATCTGCTAAGGGAAATTGTTGGATGAAAGGCCATTTTTTTTATTTTGTTAAAACCACGTGTGAGTGTTTGTTTTTGAAATTATCGCATCGAACTGATATCACGTCATTGCTTATCGAGTTGTTTGATAAAAAACCTAGGCGACAGTGACCTTAAGCATATCGTAATTTAATATTTTTTTTCAGACATGGAAAGATAAAAATTTAACAGGCAGAATGATAACTTATAACGTAGAAATTTTTTTAAGTTCAAGTTGCTTTATAAAAACTCTAAAATCTACAGGTAGAACTTGGAATCAAATGAACTCTGAACTCTGAACTCTGAACTCTGAACTTTGAACTCTGAACTCTGAATTTTGAACTCTGAATTTTGAACTCTGAACTCTGAACTCTTAACTCTGAACTCTGACCTTTGAACTTTGAACTCTGAACTCTGAACTCTGAACTCTGAACTCTGAACTTCGAACTTTGAACTCTGAACTCTGAAACCTAAACTTTGAACTCAAAACTCTGAACTCTGAACTCTGAACTTTGTACTTTGAATTCTGAACTCTGAACTCTTAACTCTGAACTTTGAACTTTGAACTCTGAACTCTGAACTCTGAACTCTGAACTTTGAACTTTGAACTCTGAACTCTGAAACCTAAACTTTGAACTCAAAACTCTGAATTCTGAACTCTGAACTCAAAACTCTGAATTCTGAACTCTGAACTCTGAACTTTGAACTCTGAACTCTGAACTCTGAACTCCGAACTCTGAACTCTGAACTCTGAACTCGGAAATTTGAACTCTGAACGTTGAACCCTGAACTTTGAACTCTGAACTCTGAACTTTAAACTCTGAACTTTGAACTTTGAACTAATACCTTTAACACTTTACTTTGAACTCTCAACTCCGAATTCTTATTTCTCAATTCTGAACTCTAAACACTAAACTCTGAACTCTGAACTTTGAATTGTGAATTCCGTGCTTTGAACTCTGAACTCTGAACTCTGAACTCTGAAATCTGAATTCTGAAATTTGAACTCTGAACTCTGAATTTTGAACTCTGAAATTTGAACTCTGAACTCTGAACTCTGAACACTGAACTTTGAACTCTGAACGCTGAACTCTGAATTTTGAACTCTGAACTCTTAACTCCTAACTTTGAACTCTGAACTCGGAACTCTGAACTTTGAACTCTGAACTCTGAACTCGGAACTCTGAACTCTGAACTCTGAAATCTGAATTCTGAACTCTGAACTCTAAACCCTGAACTCTGAACTCTGAACTCTGAACTTTGAACTCTGAACTCTGAACTTTGAACTCTGAACTTTAACCTCTGAACTCTGAACTCTGAACTCTAAACTCTGAACTCTGAACTTTAAACTCTGAACTTTAAACTCTGAACTCTTAACTCTGAACTTTGAACTAGGAACTAGGAACTCTGAACTCTGAACTCTGAACTCTGAACTCTGAACTCTGAACTCTGAACTCTGAACTCTGAACTCTGAACTCTGAAGTCTGAACTCTGAACTCTGAACTCTGAACTCTGAACTCTGAATTCTGAACTCTGACCTCTGAACTCTGAACTCTGAACTCTGAACTCTGAAATTTGATCTCTGAACTTTGAACTCGGAAATCTGGACTCTGAACTCTGAACTTTGAACATTGAACTCTGAACTTTGAACTCTTCACTTTGAACTCTGAACTCTGAACTCTTAACTTTGAACTGTGATTTCTAAACTCTAAACTCTGAACTCTGAACTCTGAACTATGAACTCTGAACTCTGAACTCTGAACTCTGAACTCTGAACTCTGAATTCTGAACTCTGAACTCTGAACTCTGAACTCTGAAATCTGAATTCTGAACTCTGAATTCTGAAACATGAACTTTTAGCTCTGAACTCTGATCTCTGAGCTCTGAACTCTGAACTCTGAACTCTGAGCTCTGAACTCTGATCCCGAACTCTGAACTCTGATCTTGAAACTCTGAACTCGGAACTCTTAACTCATTTAGCGTCCAATTTCCATTTTCTAAAATGTTGGTTATTTCTTTCAAGCCATGTTTTTTTTAAACCACAGAAATTTTTGCAATTCGTTCAAATTGAACTAGTTTTGTTGCAACATCGAAACAGATTATTGTCTTTTGTTTGTACAAATATACATAATTTGCCCCGTATTTTATAAATTCTAATCTTAATCACACGTTCTAACAGAAATTCCGAAAAATAATCTGATTCAAAATGTTTGTTCATAGTATTTCACATCAAATGCGCGCTGCAACTGCTCGATAACAAAATACAGAACCGGAACACGAACAGAAGTTAAGATCCAAATGAATTTCAACCGCCCTGCACTTCCAACCGAATTAAACAAACAGTTAAAATGGCGATTAACACTAATGCACACTGGTACAGAACATCAATCTAGCGGAACTAAATTAATAGCGCCCAGGGATGAAAAGATAGACTTTTGGTGTCTTCGACAACATTGCATAGTTTTACAAGGCGCATACTTTGAAATAAAACACAGAGTCGAGGGGTCCACCAATAGCAAGATAAAAATGCTAACTTTTTTGTTAAGCATTTTAGAGCTTTGGTTTCTTCTACAAAGTTGTTTATCTTAACAAAATACATAACTTTGCTGAACAAGTCAAAGTTCTACAATTTTATTCTAAGGAGTTACAATGAAATTAAGAAAAATACCTTGAAAAAACAGTTTTTTAAATCTGAAACGTTGTAGGTAAGACAAAACAATATTCAGTCTTCGAAACAAAGTTGTAAAATGTTAAGTTCTACAATCGCTTAGTACATTATGATGTGTTTTGATATTGCTGAAGCGCTGCAGATAGCATTTAGTGTAATATATTAACAATTTTCAAAGCAAAGTGGTTCGAATTGCGCAAACTTTCGCACCATCAGCCAATGTGGATTTTATTTTTGGTATTAAGAGGAATTATTACCATATAAAACTAGCGTGGAACTCGGTGGAACTTGAAGCAATTTTAAGATTGAAAATCTAGTATTTTGTTCACAAATATCACTTTTTTTAAGACGCCTCAGTTTCTTAGTTTCTTTGATGCAATTTACTTGCAGAATTTGAGAAAAAGAAATAATTAGATGATTTAACCGGTTTCCGTTTCAAATTTATCAAAAGAATCTGTTCTAGTACATCATTATATAAATGATATCTGTACCAACACGTGAAAGTGATTTAATTCCAAAAGTGAACTAGCTTTCAGCTTTCAGTAGCTGGTGGCAGGCCAATTTTGGCTCTATTTAACAATAAAAACACTTTGAGATAATAAGTTTTCGTTGGATTACAAACTCAATTTGAGAAAAGGATTTATGACCATTTTGAAACCAGAGCTGACAACACGTTGATATACACCATTTATTCCTGACCGAAGCAAATGTTGTAAAAACAAGTGCCTGAAAAAGTGATATTTGTGAACAAAATACTAGATTTTCAATCTTAAAATTGCTTCGAGTTCCACCGAGTTCCACGCTAGTTTTATATGGAAATGATTCCTCTTAATACCAAAAATAAAATCCACATTGGCTGATGGTGCGAAAATTTGCGCAATTCGAACCACTTTGCTTTGAAAATCGTTAATATATTACACTAAATGCTTTCTGCAGCGCTTCAGCAATTTCAAAACACATCATAATGTTCTAAGCGATTGTAGAACTTAACATTTTACAACTTTGTTTCGAAGACTGAAAATTGTTTTGTCTTACCTAAAACGTTTCAGATTTAAAAAACTGTTTTTTCAAAGTATTTTTCTTAATTTCATTGTAACTCCTTAGAATAAAATTGTAGAACTTTGACTTGTTCAGCAAAGTTATGTATTTTGTTAAGATAAACAACTTTGTAGAAGAAACCAAAGCTCTAAAATGCTTAACAAAAAAGTTAGCATTTTTATCTTGCTATTGGTGGACCCCTCGACTCTGTGTTTTATTTCAAAGTATGTGCCTTGTAAAACTATGCAATGTTGTCGAAGACACCAAAAGTCTATCTTTTCATCCCTGGGCGCTATTAATTTAGTTCCGCTAGATTGATGTTCTGTACCAGTGTGTAATGATGGCGGCTGAGAAAAGTGATCAGAAGTTAGGGGAGAGGCTAACAATTTCTAGCCGCTCCGTCCCCGCAGTCCGTCCTAAATGGAGGAAAAATAAATCGTTTAATAATGTGTGGAAATTTCGCGTTGAATCGAATTAAGGAACGCAATTATTCAATGGGCGACTGGCTTTTCGCATTCTTGGTTGGCACCCAAAAAGATTTTGTTGAAAATGTAGGAAGAAGGGTGTGTTTAATCAAGAATGCAATCTTTAAAACAAAATAACATTGATAGGGTTTAACTTTAGAAACTTATTGAAACATCTCCCGAAAGTGTCATTTTGGCTAGAAAGAACTGTATTTATTTTCGATAACTAACAATAATGCATACGACTTTCTGATCTTTAACCCTAGGCTTTCAATTTGATGTAGGCAGCAAAATGCAAATTGCCGACACTTGATGAGTAGTTGGCAAACGATCAACCAGACAAACATCGTGAAAGGGGATTTTCATAACCAACTGCAACTTGTAGAATTGATAGGGGCAACAAGATTTTTTGTTTATTTTTTTTTTTTTTTTTTTGAGAGGAAATTCAAGCTGATAATAAATTTTGTGGGTTGAAATGGAAAATATGCAAGAGGTTTCGAATTCTTATCGTAGCTTTTTTCACGATGTAACATAATTTGGTATCAAATAAGTAGTACCCAACTTTTTGCATAAATATCTGTCTCTTAGTTCTAATAATTCTTATGAGTTGCTTATATGTAGTTGAAAATGTGTAATTTTATATGTTCATTTTTAGATGTCACCGTAATCAAAATCATCGTTTTTTTTAGATAGGTACAGCCATAGAAGAGGTTGCAAAAATCCACTATCTATTTAGCAAATCTCTGTGCCGAAAATGCTCTGTATCCTACCATATCTTTGCCGGCTGATTGTTTCCAAACTGCTTTGTCTTGTGATAGGATATGAGATGTGTTTCATTTGGTTTCTTTCAGATATACCGTAAACTGGGGGAACATTGTTCAGTTTTTTCATTCATTTTTGAATATTTTGGAAGGAGTTGCTTTTTTGTAACACTTTAACATTTTCAAATACTAACTGAGGTAAGGAGTACAAATTATGATCATTGATAGAAGAATATTCAAACGACATTAGGGGCTATAACTAAATGTTTGTTGCCAAATCAGATTTCATGTTTCGGGGTAACTTTGATCACAGTGGTTTTAATGTATCTCAACATCTTCAAAATTATTGTTTAGATGCTAATTTGCAAAGAAGGCTAAAAACATCAATAACGGTAATTTTTTTAACTCAATTGATTTTTGTTACGTTTTCTTTCATAAACAAATTCCTCAAAAGAGTTACAATTTTGCTGCATACATTTAGGGGCATAAATTTTGGTCTTAAAAACGAATGAAATTTATCATAAATCCCTTGGTCCTCCCACTGTTCCTTTGTTCTTTTTTTTATTGCAACTTAACAACAGGCTCCCTCATAAAAAATTTCCTTTTTTTAAATATCTAAAAATTATCATATAACGATAATAAAAATTACTTTTATACTATATCTATACAAATGAAAAAAGTTAAACTTTCATATAAAACAACTCACTCGATTCTAAATGCTATAATTCCTATTAAAAAAGGACAGAAAAAATCTTAATGCTTTTATCAGGAGAGGTCTTCGAAAAAAAAAACAGATATTTCATAATTTTGAAACTACATTTTAAGTAATATAAAAAAATCTCCAACTACAAACCAAATGCAGCCTATTTGAAACTACGTAGTGGTTAGCGTGGTAAGGCGGTAATCGCTGGTCCACTGATGGCACGGGTTCGATTCCCATCTCGGTACTGGATGTTAAATATGAATCTTAAGTTGTCCGCGTCATTTATTCAGTCTGTAAAGCCTAAATCGGCTAAGACGGTGTTTGTCTTTTCAAAGCTTGTTAATGCCGGTCCGGCATTGAATCTTATACCGATAATTCCACCTTCAAAGAAGTTCATTATTGGAGTAGAGTCCATTTTTGGATGTAGTTTCAGTTACTTATGTAGGAGTGTAAGTTCATCAGTTTTTTTTTGTGAAAGTAATCTTTGAATTTCACAAAAAAAATGTCATGCCGCCAAAACTAGAGGTGAAGACGAAAAATGACAAAAGATTTGAGTTAAGGACGTTAAAATATTCCAAAACCCAGTAAACATAAAATCGCATTAGAAATGATAGCAGAAGTCTTAACAACGCTACTGCGAATCGCATTTCCTACCATATAAGTAATAGGTTGTTAAAATGCAATGGTTACTTACTTGAAGTCGGTTCAAATCGGATTTGATAAACAGTTTTTGCTGATTCTGAAGACGATTTTGCTCAATTTGTTCTCCTGCGTGGACTTCAAGTGAGAGAACAGCCTTCTTGCTCTCTCTACGACTGGCAGATTTGACCAATAAGAGAAGCAGCAAGTATTGCCGCCGGGGTTGCCAACATTTTGTTCCAAAAATCAGGGAGCTTGAAAATAAAAATCAGGATGAATCAGGCTTTTTGGTCACCGTTGCTAAATGTTGTGGTACTGATACACAGTACAGTACGATTCACTGTCACTTCTATCTTTAAACGCGATAATTTTTGTGTACGTGCCTTTTATTAATATTTCCTATCAGAGATAGACCAACTATCACATATATAGCGTTATTTTTTCAAATTTGTGATTCAATAGTTGTTTGAAAATTAACCTTTTTGGACTTGTTATATTCAAACCGTAATATTTTAAACACTAATCAAAGCCTTTTGCAAAGATTCTTAAAGTAGTTCTCGCGAAGTTAAGTTAAAATGTGGCAGATTTCAAAAGTTTTCGTAGCAATAGATACACAAGAACAGTTTTATAGACTTGGAACAAAAATTCCGATTTCTATATAAATATAAACGAATGTTTGCATACGATAATCACATTATCAATTAATTTTGATTAAAAGTCCATTTGCCAAAGTTTTTGACTTTAAAACACATATCAATCATTCATTCCGTTTCTATGCTTATTATTATAAACATTTTGAACTTGACTGATTGTTCATATCAAGTAGCTTTTTATAACGAGTTTTGCAATATCTAAATCAGATAAACATTGAAATTTGAATGAATTTTCATTTGCTTACAAGTACTACGACATTTAAAGTCACATATATTTTAGAAATGTCAAACTGACTTAGATAAAGGTGCGATAACATAATGTTGTAATATTGAAATAATGAACGCAAATTTGTATCGGAAAACTGATATCGTAATCATATTTATTTACGTCAAGTGATGTTAAAAGGTCAGGTTACAATAGTGATTGATATTGATAATTGGATTATCCTCCATATTGGCAACACTTCTCTATTGGTTTCCGTAGTGTTCAACTGGCAACAATTCCAGTGAACACTACGAATTCACTCTTCATCGATTCTTGAAACAATAGCGAATTGACGTTCTCACTTGAGTGAGACTCTCTGTTGTTGTTTATAATCGCCACGCAGCTCGTCAGTACCGTATAATCGCCGCGGTTTAAAAAGTCGGTCGTCGTCGGTTCGTCGCGAGTGAGTTTCAACACATGAGGCAAAAAAAATAAATCAATTTTTCCCAAGGTGCTAAAAATTTGAAAAATTTTTTTTGACTATTTTGGAGGCGCAAAGCAAATTTGCAATTATGTATTTTTTGTTTTCTACCAGCTCTGGTTTTCGAAATAACTTTTGAAAGTAGGAAAATTCATTGAGAAAATTTTTTTCGGTTAAACTGTAGAATAAAACATGATTTTTAAATCGAAGTTTTTTTTCACAATAATCAACTTTCCCGAAGACAGCAAGTAATTTTGACTTTGAAGTTATGGAAAGTGTATTCTTTTTTTCCTCGTTCTTTTTAAACGGAATTCGAATGAAATTTCAATTTAAAATGATTTTAGATAATTTTTTTTCAAGAAATTTTAACTCAAGCAATGCATCAACAAGAGAAAAATAAACATAATTTTCAAGTACTATTTTAATATTCGTAATTGAGTTCTTTTACATTGATAGTTTTTTGTATTTCATATTATAGAAATGTTTTAAATTTTTTTTTCTTCTTAAAAGTTTATAAAAACTTGATTTTAAAGCTCAATTGCTATAAGCATTCCTTTCCAATCATATAAAATAGCTTACTTACTGTCATCGATGGTTGAAATCTTTGCAACTGCTTAAAAAATCTGGCAAAGCATTACTTAAATATTATAAATTTTAATATTAATTATATTAAAAAAAATTAAACACAACAGTGGTTTTTGAGATATAAAATATCTAATATCGGTGTTTATTGGCTTAAATTTTTTTTCGCGGTCCTTGATGTCCACATTTATGAGCCGAATCTAATCTGAGTTTTGAGTAATAATTTGTTATCTGAATTCTGATCCTGAGTTTAAAATTGACGTTTGGATATGTTTTCAAGTTTTAATTTGATTTCTGGAATGTGCAAAAATTTATTTCTGAATTCAGACAGATCTGAATTAAAACAATAAGGCAAGAATTGAAATTTGTTCCCGAAACACACACAGGATCTCAATGAAACAATTTTCGATCATTGATTTAAGTCTGAATTCAGCATTTTAGTTATTTATAATTAATTTGACTTGAAAATTGGAATTAAAATATGAATTTCGAATTATTTAGGAACCATGTTCTGAGTGTTTAAGATTTGTTATGTTAGAATTTGGCATGAGAATAAAGTTAAAGAACCTCGAATTTTTTTATGAAACAAAAACTCGGGATGGTTTCTATTTTTTTTTCACATCCACATGCAGGATATTATTATCGAAACATTTAAAATGTATATGAGTATCGAAAACCATGAGTCAAATTCCGAATGCAATGCAAAAACAAATTTGAACGATGATTTTAAAACAGCTTTCCACATCTATTTTCTAATGATGATTCTAACCGAAAATCTAAAATCCTAAACTGGATACAGAATGAATCCCAAACATGAAAACAAAAATACAATTTAAATTTTGATAATACGGAACCAGAACATTGGAAATGAGTTGTTTCTCATTTAAAATTTAACATTCATAAATGAATATCTATCGACAAATAAGAAAATTTTGAAAAACCGTAGCAAAATTCTGAACCTGGAATTCATTTTCGAAGTTTTGGCATCAGTTCTGAGTCAAAATTTTTACTCTCCAATTAAATCAATCAATCATCAGCATTCGATGAAGAATTCAAATTATTGGGTGTAGACTAGAAAACCTCACTTGCTTTTTCTGGACCCTCATGGGGGAGGGGTTTCGATGGAAATTTTATGAGATTTGTGGTGTTAAGACGGTCCCTTTGTAAATTATTTTGCTACATTTTCTTCTCCAAAAATGTGTGTGTTATTTCTGTTTGTATTTATCATCAGAATTTCTTCAAGGAGTTCCAAAGCGATTACTTTTATACTACCAGATTTACAAATTATGAAAATTATCTTTTTATCAAAATTTTTTTTTCGCAGTGTATGCCCATAGATTCGCAGTTTGTTTAATGAAAGGATGTATCTTCTTCTAATATATAAAGATGAGTTGGACTACATATGTTTGGCAGGGCCGTAGGAAGAACCGACTCATTATGGGGGTTTTGGTGTCTGATTTTTACCTATGATTCATAAAAATTAAATTAAATTATGTTTGTTACTATATGATTATTTATTTTTAAGTACTTCGGCATTAAAAGTTTTCGTATTAAATCTATTATATAAAATTCTCTTGTAACGGTGTTTGTAGTACTATTCCTCCGAAATGACCCAAACGATTCAAATGAAATTATTTTTAAAATATTCTGTAGGCATGCGAATCGGTTTATATCGAATAAAAATAACAGAAAGTCGTATAAATTGTCGGTAATAATTAAATTTGTAGTTTTTTGAATCAAATAAAAGTCATGACATCCATTTTTTCGAGGTTTTCTTTGCTTTGGGCGCCGGGCGGGCGGTTTGTTTTTCGTCTCCATGGTCGAGGCGTCGCGAGCAAACGTCGCGACGTGAGAGGATAGTATCCAGGGCATAGCATACTGATTAGTGGGAATATTTGGGCGCCTATTTCTCAACCAAGAATATTTTCAATGCACGTGGTGGCGCTATGAAGCCTAGATGTGATTTTTTTTCTTCTTGATTCCTAGCTCATTTGTACAGCACATATTAATGAATGACGCCTAGATGTGACCCAGATTGATATTTTGCCGAACGAATCAAAACCATATAAACAATTTTAAGAATCAAAACGATTTAGACTTCGTTTTAATTAGAGCAGCAATTATTGTCTAAAAATATGAATTTAAACTGATGCATATGATGTAATGGTATGACCCTTTGCGGACGTTTGGGAAAATAAGAAATTGGGATGATTTACATACAATTTTATAATCCAAAACGCCTAGAAATCATTTTTCGAAAATGTTCAGAGGTCTCAACTGAAAATGTATCAAGCGCCTTTAGATTTTCAGAACAACAAAAAAAATCCCATGAAAATGAAAAGACACATTAACTGAACAAGAGCCAGTCCTTAAAATGGAATATACAGGTTTGATATTTATTTTAAGGCCGAATGCAAAGAACTTTTTGATTTTTTGCAAGCATAAATGAAAGTTATCAAAAAAAATAAACCACTTTTTCATAACTAAAAGTGAGCATATGCATTTTTCGGAAGAAATTTCAGTTAAGAAGGTACACCAGAGCAAGTGCAAATGTTCAGCATTTACAAAAAATGTATAAATTATTTCTTAATTTAGAAATTTTTGGGCCCAACTCAGAAGCAGATTTTTTTGTATTTGATTTTATTATGTTCTGAAAGGGTTAAAAATAATATTAACTTCTGTTATTTCGCAGGGTGGAACAAGTGCCAATACGCCTTTTATTGATGAAACATCTACCTTTTAAGAATTTTATCTCCAAAATTGTCAAAAGGGTATCTCGAGTGTTAAATCTGAAGCGGATATTCAAAATTATTCAATGTCTTTGTTAACGAAGGTCTTTTGATTAAACAGTTATCAGTATAATTAAAGTCCCAAGCATTATTTTATTCTAGAGAAAAATTGCAGGATATGAAAGTAGATAAAAAAGACAAACAGGAATAAGTATTAAATTCATTTTAAAGTCTTTATACTGACGCATCTGGAAATGAGCTATGTGTTTTCACTTACACCAATAAATGGGACAAATGTATTCTTAGATATTTCTTTTTGAAAGAATATGAAAGTTTAACTGTAATGACATCCGTTTGCACTTGCCCCGGTATTGTTTTTTTAAATAACAATTTACAATAAAAAGAAACTAACATTTTTTAAAAGGTTTCAAGATATGTTAAATGAAAATTTCCAGAAAATAGTATAAACTCATGAATTCATCGTAGTCTTAACAGATCACTTCGTTTTGAACTACAAACATATTTATTTATTTTTTAAATTTAAATTTTAAAATTGAATCTTGAAAATATTACAGAATCTTAAATGAAATTGCATCACCTCCAACACTGTTCAGGTAACTTTGAAATCAGAACACCCCAATTTTAGAATCTTAAAAAAACAATTGGTTAAATTGGGATGAAAATATGGATATTAATTAAAACTGCTTCGAAGGGTGAGGTTGGTGAACAAAAAGCTGCTTGAAAATGGTTAGTGAAAAATCTTCTCTAATGTTTTTTATTTCTTCAGTTCTAAAAAATAAAAGCTAATTGAAAGCTGAACGTGCTGCGTTAAGCAGAATATTGGGAAAATACTCCAAAAATTGTCCCGATATTCAAAATTCGAATTCCATAAAGTTTCATATGCAAAAAATTCCATTTAATGGTAAATGGTATTCAATAAATGTTTTGACATAGATATTATCAATGGAACAAGTTACAAAAAGTGGATTTTTTTAGCACTAGGCTTGCCAAGTTTGATAATTACGTTGAGTGCTGGAAAAGGCGAATTTGCAACGGGAAGCTGATGACTGCAGCTATGATGATGCCATTCGGCAATATGCAAAACATCCGAATTAAAAAAAGTAAATAAAAAAGTATTCATGTAAGATGCATCTTAGATTTATTGAAGGTAATTTTTTGATAATTTAAGTAAAGACCCATAGACTTGAGTTAAAATTCTTAGATTTGATTTCGATAGAATTAAGCGGAACAATTCGAGTAAACAGAAAGGAGGGAACTGTAAAAAACTAGGATATGTTCACGAAAGCGAGACAATTAACAACTCGACATTTGATTCTTTTTTAAAGCGAAGAAAAAAAATAGAAAATGGACGCCAAGTTCTAAATGGTAAGACGAAGTTTACCGGGTCTGCTAGTTGTAGCTATATAAAATTGACCCTTAACCTGAAAGGTGAGCTAAATTCGCTTCCATCGATGGTTAAAATCTTTGAATTTGTTTAAAATTCTGGTAGATCAAACTTATTTGATTTTGGGTATAAAATACACTCCTTTAGAAGAGTCTTTCATTTCTTAAAAAAAACTTATTCTATACTCAAATCAACCAAGCACATTCTTCCAACCTATTTTTTAAAATCAAAGATATTAACATTTGATGAAAATAAATAAAATTAAAAAAAAAGTAAGAGATAAAAATCATCAGATTTTCGGATCAAATTTTGTTGATGCAAACTTGAACCAGATGAATGATTTTAGTATTAAATTTGGCTTTGAAAAAATCTGCAATAATAACACTTTGCGCACCAAATACGAGATTTATCGTTTTTTTTGCTAGCCGCTAGTATGCTATATTAAAAGGCATAATTCTAATTTTATTTTTTTTAAGGTTTATTTATGACACTTTACCACCTTGTGACATTCGTGTCTAATTTCTAATTTTATGAATATTCATAATAAAACCTCATTCTACAAAATGTAACACAACACTTCCCGTTACTCAAATGTCTATATAAAACTAGCAGTAATTTGTCTATTGGTTTCTGAAACATTAAATGCCAAATTTTGGTATCCTTAATATGTTAATAATATTAAACAATACACTGGGAAAATATAGAATTTTTTGCAGATTTTTTAAGGTGAAGATATTTCTTTAGCAGTAAATATTCATCATAAAGAATCAATTCCAGAATGAAAATCCTGAGTATAATTTTTTTCAATACAATTTGGTTTTTTGCGGATAAAACAAAAAACTCAAATTCTACCTTTTATTTCCTTTTATTTGTGATTTTCAGCTGAATTGTGTTTACAAACTAACTTTTTTTTGTTTCCATTAGAGAGACCTTCAGCCTTTGGCTGGTCCGTCTCTCCAAACAAATTAACTTTGTTTAAAAAGTTGAAATTTGGAAATTGAATTGAAAAGCAATCTTAACACATCAAGGACCGCGAAGAGATGTATGACGAGAAACACCGAAAATTGGCATTCTATATCCTAACTTAATTTAACAAATTTAGCATTTTGTAGAAACGGCAAATGATGTGTTCAATTTTGTCCAATAAAGTTTAACACTTAAATTCAGTACATTTGAGTTATACTCCGAAGTGTAGCGCACTGTTGGCAAGCAAAAAAACGAGATATCTCGTATTTGGTTCGCAATGTGTTAAGTTCATGGTCTATTGAATTCCCCAACAATTTATGTAGATTGTAAAATTTATTTACAAGGTGCACTTTTGTCTGAATTTTGAATCTGCATTCTGAATCTCAAATATTAACCTGAATTCAAAAACTGCCCTTCGAATTTGTATCTGAATTTACATACGGTTTTTAAAATGTACAAAAAAAAAACGATTTTTGGATTTTATTCCAGATCAGAAATTTCTAAACCAAGTTTTAAAGCCCCCATTTGTGAATCTTTTTTTTTTAATTCTATAGTTCAGGTTTAATCTAAGATCCCCTATTAAAATTATTTATTTTTTATATGTATCAGAATTAGAATATAAATTTACAAAGATCTGATTCTTACTTTAAAATTTTGAATTGCCATTTCGAAGTTTTAATTTTTTTAAATTTTGTTTAAGAATTAAGTTCGAGCACTTCGAGTTTAAATATAAAACAAAGTTTCTCTTTTTTTCATATTCGAAAAACTATTATCAAAATATTGAAAATGCATATGATCTTGAAAAACATGTTTCATATTTGATATGAAATGCAAAACCAAATTCGAACCAGGATTTCAAAGCAGCTTTTTATTTCTAAATTCTTATGATTATTCGAACTGAAAATCAAGAATCCTAAACTGAATACTGAATCCGAAATAAATGCGAAAATAGGAATACAGTTTTGGTTATGAAAATTATGGAATCAGAACCTCCGAAATGGGTCAAATTTAATTCAAAATTTCATATTCAGACCTGAATTTCGATGACCAAGTGAGAAAATTTTGATAAAGTGTAGCAAAATTTTGGACTTGGGACGGGATTTTGAGGATTTTGCATTGTTTTTAGTCTAGATTGTTACTCTTGGTCAACCTTACTCTACCTAATTTGATTCTGAATTTTAAATTCCCCCCCCCCCCCCCCCCCCCCCGATCCTACGGCCATGATGTTTGGTTGATTGTTTGTTTGTTTGTATGCACCCTATACAAATCGACACCGCTTAACCGATCAGCCTGAAATTTGGTGTAAAGCTGTAATTGGACCAGGGTAAGGTTTTGGTAATAGTTCTGAGCCCCTCCCGCCTAAGAAAAGGGACCCTCCTATACAACTTTCGTTTTTATTCCCACAAACCAAAAGTCATGACACCCATTTTGTCAACCGACTTTTTTACACTTGGCGGGTTGTTTTCACACTCACCATAGGCCGGGAATTAGAAACGATCGTCCAGAGTTCACGTGTATTGGAAAGCAAATCAAAGCTTACTTAAAGGTCTGAAAGGGGAAATTTTGGCGGATGTTTTTTTCCTTCTACTGTTTTAAGCACGTGGTACCGATACGAGATATTTGGATGCAATAATGAGCTTACACTCAGGAAAATTCTTATTATAATTTTCATAAGATGCATCTTATGAACCGCTTTTTAGAGTGTAAAATAATGTTTCATAAGAGTCTTATGAAATTCTTTCAATTTTCATACGATGTTCTTATGAAAAATAGATGAAACGGCATTGTGAAAAAATGATGAACACATTCATTCATAGCATCAGTTTTTTTCCTCATCTAACAGTTCGAAGCAATCGCCAGTTCATAGTTTTTATAGTTTTCCTTCAATGTTAAATGTTATTGTTATCTCCGGAATGGTAAGTTCGATTTGATGTTTTTGGTGTGAACGTTTAATATATTAATAAACTAAAATACATTATTTGTTTACTTTTCAGCAAGCTGATCGGCAAAAATTGAAAGGTCGAAGATTAAGATGCGGCGAAAAAGAAACTTTGATGGAGCCGTCTGTTGATGCGCTGCTGATGGTGACCATGAAGGATTTAATTTTAAACAAATTTGGCAAACAATAAAGTGAATGTTTTCAGCATGAAATATCTAGAATTTTTCTTATTAGAAAGTGATTTACTGTTTCCATAAGAATCTCTTATGAAAAGCAACAACCTCTCATTGAAGTAGGCGTTCATCTTCAGAATTCATTCGCGTCATAAGACAATCTTATGAATTTCATTAATTTTTCTTATGGCGCCACTTCATAAGAGAATCTTATGGCATACATAATAGTATTTTTCTGAGTGTACATGTTGGATTGAAAAGTACTATAAACC
Organism: Uranotaenia lowii; assembly: GCF_029784155.1. Lineage (NCBI taxonomy): Eukaryota > Metazoa > Arthropoda > Insecta > Diptera > Culicidae > Uranotaenia > Uranotaenia lowii. Next base: position 74,481,921 of record NC_073693.1, on the reverse strand, counting down.
TGTTAGGAACATTTTACTAGAATTGTAGTGGCTTTCAAAGTGCTCTTTACCGAAGATAATTAAATCTGAAGTTTTGGGTTCTATACAATTCAATTTCATTGGCCAATTTCTTATTTAAGAGTTATCATTGATGACCAATGTGGTCGATTCTACTATCTAATTTTGAGAAAACTTATTGCAAAACTGTGTTGTACCTGTTCGATCGAATCATATCTTAGAATTTTAACATTGATTACTCTTCGATATATATAACGGGATGATTGTTCACAAGAATAGAAAAACTGAAACAGAACTCAAATAAAACCTTTTTCTTAACATTTAAATGGTGATTTCGGCTCAGAGATGGTTTGGTTTCAATACGTTTAAAAAACTTTTTTTTTTAAATATGTATTTATTCGTAACAATTCATCATTACATATATATTACATTATTACATTAAATTAGGTGTTCAGTTCAATAATGAACTGTCCAGAGCCCTATAGTTATTAATCACTAAAATTTATTTATTCGACTTAAATTTGCTGAGCACAATCAAATATTTTTATGTAAGAGAACATCCTGTAGTGTCAAAAAAAAATTTTTTAAACTTACAACTAAAAAACTAAAACTATCCTAAAATTAAACTAATTGTAGAGAGAACGAATCTCTGCGATGGAAGACTGCATCGATTTGCCTCTGAAGTTGGAGATGATTTTGTTGGCCATCTCTTCGATCGATTCAATGCCTGCAATCCGATGAAGTTCTTCGCAGCTGTGCCAAGGTGGAAGCCGCAAAATCATTTTCAGAACCTTGTTCTGAATCCTCTGAATGGCTTTCTTCCTCGTCGCGCAGCAGCTAGACCAAATCGGAACTGCATAAATTATCGCTGGTCGAAACACTTGCTTTTAAATAAGCATCATATTCCTCAGGCACAGTCGGGATTTCCTGTTGATGAGAGAATAAAGAGATTTAGTGTATTTATTACATTTAGATTGAATATTGAATATCTTCAATGTGATTTTTAAAAGTAAGATTCCGATCAAGTGTGAGTCCCAAGTACTTCACGTGATCAGACCATTCTAATGAAACCCCATTAAAAGTTATGGAATGATTTTCATTAGGTTTTCAAAATTGAGCTCTTGGCTTATGGGGAAATAAAATAAGTTGAGTTTTGGAAGCGTCACTAAAAATTTTTCACATTTTCAAGTAATTAAAAAGGAAATTAAATTTTGTTGCAATCTACTGCGTACCACCCGTAAATTTCGACCTTTGGCTGAAAGCAAAGTATCATCCGCAAATAATCTTCTACCTTTTCCTTCTGGAACATCAGGAAGATCAGAAGTAAAAATATTGTATAAAATCGGCCCAAGTATACTACCCTGAGGGACACCAGCTCTAATGGGTATCCTTTCAGAGCATGAATTTTGATAGCTTACTTGCAAAGTTCGGCTAGTCAAATAATTTTGTATAATTTTGGTGAGATATACAGGAAAATCAAATCGAGCTAATTTAGCTACTAAACCTTTGTGCCAAACACTATCAAAAGCTTTTTCAATATCAAGAAGAGCAACACCAGTTGAATAACCTTCAGATTTGCTAGCGATAATCATATTAGTTACACTCAAAAGTTGATGTGTAGTAGAATGTCCATGACGAAAACCAAATTGTTCATCAGGGAAAATAGAATTTTGATTAATGTGAACCATCATTCTATTCAAAATAACTCTCTCAAATAGTTTACTTATAGAAGGAAGCAAAATAATTGGTCGATAACTTGAAGGCTCTGAAGCACTTTTTCCAGGTTTCGAAATTGGAATTACTTTGGCATTTTTCCATTTATTGGGAAAATAAGCCAAGTGAAAACATTTGTTGAAGATTTTAACTAAAAAATTTAAAGTGCTTTCAGGCAACTTTTTAATAAGAATATAGAAAATCCCATCTTCCCCTGGGGCTTTCATATTTTTAATTTTTTTGCAAATCAATTTAAGTTCATCAATATTTGTTTCATGAGAACTTTCAAATTTGTTTAGAAAGAATATCATCAAATTCATGGGAAATTTGAGCATCAATTGGACTTACAACGTTTAAATTAAAATCATGAGCAGACTCAAATTGTTGGGCCAATTTTTGAGCTTTTTCTGCATTAGTTAAAAGAAGTTTATCCCCATCTTTAAAAGTAGGAATTGGCTTCTGGGGTTTTTCAGAATTTCAGTAAATTTCCAAAATGGCTTCGAGCAGGGTTTTATGTCCTCTACTGCTTTGGCAAAATTTTCATTACGAATGAAATTTAAACGACGTTTGATCTCTTTTTGAAGGTCGCAATAAATAAATTTCAAATAAGGATCCCTAGTACGTTGATATTGGCGTCGACGAATGTTTTTCAGTCGTATCAAAAACTGAAGATCATCATCGATCAAAGGTTGATTAAATTTATGTTTAACTTTGGGTATTGAAGCGGCTTTAGCATTGACTATTGAAGTTGTCAAATTTTCTACAGCCAAATCAATATCTTCTATTGAATTAAGTGGAACGTTCACATCCAAATTACGTTCAATAAAATTCCTATATCGCTCCCAGTCAGCGTTTTGAAAGTTAAAAGTTGATTTTAAAGGATTTTCAATGGGACTTTGGGATAAAGAGAAAGTTACTGAAAGGTGGTCTGAATCGAGGTCCGCATGAGTAACTAATTGACTACAATGCTCGCCTAAATCCGTTAGAACCAAATCAATTGTGGAAGGATTTCTAATAGAAGAGAAACAAGTTTGTCCATTAGGATATTCAACAGTGTAATAACCTGCAGAGCAGTCACCAAATAAAATATTTCCATTAAAAAACTTTAAGTGGTACTTTCAACATTTAAGGTGTACTTATGATAAAAAAGTGTGAAACTAAGAAGCGAAAATATATACACATACAATTGAAAACATGCAAAGTGAGTTTTCAATGTGGTTCAACAAAGTTCGCAGGTCTTTTGAAAAAAAAATCTAAGTGAATCACACTTAAATATACCATTGTATAGGGAGATCATCCATCTTGAAAAGTGGGATAATCTCCAACAGAGATTTCATTATATAGAGGATGGGAAAGATATAAAAAAAACAGTTTATTCTTTTGAAGATAAAAATATAAGGCCAAATCTTTTCAAGCTTACTAAAAGTGAAAAAAATGTTTTTCATGAAAGGACGAATTAGAATTCAAGGAAAATTATTTTGAGTTTCTTTTAACCAAAACCTCATTACTATAAATTTTTCAATAATATGAAAACTATAAACACAGATAACTTTAGAAAGACTAACAAAACTTAAATGGCCAAACTTGGGCCAAATTTCTTAAATTGATGAATTTATATCAAATCATTAATTTCAATCAAACGATTAATTTTAATTTGCATTTTATGTGAACCCGAGCAAGGCCGGGTACAATCAGCTAGTAAGTTATATAAAAGAATATCAAAATAACTATTTGGAGAAAATTTGTAAAAATCTTTCACTATTCTTCTTAAATTTTAAGTTTTTCAAAAACCTCTGATTTTGTTCAATGAAATAATCGAGGAGGAGGAGGAACAGTGCAACTTTCCCCTCCATTCACTGTCACAAAACTAACGTTTTTTTTTCACAAGACCGGCTGACGTACAGTACCGTTCATAATTGTATAGAAATTGAAAGCACGCGCACTGTCACTTTGACTTTGAACTTCCATAACATTTTACTCTGATGATATTTTTTGATCAAATTTTCTGCGTTCGATAGATCAATTATCACACTATTACACCACAAAATTTGAGCTTTCTGGAGTTTGTGTGGTCTGAGATACAGTAATTCTACGAAAATCGGACTTCTTGGACTTTTACTATTCAAACTGCAATATCTCAGAAGCTACGCAACATTTTTTATCTAAATTTTGCAGAGTGATTGCTGAAATATGAAGCTAGCATGTCTGAAGTTTTTGAAAAGTTCTATCGATGGGATCAAAAGTTACGTGAGGTACAATTTTTCAGGCATGAGCCTAAAAATGCGATTTCTATAGAATTTTGGACGATTCATGAGAACAATATCATTTTATCCATAAATCAGTCAAAAAATGTCTGGCAAAAGCAATGAAGGAAAGAAAAAATGGAATAAATGATTTATTTGTGTTTTGAAATCAGAATCTCGAGATATTGTTTCGTTTTTTTGGGTTGAAATAGATGTACTGGTTGTTAAACATGAAATAGGATTTTCCTATGGAAACATTCGTCCATAATTCTATAGAAATCGCATTTTTAGGTTCATGCCTGAAATATTGTACCTCGCGTAACTTTTGATCCCATCGATAGAACTTTTCAAAAACTTCAGACATGCTAGCTCCATGTTTCAACAATCACTCTGCAAAATTTCAATATAAAGCGTAGCGTAGTTTCTGAGATATTGCAGTTTGAATAGTAAAAGTCCAAAAAGTCCGATTTTCGTAGAATTACTGTATCTCAGACCACACAAACTCCAGAAAGCTCAAATTTTGTGGTGTGATAGTATGATAATTGATCTATCGAACGCAGAAAATTTGATCAAAAAATATCATCAGAGTAAAATGTTATGGAAGTTCAAAGTCAAAGTGACAGTGTGCGTACTTTCAATTTCTATACAATTATGAACGGTACTGTACATTTCTATTGACTGATTTTCGAAAATTTAGAAACCATTTAGTTCTCCACGACGTTTGCCGCCGCTTCAACAACGAGAGCACAAGAGCCACAACTTTGCACGGTCACCGTCTCGTGGGCTGGTAATGGTAAAATCGATAAAAACCAAATTAGAACTTGCGGAACCTATCTGGAATACCTTACTGAGTTGGATTGGGTCGGAAAAACGCAAAGCCTTGATGGGGGTGGACAGAACTGATCACTTGCTAGAAAAATCAAGAAAATTCAAATTTCCATCATCAGAAACAATTTCGAAGTCAAAATAATTGCCCATTTTGATTTTTAAAGCTTTTAAAGAATGTTATTCAATATGTTTATTCACGTTACACTTTACATTTACAATCCTGCTTTTTTGAGTTTTTCCTCCAACTTTTTGTAGTTTTCCTCGGCCGTTTTCAAATCATCGGTACTTTGTTTTTGGTCCCTTAGCAGCTCCTTTTCCTGCTGCTCCAGTTCTTCCAGTTCCGTCTGCAAACGATTGTGTTCGTCTAAATGGTCATGAATTTTTTTGTCCCGACCGTTAATGGTCTCGGTTATTGATTGCTCTTCTTGGTCGTACTTTTCGAAAATTCGTTTAATTTTTTCGGTATCTCTTAACTGTTGCGGTACATTTGTGGCCTTAGATTCATCTTTGACAACGTTCTGGATGGCTGAAATGAGCGCTTCGGTTTCAGCTAGTTTTTCCTTTCTGATCGAATTTTCTGCCTTTGAAAGCTCCAGAGTTTTCTCTAGCACCTGAATTTCAGCCCTACGAACTTCTTCCAATCTGGCCGAGGTTGAGGGCAAATTGCGAAGTGAATTTTGAGTCACTCTAAGAGTAAGCTCATCGTCGCCATCGCAGGGGTTTGGGGTGAAATTTGAACAATCACGAGGGCCTGTTCTCAAGATCGATCCATTTTTGTAACTTTCCCATTGGTCCTTCCGGTGTTCGATCAGATGATCTGCGTAAGACATTGATGAGCAGCAAAGGCCATGTGGCCGTGATTCACAACCATCACTACTGAAAAGTTCAACATTCTTCAAATCCTTCAAGAATGCGTCCAGTTTTCCACATTGCCAGTTATTTCCGCTGACATCCAACTTTCTAAGCATCGGACTTTTTCTATATTCTGCAAAGTTCATCACTATTCGATTGTTCTGCAAATATAATTCTTCTAACGAATTTGACGTGAGAGATTCATCTATCCCTGTGAGTATATTGTTGGCTAGATTCAGTACCTTAAGGCTCCAAATATTTGAGATTGAACCAGCAAGATCATGAATGTGATTGTTTGCTAGATTTATGTACTCTATCTTTGGAAAATATAAAGCAGCAAAATTGATTTCTCGTAGTCGATTGCAGGAAATATCCAATTCAACCAGGTTAGGCAGACTGGAAAATCCCTTCATGTTGTCCAAATCATTCATAGACAGATATAGCCATCCTATTCTGCTATTGGGTTGAAATCTAACAGATCCTAATTTGTTTCGTGTGGCGATAAATGTTATCACACTTTGGGGAACTTCGACAACTTCCAATTCGTTGTACGTCACATCTACTGTTTCGAGTTGTATGAATGAGTTCAGTGTAATTTGTTTAAGAGAATTGTACGACGCATTCAATGATTGAAGCGGTGAATTCCAAATTTGCGGAAACGTTGTAAGCAGAGTTCCGTGCACATCCAAATGTCGAACACCCTTTGCACTATTGATATATCGCTGCAATTCCTGCTCATGGCGAGGTATCATCCGAACCGATTGGCATGGTTGATCAAGGCAAAATTCGATAAACTGTGAGTATCCTGGTACGGCCCAAATCGACACCCTTGAAGCAGAACACAAAGATTGTATCAACTTCTCTTAGCACTTAACCATTTTTCCACAAACTTACCAGCAAACTAATAAAACTATCCTCACTAACCAACCCATAGCGATGCACCGCGTTCGAACAAAAACCTACGTCTTACCGGAGCAAATCTTCAACCTTCAATGAGCAGGATCGGTCTGCAAAATCGAGTCCCGATCGACATCGCTCATACTCGGGGAATTCCCCCGGCCAATTTAGAAGCTGATAGCGCGCCAAAGGCCTCCGGGGTCATCGTCATCATCATCATCATCATCATCATCATCATCATCTAGAGCGACGCTCTGGTCGTCGTCATTCATCAGAAGCAACAGCATCAGACGTCTTTGACGTCGTCATTTTCGTTGTCTGAATCGTTGAATGAGTTAACGGCGCGGCGTAAAAACAAGTTAGCGGCTGATTCTGTTGTTGTTAGCAAGGCAGACGCTACATTGATAAACATAGACGTAGCAAGAGGAGACATAAATACATATATGAAGCTTCGAGCTTGATCGCTGCTCAAGTCACAATTTTAGCTTTATTATGGTCAGCAAAATTTCGTTTGGACTATAGCATTAAACTTCATAAAAAGCTTTAAGCCGGAACAAGTTTCAAATCCTTCTTTTGTCACTCAGAGTTAGAACATCGCGAGGGGGGGGACAATAAAAAATAATGTAAAAAACAAATAAATTGGAATAAATTTCACGAAAGCTTATATGTACCAAAGTTGCATACAATATCATCGCACAAAACCTAAAAAATAAGTAATTTTTTATCGAAAAATTCAATAAAATCAAGAATACAAAAGGTGAAATAACATCCATCTTCCAAAATTTGTTTTTTTCGTCTTGTAATCTTTTGAATTCTTGAATTTTTTTTTCGAAATTTACATTAAATACTTCAAACTTTATTTATTCCCCCCTTCAGGTTTTTGGAAATTTCGAAGGGAGGGGGGTGACAAAAGAAGAAGTTGATATTTGTTCCAGCCTTAATAGCCAAAAGTATAATGTTTTAACCATATTATGAGCCTGTTTTGTACTGCCAGTCAAGATTTTAGGTAAAATGTGATTAAATAGTATCTTAAAATAAATGCATCTCGTCAAATCTGATGGTCAATCATGATGGAATTGATGGAAAATGGGCCTGAAAAATTATTTTCCAATGCTTGCATTGTGAATCCATCAACATGGCGTCATTTTGTGCCCTTCGATTTTGCAACCAACATAGCGTTAGTCAATTCGATTTGACGTTTCTCTCGCAAGCCAAACAATTACACGCTTAGGATGAGTTCCTCATTTCTGAGTTGTTAATCTTTAGTACAGTAAATGAGGACAGACATCTATATATATAAAAATGAATTTCTGTCTGTCTGTCTGTCTGTCTGTCTGTCTGTCTGTATGTCTGTCTGTCTGTCTGTTCCCTATAGACTCGGAAACTACTGAACCGATTTGCGTGGAACTTGGCAGGTGGGGGTATTGGAGGCAGGGGAAGGTTCCTATTGTGGTTTGAGACCCCTCCCTCTCTCATGAAGGAGGGGAGGGGCCTCCCAAACAAAAGACAATTTTTTGCATAACTCGAGAACCCATCAAGCAAATGGTATCATATTTGGCATGGGATGGTATTTGGTAACGAGGAATATTTCTATGAATATTTGGTACCCCTCCCTCCTTTCAGTGGCGTGATAGGAAGGGGGGAGGGGGGCTACCTTACAATTTTTCATATAACTCGAGAACTAATCAAGATATTGGATCCAAATTTGGCATGTGAAGGTATTTGGATACGAAAAATATTTCAATGATTATTTGAGACTCCTCCCTCTTTCTAGTTGAAAGGGGGAGGGGCCTCTTTCATATTTTTTTATACAGTTCAAAAACTAATAAAGCAATTTGAACCAAATTTGGCAAGGGAGGGTATTTGGATACGAAAAATATTTCTATTATAATTTGAGACCCCTCCCTCTTTCCAGTAGGGAGATATAAAGGGGGAGGGGCCTCTTTTATAGTTTTCAACATAACTTAGAAAGTAATTAAGCAAATGGAACCAAACTTGGCATGGGCGGGTATTTGGGAACGTGACATGTTCCAATGATTGTTTGAGACCCCTTCCTTCTTCCAGCGGGGAGGAAGGAAAGAGGGAGGGGAGTTTCATACAATTTTTACTGCATAACTCAAGAACTAAAACAGCAAATGGAACCAAATTTGGCATGGAACGATATTTGGGTACGAGAAATGCTTCTATGAATATTTGGTATCCCTCACTCTTTCGAAGAGGTGGATGAAAAGGGGGAGGCGAGATCTCCCTTACAATTTTCAGTATAACTGGAGAGCTGATCAAGCAAATTGAACCATATTTGACATGTGAGTGTATTTGGATACGAGAAATGTTTCTATTATTAATTGAAGCCGTACCTTTTAAGCGGTAAGATATAAAGGAAGAAGGGGGGGTTTCCATTTTTTTCCATAACTCGAGAATTAATCGAGCGAATGAAACCAAATTTGGCGTCAAAAAATATTTGAGTACGAAAATACTTTTACCCCCTCCATTCAATGGGGACAACGGAAGGGGGGATGGTACTCCCTTTCAAGTTTATGCATAACTCTGGAATTTACTACGCAAATAAAACCAAATTTGGCATGGGATGGTATTTCAAAACTAAAAATTTTTCTATGTGAAACAATTGCTTTCTTGCAGTAGGATGATAGAATTGCGAATATCGTGAGGGTAATGGAAAGCTTACATTTAAATTTTTTTCAGAGAAATGAACAAATCTTAACATGGAAAATCATTTTGGTATGGTTCTTTGACTATTTGACACACCATCCTCCGTCCAGTGAGTAGGTACATAGAAAGAAGGAGGTGAGCCCAATACAATTTTGTTACCATAAGTTCTCAATTTTTGCTAACGAAGACAACAAATGGAAACAAATATGGCATGGAAAGGTGTAGAAAAGCACACCGGTTCAGCTAGATTGAAATAAATTTGGCATGGGAGGATTATTGTTTGAGACCCCTCATTCCTTATAGTGGGGAGATGAGAAAGGAGGAGAGAGGCTCCGGCTCCAAACCTTTTTATTAAGATAACTATACCTTATCAACAGAAAAAGTAAGTTTTTAATTACAGGATTGGGTTCGAGAAATATTTCTATGATTATTTGAGACCCCTCCATCCATACAGAGGGGAGATAGAAAGGAGAAAAAAAGCTCTAATACACTATCTCTTATATTCATACCAGAAATCTATCCCTTTTTCAGAGAGGAGAAGAGAGAAAAAAAGAGGCTTTTTAACATATTGAACTTGAAAACTAATGAAGCATATCCAAAATAATACATGTGATGCAATAATCCAAAACTATACATGTGATGACAAGGCCGTGCGAACGGGGGGGGTTTTAGGGGTTTAACCCCCTCCATGGAGGTTTTTTCCTAGTAAAATTTTCAGTACAAGAAATGAATTTATCGGAAATCACTTGATCCAAAAAGGTGTTTAAAAATGAGCGTTGACAAATATGTCAGAAATTTGGCTCGCCTCCGGCGGAATTTCGTATTACATCATTCTCTGGGCTAAAGACATTTCGATTTACGGATCTATATGACGTTCACGAGTTGAAACGTAGACGTAGATTTCGATTTGCAATTCAGTTAATACCTTTTGTATTAAAACTCAAATCTTTACACATAATAACACTAAATAACTCGTGTTAAAAATTGGTTTTTACCTAGTAGTGTAACAAAACAAGTTTAACATTTGAAACCAACCAATTGAACTTCAAAATTCACTCAGAGTATACTTATGTGTAACATCACAAATTGGTAGCCATGTTAAAGGTGTTGAACATGTACGATAGCCAAAATCCTTGTATCGATGACTTTATAACTAACCACTTCGATTGTTAAAAAAAAAGGTAAATGTCATTCCATTTTTTGTTCTAATTCCTTTGAATCCTAAACTCCATATCCAAAAAGTTTTTGACATATTACTAAAGGCCTCATATTTCATATTTTCCCAGGTGCGAAGAATTTATGAGAAGAATTTTAATAATCTGGGTGCTCAAATTAAAAAATTCAATGAGGTTTTTGTCTAACAGCTTTGTTTTTTGAATCACTTTTAAAAATAGATGAAAATCATTTAAGAATTGCTTTTTTGACTTTTTTGATAAATTTTTGAAACATAAAAAATGCAAAAAAGGCTTCAAATCAATTATCCACTTTCCTCTAGATCGCAACTAATTTTGGTTTCTGCGAAAAGTGCTAAAGCAGTCTTCTACTTGTTCATGTTACTCCATTTAAATCAAATTTAATTTAAGATATTTTTAAGCGAAAAACAAATGCAGGTTTCAACAAATTGGTAAAGTTAAATAGTATCTTTTTTATTTAAGTCGGACATGCTTGTATGTTAATGATATATTCCAAGTTTATTAAAACTGTCGAATTTAACTTCATGCATTAAATCATGCATCATAATCATCATCATAATTATTCCTAAAAAAGATTTAGTTTCTTTGTTATTCTGGGTTAAATTGATGAACTTATTTCTATTATTCTTATGCCCGAATATTTTATTCAAAATTTTAAATCGCATTCGTTTGCTGTGTTTTCTGAAATATTGATGTTAAATTTGTGAACTTGATTGCTTCGTATTTGTTTTTAAGCAAATGTCTAGTTTAGAATAAGGAACATTATTTTCAATAATTTTTTGATGATTAGCCGGAAAGAGCAATGATTCAAAACTTTGAAAATCTTGAATGTGAATTTTGAAAACCCCCCCCATGAGCGGGTCCTTCGCACGGGCCTGTGTGATGATATGTTTTTACAAAAAAAAATCTATTCCATTTACGTGAAACAAAATTGACAAAATTGACAAAATTGACCAAATTGATAAAATTGACAAAATTGACAAAATCGACAAAATTGACAAAATTGACAAAATTGACAAAATTGACAAAATTAACAAAATTGACAAAATTGACAAAACTGACGAAATTGACAAAATTGACAAAATTGACAAAATTGACCAAATTGATAAAATTGACAAAATTGACAAAATCGACAAAATTGACAAAATTGACAAAATTGACAAAATTAACAAAATTAACAAAATTGACAAAATTGACAAAACTGACGAAATTGACAAAATTGACAAAATTGACAAAATTGACAAAATTGACAAAATTGACAAAATTGACAAAATTGACAAAATTGACAAAATTGACAAAATTGACAAAATTGACTAAATTGACAAAATTGACAAAATTGACAAAATTGACAAAATTGACAAAATTGACAAAATTGACAAAATTGACAAAATTGACAAAATAGACAAAATTGACAAAATTGACAAAATTGACAAAATTGACAAAATTGACAAAATTGACAAAATTGACAAAATTGACAAAATTGACAAAATTGACAAAATTGACAAAATTGACAAAATTGACAAAATTGACAAAATTGACAAAATTGACAAAATTGACAAAATTGACAAAATTGACAAAATTTACAAAATTGACAAAATTGACAAAATTGACAAAATTGACAAAATTGACAAAATTGACAAAATTGACAAAATTGACAAAATTGACAAAATTGACAAAATTGACAAAATTGACAAAATTGACAAAATTGACAAAATTGACAAAATTGACAAAATTGACAAAATTGACAAAATTGACAAAATTGACAAAATTGACAAAATTGACAAAATTGACAAAATTGACAAAATTGACAAAATTGACAAAATTGACAAAATTGACAAAATTGACAAAATTGACAAAATTGACAAAATTGACAAAATTGACAAAATTGACAAAATTGACAAAATTGACAAAATTGACAAAATTGACAAAATTGACAAAATTGACAAAATTGACAAAATTGACAAAATTGACAAAATTGACAAAATTGACAAAATTGACAAAATTGACAAAATTGACAAAATTGACAAAATTGACAAAATTGACAAAATTGACAAAATTGACAAAATTGACAAAATTGACAAAATTGACAAAATTGACAAAATTGACAAAATTGACAAAATTGACAAAATTGACAAAATTGACAAAATTGACAAAATTGACAAAATTGACAAAATTGACAAAATTGACAAAATTGACAAAATTGACAAAATTGACAAAATTGACAAAATTGACAAAATTGACAAAATTGACAAAATTAACAAAATTAACAAAATTGACAAAATTGACAAAATTGACAAAATTGACAAAATTGACAAAATTGACAAAATTGACAAAATTGACAAAATTGACAAAATTGACAAAATTGACAAAATTGACAAAATTGACAAAATTGACAAAATTGACAAAATTCACAAAATTGACAAAATTGACAAAATTGACAAAATTGACAAAATTGACAAAATTGACAAAATTGACAAAATTTACAAAATTGACAAAATTGACAGAATTGACAAAATTGACAAAATTGACAAAATTGACAAAATTGACAAAATTGACAAAATTGACAAAATTGACAAAATTGACAAAATTGGCAAAATTGACAAAATTGACAAAATTGACAAAATTGACAAAATTGACAAAATAGACAAAATTGACAAAATTGACAAAATTGACAAAATTGACAAAATTGACAAAATTGACAAAATTGACAAAATTGACAAAATTGACAAAATTGACAAAATTGACAAAATTGACAAAATTGACAAAATTGACAAAATTGACAAAATTGACAAAATTGACAAAATTGACAAAATTGACAAAATTGACAAAATTGACAAAATTGACAAAATTGACAAAATTGACAAAATTGACAAAATTGACAAAATTGACAAAATTGACAAAATTGACAAAATTGACAAAATTGACAAAATTGACAAAATTGACAAAATTGAAAAAATTGACAAAATTGACAAAATTGACAAAATTGACAAAATTGACAAAATTGACAAAATTGACAAAATTGACAAAATTGACAAAATTGACAAAATTGACAAAATTTACAAAATTGACAAAATTGACAAAATTGACAAAATTGACAAAATTCACAAAATTGACAAAATTGACAAAATTGACAAAATTGACAAAATTGACAAAATTGACAAAATTGACAAAATTGACAAAATTTACAAAATTGACAAAATTGACAAAATTGACAAAATTGACAAAATTGACAAAATTGACAAAATTGATTTTGTAAATCTCGTTCTGAGTACTTTTGTGTTCTCTTTGTGATTTAAGTCTCTAACAACGTACTTGTAATTCCATTTGCAACTTTCAAGTTCATTTTTGAGTACATATAATTCTCTCAAGGGAATGGTTTTGTTTATTTTCTTTTTCTCAGGCAATATGCAGCTTTCAAAGCTCTCATCTTTTCGAATATATGACTTTTGGTTGCTTGGGAAACGCACGAAGCGCAGTGTTTGAGCATCCTTAAGCTGAATTTAATTCTGTATCCTGAAGCATTTTTCTGGGACTTGAAAAACCTGAAAAAAAAATATATCGGCTGTTATTTTTCCAATCATTGTATTTCATTTTGGTTACATATTTTCCAAAATCGCAAATTAAGAAATGATCGCTCAAGAAACATGAGAGACAAAGCGTTGTCAACCAGGCTAGTCAAAATAGTACTCTAGATTTTATTCAGGAGTTTTTGTCAGGGCTTTCTAGAGCGTCCATAAATAGTAAGGATGCAAAATTGATGGTTTTAGTGATTCATTAGTCTCTGCTGCTTAATTATCTGTAATGTCAAATTTACCTTCAACTGACATTCGATATAGTATGAGGATTCAAAATAAAAAAAAACTGGTAATTTGGAAAATTTTAGAAAAATAAAAGTGGTACCTTATATGTAAAAAAATGGTCCAAACTTAGACTAATAAGATGAAAAATAAATGCGCCTCGATTATGTGTTGGGACGAAAATTAAAAAGTTTTTCAGATGCCTTAATAACAGCTTCTGGTTTCATTTTGAGTCCCACAAGACATGTTTTTTTAATATCATCGAAAATTAGGGGATCTTTGAAGTACAGGAACCTGAGTTAATATAATTTTTGTCTGCACTGTGAACGCTTTTCAATTATAGTAAAAACATTCAAAGTGAGTTTTCGACAACAATCCTGCATTAGTCCAAATAGAATGTCGTAAAACAATTGAAATAAACAATTTTACGGTGAAATTGTACATCTTGAAAATTTTTATCATTCTGTATAACCCTTTTCATCTGAAAACCTCATCTGGTTATCTTCTGTGGAATCACCTTTTGTGATGCAGCTCAAAATTATACAAAATCAAACCACGAATATTAAAAAGCTGTTTTCTGCATAATTAGGGCCAGAAAAGTGACAATGGAGACAGTTCTGCTTATCAAAAAAGAAAACCATCAAAAAAACTTTTTCTATCGAGCATCCAATTGTTTTCCAATTCGTTTGGGCCCTTCAAACTCCAATCTCCCAAAGGGCGACAGCGTGTCAAGTATTTGTTTTTAGTTTTTTTTTTCGGTCTCATTCGGGCACCAATCCTAAAGCGAGAAAGCCTCCATTGACCTTCTCCTTAATGTCGAAAAGTTTTGCACGAAAACGGCGCCGATTTTTAGCAAGCTGGAGAGAATCATCAGGAAAGATAAAAATTGGTCCCGGCTACCAGGTTTGAAGTTATCAAATATGCAAACAGCTGCGGTTTGTTTTGGGTTGCAAATTGGGAAAACGTCCACTTTTTTCATACAGTAGGTCGAAAACTTTACAAATTGTTGTTATTTTTGTTGTTTTAGCACTTTTATCGGTTGTGATAAAATATATTGAGTTACTTATAGATTTAACTTAAATTCTTCATTTTAAATATTTGGAAAAAAATCATTTAGATCCATTTGTTCAGAATCACTTTAACAAGCCTCCAGAACCGATAGCTTTATCGATTTATTGCAGCGCTGCCTAAGAACCAGGCGAAATGAGAAACCGTTTCAGAAATTATGTCTAGAGCAATTTCCAGAGAATTTCCATAATTCAGTTCCACCGCTGGGATTTTCAGCATATTATTTGAGTTCACTTCACCTCCTAGCTAGCTTCCACCCTCGCCGTTTCTTCGGCCTCCTACATCATTTGGCGACCGTGACAACAGAAGCAGCAGCCGCAGCAGTTGGGCAAACAAGGGCCTAGTTCCATTCGAGCTGGGCTGCCGAAGTGCTTCAAGATTCAAGCTTCTTCAATGGAAGCTTGAAGTAGGAACAAAAATCAGTCCCTCCCCCGCTTCTGTTCTTGTTATCCGGCCCTAGTTAATGTGAAATGTAAGATGTTTTGTTTCGTTGGCTTTCGCCAGTTCTTGAGGGCAAAAGGACTTCTCGGATTCGGTTCTACTGTTTCTAGTCAACCATATTAAATTAAGGGCGAGGATTGATGTTGTTTAGCGATTTTGCAATTCCGACTTTCAAATAGATTTTGAATGTTTCGGCATTTGACGACAATTTTGCAAATTAGAAAAGTCTGTTCAATCAATACAAGAATAAACGGTTTTTTTTCTTTTCATTCTAGGTACGTTATAATGAAAAATTGGGAGAAAAGTTTTCCATGTAAGTAAAAACGTTAGATTAAATTATTTAAAAACATCTCAAAAAAATTTTTCAAGAAATTAAAATAAAAAAGTCTTTAATTTTATAGAGTTCAATGTTAAAATAAAAATCATTTGTTTAAAATTTTTAAATAAAAAATGATTAAGTTTTTTTTATTGAATTTAATGTAAATCCCGGAGTTCAAACATTTAAAAAAGATACATGAAATTTTTTAATAAAATATGACAATTATGCAAATTTCAAACAGTTCGAAAATTTTTGGCATTTAAAGTAAAGAAGAGAAGATAAAACATGTAAACTTCGCTCTAGAAAAATAACAAAATTGACAAAATTGACAAAAATGACAAAATTGACAAAAATGACAAAAATGACAAAAATGACAAAAATGACAAAAATGACAAAAATGACAAAAATGACAAAAATGACAAAAATGACAAAAATGACAAAAATGACAAAAAAGACAAAAATGACAAAAATGACAAGAATGACAAGAATGACAAAAATGACAAAAATGACAAAAATGACAAAAATGACAAAAATGACAAAAATGACAAAAATGACAAAAATGACAAAAATGACAAAAATGACAAAAATGACAAAAATGACAAAAATGACAAAAATGACAAAAATGACAAAAATGACAAAAATGACAAAAATGACAAAAATGACAAAAATGACAAAAATGACAAAAATGACAAAAATGACAAAAATGACAAAAATGACAAAAATGACAAAAATGACAAAAATGACAAAAATGACAAAAATGACAAAAATGACAAAAATGACAAAAATGACAAAAATGACAAAAATGACAAAAATGACAAAAATGACAAAAATGACAAAAATGACAAAAATGACAAAAATGACAAAAATGACAAAAATGACAAAAATGACAAAAATGACAAAAATGACAAAAATGACAAAAATGACAAAAATGACAAAAATGACAAAAATGACAAAAATGACAAAAATGACAAAAATGACAAAAATGACAAAAATGACAAAAATGACAAAAATGACAAAAATGACAAAAATGACAAAAATGACAAAAATGACAAAAATGACAAAAATGACAAAAATGACAAAAATGACAAAAATGACAAAAATGACAAAAATGACAAAAATGACAAAAATGACAAAAATGACAAAAATGACAAAAATGACAAAAATGACAAAAATGACAAAGATGACAAAAATGACAAAAATGACAAAAATGACAAAAATGACAAAAATGACAAAAATAACAAAAATGACAAAAATGATAAAAATGACAAAAATGACAAAAAAGACAAAAATGACAAAAATGAAAAAAATGACAAAAATGACAAAAAAGACAAATAAGACAAAAATGACAAAAATGACAAAAATGACAAAAATGACAAAAATGACAAAAATGACAAAAATGACAAAAATGACAAAAATGACAAAAATGACAAAAATGACAAAAATGACAAAAATGACAAAAATGACAAAAATGACAAAAATGACAAAAATGACAAAAATGACAAAAATGACAAAAATGACAAAAATGACAAAAATGACAAAAATGACAAAAATGACAAAAATGACAAAAATGACAAAAATGACAAAAATGACAAAAATGACAAAAATGACAAAAATGACAAAAATGACAAAAATGACAAAAATGACAAAAATGACAAAAATGACAAAAATGACAAAAATGACAAAAATGACAAAAATGACAAAAATGACAAAAATGACAAAAATGACAAAAATGACAAAAATGACAAAAATGACAAAAATGACAAAAATGACAAAAATGACAAAAATGACAAAAATGACAAAAATGACAAAAATGACAAAAATGACAAAAATGACAAAAATGACAAAAATGACAAAAATGACAAAAATGACAAAAATGACAAAAATGACAAAAATGACAAAAATGACAAAAATGACAAAAATGACAAAAATGACAAAAATGACAAAAATGACAAAAATGACAAAAATGACAAAAATGACAAAAATGACAAAAATGACAAAAATGACAAAAATGACAAAAATGACAAAAATGACAAAAATGACAAAAATGACAAAAATGACAAAAATGACAAAAATGACAAAAATGACAAAAATGACAAAAATGACAAAAATGACAAAAATGACAAAAATGACAAAAATGACAAAAATGACAAAAATGACAAAAATGACAAAAATGACAAAAATGACAAAAATGACAAAAATGACAAAAATGACAAAAATGACAAAAATGACAAAAATGACAAAAATGACAAAAATGACAAAAATGACAAAAATGACAAAAATGACAAAAATGACAAAAATGACAAAAATGACAAAAATGACAAAAATGACAAAAATGACAAAAATGACAAAAATGACAAAAATGACAAAAATGACAAAAATGACAAAAATGACAAAAATGACAAAAATGACAAAAATGACAAAAATGACAAAAATGACAAAAATGACAAAAATGACAAAAATGACAAAAATGACAAAAATGACAAAAATGACAAAAATGACAAAAATGACAAAAATGACAAAAATGACAAAAATGACAAAAATGACAAAAATGACAAAAATGACAAAAATGACAAAAATGACAAAAATGACAAAAATGACAAAAATGACAAAAATGACAAAAATGACAAAAATGACAAAAATGACAAAAATGACAAAAATGACAAAAATGACAAAAATGACAAAAATGACAAAAATGACAAAAATGACAAAAATGACAAAAATGACAAAAATGACAAAAATGACAAAAATGACAAAAATGACAAAAATGACAAAAATGACAAAAATGACAAAAATGACAAAAATGACAAAAATGACAAAAATGACAAAAATGACAAAAATGACAAAAATGACAAAAATGACAAAAATGACAAAAATGACAAAAATGACAAAAATGACAAAAATGACAAAAATGACAAAAATGACAAAAATGACAAAAATGACAAAAATGACAAAAATGACAAAAATGACAAAAATGACAAAAATGACAAAAATGACAAAAATGACAAAAATGACAAAAATGACAAAAATGACAAAAATGACAAAAATGACAAAAATGACAAAAATGACAAAAATGACAAAAATGACAAAAATGACAAAAATGACAAAAATGACAAAAATGACAAAAATGACAAAAATGACAAAAATGACAAAAATGACAAAAATGACAAAAATGACAAAAATGACAAAAATGACAAAAATGACAAAAATGACAAAAATGACAAAAATGACAAAAATGACAAAAATGACAAAAATGACAAAAATGACAAAAATGACAAAAATGACAAAAATGACAAAAATGACAAAAATGACAAAAATGACAAAAATGACAAAAATGACAAAAATGACAAAAATGACAAAAATGACAAAAATGACAAAAATGACAAAAATGACAAAAATGACAAAAATGACAAAAATGACAAAAATGACAAAAATGACAAAAATGACAAAAATGACAAAAATGACAAAAATGACAAAAATGACAAAAATGACAAAAATGACAAAAATGACAAAAATGACAAAAATGACAAAAATGACAAAAATGACAAAAATGACAAAAATGACAAAAATGACAAAAATGACAAAAATGACAAAAATGACAAAAATGACAAAAATGACAAAAATGACAAAAATGACAAAAATGACAAAAATGACAAAAATGACAAAAATGACAAAAATGACAAAAATGACAAAAATGACAAAAATGACAAAAATGACAAAAATGACAAAAATGACAAAAATGACAAAAATGACAAAAATGACAAAAATGACAAAAATGACAAAAATGACAAAAATGACAAAAATGACAAAAATGACAAAAATGACAAAAATGACAAAAATGACAAAAATGACAAAAATGACAAAAATGACAAAAATGACAAAAATGACAAAAATGACAAAAATGACAAAAATGACAAAAATGACAAAAATGACAAAAATGACAAAAATGACAAAAATGACAAAAATGACAAAAATGACAAAAATGACAAAAATGACAAAAATGACAAAAATGACAAAAATGACAAAAATGACAAAAATGACAAAAATGACAAAAATGACAAAAATGACAAAAATGACAAAAATGACAAAAATGACAAAAATGACAAAAATGACAAAAATGACAAAAATGACAAAAATGACAAAAATGACAAAAATGACAAAAATGACAAAAATGACAAAAATGACAAAAATGACAAAAATGACAAAAATGACAAAAATGACAAAAATGACAAAAATGACAAAAATGACAAAAATGACAAAAATGACAAAAATGACAAAAATGACAAAAATGACAAAAATGACAAAAATGACAAAAATGACAAAAATGACAAAAATGACAAAAATGACAAAAATGACAAAAATGACAAAAATGACAAAAATGACAAAAATGACAAAAATGACAAAAATGACAAAAATGACAAAAATGACAAAAATGACAAAAATGACAAAAATGACAAAAATGACAAAAATGACAAAAATGACAAAAATGACAAAAATGACAAAAATGACAAAAATGACAAAAATGACAAAAATGACAAAAATGACAAAAATGACAAAAATGACAAAAATGACAAAAATGACAAAAATGACAAAAATGACAAAAATGACAAAAATGACAAAAATGACAAAAATGACAAAAATGACAAAAATGACAAAAATGACAAAAATGACAAAAATGACAAAAATGACAAAAATGACAAAAATGACAAAAATGACAAAAATGACAAAAATGACAAAAATGACAAAAATGACAAAAATGACAAAAATGACAAAAATGACAAAAATGACAAAAATGACAAAAATGACAAAAATGACAAAAATGACAAAAATGACAAAAATGACAAAAATGACAAAAATGACAAAAATGACAAAAATGACAAAAATGACAAAAATGACAAAAATGACAAAAATGACAAAAATGACAAAAATGACAAAAATGACAAAAATGACAAAAATGACAAAAATGACAAAAATGACAAAAATGACAAAAATGACAAAAATGACAAAAATGACAAAAATGACAAAAATGACAAAAATGACAAAAATGACAAAAATGACAAAAATGACAAAAATGACAAAAATGACAAAAATGACAAAAATGACAAAAATGACAAAAATGACAAAAATGACAAAAATGACAAAAATGACAAAAATGACAAAAATGACAAAAATGACAAAAATGACAAAAATGACAAAAATGACAAAAATGACAAAAATGACAAAAATGACAAAAATGACAAAAATGACAAAAATGACAAAAATGACAAAAATGACAAAAATGACAAAAATGACAAAAATGACAAAAATGACAAAAATGACAAAAATGACAAAAATGACAAAAATGACAAAAATGACAAAAATGACAAAAATGACAAAAATGACAAAAATGACAAAAATGACAAAAATGACAAAAATGACAAAAATGACAAAAATGACAAAAATGACAAAAATGACAAAAATGACAAAAATGACAAAAATGACAAAAATGACAAAAATGACAAAAATGACAAAAATGACAAAAATGACAAAAATGACAAAAATGACAAAAATGACAAAAATGACAAAAATGACAAAAATGACAAAAATGACAAAAATGACAAAAATGACAAAAATGACAAAAATGACAAAAATGACAAAAATGACAAAAATGACAAAAATGACAAAAATGACAAAAATGACAAAAATGACAAAAATGACAAAAATGACAAAAATGACAAAAATGACAAAAATGACAAAAATGACAAAAATGACAAAAATGACAAAAATGACAAAAATGACAAAAATGACAAAAATGACAAAAATGACAAAAATGACAAAAATGACAAAAATGACAAAAATGACAAAAATGACAAAAATGACAAAAATGACAAAAATGACAAAAATGACAAAAATGACAAAAATGACAAAAATGACAAAAATGACAAAAATGACAAAAATGACAAAAATGACAAAAATGACAAAAATGACAAAAATGACAAAAATGACAAAAATGACAAAAATGACAAAAATGACAAAAATGACAAAAATGACAAAAATGACAAAAATGACAAAAATGACAAAAATGACAAAAATGACAAAAATGACAAAAATGACAAAAATGACAAAAATGACAAAAATGACAAAAATGACAAAAATGACAAAAATGACAAAAATGACAAAAATGACAAAAATGACAAAAATGACAAAAATGACAAAAATGACAAAAATGACAAAAATGACAAAAATGACAAAAATGACAAAAATGACAAAAATGACAAAAATGACAAAAATGACAAAAATGACAAAAATGACAAAAATGACAAAAATGACAAAAATGACAAAAATGACAAAAATGACAAAAATGACAAAAATGACAAAAATGACAAAAATGACAAAAATGACAAAAATGACAAAAATGACAAAAATGACAAAAATGACAAAAATGACAAAAATGACAAAAATGACAAAAATGACAAAAATGACAAAAATGACAAAAATGACAAAAATGACAAAAATGACAAAAATGACAAAAATGACAAAAATGACAAAAATGACAAAAATGACAAAAATGACAAAAATGACAAAAATGACAAAAATGACAAAAATGACAAAAATGACAAAAATGACAAAAATGACAAAAATGACAAAAATGACAAAAATGACAAAAATGACAAAAATGACAAAAATGACAAAAATGACAAAAATGACAAAAATGACAAAAATGACAAAAATGACAAAAATGACAAAAATGACAAAAATGACAAAAATGACAAAAATGACAAAAATGACAAAAATGACAAAAATGACAAAAATGACAAAAATGACAAAAATGACAAAAATGACAAAAATGACAAAAATGACAAAAATGACAAAAATGACAAAAATGACAAAAATGACAAAAATGACAAAAATGACAAAAATGACAAAAATGACAAAAATGACAAAAATGACAAAAATGACAAAAATGACAAAAATGACAAAAATGACAAAAATGACAAAAATGACAAAAATGACAAAAATGACAAAAATGACAAAAATGACAAAAATGACAAAAATGACAAAAATGACAAAAATGACAAAAATGACAAAAATGACAAAAATGACAAAAATGACAAAAATGACAAAAATGACAAAAATGACAAAAATGACAAAAATGACAAAAATGACAAAAATGACAAAAATGACAAAAATGACAAAAATGACAAAAATGAAAAAAATGACAAAAATGTCAAAAATGTCAAAAATGTCAAAAATGTCAAAAATGACAGAAATGACAAAAATGACAAAAATGACAAAAATGACAAAAATGACAAAAATGACAAAAATGACAAAAATGACAAAAATGACAAAAATGACAAAAATGACAAAAATGACAAAAATGACAAAAATGACAAAAATGACAAAAATGACAAAAATGACAAAAATGACAAAAATGACAAAAATGACAAAAATGACAAAAATGACAAAAATGACAAAAATGACAAAAATGACAAAAATGACAAAAATGACAAAAATGACAAAAATGACAAAAATGACAAAAATGACAAAAATGACAAAAATGACAAAAATGACAAAAATGACAAAAATGACAAAAATGACAAAAATGACAAAAATGACAAAAATGACAAAAATGACAAAAATGACAAAAATGACAAAAATGACAAAAATGACAAAAATGACAAAAATGACAAAAATGACAAAAATGACAAAAATTACAAAAATGACAGAAATGACAAAATGACAAAAATGACAAAAGTGACAAAAATGACAAAAATGACAAAAATGACAAAAATGACAAAAATGACAAAAATGACAAAAATGACAAAAATGACAAAAATGACAAAAATGACAAAAATGACAAAAATGACAAAAATGACAAAAATGACAAAAATGACAAAAATGACAAAAATGACAAAAATGACAAAAATGACAAAAATGACAAAAATGACAAAAATGACAAAAATGACAAAAATGACAAAATGACAAAAATGACAAAAATGACAAAAATGACAAAAATGACAAAAATGACAAAAATGACAAAAATGACAAAAATGACAAAAATGACAAAAATGACAAAAATGACAAAAATGACAAAAATGACAAAAATGACAAAAATGACAAAAATGACAAAAATGTCAAAAATGACAAAAATGACAAAAATGACAAAAATGACAAAAATGACAAAAATGACAAAAATGAAAAAAATGACAAAAATGACAAAAATGACAAAAATGACAAAAATGACAAAAATGACAAAAATGACAAAAATGACAAAAATGACAAAAATGACAAAAATGACAAAAATGACAAAAATGACAAAAATGACAAAAATGACAAAAATGACAAAAATGACAAAAATGACCAAAATGACAAAAATGACAAAAATGACAAAAATGACAAAAATGACAAAAATGACAAAAATGACAAAAATGAAAAAAAAATGAAAAAAATGACAAAAATGAAAAAAAAAATGACAAAAATGACAAAAATGACAAAAATGACAAAAATGACAGAAAAGACAAAAATTACAAAAATTACAAAAATGACAAAATGACAAAAATGACAAAAATTACAAAAATTACAAAAATTACAAAAAATACAAAAATTACAAAAATTACAAAAATTACAAAAATTACAAAAATTACAAAAATTACAAAAATTACAAAAATTACAAAAATTACAAAAATTACAAAAATAACAAAAATGACAAAAATAACAAAAATTACAAAAACTACAAAAATTACAAAAAATACAAAATCTACAAAAATGACAAAATGCTAATCGCATCTCAAAATCTAGTCCGATTAAGCAGAATATTCACACAGATTAATTTTTTGAGCATATCTACTACAAAATTTTATCGGTTTTCAAATTTCGATCATGACAATTTTTCCATACATCCATTGTCACCTTAATAGTCAATTTATGAATCATTTTATAACATAATTTAATTGTCTTTTTTTATTTATTGATCACCACTTTGCATATTTACCAACACTCAAAGTTCATTTCACCCAAAGTACTTCAATTCAAAATTTTCTTCCCTTAAAAGATGGCCCACATTTTGTTCGAACTTTTTCAAAGCCAATTAGGAGTTATTTTAGAGCAATCATTTCGTCTCCGGGTGCCATTTTTCCCCGTTCCGGAACCTCGAACCGTGATCGATGTCGAAATAATTGAATCTGGTGTGGAAAACACTCCAAGAAATAAGCGCTTCAAAGCCTTCGCCATTCAGCCGAAGCAGCCCCATTCTGACGTAATTGAATGGTGATTTTTTTTTTGCTTTTCAATTTTTTTCCCACTTCCGGCTTCCACTTGCGCCGTACTCTCGAATGGGAACGGAAAAGTTGTTCGTTGCGGACATCATGAATGAGAGAGAGCTATTAGAGATGGGCACCACAGCACCAGTCTATTGTCCGATTGGATGTCTTTTCCGGGTTCGAGGATTGATGGAGGAAAAAAATAACCGTTGACCTACTCCAGCCAAGAGCCGTTTGAGTGCAATTGACTGTTTTCGTTTAGTGTTTTTTCCTCGCTACTAATACCATTTGTAGTGGAGGCTTGGATGAAAGCAAAAAAAAACAGCATCGTGTAGAGGTTCGTAAGGTACAAAAAACAGCAGTTTACTTGCAGGTCGCGGGTGGATGAAACAATTCTTCACTGGAGCTCGTTACCAATCAAAGTTTAGGGGAGAATGAGGATACTTGATCCCTGGGGATACTTGATTCCTTAGCTATATCTCGAAACTGGAATGTCTTACAAAGATCAAATGTTCTAGAAAAATGTGCCAAAATGAGCAAAATATCAATGCTTGTAGTTTTAAAATTTTTAACAAAATAACTGTTTGAGTAATTGAACTTTGTTTGAAAAATTTCACAAAATGTAACTTAAAGATCTTTTTTCATCACTTTAAAATGTTCCTTACATGGGAAAATTATGAAAAAAATATTTGTTCCAATGTATCAATCGTTTGAGCGTAAAATGAACTTCATAATGCCATATTTTCAAAGCAATGGAAGACTCTTAACTTTTTTTCAGAAAAAGTTTTCTAAAATGTTGATTATGGGTACAATTGATCCCCTAGAGTTGGGTACAATTGATCCCCCTTCCAAACGGCATATTCTTCTTCTGAATTGATCGTTATGATTGCTGATTACGAAATTACTAATATTTATCCAAAAACTAATATTTATTAAACAATTGTCTGAAGAAAAGAGCAAAAATAATTAATTTTCTCTTAATTATAAAAAATAGCGCCTTTAAGTATGCAATGTTTTAAGCGTTGACACAAAGTTATAGAATTTTCTTCTTATGTCTGCTATAAATTGTGAATTGAGAACAAACATGACCAAAATAGTCAATTAACATTCTATCTTGGGGTTTTGTTTGATTTTTATACAAGGATTAGGGCTTCCTGAATATAAGATCAAGTCTCCTTCAATAGGGGATCAAGTCTCCCCTAACTTCAGAAAAATCGCAATTTTTTTACTCCCACGAAAATGCTTCTAGTTCATCTACGGGTTCAAGTATCGTTCTAATTTTTGGAGCATAGAAACTTGAAGTTACAAGCTGTCAGAAAATGTCAAAGACGGCGAGTTGCTAAATTTTTCCAAAAAGATATGGTGAAAATAAGAAAAGGGGATCAAGTATCCCCACTCTCCCCTACCCACCTCGAAGCAGTCAGGCCGAGGCAGAAGCAAAAAGTGGTCTGTCATCGTCCTTTTTTTTCTCGTTTTTCCTGTTCCGTCAACCTACCTTCTCGATGAATCTGGTCAAGGATTCTTGATGTATTTTTTGTGCTCCCAATAACCCACCGAAGACATACGCCCGGTGCAAAAAGCGGAAAATGGAAAATTATGTATATGTGCTGATGGTGAAAATGATGAAAATCATATTTCAAACATAGGGTGATTTTTTCCTGCCCTTAACAAGCAACTCAAGTTCTGGGGCAATAATCTGCTTAAAAATTCTACCCAAACTTTTTTTTTTCAAAGAACCAAGGAAACGGAAAGCTTTCACCAGAAACCGATTTATCAAAAGCGGAAAACGAAATTTTCCGGGTCGTTCGCAATCAGACGGGCAGTGAGGCGGAAAATGACTGCGTGGCTCATGGAATTTTTCGGCAGAGAACCATTTCCTCAAATGCGTCGTCGTGTTAGGAAATCCGGAAGCAATTTCGATTCCTCGGATCTCCTCACATGAACGGGAAATGTTGTCACGTTAAATCGGGAAAACATCGGAGTGCCGGAGACAGCTTGCCAATTGCTGGGACCGTCTTCCGAAATTTCACACGGGTTTTCACGTGATTTTCCATTTTTTTTTTCTCTAGTTGGAAAAGAAATCATCTTTTCGCATAAGGAAACACGTCATGATCCTCAATTTTGAGTGAAATGTAAATGAGAGTGTGCTGCACTAATGGAATAATAAATCATTCTTCAAAAAACTGTTGGAGACAACCATCGCACGTGGTAGGAATTAAGAACGCTGTTTGAACGATTAATTTTTCTGAGATGGGAAAAAATTCTGCACTTTTGAAGCTTTTTAAAGACTGACATGCATAGAAAGAGCTCATATCTCTGAAATTTGTTTTTCTCGTTTGGTATTGAAAATATGGAACAACTTCATACCTATGGAAATCCTTAAAAATATCTTAAAAAACCGAATCAAGAGAAATAAAAAATTGCTCACCACGCACTAAAAAATGACTTGATAGAACCTAAAAAATAGTACATTGAATAAGGATCCATAAAAACGCCAATCACTTGCCCTAATTGAGAAGTTGAATAATTCTTACTTTCCGGTAAGAATTATTTTATATAAGAATTGAGAGTTCCAATACGAAATAAACAAAAAATATGACTCAACTCTGGCGAATTTGGAAAACAAGCGAAAGGCAAAAGCAGAAAGGCAAAAAGGCAAACAGGCAAACAGGCAAAAAGGTCAAAAGGCAAAAAGGCAAAAAGGCAAAAAGGCAAAAAGGCAAAAAGGCAAAAAGGCAAAAAGGCAAAAAGGCAAAAAGGCAAAAAGGCAAAAAGGCAAAAAGGCAAAAAGGCAAAAAGGCAAAAAGGCAAAAAGGCAAAAAGGCAAAAAGGCAAAAAGGCAAAAAGGCAAAAAGGCAAAAAGGCAAAAAGGCAAAAAGGCAAAAAGGCAAAAAGGCAAAAAGGCAAAAAGGCAAAAAGGCAAAGAGGCAAAAAGGCAAAAAGGCAAAAAGCCAAAAAGCCAAAAAGGCAAAAAGGCAAAAAGGCAAAAAGGCAAAAAGGCAAAAAGGCAAAAAGGCAAAAAGGCAAAAAGGCAAAAAGGCAAAAACGGCTAAAACGGCAAAAACGGCTAAAACGGCAAAAACGGTAAAAAAGGTAAAAAAGGAAAAAGGCAAAAAGGCAAAAAGGCAAAAACGGCAAAAACGGCAAAAAGGCGAAAACGGAAAAAAGGCAAAAACGGCAAAAACGGCAAAAACGGCAAAAACGGCAAAAACGGCTAAAACGGCAAAAACGGCAAAAACGGCAAAAACTGCAAAAAACGGCAAAAAACGGCAAAAACGGCAAAAACAGCAAAAACGGCAAAAACGGCAAAAATGGCAAAAACGGTAAAAAGGCTAAAAGGCTAAAAGGCAAAATTTGAAGAACTAATAAGAGAAAATTTAATAATATTTAAGAAAATTTTTACGAAAATAACAGCTAATGGCAGAATTATACTAAAACTTTACAGAAAATTGCAAAATTTAACCGTAAGTTAGCAGAAAATAACAGGAAATTACAAAATTTAACTGAAAACTAGAGGAAATAACAAGAAAATTACAGTTTAGTTCAGAAAATTACAGGAAACTTCGACAAAAAAATCCAAAAATTTTAGAAAATCACAGAATGTTATCGAGGATAAAAGTAAATTAAAGAAGGTTACAATAAATTGAAGAAAATACTTGAAAATTACAGAAAATCACATAAAAATTAAAGAATTACAGAAAATTATACAAAATTACAAAATACTTGACAAAATTTCAGAAAATAAAAAAAATACAGAAAAATGAAAAAATCACAAAAATTTACAGAAAAATACAGATAATCACAAAAAATAGCAGAAACAAACAGAAAATTACATAAAATTGCACAAATTTACAGAAAATAACAGATTTATACGAAAAATTACAGGAAATTACAGAAAGTTACAAAAAAAAACATAGGAATTTTCTGGAAAAAAGAGAAAATAACAATAAATTTAAGAAAATTTAAAAATTAACAGAATACTACAAAAAATTACAGAAGAGATAATTTTGGAAACTCACAGCAAATTACAGAAAATTATAGAAAATTACAGAAAATAGCAGAAAATCACAGAAAATTACAGAAAATTACAGACAATTACAGAAAATTACAGAAAACTACAGAAAGTTACAGAAAATTACAAAAAATTAATGAAAACTACAGGAAATTATAGAAAATTATTGAAAATTAAAGAAAATTACAGAAAATTACAGAAAATTACAGAAAATTACAGAAAATTACAGAAAATTACAGAAATACAGAAAATTACCGAAAATTACAAAAAAATAACAGAAAATTACGAAAATTTACAGAAAATTACAGAAAATTACAGAAGATTACAGAAAATTACATAAATTACAGAAAATTACAGAAAATTACAGAAAACTTTAGAAGAATACAGAAAATAAGAAAAATTACAAAACAAAATACAGAAAATAATATAAAATTACAGAAGGTACAGAAAATTACAGACAGTTATGAAAATTTAAAGAAAATTAAAGTTATTTTCGAAAAATTACAGAACGATTCAAATTTCAGAAGATTTTCGTAAGATTTAAAAATTTACAGAAAATTTAAGAAAATAAAAAAAAACACGAAAAATTGGTTTACCAAAATTACAGTTTATTCAAAAAAGTTAACAAAATTACAACAAAATTACGAAAAATTACCGATGGTTACAAAAATTTGCACAAAATTTCAGGGAATCACAGAATATTACAGACATTTAATGAAAATCACATATTATTTACGGAAATTTACATTAAATTAGAGAATGTATTTAAGAATATAATATAATCCATAAATCTACGGAGGATATCAAATTATTAAAGGGCAAAGAAAATAACAAAAAGTTACAGAAAATTACAGAAATTTACAAAAAATTACAAAAAAATACAGAACCACAGAAAATTTGAGATATATAGATACAGAAAACTACATATATTACAAATAATTTCTTGAAATAACAACAAAAAAATACAGAAAATATCTGAAAGTTCACAGAAAAAAAACTGAAAATTAGAAAAAGTAAAGAATATTACAGAAAATTCTAAAAATAACATAAAAATTACAGAAAATTATAGTAAATTTGAGAATATCTTAGGGAATTTACAAAAAAACGAAAGGTTTAAGAAAATAACAAAAAATTACAAAAGGTTTACAGAAATATTCAGAAAATTACAGAATATTTCAAAAAATTTCATCAAATTTAAGAAAATATAAAAAAATACAGAAAATTGCAGAAAATTACAGAATTTTTTTTGAAAATTTTAGAAAATTGAAGAAAATTACAAAAGTTACTGAAGATAACAAAAAATTACAGAAAATTTCAGTTAATTTCAGAAAATTACAGAAAATTTCAAAAAGTGGAAGAATATTACAGAAATTTTCATAAAACTTCAGAGAGGTACAGAAATTTTGGAAATTTACTGAAATTTACAGGAATGAAAAGAAAACTACAGGAAATTAAAAAAAAAATACAGTTAGTTTCAGAAAAGTGCAAAAAATTACGGGAAATAAAAAAACATTTAATTACACCAAATTTCATATTTATCACACAGAATTACTGAAAATTACAGAGAATTACTGAAAATTACAAAAAAATTAAATGAATTTAAATGATTATAAAGAAAATTACAGAAAATTCCAGCAAATAACAAAACAATCAAATGAAAATACCTTTTTATTCTGGAAAATGCAGAGACTTATAAAGAACAACAGGAAAGTACAGAAAATAACAATTAATTGAAAAAAAAACATAATAAATAACAAAAAATTAGTTCAAATTTCAGAAAATTAGGGAAATTTACATAAAATCTTAGAAAATTACAGAAAATTGTAACCAAAGCTTACATTTTCCCAAAAGTTAAGAAAATAACACAAAATTACTGAAAATTACAGAAAGCTACAAAAAAGTACAGAAAACAACAGATTTTCACAGAAAGTTTTAGAAAACTATAAAAAAATTGCACAAAAATTGCATTATGTTACAGATTCTTTCAAAAAATTTAAGAAAATAACAGACTTTTCAGCAAAACTACAATAAATAGCTTGAAATCACAGAAAATTATTGAATTTACATGAAATAACAAGAAATGGTAGAAAATTTCTGAATTGAAATTCTGAAAATTGAAGAAAATTTAAGATTATTACTAAAAACCTTATAAAATTACAATAATATGAAAAAATATGAAAATCGAACAAATCTCAAGAATCAGAAAAAATAAAATAAATCAGAAAAATTAGAAAAATCAGAAAAATTAAAATAATCCAAAAAATCTGAAAATCATATATGCCAGAAAAGTATTTTAAAGTCATAACAGTCTGAAAAGTCAGCCAAATCAGAAAAGCTGGAAAGTCGGAAAAGTAATATCAAATTTGAGGAGAAAAGGAATCTATTATGATTAATATGCTAATGCTATGCTAATGCTATGCTAATGCTATGCTTATGCTATGCTAATGCTATGCTAATGCTATGCTAATGCTATGCTAATGCTATGCTAATGCTATGCTAATGCTATGCTAATGCTATACTTATGCTATGCTGATGCTATGCTAATGCTATGCTAATGCTATGCTAATGCTATGCTAATGCTATGCTAATGCTATGCTTATGCTATGCTAATGCTATGCTAATGCTATGCTAATGCTATGCTAATGCTATGCTAATGCTATGCTAATGCTATGCTAATGCTATGCTAATGCTATGCTAATGCTATGCTAATGCTATGCTAATGCTATGCTAATGCTATGCTAATGCTATGCTAATGCTATGCTAATGCTATGCTAATGCTATGCTAATGCTATGATGGTAAAATCTTAAAAATCCTTAATCCTCTCACCCCAGGAAATGATCCTTTTGTTATCTCAACTAAACGATATTTGAAACTCAAACCTCAAATTAAACGTCCTGTTTTGAAATCTTTAACAGATATATTTCACTGACAAGTTATTTTATGTTTATAATTTTAATCATCAATCATAAAACATGTCAATCATAAGCAAAATGCGTAACAGTTCATTGCAGGCTGTTCATTCAGAAATGCCGCTCCATTGCAGAATATTGAAATTCCATCCATCGAAATTCCTCCCACGCCATCATAATAGACTGTTTCCATTCAGCATACTAGGTAGTACCTAGTTCATATTCAAAGAACATTGAGAGAGCGCGAGCCCCGGAAGTTGGAATTTCCATTATGATCCACAAATTCCATATTTCATTAGAAAGTGTTTCGGTGGAATGCGTTCAAGCTTTGTGCTGTTGCCTTGTTTGAAATTCCGGGCGGCTGTTATAAGCTGTTTTAGTAAGCTTCAAGCCTGTTCATGTTCCAGTGAAAGACGTTTTTCCGTGGATAAACTGGATTCCCTTTTGATGATTGTTTTATTCAATTTTGATTTGCAAAAGTGATTTTATGCCATTTCACCAACGAAATCCATCATTGAAGCAAGGTGTCAACGACTTCTGACATCTGCCCTACCCATCGCAAACAAATTCAGTTTGTCAACCAATTAGAAATTGGTTGGCACATGTTTAGAGCATCATACCCCAGCACTTTCTCCATTTCTGCTCATCTGGCCCAGGGTAATTAATCTGGAACCTGGCAGATGGCCATCGGGGCACGCTTTTCAGCGACCGTCTAAAATTCCACTTCTCCGTGGACAATTTGCACCAGTTTGAAACATATCATGAACATTGGCAACGGACCATCATCTAGCACTCTGAACTAGAATTGCTTCTCTCTCTGTCTGTAACTGGCCTGTATCCATGGAGTACGAAAATAGTCAGTTAGTGTCACCATTAGGTAGTTGGGCATGGCGCCAGAAACCGAAAGTGAGAAGTCATGCGGGAAAATTGGTACAGCTGGGAAAATACCGATGGCCCCGGTGGAGCTTTGTTGATTCAAATCGGATATTATTTAAATATCCTACTAAAATTCTATAAATATTTCAAAAAAAAAGTTGGACAATAGTGAGAAAATGAAATAAAAACAACTTATGATAATCAACTCATTTTCCTATCTATCTCACCAGAAGTAAGAAAATTAATCTGATTAGTTGCTCCCAAGTGCATCGAGAGAGAACTGTTCCGACATCAAAAACTTCATCCAGATGTCGAAGTGACAATTTAAGTGAGCGAGATGGAGAGTAGCTAGCGCCATCAGTAGAAGCGTAAAAAAGTACTTATGCAATTTTATTTAGATTCGGGACAATTTCTTTTATTTGAACCAGACGTTTTCTGAATTGATGAGTGTTGAATTTTGTTACGACATTTGTGATTTACTTGTGAACTGCAGTAAGAATTAAAAATTTATTATTAAAACTTATAATTAAAATTTACAGATACCAAATTAGGTATCTTGAACTTTCACCTGCTCAACATCAAGGTCGCCGAAACAAATT
This sequence comes from Uranotaenia lowii, assembly GCF_029784155.1. Classification (NCBI taxonomy): domain Eukaryota; kingdom Metazoa; phylum Arthropoda; class Insecta; order Diptera; family Culicidae; genus Uranotaenia; species Uranotaenia lowii. Next base: position 74,448,270 of record NC_073693.1, on the reverse strand, counting down.
CTGTGTTTTGGCAAAAAAAATCTAACTATCTGTGATTTTACCCAAACATTGTGTGATGGTTTTCTGTAACGCTGTTTCCTTAAGTTTAAATGAAAATTCTTGAATAATAGGTTTTTTTTACATTTTACTTGAATTAAATCAATTAGCTTTACTAATCTTTTCATATCTACCCAATCTGAACTTAGGAATTTAAAGTGACACATAAAAATTGAAATTTTGGATACACTTACACAATTTAAAAAAAAAGTGAAATCTGTGAAAATTCCCAAAAATCTGTGTTCTGTGACAAAAATTCTGTTATGAAAATTTTCTCAAAATTCTATAAAATTACAGATTTTTCTGTGATTTCGGCAACCTTGCTCAACACACCTAGTAGATATTCTTTTTTTTTAAATTGGCATTCATATAGCGATTTCCAGCTAGAATAGTCAAATTAACTATCTGAAACTTGTGAGGGAATTTTTTGCTTGCCACAGGACTGGTTTTTGCGGAAGTGTGGAATTTTCAACAAAAAGACGAGGCATCACGAAAGCTGGGGACTTTTTCATAAAATATGACTTGCTAGAAAACAAGTCTTTCAGATAAAAATGGCTTGCGAAAAACAAGTCTTTGAGATATTTCAACCAATTGCAGAGTTCCCAAATGATTTTTCCACCAAAAGATTGACCATATGAGATTATTTTCAACATTTTTAATCAATCATATTGACAATTATTTTTAAAACCTTTTTTTTAATATAAAAATTAATTTATTAAATTCAATGTTTAAGTTATTTTTTATTCACCTTATTTCATAACTTTTTGTATACAAACTTGCTGTACTAAGTTTGACTTTCAGAAGTATTTGGTTGCGTTTAAAGCGTTATTTTGAATTGATTACTCAAACGGTTGTGTAGAATATAAATATAATTGTTTTCCTCTGGGGTGTAAAATGTCTCTTGTCAAATAAACAAAAAAAATTTTTTTTTAGTTTGAAATTTAGATACGAGAGATACCATAGGAAATTATTTTTTATGGAAAATTAAAAGCTTTGCATGTACAATGAGTTATTGTGTTTTTTAAAGTAAAGAATCCAGCCATAAAAATATATATTTCATTTGGTTGAAGCTCTACCCTATATTAAGACGGTTAAACTATAAATATATAATAGATTTAAATTTTCTTAAATTTGTTCAGAAAATCCAATTTTAAATTTTATCAAATGAAAGCTTCAAACTTTGTCTAAATAGCAGGTAATTAGCAGCAAGAAACATTAAGCAATTATCGTTAAAAAAAAACAGAAAAAACAACAAAAAAAACATAAAAACTACAGAAAATTACGGAAAATTACAGAAAATTACAGAAAATTACAGAAAATTACAGAGAATTTTAGAAAATTAATAATCAATGACAGAAAATAACAAGAAATAACCCAAATGTAAGAAAAAAAATTAAATTACATCGAATTGCGAAAAACTACAGAAAATTATAGAAAATTACAAAAAAAAATACTTAAAAACACAGAAAAACTGCGGAAAATTACAGAAAATATTAGAAATTTGCAAAAAATACTGAAAAATAATAAAGCTGGGTTTGTTGTTCAAAAATTATAAGCCTTTGAAGAGAATTATGAAATATGATTCTTCCAGAAAGTGTATAAAGATCTATATTTTTTTTCAAATTTTCATATATAAAAAAAACTATCAAAGTAAAGCTTTCAAAATTTTTTGATTAAATGACAGAAAATAACAAAAAATAATAACAGGAAATTTCAGAAAATTTCAGATAAAACAGAGAATTACAGAAAATTGCAGGAAATTACCGAAAATTATAGAAAATTCCACAAAATTACAGATAATAACAGAAAATTACAGAAAATTATAAAAAAATTACAGAAATTTAAAGAAAATTTCAGAAATATAAAGAAAATTACAGAAAATTAAAAAAAAAACTACAAAATTACAAAATTACTAGAAATGACCGAAAATAGAGAACATCACAGAAAATAATAGCAAAATTTCAGAAAAACTTCAGAAAATTACAAAAAATTACTTAAAAATACAGAAAACTACGTAAAATTACAAAAAATATAAGAAAATTACCAAAACTACTGAAAAATGATAAAATTTGGTTTGTTGTTCAAAATTAATGAGCCTTTGATAAAAATAATGAAATATGGTTCTTCCAGAAAGTGTTTCAAAAAATTTTTTTTCTTCTTCAAATTTTCATATTAAAAAAAATTATATCAAAATTAAGTTTTAAACTTTAACTGTTTATTTCAAATTAAGAACTGCAATTTCAATTTATATTCGAATGTGGTTTAAAAAAATAACTACTAGCGTTTTTTCTTTATTTTTCATCGGCTCAATTGCAAACTTTTCCTCATGAACACGTAAAATCGTCACCCGGGACGTTGCATTTAACAATATGCATAGTCTGGGGCCACAATTTTGTTTGTTTATGAAGTTTGCCACAGCCACCGTGCCAGTGGAATATAAACGAAAACGAAAAAACAATTTTGAAAAAAATTGGGCTGAACACTTGACCTCAAAATTTGAAAAGCATAATTTTTTTAAGTTTTATTTTTTGTGCAGGTTTCATTTGTGGCCAGTCAGCCGAACGGGGAAAATACTTTACACCTTCCGTCTTCGAGATGATTGTACGTTGACTGGATGGGAAGCACATTCCACTTGAGTGTGTATGAAGTGAGGAGACATACTAGAGCGAAATGTGATCGATTACCAATACCGATCTGCCTAGAGAGTCACCAATGTTTATTCCTAGAGACATCATTAGCAATCATCCGCTACACATCTCCCCCCTACAGAAAAATTAAAAAATTAGAAACATAGTTGTTTGTTCCTGAAAATTTTATCTGAAGATATTTTTTCTTAAATATAAACGAGTTGCTCACAATTTTCTTTTGTTCTCCTAGCTTAAAAGAATTTATCTTAGTCTATCCGCTTTTCTCTATGTCTTTTCACATTATTAGCGCAGCTTTTTTGTAACCATAACATTGGTTCAATAGTGAATGGATTTAAACCTAAATAACCACCACACCAACCATACGATAGAATTTTTTTTAAGTTTTCTAACCCAATTTCTGAAGAGTTAAAAAAATATAAAAACAATAACATTGGGACTAGTGTTCGATCCAACTTGGAACTAGGGGAGGAGCGGGCTATATGCGCCTATTAACCAGTGTTCTGATTTATCAAATATCACATCAAATATGTGTTCAAAAACTATATACACGTAAGAACGCATCTGTTTTCTATACATTGGAGTAATTTTTATGTTAAAATATTCTTCTGTTTCTAAGAAAATGATTTTATTATAAGAAAATGATTTTATTATGATTGTCTAAAATGCCGAAACTCAAACCGTGCGGGCTAAATGCGCCTATTTATATTTTGAACAAAATTTCTGTTTTTTGGGCAATATTCTCGTATGATTTTATTGAAACTGCTAGAAAGTAATAATTTCCGTACGACAAAGCAGAAGTTTTATAAAAATCTATGTATATTATAATTTTATGGAATAAAACAGAAGCTAGGGTTTCCATACTATGGAGGCAGTTCATCCATGAGAAAAACTTTATCAAATCTTTTTTTAGATCTTCAATTCTCTCTTAAAATGTTATTCAGAACTGAGATTTGCAGGTTTAAAGATAAAAATCATTTATTTATTCTATTTAACCTGCTATTTTAGGATGGAGGCATTTTACAAACATGATGGGGGCATACAAAATACTCTATTATTCCACTATATAATAATCATTAAACCTCCACAAAAGCTGAAATATGTTTAATTTCAAAAGTTCATTTGAGTAAGAAACATAAACCATCCTAGTTTTTGTTTTAAGCTTCTTTACGTATAATTTTTAAAAGTCGAAATATTACATCAAAATGTATCAAAACCTTGTACGATTTTTTAATTTTTTTCTGAGTTTGTAAATTCAAAAAATTCTTCCTTGCCTTATGTTCTAAGCGTATCACCCTCAAAATGCATTGGTTAGATAAGCTGTCTAGTCAGCCATTTCATCAAACAGCCGTAGGGTCATTTAACCCGATAGGCCCATTTAGGAGACCTTTCCCCTACTGTTTAATTCTATTCTGAATTGACTATCAACCTTGAATTGTATCACCCATAATCAAAATGCAATCGAATATTGCAGCACTTATGGAATTCCTAATACCTATTATCTGATGATTGGAACTTCAATCAAAGTCAATCCTCAGTCAAATATCCCGTCGCAACTAGAATATCTTAATGTTATACATGATTGTTTATCCAATCATTTACTTGGACCTCTCGTCCCAAAGCTCACTCAATCGAAAACCTTTCTTCTAAAATTTTACTGTTGGTCTTTTTCCAACACTTTTGAAGAACTAATGTCTCTACTATTTCTGTTACTTTTCAGATCTTCCATTGCAAACTTTTCTGTCTATGTTAATTTTTTTCTTTACGAAGACTTTAACCTTCAATTGATTTGTTTAACCTTACCTTGGTTTTAAGGTCCAGAAGTGATGGCTTGTTGGTCCTCCCATTTCGATTAAATTTCATCGAAAAAAACCTTTAGATCACTCTTCTTGTTGGTAAATTCATAAAGTGAACCTTCAGATCACTCTTCTTGTTGGTTCTTCCAAAAAAAAACTTAATTTCGTATAATGAACATTCAGATTACTCTTCTTGTTGGTTTTCCAGATTTAACGAAAAATCATAAAGTGAACCTTCAGATCACTCTTCTTGTTGGTTGTAACCACCCAACGTAGTTTCATAAAATGCACCTTCAGATCACTTTTAATGTTGGTCCTTCCAATTAAGCGTAAATTCGTAAAGCGAACCTGCATAACACTTTCCATGTTGGTCCTCCCGATCCAAAGTAACTCCGAACACCTTTTATGTCGGTCCTCCCTATCCAAATTTCATATAGTGAACCGTTAGGTCACTCTTCTTGTTGGTCCTCAGATCCAACGTTAATTCATAAAATGAACCCTCCGGTCACTCTTCTTTTTGGTCCTCCCGATCCAACAAAAATTTGTAATGTGAAACTTCAGAAAACTTTTAAAGTTGGTCCTCCCAATTCAACGTTAATTCATAAAATGAACCTTCAGATCATTCTTCTTTTTAATCCTCTCGATTCAACGTAAATTCGTAAATTGATCCTTCAAAACACTTTTCATGTTGGTCCTCCCAATCCAATGTAAATTCGAAAAAGGAACTTTCAGAACACTCTCCATGTTGCTCCTCTCGATCCAAAGTAATTCCGAACACCTTTCATATAATTTCATATAGTGAACCATTAGATTTCTCTTCTTGATGGCCCTCAGATTCAACGTAAATTCGTAAAGTGAACCTTCAGAAAACTTTTATAGTTGGTCCTCCCAATCCAACGTTAATTCATAAAATGAACCTTCAGAATACTCTTCTTATTGGTCCTCTCGATCCAACAAAAAATTGTAATGTGAAAACTTCAGAGAACTTTTAAAGTTTGTCCTCCCGATTCAACGTTAATTCATAAAATGAACCTTCAGAACACTCTTCTTTTTGGTCTTCTCGTTCCAACGTTAATTCATAAAAACGACCTTCAGATCACTCTTCTTTTTGGTCCTCTCGATCCAACGTAAATTTGTTAAGTGAACCTTTAGATCACTCTTCTTGTTGGTCGTCCCGATCCAACGTAAATTTGTAAAATGAACTTTCGGTTCACTCTTCATGTTGGTCCTCCCGATCCAACGTGAATTCATAAAGTGAACCTTCAAATCAGTCTTCTGTTTGTCCTCCCGAATAATCGTAATTTCTTAAAGTGAACCTTCAAATCACTCTTCTAGTTGGTCCTCCCGATCCAACGTAATTTCATAAGGTGAGCCTTCAAATCACTCTTGTAATTGGTCTTCTCGATCCAACGTAATGTTAAAGAGTGAACCTTCAGATCACTCTTCTTGTTGGTCCTCCCGGTTCAACGGAAATGTGTGAAGTGAAATGGAAATGAAATTGAAAATTTCAAAATTTTCTGGATTTTTAAGGGATTGTTTTTGGACAAGTTTGGTAAATTTTGGACATGTTTTTTTGTCTGACTTTTCAGTCATGACTTAGAAAAACCCATGTGTGATATTCAACCTGTTTTTCTAACAAGAGTTGAATATTTTAAAAATTTTCGTTTGCTAGTTTGAAATTAATTACAACATTTTCCTCAAAAAATGGAGTTTCGAAATTAATTATAACCGTTTTTTTAATGGATAAGGGCAACTTTTTGTTTTGAAATTACTCTTTCCTTCGAGATTACAGAAAATTGAAACAAAAGTTAGAAACTTTTAAAGTAACATCTTTTCAAGAAACACCACAAAAACCAGATCATAAAATACGCTTGTCAGCCATAATCATACCATCGCAATTAGCCACACCACCTTAGTTACCTTACAAACCCTTAAGGGCTCCACAAGACGAGGGTACCTGTAAATACCCATTCACCCGATATCGTAAAACATCAATTGGGGCCACAAGTAGAACAACCAGCAGCCCCAGTTGGCAACTTTGTATTGCGAGAGGTCACAAAATAAAGAGACAAGCCCCCAGCAACAAAAACAACAACAACCTGACGAGACAGTAAAAAAAAAGGTTCCGTGTGTTTCGTGAGCAGCTCGATAAGTCGTCAACGAGACTTTACGACAATGATGAACGAAAATGGCGTGGCGTGCGTGAGCCATCATCAATGAAATTGGCTGTTGTAAAACTAACACCACCGTTAATTATGGGGAGTTTAGGCAGGGGGGAAAACGCACTAGCTTCTGAAAAAGGAAAATTGACTTGCCACTGACAGACGAAGTTTACCGACCGACTATTGATTGATAGCACACAATGAACTCGACAGCTTGTGGCCTACCTTAAGGCGTTTGTAGAAATTTATTCTTTGGAAAGCTTACACTGAAATTAGTTCAAAATTTCAATGTTGAAAAAGTGTAATATAGAATGTATAACAAGACTTTTTAGTAATTAATACAAACAAATAATACTGTTGTATAGTTAGTCATGATCCTGGAGCTTTTGTACGCCTGGATTTATGCAACGGAAACTGCTAAACACCCTCAAATAATCTTCCTCGGTGTGGCCGGAAACATCGTGCACTGTCCCAGCTTATGGCTGCTAAAAAAGCAAGCACCGAGAAAATCTGCAGAAAAACTGTGGCCCAGGGATTAGTTTATTCTCCGGGTGCGGTGTGGTATTATATTTGCGAGCTTCCTGTTGCATCCGTGGAACGCAGCCAATGAATTCCAATTTATACCGAGCTTGGTTGAGCCACTTTGGCAACCCGGGCTACCTGAAAGCCATATATACGACAATTTGTTTAAACTAAACATACATATGTATCCAAGGAAACAGTCAGAGTACAAAAAAAGAACCACAAATCCTCTCCTGTTTTCCGGAACCGCAAGTTTCACAAACGGCGAAAACATTTAATATTATATCACACTGATGGCTGCAAATTTTCTAAGCTTTCAGACAGGTCAAGTCAAGTTTCTATCTTAACATTGATGAATGGACTTTTTAAAAGTTTAACAAAATCTATGAATAAAATAATACCCTTAAATAACAGCTCTCGAAGAATTAATGGGACAAAAACTTTGTGGTTTTCTTTTTTTTAAATGACAAAAATGACAAAAATGACAAAAATGACAAAAATGACAAAAATGACAAAAATGACAAAAATGACAAAAATGACAAAAATGACAAAAATGACAAAAATGACAAAAATGACAAAAATGACAAAAATGACAAAAATAACAAAAATGACAAAAATGACAAAAATGACAAAAATGACAAAAATGACAAAAATGACAAAAATGACAAAATGACAAAAATGACAAAAATGACAAAAATGACAAAAATGACAAAAAATGACAAAAAATGACAAAAAATGACAAAAATGACAAAAATGACAAAAATGACAAAAATGACAAAAATGACAAAAATGACAAAAATGACAAAAATGACAAAAATGACAAAAATGACAAAAATGACAAAAATGACAAAAATGACAAAAATGACAAAAATGACAAAAATGACAAACATGACAAAAATGACAAAAATGACAAAAATGACAAAAATGACAAAAATGACAAAAATGACAAAAATGACAAAAATGACAAAAATGACAAAAATGACAAAAATGACAAAAATGACAAAAATGACAAAAATGACAAAAATGACAAAAATGACAAAAATGACAAAAATGACAAACATGACAAAAATGACAAACATGACAAAAATGACAAAAATGACAAAAATGACAAAAATGACAAAAATGACAAAAATGACAAAAATGACAAAAATGACAAAAATGACAAAAATGACAAAAATGACAAAAATGACAAAAATGACAAAAATAACAAAAATGACAAAAATGACAAAAATGACAAAAATGACAAAAATGACAAAAATGACAAAAATGACAAAAATGACAAAAATGACAAAAATGACAAAAATGACAAAAATGACAAAAATGACAAAAATGACAAAAATGACAAAAATGACAAAATGACAAAAATGACAAAAATGACAAAAATGACAAAAATGACAAAAATGACAAAAATGACAAAAATGACAAAATGACAAAAATGACAAAAATGACAAAAATGACAAAAATGACAAAAATGACAAAAATGACAAAAATGACAAAAATGACAAAAATGACAAAAATGACAAAAATGACAAAAATGACAAAAATGACAAAAATGACAAAAATGACAAAAATGACAAAAATGACAAAAATGACAAAAATGACAAAAATGACAAAAATGACAAAAATGACAAAAATGACAAAAATGACAAAAATGACAAAAATAACAAAAATGACAAAAATGACAAAAATGACAAAAATGACAAAAATGACAAAAATGACAAAAATGACAAAAATGACAAAAATGACAAAAATGACAAAAATGACAAAAATGACAAAAATGACAAAAATGACAAAAATGACAAAAATGACAAAAATGACAAAATGACAAAAATGACAAAAATGACAAAAATGACAAAAATGACAAAAATGACAAAAATGACAAAAATGACAAAAATGACAAAAATGACAAAAATGACAAAAATGACAAAAATGACAAAAATGACAAAAATGACAAAAATGACAAAAATGACAAAAATGACAAAAATGACAAAAATGACAAAAATGACAAAAAATGACAAAAAATGACAAAAAATGACAAAAATGACAAAAATGACAAAAATGACAAAAATGACAAAAATGACAAAAATGACAAAAATGACAAAAATGACAAAAATGACAAAAATGACAAAAATGACAAAAATGACAAAAATGACAAAAATGACAAAAATGACAAAAATGACAAAAATGACAAAAATGACAAAAATGACAAACATGACAAAAATGACAAAAATGACAAAAATGACAAAAATGACAAAAATGACAAAAATGACAAAAATGACAAAAATGACAAAAATGACAAAAATGACAAAAATGACAAAAATGACAAAAATGACAAAAATGACAAAAATGACAAAAATGACAAAAATGACAAAAATGACAAAAATGACAAAAATGACAAAAATGAAAAAAATGACAAAAATGACAAAAATGACAAAAATGACCAAAATGACAAAAATGACAAAAATGACAAAAATGACAAAAATGACAAAAATGACAAAAATGACAAAAATGACAAAAATGACAAAAATGACAAAAATGACAAAAATGACAAAAATGACAAAAATGACAAAAATGACAAAAATGACAAAAATGACAAAAATGACAAAAATGACAAAAATGACAAAAATGACAAAAATGACAAAAATGACAAAAATGACAAAAATGACAAAAATGACAAAAATGACAAAAATGACAAAAATGACAAAAATGACAAAAATGACAAAAATGACAAAAATGACAAAAATGACAAAAATGACAAAAATGACAAAAATGACAAAAATGACAAAAATGACAAAAATGACAAAAATGACAAAAATGACAAAAATGACAAAAATGACAAAAATGACAAATATGACAAAAATGATAAAAATGACAAAATGATAAAAATGACAAAATTGACACAAAATTGACTCAAAATTGACACAAAATTGACACAAAATTGACACAAAATTGACACAAAATTGACACAAAATTGACACAAAATTGACATGAAATTGACATGAAATTGACGCAAAATTGACACAAAATTGATACAAAATTGACACAAAATTGATACAAAATTGACACAAAATTGACACAAAATTGACACAAAATTGACACAAAATTGACATAAAATTGACACAAAATTGACACAAAATTGATACAAAATTGACACAAAATTGATACAAAATTGACACAAAATTGACACAAAATTGATACAAAATTGATACAAAATTGATACAAAATTGACACAAAATTGACACAAAATTGACACAAAATTTGATACAAAATTGACACAAAATTGACACAAAATTGACACAAAATTGATACAAAATTGATACAAAATTGACACAAAATTGATACAAAATTGATACAAAATTGACACAAAATTGACACAAAATTGACACAAAATTGATACAAAATTGACATGAAATTGACATGAAATTGACGCAAAATTGACACAAAATTGACACAAAAATGACAAAAATGACAAAAATGACAAAAATGACAAAAATGACAAAAATGACAAAAATGACAAAAATGACAAAAATGACAAAAATGACAAAAATGACAAAAATGACAAAAATGACAAAAATGACAAAAATGACAAAAATGACAAAAATGACAAAAATGACAAAAATGACAAAAATGACAAACATGACAAAAATGACAAAAATGACAAAAATGACAAAAATGACAAAAATGACAAAAATGACAAAAATGACAAAAATGACAAAAATGACAAAAATGACAAAAATGACAAAAATGACAAAAATGACAAAAATGACAAAAATGACAAAAATGACAAAAATGACAAAAATGACAAAAATGACAAAAATGACAAAAATGACAAAAATGACAAAAATGACAAAAATGACAAAAATGACAAAAATGACAAAAATGACAAAAATGACAAAAATGACAAAAATGACAAAAATGACAAAAATGACAAAAATGACAAAAATGACAAAAATGACAAAAATAACAAAAATGACAAAAATGACAAAAATGACAAAAATGACAAAAATGACAAAAATGACAAAAATGACAAAAATGACAAAAATGACAAAAATGACAAAAATGACAAAAATGACAAAAATGACAAAAATGACAAAAATGACAAAAATGACAAAATGACAAAAATGACAAAAATGACAAAAATGACAAAAATGACAAAAATGACAAAAATGACAAAAATGACAAAAATGACAAAAATGACAAAAATGACAAAAATGACAAAAATGACAAAAATGACAAAAATGACAAAAATGACAAAAATGACAAAAATGACAAAAATGACAAAAATGACAAAAATGACAAAAATGACAAAAATGACAAAAATGACAAAAATGACAAAAATGACAAAATGATAAAAATGACAAAATTGACACAAAATTGACTCAAAATTGACACAAAATTGACACAAAATTGACACAAAATTGACACAAAATTGACACAAAATTGACACAAAATTGACATGAAATTGACATGAAATTGACGCAAAATTGACACAAAATTGATACAAAATTGATACAAAATGGACACAAAATTGACACAAAATTGACACAAAATTGATACAAAATTGACACAAAACTGACACAAAATGGACTCAAAATTGACACAAAATGGACACAAAATGGACACAATATTGACACAAAATTGACACAAAATTGACACAAAATTGACACAAAATTGACACAAAATTGACACAAAATTGACACAAAATTGACACAAAATTGACACAAAATTGACACAAAATTGACACAAAATTGACACAAAATTGACACAAAATTGACAAAAAATTGACACAAAATTGACACAAAATTGATACAAAATTGATACAAAATTGACACAAAACTGACACAAAATGGACACAATATTGACACAAAATTGACACAAAATTGACACAAAATTGACACAAAATTGACACAAAATTGACACAAAATTGACACAAAATTGACAAAAAATTGACACAAAATTGACACAAAATTGATACAAAATTGATACAAAATTGACACTAAATTGACACAAAATCGACACAAAATGGACACCAAATTAACACAAAATAAACATCAAATTGACACAAAATTGACACTATATTGACACAAAATTGACAAAATATAGACACATAATTGACACATAATTGACATATAATTGACTGAAAATAGACAGAAAATTGACTTTAAATTGACACAAAATTGACTCAAAATTGACACAAGACACAAAATTGGCACAAAATTTTCACAAAATTTACACAAAATTGACAAAAAATGATGAAAAAAATTGACAAAAAATTGACACAAAATTGACACAGAATTGACAAAAATTTCACACAAAATAGGCACAAAATGGGTTCAAAATTGACACAAAATTTACATTAAAATGACATAAAATTGATTGAAAAATGATTCAAAAATGATACAAAAATTAAAAAAAAACACATACAAAAAAAGTTAAAATGACACAAGATGACAGAATAATGTCATTAAAACTACAAATCATGAGTCAAAAATTACACAAAAATAAGGCAGAAATAAAACAAAACTTACACAAAATGGTCAAAATTAAGACGATCATTTCATAACAATGTAGTAAAAACTTGGCAAATAGAAAACAAAATGTCAATAAAATGACACAATAATGTCACAAAAATGACTCCAAATGTCATAAAAATAATACAATAATATAACAAAAATGACACAAAAATAAGGCAAAATTAAAACAACAGTAACATACAGATTATGCAAAAATTTAACAAAAATGACACCAAAATGACTCAAAAATTACACAAAAATGACTCAAAAATTGAAAAAGAATGGAACAACAATAAAACGAAAATTAAAAAATTACCCAAAATGGCACAAAGAAAGTACAAAAACGACACAGAAATGACACAAAAATAAAAAAAAAAATGACAATAAATTTCACAAAAATGGCACTAAAATATACAAAATAAGGCAAAAATGACAAAAAAAAACACACACACACACACACACACACACACAAAAGAATACAATAATAACACAAAAGTTCGTCAAGACGATTCAAAATAACTCAAAAATGACGTTAAAGTGACTTTAAATTAACTCAAAATTGGCACATAAATAACACAAAATAACTCAAAGTTGGCACAAAAATCACACAAAAGTGACACTAAAATGAATCAAAAACTACAGAGAAATATGCAACAACGAAATTCCCTAAATGACACAAAATGACACAAAAATAACCAAAAATTACACAAAACTTAATCTTTTTAACGAATAGTCACCGTTGATTATTATTTTTATGATGGTTTAATGGCATTGCGGTGAACTTTTAACTTCGAAAATTCTTGATAGAAGAATTACAGATTGAAATTAAATGACGGATAGACAAAGCAGATGCTTAATAGAAGAAAATTGAAAGATGTTGAAAATGAGCCAAGAGCATATTTTTATGGAAAGCTTCAAAGGTGCGTTCTAGACCCTTTGTCCCGCATCAGTTGAATGGCTGAGAGAAGTAATAGCGAGAGGCGCAGGTTAAATAAGGGGTAAATATTTCAAACACAGTTCAAAAAATAAAATAGTTGGCAAAAGTAGGGACGTTTACGGTACTTGCGTGAAAACAATAAGTAGCGCTGCCGATAAAAACGGAATCTGAAAAAACCAATGACACATCGCTTGAACTGGCTCAGCAATAGGAAAGCTTCACCAGAGCCATGCGGTCTAGACTTTTTGTCCAATTGGGAAGCACGTGCTTTGCCAATCCATCGGGTTGGATGTATGGGTGAACGTAATTGCGCCTCTCGCTATTACTTCTCTCAGCCATTCAACTGATGCGGGACAAAGGGTCTAGAACGCACCTTTGAAGCTTTGCATAAAAATATGCTCTTGGCTCATTTTCAACATCTTTCAATTTTCTTCTATTAAGCATCTGCTTTGTCTATCCGTCATTTAATTTCAATCTGTAATTCTTCTATCAAGAATTTTCGAAGTAAAAAGTTCACCGCAATGCCATTAAACCATCATAAAAAAAAACAAAACTTAATCATAAATGACAAAAATACCACAAAAGTGACCCCAAAATGCAACAAAAAATACAAAAATTACACAAGAATTGAATAACAAATAACAAATAATTTCAAAAATGACACAAAACTGAATCACATGACACAAAAATAATTCTTAATTAACACAAATATTTCACAAAAATAAAGCAAAACTGGTACAAAATGACACAAAAATAACTTAATTCTGGCACAAAAATAATTCAGAAATAACTCAAAATTGACACAAAAATAAGGCAAAATTAAACCAAAAATTACATAAAAATGATATAAATATGACAAATATTACACAAACATAAGGTAAAAATTAGGCAAAAATTACTTTAAATAAAATGATATCAAAATTAAACATGAATGACACAAAAATTATACATAAATGACGATAACAAATGACACAAAAATTACAGAAATTCAAAAAAAAAATGACTCAAAAATGACACAAAATAAGAAAAAACTGCACAAAAATAACAAAAGGATAACACAAAATAAGGCAAAAATGACATAAAAATGAAATAAATTACACTAAAATTAAACAAAAATGACACAAGAATGTTCCAATAATAACACGAAAAAAAAACTATTAAACTAATTATTATGAAAAATTAGGTTGGTTTTACAATTGAACTTTTTAAAATTGTTTTTCTTTTTTCATGAACGAAGTGTTCGTCTAAATAGAAGAAAACTAAATTATAGTAATTAACTTTGTATTTGAGGCCCTCAGAGTCAAAAGGGGGATTAGTGCAAAAACGTTTTTACTCAATATCAGGCATTACCAAACAATTTTTCGTATTTGAAACAATGTTAGCTTTGTAAGAAAAATACAAATTTTCGAAAAAAATATTGAAACTGCTAAACTCAACAACTTAAGTAGAAGAAATTTCTAGTTTACTTGTTTATATAATACCCGTTAGGCCTTCAAAAAAGTCAAAAGACGTTGGGTTTATCAAATGTTTAAATTGATATAAACATGAAGATTAAAAAAACCTATTTTTACATTAACGTTGATAAAAAATATTCATAAAATACAGAAACAACGCTTTTGCAACTTAAACAAATTGAAACGTTCTGCTCATAAACTTTCAACAATAATGTGTGATATTTATATTTTTAAATAAACTCATATGTTAAGTTATATAAATTTTAACATGTTTATTGACACAATTTTTCTTGAAACCTTTTTTGACCGTTACTGTTATCAAAAACATCCAAGCTTTCCCGAGCACTAATGGTCGTTCCATTCAGCTTCTGGAATAACAGAAATTCAAATGCGGTCAAAGAGGCTTCCGTTTGTTCTATACTGGCGGTTTTTTTCCTGCCTTACCTTTATAAATAACTGTACCGGATATACTATTTTTGAGCTACTAAGTAATGAAGAGTCAGCTGCGAGCAAAATAGTGTTTCAGGAATTAAAATGAATTAATTTATGAACTGTGAAAAATTTACGTTTTGAAATCCTGGTTCAAATTTGGGTTTGTGTATTCAAAATTTCACTCTTAATAAAATCTATCCATTTTCAATATTCAGATTGGGTAGAATTTTCCGTAAATGAAAAAAAAATTGACAAAATTGGCAAAATTGACAAAATTGACAAAATTGACAAAATTGACAAAATTGACAAAATTTACAAAATTGACAAAATTGACAAAATTGACAAAATTGACAAAATTGACAAAATTGACAAAATTGACAAAATTGACAAAATTGACAAAATTGACAAATTGACAAAATTGACAAAATTGACAAATTTGACAAAATTGACGAAATTGACAAAATTGACAGACTTGATTATTTTGACATTTCAAAATTTTAAAAAATTATGATATTTATGGAAAATCAGACTGATTATTTTACTTCTCGTTGCCGCACCGTATTTAACTCTTGCAGTTGTTATTTTATCCATTTTATTTTTATATATCAGCTCTTCACTTGAGAGATTGAATTGGGCATCTTTTTTTTATTTTTATTCTTAATTTTTATATCTCTGCCATTTTAAAGTTACCATATGCTGTGACTCCAAAAAGTGGAATGAGATTTTAATGTCATAGAAACGAGATCATGCAAGATATTCCAGAATCCAATCATTCAAAAATCTCCAATTAGTTATAAATTTTGTTATTTATGTGAAAATTATGATGTTTTAACTGAAATATTAAAAAAAAAAACTTTTATACTATACAATCTTATACTTATATTTAAACTATTTTTTTATTTACTGCGTTCGAAATTCTTTAATCATAGTTCAGAATTTTTTAATAAATCATATGTTAATTATTTTGTATCCAAATATAATTTACAGTCTGTAAGAAAGGCTACAATCCACTGTTAAGTCTATTAAATCGGGTTTTTAAAAATCTTCTTGAAAGATAAATATTGAGTTTATAACACGGACAAAACATTGTGTTTAATTTCTACTGTTTCTAAAATCTAAGTTAACAACAACTTTCAACATTTTCCTTAACGGTAGATCCCCCAGTTTAAACCCAATTACAGTTAGCAATCGTAAAACACGAAGAACGTCCTTCACAGCTGGTCTAAGCTTTGGGTCAAGCGGTTTCTCACTTCACTATTTCGTTGAACCCCCTTAGTCCCGCAACCGTGAATGTCCTGCCGAAGGATGGATTGAAATGCCGACAACTCTGGCACTGATGGCCTGAGTAACTACATAGTAACTACATAGGATAGTTCATTCTCAGGATCTATGCCGCTTCCCAAGGGTAGCTGCCCAATCGAATTGGAAAGGGAAAGGATTCGAGACGGAAAAGTTCCTGTTTTGTAACCGACACTATCGTACTACCTATCCGAAGTTGACCAACTTTGATTCAAAATTTGAAAACTGTAAAATTTGGTTTAAAATCTTGTAGTTATTTTTAATATTTTTGGAAATATTATGGAAATGAATTTGAAAATTCATAAACATTCTGGAAATCTATATATGTAAAAAGCAATTTCTGTATGTTTGTTTGTTTGTTTGTTTGTTTGTTTGTTTGTTTGTCCTCTATAGACTCAGCCGTCTTAAGAGCTAGAGATCTGAAATTTAGCATGGATGCTCATTAGGACCAGGAAGGATGAAAAATGTTTTCAGATTTTCGGATGACCCCTTCTGAAGGGGGTCGTCCATAGAAGGCAAATATTGTTTTCGCGATATTGACGTTACTTTTCGTCGGATCGTGTTGAAAATTTGCAGATGGGTGTTTTGAAAGACGAGAAGTCGATTTCAGGTGACAAATATTGTGTAAGGGATCGGCCAAAGGGGTCGTCCATATTAACTGTTCGATGTTTGTGCGATATTGACGTTATTATACATCGTATTGAGATGAAAATTGGTACACGATAGTTTTGAGTGACGGACAATCGATTTGAGGTATCAAATTCAGTGTAAGGGGCCGGCGAAAGGGGTCGTCCATATTAAATTGTCAGTATCTTAGTGATATTGACGTTTTAATACATCGGATTGGGATGAAAATATGCACATAGCAGTTATTAGGGACGAACAACTGATTTCACTTATCCAAATCAAAATCAGGGGTCGGCCAAAGGGGTCGTCCATATTAACTATTCACTGTTGATGCGATATTGTTGTTATTATACATCGGATTCAGACGAAAATTGGTACACGAGAGTTTTGAGAGATGGGCAAAGGATTTCGGGTATAAAATTCAGTGTACGGGGCCGGCAAAGGGGGTCGTCCATATTAACCATTCAATATTTTTGCTATAGCGTCAAAATTATACAACGGATTGGGATGAAACTTTGCACACGGTTGATTGCAGGGACGGGCAATCGATTTCAGATGTCAAACATTTTGCACGGTCGACGAAAGGGGTCGTCCAAATTAATTAATTTTTCACTGTTTTAGCAATATTGACGTTATTATACAACGGATTGCTTGAAAATTGGCACACGGGAGTTTTGAGGGAAGGGCAATCGATTTCAGATATCAAAGATTGTATAAGAGGCCACCGAGGGATTTTACTTTTTGGCAATGATTGCGTTGTTATGCAACGATTGAGTCGATATTTATTCACGGGGTTTTTGCCACGGTCAATTGATTCCTGATTTCAAATTTAGTAGCTGACGATAGACAAAGTGATCGTCCAATATTTTTGCAATTATTACTTAGGCGGCATCCATAAATTACGTAACGCAAAAATTGCACTTTTTTGACCCCCTCCCCCCCGTATGTCACAAATTGTAACGCTTCAACGTACCCCCCTATGAAAATTACGTAACGCTGATAATTACCCCCCCCCCCCCCCTCATGGTTTTGAATACTGATTTTCGAAGGTAAAAAAATATTTCAACACAAATTGTTGTTACATATTCCAAGCGAAACGGAGTTCGTATTGGATCAGCTAGTACTAAATAAATTTTTGATATTTTCAACAAGCAACTAGCAAAAAGTACAAAAATTTTACTAAGAAAGTGTTAACAGAATTATTTTTCTATCAAAGCTCAATTGCAATTTTTTTTTCAAAATATTTCTTGATCCGGTCTAACATCCGTTTTCCATTGGATTGGATTGGATGACGCTGACCCCTTCTGACGGTAATTGTCGGTGAGACCAGAGCGAGTCCGAGCGAGTGAGTTCATGTACGGATTTATAAGGATACTTCTTCTAACCGATTTCGAGACTCCTTTCACCCTCCGGAGAGTCTAATGGGGGACAACCTAGTGTGGGTTTTCGAATCGAACAATTGGATTTGTTTGTTGTGGAGGCTAGGATTCGGTTCACTAAATTATGCAGAAGATGGAAGCACAACACGAAGGTTGGTGGGATTTTCGCTTTTGAATCAGTTGTTGAAGTAGAAAATCTTTTTTCAAATCAGTTTGTTTTGAAAAAAAAAATTTTAAACAATCTTTAGCTTTAAGGATTATTGACCAATTAAACCATTTATTGCATGACTTAAAAAAAATGACGATAGCAGTTATTGATTCAGTGAAATAAAATCATTTTAATACGAAAAACACAATTGAACAGGATTGAACTCGTTATTTTGAGTATAAAAAAAGTTATGGCTCATCACAGTTGAAAAATAATTTTTGAAACTCTTAAATTATTTTCATACGATTTTGCAAATTTCATTCAAATCTTATTAATTGGGTGCAGGAAGATGTTTATGATTGATTGAGATTGTAAAATTAATCAAATTTTCAGGAATTTGCAAATCTGGAGAAATAACTTCGATTTTCCAAAAACATATTTTTTTCAAAAAAATTAATGAATTTTATTTTTGCATTTTTTTGCATACTTCGTTAGGTATATTAAACTTACACTAAAGTATCGTAATAAAAATATCTAAAAATCGATTACAAACTTGATAATGATTGACGCTCTTAATGACAGGTTCCTAATTCGTTTGCTCTTGAAACAAACGAGAGCACTAATAACTCAGAAAATGATTGAATATAGAAAAAAATCCTTTTCATGTCATTAAGTGCGGTAGGTTTTGCCCATCAAGCCACTGACCATGTCACGGGTGCGTCAAATTAAACAGTGATTAATTATGACAATTTAGTTCGCTGGACTATTAAATTGACTGATAGTTGAACCTCGTTTGTAAAACCGGTGAAATTCGGGCTGATTGGACACAATCAATTTACAGCACTGTCGAGTTCATAAATTTGTGATTAAATATTGTCACCGGGTAAGTGGATGAAGGGCCGGGGTCGCAACAGACCTTCACCTGTCTATAGGTTAACATTAGCGCACGGTAATGACTGTTATAAATATTATTTTTTCAAGAAATAATTATGAATATGATAACACAACGTTCAGGGCTGCAACTCGGGCGAACTTACTGTCACCATCGTATGTTGAGTCAATGTCAACAACTTAGAAGATATATTTTTGTCCAAATTTTCGTTGATGTCGACATTTAAGGTTTCAACTTTGCTAGTTTTAAGACAAAATTTATAGATGAATGTAAACGTCCTTATGTGTAACTGCTAAAGGAAATCATTCTTCATCAAATAAAGTGTTTTTGAAAAATATATATACTCATGCGACTGTGATATCTATTAAGATAAAAGTCGTTTTAACATCTTTATGTCATTCACGATATCAGCTCGAGTGAAATTTCCCATCTGTAGCTTTTACGGTTTATGAGATATTATCAATTTAAGGTTTTAATTCAATCAATTCAGTTTTTGGACCAAATTTGAAACGGTCGATGCAATTTCATGGTCATTTGGTATGGAATTATCAGTAAACTGAAGTAAACTTAACTTGACTTAAATTTCTTTTCTACTAAAAATAATTGAAATTGGCCTAAAAAATAACATGTTAACCATCCTGAGTGATTTAAAAATAACTTTTCAATGGTTCAAAAAATCTAAAGCATCAAAAACAATTACCAAATAACTGTATTTAAACTCAGAAATGGTTGAATAAATTACAATGCAAAATGGTTCAACAATTATTTAAAATAGGCTCAAGAATGCTCGATTTCTGCGATATGATTCGAAATAATCTGAACCTCAGAATAAAGGATGCCAGAAAAAATTCTGAGTTTTTTTCCAAAATTTAATGCTGATATTCTGTGATGGTCTTCTGTGAATAAAACAGCATAAATTTCTTTGAAAACTCATGAAAAAATAGGTTCACATTTCTCTTAAATGTTAAATGTTTAAAACAAAATCTTAAAATTGAAAAGCTTTTCATTCAAGTTTAAGCAATAAGTAGACACTTGAAAGCAAATGTGAAATATGATAATTCATAAATTTGAAATTATTAATATAATTTTTCATCAGAAAATGCTTATCCTTTTTTCAAAATCAGCCATTCCAATATAAAAAAAGGCAACAAAGTCCGGGGGGACATCCGGGGAGTGGATGGGGGGAGGGGTGGTGGCGTTAGGGTTTTGCCAAATTTTTACGCTTGTCCACGGAGGGAGAGGAGGGGATCAAAAATCTCATTTTTCTGTCTGTCTGAAGGGCTCCTAAGATCACCAATCTTACAATTTTTTCTAAAGTTAGAAATTGCTAAAAATTCTGAAAAATTAGAGAAAATTCTGTGATTTCGGCAACCTTGCTCAAAACATCGTCAAAATTGGCTTGGAAACATTTCAAAAAGTGATAATGATCAAGATATGAGGGAAAAAAACTCAAAGGATTTTTAAGCGTACTCAAGAATGATTTAAAATTAATCGAAAAACAACAGAATTTTGACATAAAACATAACAAGAGAGAAGAGCATTTTTGCTATCTATTTTAAAACAATTGGCTTTAAAAGAGTTCAGTGTCCTTAACTAAAATATTTAAGCAGATTCTGTCTCTCACTTTTAGTTCTTTCAATTTTCAATAGCTAGTTTCAATAAGCTCAGCGCACCAAATTTTAGAATAAATTCTTAGATTTCAAGTTTCCATTTGTGTTACTCAAGGATTTCTTATATGAATAAACGTAACCATTTGTATTTTTAAAAGTTTGTAGAACGAAAAGTTTTTAAAACGAAAAACTGTTAGAGACAAATGACTCTATTATTTTATTTGTCACATTTTTTCGTTTGGAAAAAAGTTTTAAGTGATGAAAAAGATTACGAAATAAAGTTCAATGACTAAAAAAAGAGATAAAGGTATTTTTCTTTTGTTCTATTTAGCATATTTTTCTAGAACATTTTATCTTTCTAAGACATTCCGGTTTCGAGATATAGCTAAGGAATCAACATCATTCTACAGTTTTTGGGACAAATCGGAAAGGGTCGCAGCCATTCCTGGATCAATGATCAATAAACTTTCTAACTAAACTAATTGTTCTTCATTTTCTATTGAATATAATTGAAGTTGGACTAAAAAATACCACGTTAACTACCCTGAATGATGAATTATTGTAAATTAATTTTAAATTTAGAGACTCTCAAAAACAATTACTATATCCATACTCAGAAATGGTTAAAAAATATCAACGTAAAATCTGTCAAAAATCATTTCAAATAAACTCATGAACGCCATTTCTGTTATATGATTCAAAATATTTTAAACCACAGAATATCTTTAAAATCGGCTAAAACATTTAAAAAAGTGATAATAATCAAAATATGAGCGAAAAAAACTCAAATGAATTTCGAGCGTACTCGAGAACGATTAAAAATTAATCGAAAAATAACAGAATTGTGGCTTAAAAATGGAAAAGGAAAGACAATTTTTCCTACCTTTTTTAAAACAATTGGCCTTGAATGATTTTGGCGTCCTGAACTTGAATATTTTAGCTGATTTTGTCTATAATTTTCAATTTTTCTGGTATGACGTTTAGAAGTATAAAAAATGATCAATAAAGAGTGAAATCAATCTATAATAACTGAAACGTTAAAAAAACAACTTGAAAAACTAAAATTGATTGTGATATTTTTATCTACATTCAAACGAGGATTCAGATTTTGCCTAGATATTCCAGTTTCAGAGGTACAAAGGTTTGAAAAAATAAGTTCATCTATTAAAAGACATTTTTATTAATGACATAACAATTTATATTGACATCACTAAAGAAAGTCTTTAGAGGAATAGTTGAAGAAATTGAGGAAATCAAGAGGAAATATTTTAATTCTTTCAACAACTTTGTTAAAAATGCAAAACGATATGATAACTGGGGATTTTTTTTTATAATCTGACGGGTTTGCGCCGGGGGTCTTCAGATTTTCCCCAAAATTGAAATTTTGGTTCATTTTTGCGACTTAAAAACACATGTATTTTTTCAGATTTCTAACATTTTTATTTCTTGAGTTAGCTTCGGTTAGATTTTTTTGTAAATAAAAAATAACCATTTTTCAAAGCTACATAACTCTGTTGTTTCTCAACGGAAATTATAAAATAGCACATCAAAATGCATTGAAATTTTATCAGCTTTCCAAATAGGATAGTTGAAAAAAATTAAATAATGACCTTCAACATGAAAAGTTGTAAATAAACTTTAAATGGCGTCTAAAAGTACCGTCTGCACCACCGAATATTTTGCAAAAAATACCATTGTATAGCTCGATTCATGATGCAACTTTCATCTGAAGACACCAAAGTGGGCCATTAACACCTTGAAGAGTTATGAAAGAAATAATGACAATAAATCTCTTTTTTTGCATCGAAAACAAACAATGGTCGAACAACTGCACTCTCATATGGAAATAGCAAGCACTTCACTTACAACATGGAAACAAAAGAACTTATCAAAGCTGGTAAAAAACACTATTTTTTCGTCCTTTTCAGACTGCATCTACTCGCATAACAGTCCCATATGAATTTTCATCATTTTAGGTCAACATAAGGCTTCAACGTTAAAGACTAAAAAAAGAGGTTTTGTTCTAGAAATTTCGAAAAAAAATATCTATTCGTGGCTGTCCTATATGAAACATACCTGAATAACAGTCCCATATGTGAAATACCACGGATTTGGTTACTTTTCAATGTTTCTTTCGGCAAAATAGTCTTTGGTTCATTGCTTTGAATCATTTAAACATTTTTTTTAACTCACTTGATGTCGAATGATGCACACTAGTTTTCGAAGGCAGGTCTGACTTTCTTAGGAATGACTTCCTGATCGAAAAACTATCGGATGCAATCAAAAATCGTAAAAAGATTCAACTTACAATGTGAAATTCATGATATTTTTTTGCAAAAGTATGTTTCCTTTTCTGACAATTGCATTTAGAAGTTCAAAAATGATCAAATTTAAGTCTTAGAAAGTAGCTTGGTGAGAAAAATATATTTTGTATGGGACTTAGACTGGCCCATAACCAGAAAAATCCTTATATTTCACGCGGCACCCCTTAGATTGGTGCCTTTAGGTGAAAAAATGAGTTTCTGAAAGTTTCAGGTCATTTGGCCGAAGTACGAGCTGGCGCAAAGGACTTAAAATTTGTATGGAGATTTTCGGCAAAATGTATAAAAAATCGACATACTTTCACTCTTTGTATTCTAAAATATGTATCCAGTATGCTAGAAAGCTCAGAATTTCAGGAATTGTAGTCCAAACAATGACAAACAAGTTTGTAAAAGATTGTGACGCTATACGAGTTGACTGAGATGAGTTATCCGCAATTGAATGTGTGATATTTTTTTCGCAATTCTTTGATATATCGTGAACGGTGTATGGGCTATTAATCGCACTCACTTGATCGCATCGTCACACAATGCAGCAGCTCATAGTTTATCAAACCTTTCTTTCAACTTTTTGCAAAGATATTTGTTATAAAATAATCTACAATTTTGCCGAGGACACAAACTTTCTATCTGATATTTTTATTGTGTGACAATGCGATCAAGCTAGTACTAATAATCCACCTATACACCGTTCACGATATATCGATGAAATGCGAAAAAGATCAGACATTCAATTGCGGATAACTCATCACAGTCAACTCGTATCGCGTCACAACCTTTTACAAACTTGTTTGTCATTGTTTGAACTACAATCCCTGAAATTCTGAATTTTCTAGCATACTGGAAACGCATTTTAGAATACAAAGGGTGAAAGTATGTCGATTTTTCATACATTTTGCCGAAAATCTTCATACAAATTTCAAGTCCTTTGCGCCAGCTCGTGCTTCGGCCAAATGACCTGAAACTTTCAGAAAGTCATTTTTTCACCTAAAGGCACCAATCTAGGGGGTGCCGCGTTGAAAAAAAGGTTGTAAAAATCATCCCATACAAATTTGGGCCAGTCTAATGGGACTGTTATGCTAGAAGATTCGAAAAAGGTTTCAAATATGGTCGATTAACAGTCCCATAGTGAATAAAAGTGGTGCTCTCGACCTTACCAATATCTCAATTTCGAAAATTTTCAGGTCTAACGATTTATTATGACAATCTAGAAACGATTTTCGTTTATGCTGAAAGTGGTGGTCACAATTTAAAAATATATTCCAAAACAGAAAAAGCTGATTGTCTCGCTTGCTTATTTTTGTATATGGGACTGTTATGAAAGAAGGGGCGGTAGATTGTTGCAGCTTAACTGACTTCATGTTATACCCAAAAATCTAATAACGTATTCGTTTATACCCAGTTTTGCACCAGGTCACAACAAGTTATGCACATTTTACTGTCATTTTTAGAAGTTTATGCGCTAAGTTTTGCATCCGTAATTCCCCAGATTTGATTTAAAATGGACGGTGGAACACTGAAGATTCGTGTGTGAGCGATCGAGGTAGCAAAACACTGACGACGAATTATGTTCGTTCTAGTATGATAAACCTCAAAACTGGGCGAATGTAGAAAACGAATACGGCAAAAGTATCGTATTTTCATCATTTAACAGCCTGGGCTGGCCATACTGAGCTCTTTGATTATTTCTACAACATTTGTGCCACTTTCTCATACTTTTTTGATCCATGGGAAAGGATTTTGGTGTCCAGTGCTTAGCTTCCGATATAAAAACTATGAAAAGCACGTCTATATTTCATTTTTTTAATCACATTTTTGTGATCCCAAACACAGGGACTGAACCTTCTACTATTGGCATTGATTATGCTTCACAATGATCTTTGATCGAAAAATTATTTAGTTATATAGTGTATGACCAGGTTTAAAAGCAACATTCCCATTATTTGTTATATCACATAAACAATACGATACTCAGAATTTTGGTTAAAATTTAAAGTCAGTTTTGCTGCAAACACTCTACAAAGCACGAAAAAGAAGTGTTTTTTACCTGCTTTGGTAAGTTCTTTTGTTTCCATGTTGTAAGAAGTGCGCGCTACCTCCATATGTGAGTGCAGTTTTTCGACCATTGTTTGTTTTCGATGCAAAAAAAGAGATTTATTGTCATTATTTCTTTCATAACTCTTCAAGGTGTTAATGGCCCACTTTGGTGTCTTCAGATGAAAGTTGCATCATGAATCGAGCTATACAATGGTATTTTTTGCAAAATATTCGGTGGTGCAGACGGTACTTTTAGACGCCATTTAAAGTTTATTTACAACTTTTCATGTTGAAGGTCATTATTTAATTTTTTTCAACTATCCTATTTGGAAAGCTGATAAAATTTCAATGCATTTTGATGTGCTATTTTATAATTTCCGTTGAGAAACAACAGAGTTATGTAGCTTTGAAAAATGGTTATTTTTTATTTACAAAAAAAATTTAACCGAAGCTAACTCAAGAAATAAAAATGTTAGAAATCTGAAAAAATACATGTGTTTTTAAGTCGCAAAAATGAACCAAAATTTAAATTTTAGGGAAAATCTGAAGACCCCCGGCGCAAATTGTCAGATAATAAAAAAAAATCCCCAACTATAAGATTCCATTAGGTTTAAAAATTGTTTAAAATTGCTTTGAAACATCCAATTTTCACAGAATGGAGAGGAAAATCAACGGTTTTTTTTTCTCTGATGGCAAAAATACCCACGGCTTTTGGCAAAGCGTATTATTTAATTGAAATCTTATGTTAATTTTTTTTGTAATTTTCTACAATTTTGCCACATAAATGTTCAATGATTATTTTCAAAAGATATCTTGAGCACCAGAGCTGATCTAAAAACTTAATGCATGTTTGGAATCAGCGCAGAAATTTTTCCGCCTCTGAAAAATGTCAATTTGATTGCCTCGTATAATCAATTCATTTTCAAAAAATCTCATAAAACCCAAAAATTCGCTAACTAATAGCAAATTTATCATAGAAAGTGAAAATAATATTACCAAATAAATACATAGAATATTACCTTTATGTCTTGAAATTTATTTGTTAATGATTCATTTGCAACTTGAAAATGACACAAACAATGCATGTCTTGAAAATAAAAAAAAACTCATTCAGAAATAAAATAAAAATATCATAGAATGACTGAAAACTTTCCCAAAATGTATTATAAATTGACCCAAAATTGAGTAGCAAATGAGTTATAAACCTTGCATAATTTTCTTCAAAAAATGATTCGAAAATTTAAAAAAAAAAAATCTCCAGAATAATACAAAAATAACACCAAGCAACAAAATTCATAAGTCAAATCGTTAAAATTTTTTTAAAAAAGTGAATTGAAATCTTCTTTATCAAATAATCAAGCCATTCTTGAATAGTAATGTCATTAATCAGAATTTAAAAAAAAAGAATTTAGAATGTTTAATGCGTTTTATCTCTGAAACTAGAATATCTAGAAAAATCTGAATTTTTGATTGAATGGATTGAATGGGTATTAAAAAGATTCAAAATTTTGATTTTTTTTTAAATTTAATCGAGTTCTTGGTTCATCAGTTATCCAATATTGATATGACTTAAAATTGATTGATTTGAATAGTTCTAAACGTCATTTCACTAAAACTTGAAGTTAAAGACAGAATTTGACAATAAATCGAGTTAAGGACATTAAAATCTATCAAAATCAGTATTAAAATCACAGGCACCAAAAATTATGTTCCCTTTGTGTTATTTGATAAGGACAAAATATAGTTCCGAAATAGTTCCAAGTTTAAGTAGAAATATTTTTACAGAATTCAGATTTGTCAAATATTTGAAAATTATACAAACATGGTTAGAAAACTAATCAAAAACAATTTCAGATTTTCCAAAAAAATACTTAAATGATTTAAAATAAATGAAACGTTAATCTGGAACAAAAACCAAATTCTTGTATCGTCAATCCTTATTCCCACCCCTTGTTGTTTCCTAAAAAACCCGAAGAGGTGAATAAATACAGTTTTTAGTTATTTATGGAATTTCGATAAATTATAAGAATTATCGAACAATTGCAGGGCTCTATAAAAATCCCTGGAAATTTTTTTTTTCACTTTTCGCATTTATGATTTTTTTAAATTGGACAAATATAATTCGATTTTAGGAATATGAGATTCTCTGCAATTTTGTTGCATACAAAAAACAATTTTTGCAATTCTTTGCAGATTATTGGTTTTTTAATTATTTTTTTATAATTTTGAAAAATTCGAGAAAATGACCCAAAACTGATACCAAATCCACCACATACTAGTTCCTACCCCAAACAGATAGTTTTCCGCTTACGGTGAGTTGATTTCGGTATTAATTAGACATTTGCTAAATGATTGCCCAAATAATACAGATTATGCCAACAAGAATTAGAGAGATTTATAATTGCTTTATTGCAGCATTTACATGCAGCTAGTTCTATTTCTGTTTTATTATGGTCATGAAAAATGCTTACATTTTTGATTCAACCATATGGTTTCAGGTAGTTCTGAAAACGCTTATTAAGCTTTTACTAAATTTACTGTTAAAGTTTTTTTTTAGAAAGAATTCTAAATGCTCTATTAAAACTCCAATAAAACACTGTGTTTTTATCAAGGAACGCACGATTTCAAAACCGTCATAATATTAGGTGACACTTCTCGATCAAGATGTCTAAACAAGACACGCTCACGCTCAGTAATTTCTATTTTTACATATTTTTTGTTTGTTGTTTTCGAGTAATATAATAAAACATATGAAAAAATTTTAAATACTCCAAATCACTGGAAGTGGTATGAATATCTCTACCAATATAAGTATTGAGTGAAAAGGCCCAACTAGTACGGGAAAAAATTGTTGCTGTTACTTTATACTAAAATGGCGGCTTCCGCTTTTCTTTTTAAAGCTGTAAACAGCTTGAAATCATATGAAACCCCCCAACCCCCTCCCCCCCTCTATGTGAGTATAGGACGGAAAGACTAATTGAGTAGAAGAAGAATTTCGCTGTCCGACGCCATTTGGAAACCCAATTTGACTTCTACTCGTTTGGCCCTCTCACCCAATACCCGTTTTATGCGGGTTTCATGTGATTTTTAGTCGTTTACAGCATTTCAAAGAAAATCGGAAGCCGCCATCTTGGATTTCAATCAGGCATTAGAAAGCGAATTTAGACTTCTACCAGTTCAGCCCTTTCACTCAATATTCATATTGTGGGGGTTTAATGCGATTTTTAGTCATTTACAGAATTTAAAAGTTCAGCGACAGCCGCCATTTTGAATTTCAAGATAGCGTAAGGCAGCGAGATACGACTTCTTCTATTTTAGCCCTTTCGCCCAACATCCAAATGTGGGGTTTTCATGGCATTTCAAGTCATTTTCAACAATTTAAAGTCAAGCGGAAGCCGCTATCTTGGGTTTAAAGAAGGCGTCGGACAACGAAATTCGACTTTAAATCATGGGATATTCATAACCAATACTTTTTTTTAAAAGTCTGTCCTCATTTACTGCACTAAATCCTACACGTGTAATTGGTTGGCTTTTGAGAGAAACGTCAAATTTTAGATTTTTATATGGCTTTCATAAAATGGTTAATCAACTAAACAGCATTTTTCTGACCATAAGAAAGCTATTTAGCATTGAGTTGACTGACGCTGTTGGTTGAAAAATCAAAGGGCACAAATGACGCCATTTTGATGAATTCACAATGTCAAGTTTTTGAAATGTTTATTCAGGCCTATTTTCCATCAACTTCTTTATGTTTGCGATGTCATAATGGCATGTTTAATAATTATATTTATTGAAAAATATTTTTCACGAAATATTTTTTTTTTTGATTTTTTCCCATAAAATAAAATATTCCATAAACATTTCCTTATTGTATGATTTTAAGAGAGTTTTATAATAAGATACTTTTTCATACACACATCACCTTAAACCTTGACTGGCAGTAGCATAAATAAAAAGCTTTATAAAAGTTTTGGTTTCCTAAGCCACTATGACTTACTTTTTAATTTTCGATACAATCGTTAAGCTTTAAAATCATAACGTCATGCATGATGGCGTTTTAAAAACAGGGCCAAAAAGCCAGTTTTTTACCTCATTTCAAATTATGGTGATGTATCGAAGCTTTTCATAAAATTAATTTAATAGCATTAACAAAGTTGTTCTGACCGTAATAAAGCTTAAATTGTTACTTGTGTGCGGTGCATTTGATGCATCAAAACCGATATTTTATCAACAGGAAATTTCTCTCTATTTTCAAAAACTTCGCTTCTAAACGAATGAAGTACCGAATGTATGGCAAATTTAACCTCGATACGCGTTAACTCAACATTGGCCATATGTCTACACTCGAGAAAATGATAATTTTCTGACTTCACGACTGGACTTTTTTAGAGGTCGAAGTGTTGTTAGTTGAATATCTTGAAAAAAAAATCATTTGACTTCCGTGTAAGACGGCTAAATTCTAAAATTTGGAAAAAGAGTTTTATTTCATTAGAATTTGATCATAGACAGAATTCAGTTGAATCTTCATGTGATCTTCCAAACATAAAGAATAAGGTTTTAATTCATCAGAAAGATCGTTTTGGAAATTTCTTATTTTAAAAGCTCCATTTAAAATCTGATGAAACGTTTCAAATTGTGCTAATGTGTTGTGAATTATCGAATTTCTTTAAATCAGACTAAGTTGGCCATCATGTTTTTTTTTTCTTAAGGGAGAAGTGACCAGATGGAAACACATTTCCAAATTAACGAGATTGAATCACAAACAATGTTTTGATTAAGGCGTCGAGAATTGCCAGGCAAAATGTCTCCACTTCGAGTGGTTCGTTCAAGCTCCCTGCAAAACGAATCCATTTGCGTGACTGAAATGTTTTATCACTCTTCCGTCAATCTTGAGTGGCGCGAATAAAGAGTACCTATTATTATTTTTCTTTTTCTGGTTTTACGGGCCACACAAACAGAGTTTATTCATTCAGCAGTTCTGTCTAATTTGATATGAGCGAAACGATAAAAATCCTTCGTGTCGCGTCTAGCTTTAAAACGCTTGGAGGACATCACTCCTTGTTTTTCCTCCTATTTTGTGCTGCTATCAGTGAGCAGCGGAGTGAAATTTTCACAACGACAAAATTGTTTTTCTTGGCTGCCCACGATTTTGCTGGAACTGTTTTTATTAGGAACGAAAAATCGCCACAGCTTTATTTGAGAAAGGAGGAAAGCTTTTTGCTGTTTTAGTTTTGTCGTCCTTCCTAGAAGATTTCCTGGAAGGTAGCGACCTAGGCCAGGATAATTTATTTACAAACAAAACGCTGTTCTTGGGAAAACGATCCATCCAACAATCATGCCCACGTGGTGAATGAGAAATGGAGTCGTTTGTTTTTTGAATTTTTCGGATCGAATTTGATAGTCACCTATTTTTGGATCAAAAGACGAATTTTCTAAGGTTGAAGTTATATTTTATTAGGGGGACTAAAGATAGCATACAAATGATTTGAAACCAAAATTTATCTTTTAGATGATGTCTGTTTTTAATTTAATCATAGTAGATATATGTTTCTTTTCGTATAAGTTCTCATGGACAAATTTAGAAAATAAATACAAGTACATACATTACTGTATTCAATCCTGCATCTAAAGCTGGCGAACTTATTCATGTTTATATAGGATGCCGTATTGAAAGACTTCGTAACAATTGTTACTGATTTATTTGACGTCTAAAGAGGATCTGATCAAATCCTTAGCCGTGGCCTCCTTATTTGTTCTTAAATATCTAACACACATGCTTGAATCCTACATTTATTTCATATAAACTAAATTAACAACAGACTTTTTTTCATATCAAACTGTTTTTTATTCTTTCCCCTCGTTTTTCACTGGAATCAGTCTAAAATGTTGGTCAACCACCTTTCCAATTCTAAGCGGGAACAATTTTTTAAAAGGTTGAATGAAAATTTCATCGCCAGACGGAATTAATGGCATCATTATCGATGCCCCAAGTGTTTTCTATCGTTTGCCGGAAATTTTTGGTGAATAGGGTTTCCAAATCTTCTACTATGTTTTGCACAAAATATTCAAACTAGTAGATTTTTTCTTCATACCAACGAGTTCCAGTTCGAGTTCCAAAATGCAGACACAGAAAACAAAAAAAATACTTAAAAGTTTGTATTGAGTGTTTACTTAACTTGATAAAGAAAAAAAAGTTCAATGGACCTCAAAAGATCATTTTTAAAAGCTGATTTCGAGCCAAGAGTCAACTATGAGCAACTTTCAATAACTGTCCGCCAACTATAATTGAAACAGAAAAAAAATTTAAAAAGCAACAATTTTACAAAAAACTTTTGAACAGCCTTCTGTAAACGTTTGAGTTCCTTCCTAAAGTGATATCTGACTTTTTGGTTGCTTGGGGTGTGAACTTAAAAAAAAACAGTACCTTTTTCAGTCTAGTTACCCTAATATTTAACCTCTCTACAATTCGGATCAAAAGCATTGGAAAACAACTAACGGACTACTAAGGGGAAAAAAAATCGAAAAACCAAAAACACACCGTGAAGGGGAGGGTCTCTAAATCTGATGACCTTTGCGCCTCCATGCCACACCGTTAGCTAGCAGCCTGATGGGGTTATCGGCTAAGGTAAAAGGTAACCGAATCAAGGATTTATACGGACAGTAATGCCTTCGTTGGCTCGACCGGGCGGCCCGCAAATCCCTGACCAGCTGAATGATATTCTCAGATTTGTTTTTTTGCCCTGCTCGTTCTCACTTTTCTGCCGCAGCTTTGTATCACTCCGGATTCGTTTCTGATTGATAGCAGTCGAAATAGGGTGGTACATTTTAGAAAAACGGGAAAATATACGGAATAACAACACAAATGTTATGTTATTCTTTCTGAAATAAAGGAAGTAATGTGAGAACTTTTATCTTTGTGTTCCTTAAATATCGATAACTTTCGTGTATCAATTTCAAAAGAAAAAAGTTTATTGCTAAATTTAAATGAAAATAAAAACAATCAATTTTTTTCATCAGACACTATACAAGAAGATTTGATTGCTATTGATATTCATTCACATAAAAAACAAAATTATAAATAAATAAGACCTACACAGATGAAATTATATTGGAAGTAAAAAAAAAGCATAGAATAAAAAACTTATTATCGACAAAGAAACACATTCACCAGTGGTACGAACAGTTTCAAATAAACGAAATATACAAAATAAACATTTAAAATCAGATATTTGAATACAAAATTCATTCCAAGGATTTGAAAATTAAAAAAAAAATTTAAAAAAAATTTTTTTTGTATGTTTAAAATTTAAATATTCAAGACAAATTAGGTTTGAACAAATATAAATTTCTTCTTTTGTCACCACCCTCTCCCCCCCCCCCCCCCCCATCGAAATATCCAAAAATCACGAAGGGGGGAATAAATAAAGTTTGAAGTATTTTATGTGAATTTCGAAAAAAACCAAATATCCGAAAGATTACAAGACCAAAAAACAAATTGTGGAAGAGATGAGAGTTATTTCACATTTTTTATTCATTATTTTATTTAATTTTTCGATGAAAAATTACTTGATTTATAGGTTTTATGCAATGATTTTGTATGCAATTTTTTTGCGAACAAGCTTTCATGCAATTAATTCCAATTTATTAGTTTTTCTCATTATTTTTATTATCCCCCCCTCGCGATGTTTCAACTCCAAGTGACAAAAGAAAGTTTTGAAATTTATTCCAGCCTAGTATTTAGAAAAAAATAAAAAGAAAATAATGAAAAATTTCCAGTTTGTATCGCATATTCAATGTTTGGTGTAAAAGTTTGTATATTTTGACTATCTATATAAATGTAACACCATCATAAACTTCTGATTTATTATTTTGTAAAGGTAGATTTGCCAATCATTGCACAGCTAAGCACATGATTTTGGTTTTTATGCTGCATTTTAGTCATGTCAACCGATTTCACTCGATTTTTTTGTCGATTGCACTCATACAGGATTGGTCAACAAGATCCAAAAGTTCAATTGTTCAAAAAAAGTGACGTAAAAATAAAAAAAAAAACATTTATAACAGCTTGTTTGTGCCCAAAAATTGCACTGGCAAATTTTATGTCGTGCCTAATGTTGTCCGATTTTTTTTCCAATGGTGCACATTTAATAACCTTCTTAAGGCTCAGCCACCATGTGGTCATAGAGGCTGATATTTGTTACGGAAACTTATTGTGAGAATGAATGAATAAAATCCAATTTGGTGACGGCTCATATTAAGGAGGGTCTTCCATATAAACCGACCAATGCACAATAGGAAAATTCGAACCAAAAAACGAAAAAAAAAATCACGAAACCACCGGTTTACATTCTGGAATAGAATTTATCACACGTAAAATTTCCTCAGAAACTCAAATCTGCCGCTGAGTTTAACCGGAGCCATCTGAGGAAAGTGTTATTTGACCTTATTTGCTCAGTATTGAGCTTTTTTCTTTATATGTCCTCCCAACATAAAATTTTGTGTCAAATTCCATAAAAGGAACTGAAAGTTATTTAAAACTTTTTTTAAGTGCCTATTTAAAAGTGAAAGGATACCCAGTTTACATGAAATCGTAATAGAAATGTTAATGCATGTTCGTTCACAACAAACTTTGCCCAAAAATAGTTGAGTCGGATAGCAGTTTATCCAATTCGTAAATATGTATCCAAAAAGTTGGGAATATGCTAATTCGACATTTACGATTTGAGTGAACTGATTTACGATAAATGAGCGGTCCATCGATTGAAACTCTATCCGATCTCTCCCTTTCTTTATTAGACCGGTTCGTAAAAAAAATCTCACTTATAGAGCTAGAGCGTAGATCATATCATATCGTAGATCATAGAAGACTGGATTTGGTCGGGGAAATTTTTTTTTCGTTTTACTCTAATTACTTAAAATCGTTTATTTTGCATTTGGTGGGAAAATCGAATCGTTGGAATCTTGTCATTGTAGATATACCGCCACCACTTTTGTAGCTATATGCTATTTTGGTAAGTTTTATACAATCTTTTCATCAGGTATAATTGTTTGAATAATTCTGTTGTTCCTGCGATATACCTCCTTAAATGTTTGCTGGGCAAAAGGACGCAATCTGTTTTGCACCTCCCTCTTTACCCTTATGGTGAAAATGTTATTTTATAAAATAATTGCTTCAGGACTTACTCGGAAGTCGATCGATTTCTTCATAATGAATATCAATTTAAAGCGTAAAAATGAACTCAACCACGCCAAAAATTTGAAAGCTTTCTTCTGATTTATTGAATTTACCTTTTTAAAAAGTAAATTTATTTTGAATATCTTTTTCATGAAAGTGGTATTATGTGTAAAGAATGATCATCAATCTTCGAGAAACATTCATTTCACATTGAAATCTGTCTCAATAATTTTCCGGCAGAAAAACAGTTTTGATCGAATTAAGTTTCACAAAGTTATGACTGTATACTTTTCTGAATAAGGCTGGAACAAATATCAATTTCATCTTTTGTCACCCTCCCCCCCCCCCTTCGAAATTTCCAAAAATCCAAAGGGGGAAACAAACAAAATTTTAAGTATTTTATGTAAATTTCGTAAAAAAAATCAAGTATCAGAGAGATTACATGACCAAAAAAACTAGATTTTGGAAGATTAGAGTTATTTCACCGTTTGTATTTTTGATTTTATTGAATTTTTTGATAAAAATTACTTGTGCAATGATATAGATTGTTATTTTGTTGCATACAAGATTTTGTGCAATTTATTCCAATTTATTTGTTTTTCGTATTATTTTTTATTGTCCCCCCCTCGCGATGTCCCAACTCCGTGTGACAAAAGAAGGATTGGAAACTTGTTCCGGCCTAATAAGAGCCAAATAAAGCTTCACTAAAATATCTCCGGTCTAGCTCGATGACAGATTTAAATTTTGGAGAAAATTGCACATGATAAGTTATATATCGGGTCTTCCAACCTTCCACTTCGAGTTTTTTTTGGGCTTTAGGGTTGAAGTTTTCCTACTGTACAATATTTTGACAAGATTATTACCAAAGGCTAGGGGTCGCTGTTGACATAAAATAAAGTTCTTTAAGATTTCTCGTCTTGAGAAACCGAGTTTTTAGAACAATCTTTATATTTTCTTGCATGAAATGTTGAGTAAATGGTCGGGATAAAGGATTTCAAAATAAATAAATTATTACTTGTACTTGATATTTTTTTTCTCTTTTCAGGTAGAACAATAAACACATTAGAAAGTACAGTTTTTACGTGTAAGTTTTGAATCTTTTTATAAAAATGTTCATTCAATTATTTTTTCCTATTTCGTTAACCCTATTTCGTCCCAGATTTTAAACCCGTTAGAGTTCTAGGAGTGTCAATTTGACAATTGTTATTATTAAAGAGCATCTGTAACCGAGGTATATTCTTGGGTCTTTTTTTTAAATACGTCTTCGATTCATCATTACATTTATATTACAATATTACATTAAATTTGGTGTTCAGCTCTATAATGAACTGTTTAGAGTCCTAAAGTTAACTAGATAATAAAAATTTATTTATAGGACTTAAATTTGCTGTGCGTAATCAAGTATTTAATGTAGGAGAACATCCTGTAATGGCAAAAATATTACAAACAAAAACTAAGAGCTATCCTGAAATTAAACTAATAATGAAAGAACGAATCCCTGCGATGGATTACTGCATCGATTTTCCTCTGAAGTTAGAGATGATTTTGTTGGCCGTATTCTTAGGTCTATTTTATACAAAAATTGGACCAACAAAATTTGACAACTCAGTGAAGAAAACTGGCAACCTTACTAGTGTTCTATTTCATTATCTGTCAAACGGTTCAAACTGCGTCAAATTGGGTCCAAAGCTCATCATTTTTGGACCAATAAGTATATCGGAGTTCTGAATTTGAAGCGCTTTTCAGCGAAAAAGATCAATTTTGAAATTTGTGAAAAATATGCAAAAGTGTGAAAACTCAAAAAATGGTGTATTGTACTGGCCTCCTCGTTCTCCGGATTTAAAAATTCTACACATTTTTTTCCAAGGAGAAATTTAAAAATTACATTTTCACATTGGGATTTTACATTTTAACTACTGCAACGCTGGTGGAGCAGCCGCCATGGCCCTGATGCAAAATGCTGTTTATTTTTTTCTGGTAGAATTTGAACAGTCGGTGCCCTGAAAGAAAATAAAAGCTGTTGTTAAAATAAGGTGGTAATAAAAAATTTCAATGATTTAAGAATACTATATAACTTACGTGATATGATCTTGTAAATCGATGGTTTTCTATTCCACATTCCGGATTGGTCCTCGGGGGTCAAAGTACGCCCTCTCTTTATGTATATGAAAACATTAAATATTGTTTTTGAAAAGAAAACAAACTGAAAAACAACATATTTACCTTTCCGCTTCGTGCTCGTCGACTTTTTTCATTTATAAGAAATAACTACTGCTATTTTCATCTAAGTCAGACAAATTTCTTGCTTGTTCATACGAAATTCGGGTCTAGACAAGCATCATTGATAATGAACTGAACTAACTACCAGATTGTATAATAGAGACTTGAAAAAACTAGCCAAATCTTCCAGCTTTTGATCTATTTTAGCAATAAGCAGTTGAGAAATCCGCTTCAAGCTAATTAACTTCACATAAACGCAAATTAATTTGCAGTAAACGATGTTGATTAAGCAAAATTAAGGG
This sequence comes from Uranotaenia lowii, assembly GCF_029784155.1. Taxonomy (NCBI): domain Eukaryota; kingdom Metazoa; phylum Arthropoda; class Insecta; order Diptera; family Culicidae; genus Uranotaenia; species Uranotaenia lowii. The sequence goes on along the minus strand of NC_073693.1, from coordinate 74,410,763 downwards.
TTTAACCAAAAATCGGTGATTTGGAAGAATACGAATTTTGATAATGTGTTATGATGTGTTATGACAAATTTAACCGATCGTCCTCCTTCGGCGCAAAAACAAAACATACAACTTTTTTCACTCTGCCACAGTTTTTGCTTGATGGAACGATTATAGATCCAACCAAAATAGGGAACAACACTTTGAAATACTATGTAGGGAAAACGATCGTATATGGTAACAATCTTTTCTGTATATTAGCCATTCATCGTGTCAATCGTCATGAAACATTGACTGATTCGCTGACGATGTGGATCTTATTTTAATGAACCATGCCAGCGATCGTGAAACTCGAAGTGATTGTGATTCTAATTTGATTTTGGAACAAGTTATGCATACAATTTCTACAATCATGTATTTTCGGTTCTAACCTTCCTTCACGGCAAAAAGTAGGGCAATTAGTCAACTAGGGTCATTTATACCCGGATAACTATTTTGGCTGTGTCTTAAAAACAACTGAACTGATTTTAAAAAATTACACCATTTTTGAATCGTCTACATCAGTGGTTTTCAAAGTGGTCCCTACCGACCCCTTGGGGGCGTTTAGGGCTTCTAGGGGGGGCGGTGAGCGCAATTTTGAAATTTCGGGGGCGTTGGAATGGCTCAGGGGGGCGGTGAGTTCCTTTTTAAATTCACATTTTCTCTTGTAATTTGAGAAAAAGTGAACTTTAAAATGAACTCACCAACAACTTAGAATTTAAATGACAACGAGTACGTCCAATGCCCAACAATGACACGGCTTTGAAGAACTCGGAATATCAAAACAATCTCTGAAAACCAGGTTTATTACTAAAATATCTGTTAGTTAAAAGAACTATCTGATTTTTCCTCTTAACACAGACACATTTTTATTGTGAAATTTCTATATTGATCTGGTTATGTATGTTATTTAGGGTAATAGTCAAAAGCATAAATTTTGGTTAGCAATGCTTGAAAGTTATGATTTGTTCATCTTTGATTCAATTGATAAAAAAAGTGATACTCTGCCTTTTTTCATGATTAAACATAAAAAGTAATTCTATTTTTTACAAAAATTGTCCGAATTTATTTGTTGAAACCTATGTAAAATATTTAGACCCGTAAATACTGCTAAACTTAAAATAGTTATCACATTTATTCAACAACTAGCTGACCCGGAAAACTTCGTTTTGCCCGTTACTTAATAAATCGTTGGAAAATGTTTACAGTTCTTTAACTTCTTCGTGCTCGTGAATCAGTTTTCATGAAAATCGTCTTCAAGTTGTTCGAATTTTATCCCGTTTCTGATTGATTTTGTATAGGAGCCCCACTCCCATAAAAAGTGAGATTCTTGAAACTATTATACAAACCATCTCTGACCCGAAAAACCCTCAGATACCAAATTTCACTTGATTCCAACCGACCTTTCATACGTGATGGTGTTAAAAAGAAAACGCCTCCATTTTTATATATAAGAAGATTTTTGTAAAGAAAGTTTAAAATTTCCTGTTTATTTGAGACTTATGAGACTTACAATTCATTCAAATCTTTGCTCATTAAAAAATATACTTTATCAAGAAATAAAACTATGCATTATACTTTTTATGCTATTTAATCGAATTAACAGTGAGTTTTTGAAAACATGGCTAATTTAATTGGAAAAGAATTTGGTTTGCCAAAACTCAGGCGTGTTAATATAACATTATTTTTTTCAAATTTAAGTATTAGTCCTATGAATTTGATATATTTTTTCAATTTTTTTTCTCGAGGATTCAAGCAATATATTTTGATGGAGTTTTAAGTTTTATTATGCTCTGCAGTTGATAGTTGATACAGTCTCCTGAAGTTTATTATAACATTTTTTTTGTGCTTCATTAAACCTTTGCAAATTATACTACAAGAAAGTGTCAGTAATGTTAAAAAAAAAAGATAGCAGTTTTGAGCAGAGATTTAATCAACCATCCTAGTTGAAAATTTAAATTCCATTATGTCACCTAAATTTTGGCTGATTTAAAGATTCATTCAAAGAAAAAAAAAAGTTTTGGTTTCCGATGCCAAATGTTATGAAAAGAAATATAAGAAAAATTGAAAAATCAATGATTTTCTTCTTGAATACCATTGTATTTTCTACTGAATAATTAGCTTTAATTTATAAAACTGGGTCGATAAATTATTTAATCATACAACCATGAAAACCTATGGAAACAAACTTAATTTTTTTTGTGATATATTTATCATAATTAGAACCGCGAAAAAAATACCACGAGAGATTTCAGAAATTCGTTGAGCCGTATTTCAACATAAAATGGATTGAATGTGCAGATTTCAAATAACACCGAATTAATTACAGTGTCGAGGTAAAGAAATCAAATATTCTCATTATATTATTCAAAAATTAAATTTGACATTTCAGAGTAGTTGTGCCTCAGGGTAACGAATAGCGTAAAATAAAAGTCGATATACTTCAGATTTGGTAAAAAAAATTGGAAATTCTATGATTTAATACTAATTGAACAGAACGGCAATTTTTTTCAAATCAAAATCCATGATCCATGATCATGAAAATGAAGTTACAAACTCTTCGATTTTTTTTTCAATTGAATTTTTCAAATAACCAGCTGGGGTCTGTAAACCATAGCACTTTTATGATTTCATTATGAGCTATATTTTATCATAAAAATTCATATCAATCAAGAGTTTTTCAATATGATTTCAATAAAATGAGTTATCTTTGATGCCCAAAACCCACTTTTTAAGGACTTTTTGATTTAAAGGTAGTTTTTTGAAGACCATTGAAATCAAAACTCGATTTTTTCAAATTGGTACAGTTAATAAAAATCAGTTCAGTAGTTTTGATTTTGTAACCAAAACAAAAATCCGGGTCTATATGACCCAAATCGGCTTATCTTACTTTTTTATGCTGAATGACTCTGGTAACCCTATTCAAAAATATTAAAATTGGAAATTGTAGAGCTCCAAACTTAAGGAAAATTCTGAAATTTCATGTATCTAGCTTTAACCGTTCCTAGGATATCGCGTCGAGAAAGTACAATTCGGTCCTATGGATGTGAGTTAACTACTCACTGAAGCTAAGCTATAGCTTTGTTCTTCTTCGGCCGCTTTCTTTTTGCCATTCCGTCAAATAATGACCGTTCAAACAACAACCATGTTTGTTGAGTTAGAATGCAAAAACTTTATATTTTCCAAATATTTGGTTGTGGATGTTAATTTGGAGAAAAGTTCTGGCGACACTGAAGGAGTGAGCTGGATTACCTTGAGGACCTTGTACTAAGCTTGGAATTAATTTCAGCTTGCAGCGCATAACATTTAACAAATTTTAAACTTCCCATACAAATTTCGGACACTCTATTATACATGTTTACTGATACCATTCCCTGTTCCCTCCTCCTAAGAGCATATCATGTGGTAAATTTGTTTTTTTTTTGAAGAAACCAGGAAGAACAACCCTTAAATAGAGGAACAAATATCAGATGAACTTCCCTAACGTAAACACTCCAATCACATATTGCGCCAATGTTCCGACAAACGGCATCAGTTCCGAGTTGAAGGAACGCCAGGCAGGAGTCAGCCTGGAATTGGCATTGGTGCCGGAAGAAGAAGTTCCGCGGCCACGTGGAAGGTCGTCCCGACGCAGAGGGGGCATGAATTATGAAGCACCACTACTGCCGGGAGCTTCCTCGAATATTCACGAATAAATTTGGCCCCGGTACCCAGTTTCTCGGACCCACCACACGCCTTGCCAGGAGAGGGGCGAACGTGACGCCACTTTGTGAATCCGTAATCGGTTCTACCACATCACACACAACAGATCACTTCTACTTGCACCACCTTCTATTGGTGGTTTCGTTCCTTTCTGCGGATAATAAAAATGGGTTCCGAGAATCGAATGGCAACATTAGTTAGTCGGGCTGTGGAAGGTTACGGTTTCGGAGGTGATTTTTCCTTGTGAAGGACACAATTTTCTCGGGGAAAAAAGAATCCCGACCAAGGAGGTTTGTGATTCTTAAATGTCTTTTTGAGCAATGCAAAATGGAGAACAGACGACCCGTTTGGGAGTTCCATTTGTGGGGGAGCCAGATCATTCACATTTATGTCCGATAATCTGTCATAAATGTAAATTATTCTGCTGGAAAAATAGGCATTTGACTGAGGTTTCGAACTTTTCGTTGTTTTGAGCTGCAAATTTAAGGCGCAATGGATGTTATCGTTTCAGGCATGAAATCAAACTGGCACGAAACGGTAATGAGTATGATGATAATTTTTATTATTTCTTCGATTGCATGTTATTGATTTCGTAAATTATTTTTTTAATTAAAATTAAGATATTTTTTTTTTAAATTTTGTTATAAATATTGAATTAATTAATCGAGTTATAACTTAACATCATTGAGAGATAAATCTCTCGCTAAATTCCGATTCAGAAAATTAAAAATAAATAGCTTGAAAGTTTAATATTTTAAAATTAAAAAAATGTTGCTAATGCAAAAAAAAAACAAAATTTTAAAGTTTGGTCTTATTTAAGAAAAAATCCAGTAAATTGAACCAAATTTGACCTCTGAGTATTTCGAGGTACGACAAATGTATTGTTATGATGGCTTAAAACTCATTCCATCCATGAAACGAATGCTTCCATACAAATTAAATATAAAATTCATGTATAACTCGAGAATTCAGCTAACAAATCGAACTAAAGTTGGGCATTAAGTCTCGTCTCCGCAACATTTTGAACAAAACCTCGGGAAAAAAAAACTTTCGAAAAAATCAACCAGCAGAACAAATAAGTTCAGATAAATAAATACCGTATATTAGTAGCTAACGAATCAATTTGACTGTTGCTTAATATGACAGCAATAAAACATGATTGCATTGTTTTTTTTTAAATATCCAAACATTCAGTGTGTAAATTATTTATATTTTCTTTTCGATTCAAACTAGGAGAGTTAGTTTTTTTCCTGTTGAACTAATGTTGTAGAGACATTTTATAGAATTGAAGAAATTGTTGAATAAAAAATTAAGTAAGTTAACAGTAGTGAACCTGCATATACGAGAGGCGACATCTGATCCCTGTTGAAATAAAATATCTGGCCACATCGTCGAAAGCTTGGACAAAAAATCCTCAGCACTGTTTTGTTGCTCAATGTTCAAGCTGCAAAGTGAACGCTCAGTAAATCTGACAAAACAATAGGATGCCCAGCGGATCGTTATAAACGGGATGAATGACTTGGGGGCCGTTCACTAATTACGTAAGCACATAGGGGGGGGGGGGGGTGGGGGGTTTCACATTTGCTTACGATCTCTTACTAGGGGGGTAGGGGGGGTTTCCAAAAATCTTACGTAAGAAATGTTACATTGATAATTCGTCACAGTCATACGAAACCATATTACTCACGTTTTATTTTTATTTCTCACTACCTATTTTTCGGTAATTTTTTATGTTATGTTATTAATCTTAATTAATAAAATAAAGTTGCTGGTTCTATAAAAATTAATAGAGAACCAATTCAAACCAACATGTCACCAGAAACACTGAATCGTCGCTATTCGCTTTTCTTCATAACAATCTTTTTAATTGAGAAATTTATAGAAACAAAAAGGGAAATGGTGCGTTCTGACACCACGATTTGAAAACATTTTATTTCGAAAACGACTTCATCAAGTAGAAGTCTTTAAAAATCGATATTGGGGCTTTTAGATAAAAAATTTCTAGACACTTTTTTCAGTGATACCAACCAAGCCCCTATAAACTCTAAATTTTACAAACCATTTACCAAAAAAAATCGTAAAACTTTATCGCTTTATAGCACAAGTGAATCTCAGCTTTAAGGTTAATTAACAACGTAATTGTCGTTAAACACCAATTCTAGTAGCATAGAATAATATTTTGTTTAGATTTTTATGATTTCAGTTGAAAAACAAAACATTCTTTATTGTAGCTTGTGCTAGCCTGATCTCTCCCTTGTTTTTAAATCGGAATTTAAATTTTATATTGTTTATGGGGATTGTGGGAGTTTATTGAAGATTATCGTAACCCCGAACATGCTATGCCCTTAAAACTTAATCTTTTCTATAATCGTTTAAGACATCATCTGTTGTTTTGTAAAAATTATGCTTTTCAAATGCAGTTATTAAGTTTTACTTAAAAAGTGCTCTGCTTTGAAGCATGTATGACACATTTTTAATATTTTCAAGCTGGTTTATGAAGAAAAAGTATCAATTTTTCATAGAATTAAAACGTAAGATCTTACTAGGGGGGGAGGGGGGGTTTCTAAAAATCTTACTTTGTCTTACCAGGGGGGGAGGGAGGGTTGAAAATTTCCGAATTCGTGCTTACGTAATTAGTGAACGGCCCCTTGAACAAAAACATAGTTTTCTTACTACGAACACGAACCACCAGAGCAATGATAAAAATTTCTTCTAATCATAAATTCATATGACGAGCTTTAAAATTATTTGCTTGAACTACAACAGCAAATACAATACTCTCTTCGGTTGAGTATTCAATAAGAAAGCTAAAAGCTCCATGACAAAAGCTTGGATCGATTGGAATCGATTTTGACAGTTCTTTTGTATCGGTTGGAATTTCGTGTTTCAGACGTCGCACACAGGGGAAATAGATGTAAAAAGCTGCGATCAAAATTGTTTACGCAAATATGGAGCGTTTTTGAACCAGAGTATTTTCGGGACATTTAACCTGCATTAAAATTACTTTAAAATGAGCTTTTGATAAAAAAATGATTCAATCACCTAGCAGTGAGATAGAAACATTAAGTTTCGTTATTTTCATTTTAGAGCAATTATGTTTTTGTTGAAGACGTCAACATAGTAGAAGCTGACCCAAAAATGTTAGAAGAGTTCAAAATTTAAAAATATAATTAATTCACAATTTTAATTTTTTTCAACGATATCACTTCAGACCGAGCTTATTCAAGCAAAGTTTATTTGAAAAAGTTTTGAGTCACTCAAAATCGAACAGTTTTGTGGATAACATCAAATAAAAATATTCGTACTGAATCGAGTTCTGTTGAAAAAAAAAATGAGAAAAAAATAACTGGTTTTGAACACCTGTATCTTTCTAGCTCGAATGAGATCGGTTCATTTTTTGGTGGCAGTAGAACCAAGCAAATTTCACCATTATAGAAACATTGAGTTAACTACTTGAATGAGCTGAATTTCATATTTGATTGAGTTCAAGCTTTTTACTAAAACGTGAACAACTTTTCAATTGATAAAAAGTGGAAATCAGTTTTTGTTTTGTTGGATAGCTGAGACTCCCATTTAAAGTAGTAAAGTAAAGTTTGAGTAGGAATGATAGTGGGTCTCATGGGGTAACATGCTTTCCAGATGTCAGAATATGATGAAAATTCGTTACTTTTCAACATTAAACATTTGTGCTTGACAAAAAATACGATTTTTCTCAATTCTTCAAACTTAAATAAATAAACTTCATATTATTCTGAACACATCCATGATTTGATTTCTTTAAGAAATAAAATTATGGTCGGGTATTGAATTTTTTTTTCGATAAAATGCAACAGCATCATGGCCGCTAGAACCGGTGGCGTTTTGGGGGTTAAACCCCCCCCCCCCCCCTCCCCCCATGAGGGTCGAAAAAAGCAAGCGAGGTATTCTACTCTACACTCAAAATTTTAAATTCGTAATCAAATTATGATAATAGAGCAAAAATATTCAAGAGTAACTATCTGAACTAAACACTAATACCAAAATCTCAAAACCCCATTTCAAGTTCAACATTCTGCTACAGTTTTTCAAAATTTTCTTTTTTGTACATAAAATAAGGTTGTCAGTTTTTTTTAACACGTATCCGGGCCGGACAAAACCGGGTTGTTTTATGTAAAAACCTGGCAATATCCGGGTATTTGATTTCAAAATTGTCGACCAAATCCAGACAAAATCGGTCAATTTTGGTTAAAACTTAGGAATTGCTCATCAAAAATCCAAAAAAAAATTACCTTAAAAACCTTTCATGATAATTTTTTTAACTTGCTGCAAAAATTTTTGACGCATAAATAAAAAAAATACAACACAATTTATCCGGGCTTTTCTGATGAAATTTGGCAACTGGGTCGGACCGGATTTTTCCCAAATTGAATATTAAATATCCGGGCCAATCTGTTTGAATTCGGGCAATTTGGAAACCTTATCATAGAAATTCAGGTCAGAAAATTAAATTTTAAATTTAACCCATTTTGGAGGTTCTGGTTCCATATTACTATAGCCGAAATTGTATTTCTATGTACATATTTTCGTATTTTAGATTTTGTATCAAGTTTAGGATTCATGATTTTCAGATCTAATAATCATAAGAACTTAGGAATGAAAAGCTGCTTTGAAATCCGTGTTCGAATTCGGTTTTGCATTTCATATCAAATTTGAATAATGTTTTCCGAAAATCAAATGCATCTTCAATATTTTAATAATAGTTTTTCGAATATGTAAAAAGAAATTTGTTTTAAATTCAAATTCGAAGTTCTTAAACTTTATTCTTACACAAAATTCAAACAATTAAAGCTTCTAACTGGCGATCCAAAATTGAAAACCAGATTCTGATTCATGATTCAAAATTCACATTTTAAATCAGATTCACAAAACCGATTAAAAACAAATAATAGAAATAATGAATTAAGATTAAACAAGCACTACAGAATTGATATGATTGATTCATGAATGAGGGCTCTAAGATTTGGTTCAAAGTTCAATTTTTGAATTAAGTTTTAGAATTCAGCTGAAGATTTAGCTTGTGAATGAGTTTTTCAATCAACATAAAATTGTCGAGAAACTCAAGAGAACATAAACTTAAAAGTTTGCTTGTCAATTCAATTTCCAGATTTCAAAGTTTTTAATCAGAATAAGTTTGTACACACAATTCAGCTGAAAATCACAAATTTGAGATGATTTCCTAAATTTTGATTAATGCAAAACAACCCAATTTATATTTTTATTATATTTATAAATCATCCATAAGATTTTTAGTATGGAATTGATTTTTTTATGAAAAATATTGCCTATTTAAGAAACATGTACCTGATCTTCACCTAGAAAATTTGCACAATTTTTTTTTTATTTCTTCGGTGTTTTTTTTTTACATTATTAATATTGCAGCTTTTTTTAAAGCCAAATTTCCAACTAAAATCAAACATTTAGCTCAAGTTTGCATCAAGCAAATTTGATTCGAAAATTTTTATCTCTTACTGTTTTTTTGGAAAATTTTTATCTACTTTCATCTAAACTAAGAATCTTGAAGTTATCGAAAGAGCTTAGAAGATTGGACTTGTTTGTTTTGAGTTTAGAATAAGTTTTTTTTTTAAAGAAATTGAAGGCTACTCTGAAAAGAACTTATTTTATGCCCAAATCAAATAACTTTGATCTACCAGACTTTTAAACAAATTCAAAAATTTTAACCATCGATGAAAGCAAATTTCAAATTTTTCTCCTAGAGGTTTCATTAAAAAAAATAATTTAGCCCACCCTTTAGGGTAAGGATTACTTTTCTAAAGTTACTTTTTTTTAAGGTTTTATTAATGACACTTAACCATCCTTGTGGTATTCGCGTCTTCTCTTAAGTTACAATTTCATACGAAAACTATTAATGAGTACTTTAAAATGAATAATCATATAGTTACAATAATTAATTTGTTTTAATTTTTTTTATTCGTGTGTATTTAGACAAAAATCATAGGTTAAAATTAGTCACCCCTCCCCCCCTCTCCCCCCTCCTTAATGAGTCGGTTCTTCCTACGGCCCTGAACAGCATCAAATCCAAACTTCACCTACGAATAAAATTGTATGAAACAACGAATTTCAACCCTTGAATGTAATAAGGAAAACTGATGCAGATTTAACTTCAAGGTAAGTAGTTTGATTCCTATTCTCATTTTGTACAAATTATAGATTTAAATGGGAGTTAGAAAAACATTGAGAACAGAAATTTCCTGGGTAAGGGAAGGGGGCATGGTAAATTAATTGTCTTTAAAGCTTGAACGTAAGTGTCCTTTAAGGAACGCCTTTTGTGCAACTTCAACCAATTTTTACCTAGCTATTGAAACGCATGAAGGCGTTTGTAAAGATCAGTTTGAATTTTCGAATAGCTTATGAAAGCAATTGGCGATTCAATGTACAGGTTTTAAAGAGTAAGGAGGTTGTGAGTCAAACTGAAACTTGTTATTTCATCCGTTTATTCGAAGATTCGGTATCAAAATTAATTTTGTTTCATAGAATTAACGATATTAATAGCATATTTTTCGGTTTGAATCACATTTATCAGGAAAACTGGCTGTCTTTTCGATGGTTTTTGTCGTGATTTTGTGTTGGTACATACAAAATATAATAGAAACTGAAAAGTGATTATATTTAATTGATGGAATCAGTTTTTCGGCAGTAAATAAGTATGTGCCTCAAGCTTTTAAAAGAATGTAAAACTATTTTTATTTTTAAATTTTAAACTCCTTTATCGTATTGAATCTAGCAAACCAAAGACAGAAAAAGAGCAGGAACTTCATGAAAACATTTATGAGGGCGGTATATGGACTAAAGACTATAGCTAGTAGGTCTAGTAGGGAGCAGTTTTTTTTATTATTTTTTTTTATTGTCTCTGAAATTGTCTAGGTATTCCAGCTTTTCAGATACGAACTTGGATATGGTAGGCTGCTAAACACTGCTAAACACTTTAGTTAACATTTAAAGAACATTTTTGAATATTTTGAAAAGCATATCACAATACATAATAATAATTTACAATAATATTTTGAAATTGATCGATGATGAATTGTATTGTTTGTTTTACATTCTACATATAACAAAGATTCTATTTTTCTTTTAAAGAAACAGGAGTTAAAAAATTCACATTTAAGTTGACATCATTTGCAACTTTCTGAAATTATCTTGTTGAATTTGTTGATATCAATAGACGGTCTCTTAGAAAAAGGTTGGGTTTTTTATAGTTTACAAATATCAGTCATTGAAAAACTTGTTAAATAATTTTTATTTTTATTTTTTACACTGTTTTTTTTAGAGAGATTGTTACGCTAGTGGGCCAATATATGTAATTCACAATAAGTGTAATGATTTTTCTTTTAACTGATGTACACGTATACTCTTGATTTTTCGTTTTGTTTTGTAGAGTTAAAAAAACATTTTGTTAAAAACAATGAAAGCACCGGAGAATTGGTTTACTAAGATCTATACACTTGTCAAAAGTGTCTCCTGATCATATCCCTTTTCCCCCATCCCCACAAAAATATTTTGCTATGATGCAGAGGTGACCTCGGTCCTAAAGCATAAATTTACAGTCTATCATCCCTTTCTCTTATTTTCCTCTCTATCCATTGACTACTATGACGTGGCCGGCGCCGTTATTGACGTATAAAGAGACAGCATCAGTTTTGTTCATTGTGAATGTGCTGTCAATCCCAGACACCATTCTTTTGACCTCTGGGCAAAATTGATGGCCTCGGTCAATCACGGAGTAGCAACCATTGGTGATGTAGAATTCATTCTACTGAGCCACACCTGCGGTTATGGAATTCGAAATGCTTTATTACTATTATGATGGAATAAACAATGGAAAACAAGAACTTTATATCATTTTAAAAATATAATTCAGAATTTTTAAAGGGCATTTCGGGTTCAATGACTTAAGGTGGATGTGAGTAGTCAATCAAGCTAAGCTAAGCTTAGTTATGGCCCATCAAAGTTGAAAAATATTTTTTATAATTCTTAATTCATTTCAATACGATTTTTCTTATTTTTTCCAAACATTATTCAATCGGATGCAGGAAGGTGTTTGTGATTGATTGAGGTTAAATTTTGCTTAAAAAATTTGTAAATCTGAAGAAATATCAGCGATTTTCCAAAAAGTACTTTTTTCCAAAAAATAAATAAATTCTCAATACTGATGTTATGAAATCGCTTGGTACATCTTTGTACCTGAAAATGATCAAATGTGATCATTTTCAGGTACAAAGATGTACCAAGCGATTTCATAACATCAGTATTGATTTCAACAGAGCAACACCTCCCTGTGTAACTGGTCTGCTCGGAACCTTGAGCGGCACTGATTGCTTCTTCATCTGACCGTAAGTTGCGGCAAACCCGAAGCAATCGACCATGTGCTCGCTCGGCTAAAATCCCGAGTCGATGGGTGGGGTTAGAGAAACAAGAGAGATCAATAGAGGGAAAGATCACATGCGGGATATACATGGTGTTTCGATAGAAGGTCCAGCAGTTGTTCGGCAGAGCTCGATTGCTCGTGTTCGCCGGTTCCATCACGTTCACCGTGGTGGAATTGGCTAACGCGCCGTTGTACCGAAGCGGAGATTGCAGGTTCAAGTCCTGTCGGTGAGCCGTTGTATCTTTTTCGAAATTTTCATGATATTTACGGCTTATGTTCTTTCGTTCTTTGATAGTTCATGTTTCTCTAATTTCTTTCATCACATATGAAAATGAAATAAATTCTATTTTTGCAAATTTTCCGCATGCTTTGTTCGATATCTCACACTTACCTTGAAATATCGTGATGAAAATACCATGGACGAGTTCCTTTTAATCTCTAAAACATTTTTTGTCATAACTTCACTATTAGAGGGTTAAGATATGTTGGGCAGATTTGTGATCGGTGTAATTTCCAGTTTTTGAAAAGTAAAAAGTAAAATTCATGTTGAATTTTCTAAATTTACAAAATGGGGTTTTGGCCAAGCTTTCATAGTTCCTGACCCACTGTGCGACGCTTCAGACACTATCGAATGTAAACAACTATACTGATTGTGTCAGTGGTCACGAACGGCTCGAAAAGCATGCCACACTCATTCATGCCTTGCCAAATCATTGCCTTTACACTGATATTTTTTGTAATATTGGTCACCCGGAATAGTTTTGCATTCAAACTTGCAATAGATTTAGTCGTCAATGATAACGCATGCCGATTTTACACACAGTATTTGATCATATAATTTACGAGCTCTTAATTTGACAGAAGTAGCTTGTTTTTGACTTGGCTTCGGCTTCCTCTGCTTCTTATATGTCTTCAGACAAAAATCGTATCTTGGCACGATGGGAACAATGCTACGAGGGAATGCCATTTTTCGGACACATACCGAACGAAGTGAGGCTGTCTTCTTACTACCGTAAGCACGCAGGACTTTTCGGTCCAAAGTTTTGTCCACCGGACCCTGTTTTGCCGAGATTTTTATTTGCCCACGTAGCTGCTTTCCTCTCCATACTTCCGAAATGCATTTTGAACCCCAATGCTTAATTTTACCATTTTCGCAAACTGAATCAGCAAAATGTGGGGATAGTGCACAGTTTGTGCACAAAATTTTTGCGCTTTCCCGGGGAAATCTTTAACAATAGTGGAGCTCACGATACATAGGGTTTTAGATTGAACTGTAAGCAACAACACACAGCGAAAATCAGCTGTTTAAACGTCATTCATAATGAGTAGGGTTGTATTAAAATCGTGCTTATACATAACGGGACACCCTATTATTTGAATTTAAAAGATTCCCTTTTTTTATTAATAAAATCGAAACTTTTACGTTGTTCCTCAAGAAAATAATGTTTTCATTTCCCAGGAGTTTCATGACCGCAATCGAGTGAGTTATAATAAAACATGAAGCAAGAAATTATGACATACACCGACCAATAAATTATAGAGTACCCCGCCAAGTCAAGAATTGCAGGTTTCGCGAGGATCCGAGCTAGCCAAACAGGAAATATTTGCAGCACCTTTCCGAATGATTAGTTACACGACACACTTTCTCGGTTCGGGTCCCAGAAGGAAACACCCCCGCGGGGCCTCTCAACCTGGTCGGGTTAGCTTTCCTTAGAATGGAAATGCCAAAATGTAAGAATAACCCGGTAAAGATTATAAATAGCACCTTGTGGGTAGTTTTCGTTTTGGTTCGTCCACCTTCCACGGATTTCCCTTTCGGAGGAAACTTCCGGCGCTAAGAAGTGCTTTAGAGTCCTCCCCCGTTTGTGGGGTTTGGAAAGTTCAGAACAAGGTACACATTTACATAATGGCCAGTTAGTAGTTTGCGGGATAAGAGTTGAGCGGAAAAGGAGCTATTTTTGTTGGTCTTTTTATTTTGCTTTTCGGGGTAACTCCTTTGCCCTGTAGTCGAACGTCACATGCAAACCAGTAAAAATCGAAACCATATTTCATTGTTCATGCAGTTTGTGTTCTGTTTTATGCAAACATATGCTTGCTGCTCTAATGTATGTGTGTTCTGTGTCCCTTTAGGGAAGTTTATGAATGGAACAGATTGCTTTTAATGGAGAGGAAGAAATAGGGAGGTGATATTTTAAGGATGCAGAACATCATTAGTTCAGAAAGGAATACTTTAAGTTAATACTTAAATCTCGGAAACGCTCCTGGATCTAAGTAAGAACAGGTGCGGGATGAAAAATTTACGATCTAAAACCGGTGCAAATAGATTTTCGATTTGAACCCAAACGGGTGTTAGCGTTTGTTAGCCCCCTTTCAAATATTCATGGGGCAGTTCAAGAGCGGAAGCTCAAAAACACCATGACCGGATGTTTAAATTTCTAACGAGCTCCAGGGAGAAGTTGCCGCCGGAAAACTTCGACCGTCGGACCAATATGGGAGCAAAAGCCGGTCCCAAATGGAGGGTGAAATATGTTTACAACAATCTATTTTCACTTATATGGGCCACTGGATAGAGTCTGTGGGTGTATGCCAATTGTCGCCGTACCTTGGAAATATTCATCCTTTATTGGATTGGGAATAGTTTTTGGTGCTAGGATTTTTTTTTCGGAGCCTCGGGTCCGAAACTAACCTGGCCAGATCCGGTTGGGCGGTTCGAAAGTGTTCCGGTGAAATGGATCATGACCAGTAAAAAACTTTCCTCGAACCTTTTTTCCATTGGCCGATTCCTCCGTATATTTTTTGTTTGCTACTGGAAATTTCCCGGCTAGTTTTCAGCAGCAGTGCAAGCAAAGATAGTTGGAAAAAGGGGTTTGCAATATTGAAGTTGGTGTGCCGTCAAATCCAATCGGTTGGTTGGTTGTTTTCGGAAGCTTTTGCCGGACTTCCGACCATTTCCCCGATAGTGATGTTTCAATTCAGCTTCGCTCCTGAAGGCACGTGATTAAATTTGGAATTTCAAACGCTCTCGAACAGATGAATCGTTGGAAGTGTTGATCTCGATAAAACTGGCTCGGAGGTTAACCGGAATGAACATTAAATATCGAAAGCTTTCGGAATTGGCTTTCAGTGGGATTGAGGTAACAGTTTGAATAATGTAAAGAATCTTGAGAAATCGTGTTCGGATACCGAGTGACGTCAACACCTTGAACCTTGAATTTAAAAATGAGAAGTACTTTTACTGAATGTTTAATAATTTTTAATCTTCTTCCTTCATTCGACAAGTCCACCCACCGAAATTGCTTTTAATAATCACAACCGACTTGTTTTTCCTGGTGGTTTCCACTTTGTATACCATAGCTCTAATGACAGCTTAGTCCTAGTCGGTAGGCAGATCGGCTTGTTTACCCGGGAGATTCGAAATTAATTGATACCGGCTATTTTTTTTCGGAATCAGGACGACAGGACCACCGCTCTAGGCTTCCGAAATATTCCATTTTCCTCAAATATTGCAAAACATCTGGGCTGAGCATCCTACCGACCGACAGGGTTTGTTTTGCATTGTAGACTTTTCACCTCGTTTGGCCCCTCATCGCATTCGAAATTCAAATACAAACAGCATGAAATTTTATGACGTTTCTACTTTGTCGCGGTTGTTTTTCAGGTTGATTGAAATTAGGGAAGTATGAATTCGTGATTTGAATTTAAAATTCTTTGGTTTCGCTTCAATATCAACTTGTTTCCTTATTTATCCAAACATTATTAATTTTTGTTTTTGTGGGTCTCGATAAATTGAGTGTATGTAATTTTCTGTGCTCGTCGTCATGTTTTGTAATGTTATGCTACAGTTATGCAGACATTCATGGACGCTTTATGTCAAGGATTTTTTAACAAAAAAATCTATCTTTTAAATTAATTACGTCTAAAGAATTTTTGAAGGTACGAAATAGAGAGTTTCGATAAATTAGAAGTACCGTAATCTGGGGTAAGATTGATCACTTTTTTTAAATATATTTCTATTATTTTTTTTCTGTTAAGGGGAATGTTGCATGTTTCATATTTTTAAAACCAGTACTGGACTCCTTTAAATGTAAAACATGATAGCAGAAATTTACTAGAATACTTGCAATTTTAATTTAAACATCGATTCCGTCTTTGATTAGAATTTGATGCTTTGGGGTAACATTGATCAGTCTTTATTTTGACGGTTTTAACGATTTTACTTGAACATAAAGGAATCAAAACACCTTTACAATATTTACTAATGCTAGTTTATCAATTGCTAAGGCAGTTCGAAACAAACTCAAATGATATAATATAAACCAAGAATCTCTACAAAATTGAGCTCGACACTTTCGGAGTCTTAAAGATACTAAATTGGTAACTTTTGGTCCAGTGAATTCTGAAATAAAGAATGCTAAATTACGGCGTTTCTTGGTTAAGATTTCTTCGCGGTCCAAAAAAACAACATCGCGGTACTTCATGTGTTAAGTAGAGTGTCTTTCCCGAGATTTCCCGGGAATTCGAAAAATTCGGGAATTCCCGATTCCCGGGAATCATAGTTTCATTCAAGGGAATTCCCGACATGAATGAAATTACTTCTTTGGAAAAGCCTGATAGCCTACGGAACCAATCTTATTGAATTTTTTTAAAAATTTAGTCATATAAAACTCGTTGAGAATATGCCAATTCCTGTGGCAGTAGACATTTTGCAGCCATTTGGTGCAATATTTCATTCAAATAGATAACTTACCGTTTCCAGTGAACGAAAACCCACAAACCTTCGAAAAATATATGAAAAATCGCGCAGTAGGTAGGCAGATTATGTTTGCTCGAAAGTAATATTTTTTTCTTTGGCTTTGGAAGCCAGTTAAATTGTAAAACTTTAAAATGACCAAAACATCTTTTTTTCCATATGCAGAACAAATATGAAAAAATGAAAAAAAGGTTGGACAAATCAAACAAATAAAATGATTTGTTAATTCACCCCAAATTGCATGAATGAATTTTATTTGACTTGTTCAGGTTATATTATAGTTCATTTGACGGATTTTAATTTATCATTTGTTGCAACGTCACGCCCAGCCGTTACCGCCGCTGAGAACAATATCGAACAGTGTGAGCAGGCCGATAGTTAGAAATGTCATGATAGAGAAAGATAGCAAAGTAGGAGTAGAAAGAGTGAAGATAGAAAAGTAGAAGGAAGTAGGAGTGATTTTTCTGAGAAAAAAGTGTGTAAGCTAGGCCAACGTGGTTCTGCGGAAAATTATAATTAAAGTATTACAAGAATTCGTTGATATTTTACCATTCCCATTCAAAGTGAACTGGTTGAACTTGTTAATTATACGTTGCACCAACTGTAAGTACGGTGAACAAATTTTTTAAGGCATAATTGTTAAAAGTTAGCACTTTAAATTTCTAGGTTAACGTGCGACAAAAAACCAGTCCGTACGATAAAAAAAATCGTAAATTCGAAGTATTATTCACGTTCTAAATCCTATCCGCATTATCCCAAAGGATTTCGGACATTCCGGATAATAGCGTAAGCATTTCATACCAGCTTCCGAATGCTCTGTATTGAATCCCATCCTTTTGAAATTATAGGTTAGGAAGTAGAACCACAGGGATAGATCCCAGAAAGGATTCGAAAGTAATAGTTGTCTGCGTTCAAACGGGAAAAACGTTGCTAAAAATGTAAGTTTGATTTGATTACCCGTTAAAACATTTAAGTAATTTAACCTGCAACAATTTCAGCTTAAAAGCGTCAATAAACTTTGTCGACTTATGAGAAGTGGCGTTTGTTTTCCGTAGCGACAACATCATTGTTGAAAACAGTTTCATTTATTTGTTTAAAATAAGTTTAAAAAACTTTGTGGAGAGTAAATTTTGAACAAATTATGGGCATGTATGCAGAAAAGGTTTGATAAGCTCTATTTTTGAATCAAAGTGCATATATTTTATATGTTTTTGAATATTTCCCGGGATACCGGCAACCAGATTTCCCGATTCCCGGGAACGAGAAAACAGCCGGGAATTGGACACTCTAATGTTAAGGCCGAACAACTATTGAAATCGAAAGATGGACAATGATGCTGCATAAATAAAAGGGCTTAATAAAACTTTAACTAGAAAAAAAAATTGCCTCCATTTAATTCTCTAGGCCATAGTTCTATTTTTAAAATATCAAAAATTTTCTTCAAAATACAACAAAAACTACCCCAAAACTATACATTTACTAACGATAAAAGTTGAACTCTTACATAAATCAAGCTGCAGCTTCTAAACGCTTTGATTTCATAAGTGTTTGTTTGCGAGCCTTCGAAAAAATAGGTATTTCAAGATTTGGAAATTACATTTTTGCTTACATTTGAAATAAAAAAAAAAACTAAGTGTTTCCTAATTTGAAATTCAACTTATAGGCTTTTAAATGTAAAAAAAAAGTTTTGAGATATTTTAACATTAGACTTAGTTATTGATGATTATGTGGAAAAATTTCATGTTGATCAAAGTTACCGCGGTGATCAATGTTACCTCGTTCTTCGGTATGTATTTTTATTTTTCCAAACCCCTCAGACTTAATATGATTAAACCTTTTTCAGGCGAGTTTGATCAGATTTGAAACACATACACATATTTAAAAAAAAATGACGATTTATTGTTTTGGAGGAAAAGTTATGATATATTCTGACGGTTTACTGTATTGAAATCGCACTCTTCAGGGTGGGAAAGTCTCATATAAATGAAATGAAAAAAATGTCAGAACTTGAAAAATGTTATATGATTTGAAATGTTTTGAGCCGGTTAACGTTTTTGTAAACAGGGGCTTTATTTATTAAAAATGACCAAAAATATGTCAGAAATTGGAACAATTTCTAGAGATTTTCATTGGAAATTGAGACACATAAAAGAGATGATTTTATGAAGTGAAAAATAAGTTGTAATAATAAAAAAAATCAATTTTTTCGAACGACCACTCCTACTTTTTGAAAGTCAGCTTTCATTGTAAATCAATGAAACATATAATCAATAAGGTCAATTTTCAACAAAGTTCGTTACGCAATCCGGTTTTGATTTGTTGAGGATTCGCTGTATTAAAAGACTCCTCCTTCTCTCCTAAAGGTCCAGCCATCCATCTCGTAATCCAAGATGGTGTCCTCTGCTAAATTAGGAAATGTTGTAAATGACTGCATATCGCATGAAACCCCCCAAATATGAGTATTAGTTGAAATGGCTCAACGAGTACAAGTCGAGTTTCAGCTATATGTGATGACTTAATAAGAGGAAACCTTATTAAACAAGATGAAACAAGATGAAACATGGTTGAAACAGAAAAATAAACAAGACAAAACAAAATAATCCAATATTGAATAACATAAAAGTAGGACAAAACTAGTTAAAAGATAAAACAAGGCAAAACAAAACAGAAATAAACAAAATTACACAAAAAGTATCGTGCTGAAACAAGACATGACATTTGAAATCAACATGAAACAATCAAGTTTGAAAAAGATATAAAACAACATTAAAAGATATTAGAAATAAACGAGTAGAAAATTTTATTTAAAAAAAACTATCATTTAGAAGTTAACCGAAGCCTCCATATTGAAATGAACTGTTTTTTTTTGTAATTTTTTATGTACTTTTATCATTTTTCTTTTGTTCTCATTTCGTTTTATTTCGTTTTACTTTTTATCACTAATTTTTTTATTTTTCCCAGATAGGTCTTGTTGATCTTGTTTTATCTTGCATTGTTTGATCTATATTATCATCTTAAGTATTTTTCACATAATGGAATTTGTTTCGTCTGTTTTGATATTATTTTATCTTATTTTATTTTGTTCTGTATTGTTTTATTTGGTTATGTTCTTTATTGTTAAATTTTTTCTCATTATCTTTTATTATTTTGACCTGGTTTTAGTATAATCTATATATATAAAAAGCAATTTCTGTGGGTTTGTTTGTTTGTTTGTCCACTATAGGCTCAGCCATCTTAAGAGCTAGAGAGCTGAAATTTGGCATGGATACTCATTAGCACCAGGAATGATGAAAAATGTTTTCAGATTTTTGGATGACCCTTTATAAAGGGGGTCGTCCATACAAGACAAATATTGTTTTCGCGATATTGACGTTAGTTTTCGTCGGATTGTGACAAAAATTTGCACATAGGGGTTTTGAGAGATGAGCAATTGATTCCAGGTATTGAATTTCGTGTCAGGGGTCGGCGAAAGGGGTCGTCCATATGAACTGTTCAGTGTTTTTACTATATTGACGTTATTATGCATTGGATTGATATGAAAATTTGCACATGAGTGTTTAGAGGAACGAGCAATCGACTACAGGTATTAAATTCAGGGTCAGGGGTCGGCCAAAGGGGTCATCCATATCAACTTTTTAATGTTTTAACGATATTGGCGTTATTATGCATTGTATTGAGATGAAAATTTGCAGACGGAGATTTTAAGGAACGGACAATCGATTCCAGTTATCAAATTTTGTAGAAGGGGTCGGCAAAAGGGGTCGTTCATATTAACTATTCATTATTAATGCGATATTGTCGTTATTATACATCGGATTCAGATGAAAATTTGTACACGAGAGTTTTGAGGGACGAGCAACGGATTTCAGATAATGAATTCGGTGTCAGGGGCCGCCAAAGGGGGTCGCCCATATTAACGTTTCAATATTTTTGCAATTTTGTCGTTATTTGACATCGGATTGGGATGAAAATTGGCACACGGTAGTTTTCGGAGACGGGCAATCGATTTCAGATGTCAAATGTTTTGCCAGCGGTCGTCGAAAAGGGTCGTCCATATTAAAACATTTTTAACTGTTTTTAGCAATATTCACGTTACTATGCAATGGATTGCTTTGAAAATTGGCACACGGGAGTTTTTAGAGAAGGGCTATCGATTTCAGATATCAAAGATTGTATAAGAGGCAACAAAAAGAGGTTTAAATTTTTGGTAATAATTACGTTATTATGCAATGATTGAACCGAAATTTATTGACGAAGATTTTTGTCACGGTCAATTGATTCCTTATTTCAAATTTAGTAGCAGACGACATAAAAAGTGATCGTCCAATATGTTTGAAATTATTACTTAACAATGAATTCGGAAGTACATCTTGAAAATGCTTGGCAGTTGAATTTCATACAAACTGTTCATGACATATTCCAAGTTGAAAGCGAAACGGAGTTCGTATGGGATCAGCTAGTTTATTATAAATTGAATTTTATTGACTTTTGTCTTGATTAACCTCCTTTATCATTTTTGGCTTGGTCTATATGGTTTTGATTTTGTTTGTCTCTTTTATATTTGATAGTATTTTACCTTATTTTATTTTTGTACGTCTTGTTTTGTAATTTTAATCTTTCATCATATTGACTTATCTTGTTTTATCTTGATTAAAGATGATGGATCTGTTAAATCCAGTTTAATTCAAACGCATCTTTATCTTACTAGTTTTTCTAGTTTTGTTTTTATTTGTTTGATTTTGTTTTTTTTTATATTTTAATCTTTTTAATGTATTTTTATTGATTGTTCCTCGTTTTTCGCAATTGGAAGTTGTTTGATTTTTTTTTTTGCAATTGTTTCCTCATTTTTTTGTGATATTGTTTTCCGCATAATTTATTAATTTTTTTTTAGATTTTCACCATTCTCAGCATTTCAGAGATCAGCGCAAGTCATTATCTTGGGTGGCGTCAGATTGCGAAATTATTTAGCCTTTTCACCCTATACCCACATTGAGGAAGTTTCATGCGATTTTTAGTCATTTGGAGAAATGTTCAGTTCAGTGCAAGCCGTCATCATGGGTTTCAAGATGGTGTAGGACAACGAATTTTGACTTCAACCCATGGGATTTTTCCATCTTACATTCACAACCAATCTTTTATTTATTTCATTTAAAAGTCTGTTCTCATTAAATGTACTTATTCATAACAAATTAGAAAAAAGAAACTCATCCTACGCGTGAATTGGTTGCCTTTCGAGAGAAAAGTCGAATTTTGGCTGTTTATATGACACTAAAAAAACTGAAATAAAACTAAATTAAGCATTCAATTGACTAACGCCATGTTGGTTGCTAAATCGAAGGGCCCCAAATGACGCCACATGGATTGATTCACGTTGTCCAGTATTTAAAAATATTTTTTAGGTCTTTTTTCAATCGTTGTTTTTTTTGTCATGTATTGCTTTTATTTGTATAGAAAAGCATTTTTCGCGAATCATTTTAAATTTTTTTTTCCCATCAAAATAAATATTTCATTAAAATTTCCTTATTCTAGAGATTTGACAAAGCTTGTTTTAAGATGCTATGTCATACACATTTTACATAAAATCTTGACTAGCAGTAGTAAAGATGCTTATTATAAAGTTTAAACTTTTCTTTTTGTTATTAACTTTACCAGATCTTATCTCAATAATGCAACCACACAATTTTGTCAATTTTGACAATTTTGACAATTTTGACAATTTTGACAATTTTGACAATTTTGACAATTTTGACAATTTGACAATTTTGACAATTTTGACAATTTTGACAATTTTGACAATTTTGACAATTTCGACAATTTTGACAATTTTGACAATTTGACAATTTTGACAATTTTGACAATTTTGACAATTTTGACAATTTTGACAATTTTGACAATTTTGACAATTTTGACAATTTTGACAATTTTGACAATTTTGACAATTTTGACAATTTTGACAATTTTGACAATTTTGACAATTTTGACAATTTTGACAATTTTGAAAATTTTGACAATTTTGACAATTTTGACAATTTTGACAATTTTGACAATTTTGACAATTTTGACAATTTTGACAATTTTGACAATTTTGACAATTTTGACAATTTTGACAATTTTGACAATTTTGACAATTTTGACAATTTTGACAATTTTGACAATTTTGACAATTTTGACAATTTTGACAATTTTGACAATTTTGACAATTTTGACAATTTTGACAATTTTGACAATTTTGACAATTTTGACAATTTTGACAATTTTGACAATTTTGACAATTTTGACAATTTTGACAATTTTGACAATTTTGACAATTTTGAAAATTTTGACAATTTTGACAATTTTGACAATTTGACAATTTTGACAATTTGGCTATTTTGACAATTTTGACAATTTTGAAAAATTTGACAATTTTGACAATTTTGACAATTTTGACAATTTTGACAATTTTGACAATTTTGACAATTTTGACAATTTTGACAATTTTGACAATTTTGACAATTTTGACAATTTTGACAATTTTGACAATTTTGACAATTTTGACAATTTTGACAATTTTGACAATTTTGACAATTTTGACAATTTTGACAATTTTGACAATTTTGACAATTTTGACAATTTTGACAATTTTGACAATTTTGACAATTTTGACAATTTTGACAATTTTGACAATTTTGACAATTTCGACAATTTCGACAATTTTGACAATTTTGACAATTTTGACAATTTTGACAATTTTGACAATTTTGACAATTTTGACAATTTTGACAATTTTGACAATTTTGACAATTTTGACAATTTTGACAATTTTGACAATTTTGACAATTTTGACAATTTTGACAATTTTGACAATTTTGACAATTTTGACAATTTTGACAATTTTGACAATTTCGACAATTTTCACAATTTTGACAATTTTGACAATTTTGACAATTTTGACAATTTTGACAATTTTGACAATTTTGACAATTTTGACAATTTTGACAATTTTGACAATTTTGACAATTTTGACAATTTTGACAATTTTGACAATTTTGACAATTTTGACAATTTTGACAATTTTGACAATTTTGACAATTTTGACAATTTTGACAATTTTGACAATTTTGAAAATTTTGAAAATTTTGAAAATTTTGAAAATTTTGAAAATTTTGACAATTTTGACAATTTTGACAATTTTGACAATTTTGACAATTTTGACAATTTTGACAATTTTGACAATTTTGACAATTTTGACAATTTTGACAATTTTGACAATTTTGACAATTTTGACAATTTTGACAATTTTGACAATTTTGACAATTTTGACAATTTTGACAATTTTGACAATTTTGACAATTTTGACAATTTTGACAATTTTGACAATTTTGACAATTTTGACAATTTTGACAATTTTGACAATTTTGACAATTTTGACAATTTTGACAATTTTGACAATTTTGACAATTTTGACAATTTTGACAATTTTGACAATTTTGACAATTTTGACAATTTTGACAATTTTGACAATTTTGACAATTTTGACAATTTTGACAATTTTGACAATTTTTACAATTTTTAAATATTGTCAATTTTGACAATTTTGACAATTTTGACGTTTATGATAATTTCGACAATTTTGTCAATTTTGTCAATTTTGATAATTTTGACAATTTTGAAAATTTTGACAATTTTGACAATTTTGACAATTTTGACAATTTTGACAATTTTGACAATTTTGACAATTTTGACAATTTTGACAATTTTGACAATTTTGACAATTTTGACAATTTTGACAATTTTGACAATTTTGACAATTTTGACAATTTTGACAATTTTGACAATTTTGACAATTTTGACTATTTTGACAATTTTGACAATTTTGACAATTTTGACAATTTTGACAATTTTGACAATTTTGACAATTTTGACAATTTTGACAATTTTGACAATTTTGACAATTTTGACAATTTTGACAATTTTGACAATTTTGACAATTTTGAAAATTTTGAAAATTTTGAAAATTTTGACAATTTTGACGATTTTGACAATTTTGACAATTTTGACAATTTTGACAATTTTGACAATTTTGACAATTTTGACAATTTTGACAATTTTGACAATTTTGACAATTTTGACAATTTTGACAATTTTGACAATTTTGACAATTTTGACAATTTTGACAATTTTGACAATTTTGACAATTTTGACAATTTTGACAATTTTGACAATTTTGACAATTTTGACAATTTTGACAATTTTGACAATTTTGACAATTTTGACAATTTTGACAATTTTGACAATTTTGACAATTTTGACAATTTTGACAATTTTGACAATTTTGACAATTTTGACAATTTTGACAATTTTGACAATTTTGACAATTTTGAAAAATTTGACAATTTTGACAATTTTGACAATTTTGACAATTTTGACAATTTTGACAATTTTGACAATTTTGACAATTTTGACAATTTTGACAATTTTGACAATTTTGACAATTTTGACAATTTTGACAATTTTGACAATTTTGACAATTTTGACAATTTTGACAATTTTGACAATTTTGACAATTTTGACAATTTTGACAATTTTGACAATTTTGACAATTTTGACAATTTTGACAATTTTGACAATTTTGACAATTTTGACAATTTTGACAATTTTGACAATTTTGACAATTTTGACAATTTTGACAATTTTGACAATTTTGACAATTTTGACAATTTTGACAATTTTGACAATTTTGACAATTTTGACAATTTTGACAATTTTGACAATTTTGACAATTTTGACAATTTTGACAATTTTGACAATTTTGACAATTTTGACAATTTTGACAATTTTGACAATTTTGACAATTTTGACAATTTTGACAATTTTGACAATTTTGACAATTTTGACAATTTTGACAATTTTGACAATTTTGAAAAATTTGACAATTTTGACAATTTTGACAATTTTGACAATTTTGACAATTTTGACAATTTTGACAATTTTGACAATTTTGACAATTTTGACAATTTTGACAATTTTGACAATTTTGACAATTTTGACAATTTTGACAATTTTGACAATTTTGACAATTTTGACAATTTTGACAATTTTGAAAATTTTGACAATTTTGACAATTTTGACAATTTGACAATTTTGACAATTTGGCTATTTTGACAATTTTGACAATTTTGAAAAATTTGACAATTTTGACAATTTTGACAATTTTGACAATTTTGACAATTTTGACAATTTTGACAATTTTGACAATTTTGACAATTTTGACAATTTTGACAATTTTGACAATTTTGACAATTTTGACAATTTTGACAATTTTGACAATTTTGACAATTTTGACAATTTTGACAATTTTGACAATTTTGACAATTTTGACAATTTTGACAATTTTGACAATTTTGACAATTTTGACAATTTCGACAATTTCGACAATTTTGACAATTTTGACAATTTTGACAATTTTGACAATTTTGACAATTTTGACAATTTTGACAATTTTGACAATTTTGACAATTTTGACAATTTTGACAATTTTGACAATTTTGACAATTTTGACAATTTTGACAATTTTGACAATTTTGACAATTTTGACAATTTTGACAATTTTGACAATTTTGACAATTTTGACAATTTTGACAATTTTGACAATTTTGACAATTTCGACAATTTTCACAATTTTGACAATTTTGACAATTTTGACAATTTTGACAATTTTGACAATTTTGACAATTTTGACAATTTTGACAATTTTGACAATTTTGACAATTTTGACAATTTTGACAATTTTGACAATTTTGACAATTTTGACAATTTTGACAATTTTGACAATTTTGACAATTTTGACAATTTTGACAATTTTGACAATTTTGACAATTTTGACAATTTTGACAATTTTGAAAATTTTGAAAATTTTGAAAATTTTGAAAATTTTGACAATTTTGACAATTTTGACAATTTTGACAATTTTGACAATTTTGACAATTTTGACAATTTTGACAATTTTGACAATTTTGACAATTTTGACAATTTTGACAATTTTGACAATTTTGACAATTTTGACAATTTTGACAATTTTGACAATTTTGACAATTTTGACAATTTTGACAATTTTGACAATTTTGACAATTTTGACAATTTTGACAATTTTGACAATTTTGACAATTTTGACAATTTTTACAATTTTTAAATATTGTCAATTTTGACAATTTTGACAATTTTGACGTTTATGATAATTTCGACAATTTTGTCAATTTTGTCAATTTTGATAATTTTGACAATTTTGAAAATTTTGACAATTTTGACAATTTTGACAATTTTGACAATTTTGACAATTTTGACAATTTTGACAATTTTGACAATTTTGACAATTTTGACAATTTTGACAATTTTGACAATTTTGACAATTTTGACAATTTTGACAATTTTGACAATTTTGACAATTTTGACAATTTTGACAATTTTGACAATTTTGACAATTTTGACAATTTTGACTATTTTGACAATTTTGACAATTTTGACAATTTTGACAATTTTGACAATTTTGACAATTTTGACAATTTTGACAATTTTGACAATTTTGACAATTTTGACAATTTTGACAATTTTGACAATTTTGACAATTTTGACAATTTTGACAATTTTGACAATTTTGACAATTTTGAAAATTTTGAAAATTTTGAAAATTTTGAAAATTTTGACAATTTTGACGATTTTGACAATTTTGACAATTTTGACAATTTTGACAATTTTGACAATTTTGACAATTTTGACAATTTTGACAATTTTGACAATTTTGACAATTTTGACAATTTTGACAATTTTGACAATTTTGACAATTTTGACAATTTTGACAATTTTGACAATTTTGACAATTTTGACAATTTTGACAATTTTGACAATTTTGACAATTTTGACAATTTTGACAATTTTGACAATTTTGACAATTTTGACAATTTTGACAATTTTGACAATTTTGACAATTTTGACAATTTTGACAATTTTGACAATTTTGACAATTTTGACAATTTTGACAATTTTGACAATTTTGACAATTTTGACAATTTTGACAATTTTGAAAAATTTGACAATTTTGACAATTTTGACAATTTTGACAATTTTGACAATTTTGACAATTTTGACAATTTTGA
Organism: Uranotaenia lowii; assembly: GCF_029784155.1. Taxonomy (NCBI): domain Eukaryota; kingdom Metazoa; phylum Arthropoda; class Insecta; order Diptera; family Culicidae; genus Uranotaenia; species Uranotaenia lowii. Next base: position 74,382,736 of record NC_073693.1, on the reverse strand, counting down.
CAATTTTGACAATTTTGACAATTTTGACAATTTTGACAATTTTGACAATTTTGACAATTTTGACAATTTTGACAATTTTGACAATTTTGACAATTTTGACAATTTTGACAATTTTGACAATTTTGACAATTTTGACAATTTTGACAATTTTGACAATTTTGACAATTTTGACAATTTTGACAATTTTGACAATTTTGACAATTTTGACAATTTTGACAATTTTGACAATTTTGACAATTTTGACAATTTTGACAATTTTGACAATTTTGACAATTTTGACAATTTTGACAATTTTGACAATTTTGACAATTTTGACAATTTTGACAATTTTGACAATTTTGACAATTTTGACAATTTTGACAATTTTGACAATTTTGACAATTTTGACAATTTTGACAATTTTGACAATTTTGACAATTTTGACAATTTTTACAATTTTTAAATATTGTCAATTTTGACAATTTTGACAATTTTGACGTTTATGATAATTTCGACAATTTTGTCAATTTTGTCAATTTTGATAATTTTGACAATTTTGAAAATTTTGACAATTTTGACAATTTTGACAATTTTGACAATTTTGACAATTTTGACAATTTTGACAATTTTGACAATTTTGACAATTTTGACAATTTTGACAATTTTGACAATTTTGACAATTTTGACAATTTTGACAATTTTGACAATTTTGACAATTTTGACAATTTTGACAATTTTGACAGTTTTGACAATTTTGACTATTTTGACAATTTTGACAATTTTGACAATTTTGACAATTTTGACAATTTTGACAATTTTGACAATTTTGACAATTTTGACAATTTTGACAATTTTGACAATTTTGACAATTTTGACAATTTTGACAATTTTGACAATTTTGACAATTTTGACAATTTTGACAATTTTGACAATTTTGACAATTTTGAAAATTTTGAAAATTTTGAAAATTTTGACAATTTTGACGATTTTGACAATTTTGACAATTTTGACAATTTTGACAATTTTGACAATTTTGACAATTTTGACAATTTTGACAATTTTGACAATTTTGACAATTTTGACAATTTTGACAATTTTGACAATTTTGACAATTTTGACAATTTTGACAATTTTGACAATTTTGACAATTTTGACAATTTTGACAATTTTGACAATTTTGACAATTTTGACAATTTTGACAATTTTGACAATTTTGACAATTTTGACAATTTTGACAATTTTGACAATTTTGACAATTTTGACAATTTTGACAATTTTGACAATTTTGACAATTTTGACAATTTTGACAATTTTGACAATTTTGACAATTTTGACAATTTTGACAATTTTGACAATTTTGACAATTTTGACAATTTTGACAATTTTGACAATTTGACAATTTTGACAATTTTGACAATTTTGACAATTTTGACAATTTTGACAATTTTGACAATTTTGACAATTTTGACAATTTTGACAATTTTGACAATTTTGACAATTTTGACAATTTTGACAATTTTGACAATTTTGACAATTTTGACAATTTTGACAATTTTGACAATTTTGACAATTTTGACAATTTTGACAATTTTGACAATTTTGACAATTTTGACAATTTTGACAATTTTGACAATTTTGACAATTTTGACAATTTTGACAATTTTGACAATTTTGACAATTTTGACAATTTTGACAATTTTGACAATTTTGACAATTTTGACAATTTTGACAATTTTGACAATTTTGACAATTTTGACAATTTTGACAATTTTGACAATTTTGACAATTTTGACAATTTTGACAATTTTGACAATTTTGACAATTTTGACAATTTTGACAATTTTGACAATTTTGAAAATTTTGACAATTTTGACAATTTTGACAATTTTGACAATTTTGACAATTTTGACAATTTTGACAATTTTGACAATTTTGACAATTTTGACAATTTTGACAATTTTGACAATTTTGACAATTTTGACAATTTTGACAATTTTGACAATTTTGACAATTTTGACAATTTTGACAATTTTGACAATTTTGACAATTTTGACAATTTTGACAATTTTGACAATTTTGACAATTTTGACAATTTTGACAATTTTGACAATTTTGACAATTTTGACAATTTTGACAATTTTGACAATTTTGACAATTTTGACAATTTTGACAATTTTGACAATTTTGACAATTTTGACAATTTTGACAATTTTGACAATTTTGACAATTTTGACAATTTTGACAATTTTGACAATTTTGACAATTTTGACAATTTTGACAATTTTGACAATTTTGACAATTTTGACAATTTTGACAATTTTGACAATTTTGACAATTTTGACAATTTTGACAATTTTGACAATTTTGACAATTTTGACAATTTTGACAATTTTGACAATTTTGACAATTTTGACAATTTTGACAATTTTGACAATTTTGACAATTTTGACAATTTTGACAATTTTGACAATTTTGACAATTTTGACAATTTTGACAATTTTGACAATTTTGACAATTTTGACAATTTTGACAATTTTGACAATTTTGACAATTTTGACAATTTTGACAATTTTGACAATTTTGACAATTTTAACAATTTTGACAATTTTGACAATTTTGACAATTTTGACAATTTTGACAATTTTGACAATTTTGACAATTTTGAAAATTTTGACAATTTTGACAATTTTGACAATTTTGACAATTTTGACAATTTTGACAATTTTGACAATTTTGACAATTTTGACAATTTTGACAATTTTGACAATTTTGACAATTTTGACAATTTTGACAATTTTGACAATTTTGAAAATTTTGACAATTTTGACAATTTTGACAATTTTGACAATTTTGACAATTTTGACAATTTTGACAATTTTGACAATTTTGACAATTTTGACAATTTTGACAATTTTGACAATTTTGACAATTTTGACAATTTTGACAATTTTGACAATTTTGACAATTTTGACAATTTTGACAATTTTGACAATTTTGACAATTTTGACAATTTTGACAATTTTGACAATTTTGACAATTTTGACAATTTTGACAATTTTGACAATTTTGAAAATTTTGACAATTTTGACAATTTTGACAATTTTGACAATTTTGACAATTTTGACAATTTTGACAATTTTGACAATTTTGACAATTTTGACAATTTTGACAATTTTGACAATTTTGACAATTTTGACTATTTTGACAATTTTGACAATTTTGACAATTTTGACAATTTTGACAATTTTGACAATTTTGACAATTTTGACAATTTTGACAATTTGACAATTTTGACAATTTTGACAATTTTGACAATTTTGACAATTTTGACAATTTTGACAATTTTGACAATTTTGACAATTTTGACAATTTTGACAATTTTGACAATTTTGACAATTTTGACAATTTTGACAATTTTGACAATTTTGACAATTTTGACAATTTTGACAATTTTGACAATTTTGACAATTTTGACAATTTTGACAATTTTAACAATTTTGACAATTTTGACAATTTTGACAATTTTGACAATTTTGACAATTTTGACAATTTTGACAATTTTGACAATTTTGACAATTTTGACAATTTTGACAATTTTGACAATTTTGACAATTTTGACAATTTTGACAATTTTGACAATTTTGACAATTTTGACAATTTTGACAATTTTGACCCATGACATTAAAACTGCAGATCAGAATTCATTTTAAATAAGTTATTGAAATATGTTAAAATTTATTGGTAATTTAAATGAATCTCAGGAAAAGGTCCTTAAAAAAAAGTTTATAAGTAACAATTTAAACCGGATCAGCGAGTCTTGAACAATTTTTGGCATGTGATGGAAAAGAAATTCCTATAAAAATTATTATAAAAATCTCTGACTAAAAGCAAGTTGAAGACCGCAAAGCAAAGAGTTGAATTCCCAACATGAAAAATCAATTTCAATTGCATTATATTTAAGACAGTAATTTAGCATAGCATAAATTCTTCCACAAATATGATTTTGTCTGACATATTTTTTCCGCATTATTAAAATAACACATTTTTTTTAAATTTTTCTAACATAAAATTTCATCATTTTTCTTTTCTCTAATACCTACTATATTTATTTTTTTTATTCTGCTCCAGCGAATAAAGTAACCAGAAGATTGAATGTCATTGCTACCTTTACTAGGTTTACTTTTTTTTATCAATAGCATAAATATGCTAGGGTAAAGCAAACTTAATGGTTTTTAAATGCCGAAGTTTATTTCGAAATGTAATTTTAGCGATTCATTGTAAATTTGAGATAGTTTAAGCTGGAAAACTTATATAGAAAAAGTGACAATTCAATCATATTTAGAATAACTATTTCAAAATAAGTATTTGGTGACTCTTGTTTCTTGTCAATCTAATTATAGAACAAAGAAAATTCATGAAGATCATATCCTGAGAATATTTTATGGCTCAAAACATCAAATAAACTTAAGAATATTGAACATTTGGAACTAAATGTATTTAGTTTGTCCATTATTGGCTTGGTCGTTACTCAGACTTATTTCAAAAACTTTCAACGTTTTTGATTATATTTCAACTGTGTTTAATTTTCCGTTTCTTTCGTTTGAAAAATTCTATGGAAAGTTGCAAATACAAGCTTTAAAGAGTGCCGCAACTTTCTTTAATAAAAATATATTGTGTTTTGTTCAAAATGTAATTAAATATCGATTTTAAACAGATTGCCAGGATTGTGATCATATATTAAGTAACATTATTTATGTTTCTATTTTTGCTCAACAGGTATGTTCATCACCTTTTCAACAACAAGAGCGTAGTCTGAAAGGTAAATAAACTTCAAATCTTCATGTTGTGGATCGAATTCAGTTACGTGTTAAGGCCTGCAGGAGTTTGGTGAGACTTCTGTTAGTTTGGATTTTAAGATTTTCTAAAAATCGTACAATTTGTGTCCAAGCGCCTCGAATCTATTAAAAAATTTACCAAAAATGTTTGTTGAATCTATCACGGTCACGAAGACTTTCCACTGTCCAACGCAATATACAGGTAAAAAAATCGATCGAGGGGTCCGAAACAACTTTTTTATGAAGATTAACGAACAATATTCACGGGTTAGTTTTTCAAATTTTCACTTATAATTACTCCGAAAAACTTCAAAAATTCCTTGTTCAATACATTTATGAAATAACTTCAAAAATTTATAATAACATAAAACATTTCGATGAAAAAGATTATTTTACAAAAATATTTGCCATAAACTTCTAAATTCGAAGGAAATTTTCAAGTTAACATTTAAAAAATTTCTAGAATTAGTTGACAAATTGAATATTTTCAATAGATCGCTACATAAAACCTAATTCGGTGACGTTAATTTTTTAATTTATGAAAAAAAGTTCTGTAGTATTTGTTAGTTTACAAAACACACAGCTTAAGTGATTATAAATATTTCCCCCTTCATGTCATAATTTATTTCCCTGCTTAGGCCGCAATCCCATGCGTTCTTTTTTCGGGTTAATCTTTCGTTTGACCGATGAAAATTTTCTGCGGCTTCCAACCGAACACTGCCCTGTTCTGTTCCTGGGGTACCAAGCATTTTTCGGCGATTGTATTCCATCCTCTGGTAGTGGCAGAACGTGAAAACAGAGGAGAGTAAATCCGACCAGATTTAATTTACCGACTTACTCCGGGTTGAGATTTGGGAGGTCATTAAGCTGTCCAGAATAACAAATTTGAGAGGGCGCCGCAGCGCAGTGAGTGAATACTGGGAAAAAGTAAGGTCGTGGGAAAATGCTGGCGAGGGAAGGGAAATCATAAATGAAAAGTTAGTAGCACGGTATTTGCGGTTGGAATATTTGATTCATAGGCGGATTTCGGCGGTCGGTTCTGACGAGAGTTTTGGCTGGATTTAATGTTGTTCTGTTGTACTGCAATGTTGCAGATATAATGAAAAATGAAATTTCCACTTCGTGCTAATGGAGTCGAATTAGTGGGTTGTTGCGTAGTTTTTGAGTGCAATTTGCAGAGGGGTCCAACAACAAATTTCAATGATTTTTATTAACACCGAAGTAGCTCATCAAAAGAAGGGTTTATTTCTTTAAAATTATAAAAAAAACACCAGTGGTTTAAACATAGTTCGAAAAAATTTTCTCAATGATTTGGTCTGAACGTCGTTTTGCATTCAAAAGCAATCAATATCAAACAATTCAACTTTTTTTCAGTTCCGTCTAAAAATACTTTTTATTTAACAATAATTATCTTCTAATCTGCTGGCAAATTAGTAGCGATTTATTTTGAATACAATCTGCTACAGTAGAAAACCAAATAGACAGCGCAGACAGTGTGTAGCAACTAGTCGTTACTGGAATGTAAACAACAATCCGCAGCGCCAGGAATGGGAGGAATAAAAATGGCACCATCATTGTAAACAATCTTCTCTTCGCTCTCAAGGTGCAAAAAATAAATTCGGCTTGCTGGATCGAGGAAATTCGAGCCGACAGAAACCAGATCCCGGAATTTGGAGAATCGATGAATTCGATTCGATAAGCTTGGCCCGGTAGAATGGTTCAATTTGATGTTAAATTAAGTTAATTTCTAATGTAGTTTGGGGGAAGGAACTTCAATATAAGCCTAAGAATCTCCGTTTGAATCTTTGAAATAAATCGAATTTAATTAAATTCAGAATGAAACAAAAACTTTTGATGGGAGGAAAGTGGTCAATTCAGCAGAAATTTTATGATTAACTTGGTTTATTTTGACGTTTTTCTAATTAAAATGCAAATGAATTTTTTTTAATTTCGTATATGGTAGTATGTATATGATTTTTTTGACACATTGTGCAATTTTGAATACTGTTTCTTGAATATGTTTAAATTTTTTTTAAATTTATTTTTATTTTAAGTAAAGTCCAAATTCTATAAATGATAAAGATTGAAAGTTTAGCAACACAAATTTGAATTTGAGATGCAATTTAAATTAATTTTTGCAAAAATAATTAATAACTCCAAATTTTGAGAAATACCTACCTGATCAATAAACGAAAATAAAAATTTGGAATACTTTCATTAGAGTCTTTAAAGCATTTCTATTTCGGAATAATTTTCAAGGTTTGAACTAGAAATGCCTTGATTTTAAGTTTTCAACTATTTTTTAACAAATTATGATCAAAATTTGGCATCTCAATTCAAAAAGATCTTTTAAATTCCGCAGGAATGTCTTAAGAATATGGTTGAAAGCACCCATGTTGCACATGCTAGATACTGAATTCAAATTTGATTTCAAAGTTCTGCTCCAACAGGAAAAAATTAGGATCAAAATTAAAAAAAAAAAATAAACATTATCTTTCGAACCATGAACCAGGAAAAAAATTCCCGTCGCAAAACGCAAAATATCACTCAGCAACTTATGCCTCACAGCAAACGAGCTTTCGAAAGTAAAATAAAAGATTTGTTTAAAAAAAATAGCAAATGAATAGAAATAGTCTTTTCAAATAATTAATATTTCACATATTGAATATAACATGGAGAAACAGGATTTTTTGTGCCTAAGTTGTAATAGTTATCTTTGATATGAATCGATAAACCTACATGTGCATGTGCTTAAATATACTCGTATCCAAAGTCAAAGGCTTAAAAATATCAAATTCAACAAGTTTTTTTTAAATTCAATAGAAAAAAAAATACAGGAATCTATTTCTCGTTTTAAGTTATGTTTTAAAATAAATTTTTAAATTCCTCAAGGCTTAAAAACTCTGTATAATTTCGTGAAAACTGCTGTTTCAACAAAACAAGAAACAAACCAAAAAATAAATTTCTGTGATTATTTTTTTAGAAATCAAAATTTCTTAAACTGTTCTTATTATGAATATGATCATCATTATTATAATTTATTGGAGACCTTTTAACCACCCGGGTCATGTGGGTCTGATTTGAATATGATGAATTTGTATTTTAAAACTGGTTCGTAGACCTGAACTAATTTGAAAATTGCCAAAATGACAGTTTAAGCAGGTACTAAGGTTAAAAAAATATAATAATTGGCATATTCTTACACAATCAATAATGATTGGAATGCACTCTCATATTAATCTTTTTTTCGTGTACCTATTTAAAAATCTGATTTAAAAAATAAGAATTGAGAAGTACAAAATTGCTACTATTTTCGTAAAGATCAATATTTTTGAAAACATGAACTTAACACGACCTAATGTTCATATATGTATGTATGTAAATAAGAAATATTCTTGAAATCGGTAATTAGCACAAAATCCTAGTTGAAATTTCAAATCTTATTCTCAATTCCATATTCGAACACTGGAACTGATCTCTTGTTTAACATATAAGTTATGGTTAAGTGCTAGGGTTGAAAATTTTTATTTCAGAAAATAGTTAATTACAAAATCCTTTCTTTCCTGGATTGTATAACTTTACCAATGTTATCATATAAAACATACATGTTAAGTTGTTTATTCTCTTTCTAAGTATGTTAATTCATATAAGCTGGTAGTCTTAACCATGACCTACTGCTCCTTCAACTTGGCTTTGGTTGACTTTTGCATAAGGTTTGCACTTTTCCCGGACGTATCCTGACCGGGAAAATCCAGGCTTTTTTTTATCTAGAAACTTGGCAAAATCCGGACATTTGTTTTCAAAACTTAGGTGTCATAATCCGGCCAGTTTTCGGGCAAATTTGGTCAAAATCACAGAATAATCGAACAAAAATTGGAAAAAAAAAATTGTAATACTGTTTTTTTCATTGAAACACATCACCAGATTAAACATAAAATTTAGGCTTTAAGAACGTCCATGATGATTTTAATAAAATTTGCTAAAATAAAATTGGTTTGGGGCGCAAAAATCAAAATGTATAAATCTCAATTTGAGTTTTTTGTAAGTTTATGTAAATTATGATAAAAAATGATGTTTAAGACCGGGTTAATTTTAACGAAATCTGAGCCTGCCGGATTTTTCGAAAATTGTTTCTCAAATATCCAGGAATGTTCGGTAAAACTGGACCATCTAGCAAGCTTACTTCAACAACTTCAAAATTCGCAGTATCTTATCGGTAAAAGGATTTGCTTGTGATCTCCTAATTTGCTATTTAGTAAACTTCCTTAACCCTCATTTTCGCATATGTTCTTCTCCGTACAATACTTTATTTGATACTTTTTTAGTTCTTCTTCACTTAAGATTAATAGGATCCTAATATTCCCTTAAGAGTTAAGTCCATGGTTAAAATATATTCTTATCTAAGTTTATGGCATTTCGGCAAATTGAAATTCTAGTTAGAGAGCAATTAAGACAGAAATGAAAATTGATAGGTGGAAAGGTCAAAGCTAGAGCGCTTTGGGTAAAGAATCACACAAGCAGTAAAAGTCGTCGATAACACAATGCCCTGCTCACAATTTTCACCATCTATTCGTTTCTTCTGCCCAAAGCGCTCTAGCTTTGACCTTTCCACCTATCAATTTTCATTTCTGTCTTAATTGCTCTCTAACTAGAATTTCAATTTGCCGAAATGCCATAAACTTAGATAAGAATATATCCCAGCGGCGATCAAAAGATAGTTAAAATATATCGTATTTCCAAACTCTTAAGTAAATAGGAGTTAACTTTCAAAAATATTCACTTAAAAAGTTTAGAATATGGTTACCAGACATTTCCCGGACGTATCAGATCGTTCAAGTTCGGTCGTTTTAATCGAAAAACGTGGTAAAATCCAGGTGATTTCACAATTTCGAATCCAAAATGCAGACAAATTTGGTCAATGCACTGAAAGTATTCAACAAAAAAATAAATTCAGACGAAAAACATTCAAAACACATCAGCAGATCGTGAATCGTATTTTTGGTTTCATAAAACCATTCATGGTTTTTTTTTAATAAAATCTGCTATAAAATTTCGTTTTCAAACACAAAATAAATAAAGTGATTTTACTAAATTTGTTATTTATGATTGATTTTGCAAATTAAAGCAACCTGAACCTGATTTTTTCAAATCATTGTTACAAATATACGATCAAGTCAGGGTAGAACCTGACAATCTGTCAAGTATGTTTAAAAGTATGTTTTAAGCAGGTATAATAGAGCCTGTATTTGTTATTTGATATCAACAGTGCAACAATTATTTCAATCGGATCTATCTTATATTTTAACACTAGATAACACTAGAAAGTTTTCAAATTTCTTATTGTACGTTTTGTGATAACAGTGAACTAGGCTGTGCGGAAGACCCGTCCATGAGGAGGAGGGAAGGGGGGGGGGGGGGGAGGGTTTGGTTTACAAAATTCAAATTTATCTAGAAATAATAAAAATGCCAAAAATGTACAGTAGACAATTACTTATGACCTTAACACAAACTTGAAAAGAATTACTGACACGATTCATTATTGGAAACTAGACATTTGCTTGAGAAAAAAAAATTATGCAGTCATGTTTTCAAATTTTACATCAATATTTTCGAAACATCCCAAAAACAAATACAAATTGACATTTCCAATAAAACCTGAATTTAAAGCTTACATAAGAATCACAAAACAACATTATGTATGTATAAGCCAGATTTAAAAAGAAAACAAATTCCACATCAGGTAAGATTTGAATTATATTTGGTTAAAAATTGTTTAGCATAATGATAATGATTGTTTTTTAATAATCTTCTTAATTTTAAAATTAATCAAATATTCGTCTTAATCCACTGTATTTTTTTTTGATTTGAAGAAATATTTTATCAAGATTTGAATTGTGAATTCTTAATTAGGAAAAAAAATCTACTTTATACTTGAGCGGATTTATTCAAAACACACACACTTGTTGATTAAATTGAAGTTGGTACAAAACAGAAACTCAATTTTATTTCAAGAGTGACAGTTATCAAAATCAGAGATAAAATATTTTTTATATTCTAATTTTTCCAATTATCAAAATAAAAGGCTTAAAAAATTCATTTTTGAAGTCCACCGTATAAACTTAAAATACTTCTAAAAGACATTTTCAAATCATTATTGAAAGCTTATACTAACAAATCTCAGGTAGGAAATTTGTTGATTTTATGAGTGAACAATCAAAAACTGGTTAAAAAATTAAAATTAGATATTCGAAGATCTGTTGTAAGCATTGAATGCACACAGCAAATACCTATTTAATTAATTAAAGTTAAGACTTTTAATCGATTTCATGCTTTTTATAGTTTCGAAAAATCATAAACGAGTCAAAACAAATTTTTAAAGTACTAATAATGTATAAATGAAACGATTATAAATTTTCAAGCGTTTAAACTTTCACGAGAAGAATATTTTTTTCTTTTAAAAAAAATTAAATTTAGAGGCAAGATTTTGTTTTCAGAACACAAAGATTCAGAATTTAAAATCAATGAGCAACTTATTAAAATTATTTAGAAAAGTTAAATAAATTGGACTATAAAATGCGGTGAATTTATTTGAAAATTAATTTAAAAAAAAACTTATTGATGATGATGATAATGATGATAAATGATCTAAATAAATTCTACAGTTTTTCAAAATTGGAAAGATATCATTGCAAGTTTTTTCGACACAACTGAATTAGTTTTTAAAAAAAGGTTTTAGGGTATTTCGGGGGAATAAGCACCTGCTTAGGAACATGATCGAGTATGCAGAATTCATAAGCTGGAAACATTGCAAATGTATTTAAATAAATTAATTCTGTTAATAAATCCGGGAAAAAAGGAACAATTATTTTTTTTCACGTTTGTCTTTACATGCAAATAAGTGGTTTGAATGTAACAATGAACAATGAACAAATCAAAAATTTTGAAATTTTTGACTTGATTCTCTACTGTGTCGGTTTGAACGAAATCTTCTGCTGCTGTTGGAGACAAATTATGTGAACCGATTCGATTTTCTCATTTATCATTTTGATAATCGCTCTGTATTCATGGAAAACTGTGCTCAAAAATCAAGTGTAAATTCATTGAATCATCAAGAAAATCAATGGTGAGGATGTTTTAAGCCATCACTTTGGCGTAAAAGCCTATTTAATTTGCCCACTTCTTACAAAGCTACCTTAAAATTTAATTTGATTGTTTTCGCTATAAATTGAATAACTGGTAATTTTTTTTAAATTTAAATTACAAGGCATTGATTTAAAGAACACATTTGTGTAAGAATAATTTTATTAAAACTTTACAAATCTTTAGAATCGTCAAAATATAGTCATTGGCGTTCTACCCCGCCAGGGCATTCTGGGAAGAAGAACCCTATTTTTTTTTTAACAAATTTGCTGAAGCCTGCATTTGATTTTAAAATTATGATGATAAAAATATCTAGAATTTAGTTTGGACTAAATGGAGTAAAGTAAGCAAGTACAAGACTCTAAACTCATAAATGAAAGAAAAACATTATTTTTCATGCTTTTTCAAGCTCTACCGTTCCACTTTTAGAGTTATTTCTCTGGGTATGAAAACTGGGATATTCTTCCTAAGAAAGATCTCGGATATTCAAATGTGCAACCACTCGTGCCAGAAAAATAGTTTCAGCCAGGACTTACCGCTAGGCAATCGCTTGAACCTGAACAAAAACAAAAACAAGTACCTAAACGAAAATCGTTTTTTTTCGTTTGGATTTTTCAGTCAATGTGCAGTGCTTTATTGCCCATGGTTATGCATCAATCAGAATAGGAACATTTTTCCTGTTCATGAGAATTACTACTGGTATTGCTTTCTTCCATCTTATATTTTAATAAAATTTAACACGTGCTAACCGAATATCTGTAATAACTTTAAACGCTGAAATCAAAGTTACTGGCGATCTTGGAGAAAGTTAATATTTTTTTATTATTGTTTTAAAATTTAGTCAAAAATAGTAAAAAAATCCTTAACGATTTTTACTTTTTTTCAAAAGTGATTTCAAAAACATAAGCTGATAGACAAAAACTAATTGCATATTTGGTTTCAAGGCAACCAAATTTATCAAAACGTTGTAAGCTGGTTATTTGCACCTCGGCGAATGTGGCGTTTAGCATTCAGAAGAATGAAAAACACAAAATGCAATGGAGGCTGAAATAGGTTTCTTGAGGAATATTTCATGTCAGAATAAAATTTGGAACGACATTAACTGTTTTTTTTAATTATCGAAATGATAAGCTATAAAGCAATGGATATTGGATTTTAAATTTTTAACTTGTTTAGTTACACTTCTTAGTAGAAACCAATGTGTTTGAAACACATGGTAGGGTTTTTGTGTGTTAATATTTGAGTTTAAATACAAAAGGTTAACAGAATTACAAATCGATATCTAAAATTGAAAATTAGTTTTGATTCGTGAACATCCCATAGAGTAGTAAAATTAAATGTCTAAGGCCTAGAGTGATTAAGGATTTAATTCCGGCGGAGGCGAGCCAATTTTCTGACATGTTTGTTAATACCCAGCCAACATTTTTGTAGCTTTATTCATATGATGTTTTGATGTACCATAAACTGAGGGAACTTTGATCAGCGGGGTAACTTTGATCAACATGAAATTTTTGCAGATAATCATCATGAACTTAGTATAAAGTTGAAATATCTGAAAACTGTTTTCTACGTTTGAAAACCTTTAAATTGAGTGACAGTAAGCTAAATTTGGTTTTTATTAGGAGATTTTTGATATTATTAAGAATGTAATTTTAAAATCTTAAAATATTTATCTGGTCTCGGAAGGCTCACAAACAAACATCTCTCCCGATCAAATTAAAGCATTAAGGAGCATTTGGGTTGTTATATGTGAAAGTTCAACTTTTCTCTTTGTTTTGGTTTAGTTTAAATGTTATTTTTATGGACACTTGGTGAGAATTTTTGGATATTGAAAAAAAATGGCTTGAACCCTATCAAATGGTTAAGTTTGAAGAAAAAAAGATCAAAGGAGCAGTGCGAGGACTTTGGGAATTACATGAAGGCAAAATTTCGTATGTTTTTGAGAAATGTTACCCCTAGATGTATGCAGCAACCTTGTCCATCTTTTGATTATAAATGATTAAAAAGAACATTGAAAAAATCAGCTTAATCCATACAAAAATTACTTTTATTTTTGTTTATGCTTTCTGTGCTAAATGGCACCATAACAATAATTTTGAAGATGTTAAGGTACGTAAAATCCATAGTGATCAAAGTTACCCCGAAAATCGAAACCTGGTTTTGTAACAAACATTTAATTATAACCACCAATGTCGTTTGAATTTGCTGCAATCAATGATCATGTATTATCCTCACTTCAGTAAGTGTTTTAAAACTTTGAGGTATTAAGGAAAAGCGACCCCTTCCAAATATTCTAATATTAATGAAAAAAAGTTATCAAAGTTCTCCCAGTTTACGGTATGTTCCATTTACATTATCCAATGATCCTATGAAAGTTGAAATACAGCATTTACCGATCAAACTGAAGGCAATCTCTTTACATAAATTTCATTTCTTTCTAAAGCGACAAAAACTACACCAATTAGGCGTTATCCGATACCTTATTCGTACCTATCGGAAGAATGCAAGAAAGCGCAAAATGTTTCTCTAGTAGAATTTAAATCGTTGCCAGCGACAATATTTTCTAGTTCTCTCATTGGCCAATATTACTCAATTTCAATCTTATTTTTAATCATCCGGATTCACTGCTGGTTGCAGAGATAACATGACGATGATTTTCTCCCTTAAAACCCGGGGAGCACAATCATTTCAAAATTTAGAAACATGGCGGACTTTTAATCATATCCGATTCAAACTGACTCCAGACAACATTTTATGCGATCTTTTCACTATGTAGTAGGAATTGAGATTCACAACACGATTGTAAACGACTAAATTTATATTTATGATATGATTTCATGTTTGCTGGGTGTTTATTTTTTTTAACACCTTTGGTCAAGTGAATTCTCGGAAAATTCATTTCTTGTACTGAAAATTGTACCTGGAAAAATTCTTCACCGTTTGCACGGTAAAAAAATTACCGAGCTCGGTAATTTCCGTTTACTGTGTAAATCGTTAAGCTGTTCGGTGATTTTTTCGGTAAAAAATAAACAAACATCGGGAACAGTTTTACGATTTACACATGTTAGGATTTTGGTAAAAAAAATACCGAACTCGGTCATTTTCGTTTACTGTGTTCAGTGACTTATTCTTGGTGGTGAACCGAAAAATAATGGCAAATAATATGCAACCAAATCGGTTCAAAATTCACTTTTCCCGGTCATTGTGATGTACAATATTAAACGGCTGAAACGATTTGCGTAAAACTTGCCAGCTGACGGCTTCTGAGGCCGTTGAAGGTTCCTATCACAGTTTGTGACCCCTCCCTCACACTGGAAGAGGGAAAGAGGTCTTTCAAACAAAAAAACAAGTCTTCATAACTCGAGAATTTATCATTCAAAAAGAACCAAATTCGGCATGGGAGTGTATTTGGGTACGAAGATTGTTTCTATTATGGTTTTAAACCCCTCCCTTTTCCAGTGGGGAGCTAATCAAGCAAATGGAACCTAATTTAGCGTGTGGAGGTATTTATATTTATGAAGAAACGTTCTGTGGTTATTGCAGTCACGTTCCTTCTTACAGCGGGAGACAAGAAAGGGGAAGGGAGCTTCATAATTTTTTTTTCATAGCGTGAGAACTATTCCAGCAAATGGAACTAAATTTGGCATGAGAGAGTATTTGAAAACGAGAAACGATTTTCTGAATATTTAGTACTTCTCACTCCTACAAAGGGGTTTAGATGGAAAAGGGGAAGGCTGCCTTACAATTTTCAATATAACTTGAGAGCTCATCGAACAAATGGAACTAAATTTGGTATGTGAGGGTATTTGACTACGACAAATTTTTCTATGGTAGATTAAAGCCCCTTCTTTTTTTTTGGCAGAGAGGTTGGTTTTATCATTTTCTTCAACCCTGAGAAAAGTTCAATTGAGATCGAAACGATGGCGTCAGAAAAAAATTGAAATGACATCACTACAATGTTCAGAGATACTATTTCCAGTTTTAACTGACAATCAACTCGGAAAAATCAGCGCCAATCTAAGTTTAAGGGAGAACTAAACACCAACCGTTGAAGCTAGGAATCTTAAGCGAGGCCCATCGTTCGTCCGCCGAATATAGTTTTCTATTAAAAGCTGTCAAAACATCGACAAACCCGGACCAGGGAAAAGTGCATTTTGCTCCCGGTTGATTGTTTTCTGTTTCGGTGAAATGTTTTTCTATACCTTCATAATGCCTTCGTTTATACTTGCCGTGGTGAATGCACGCGAGTTCAATTAGCCTAATAGAGGCGTTTGGAACAGCAAAAACAGATGTTTTCATGACGTTTTTCAGTGTTCGTAAATTACCTTATACCGTTACTTCATTCCAACCCTAGCACGTTTCACCGTAAAGAACATGACCGAAAACCGAAAATTCACAACTCGACAAGTAACGCTTTCGGCCATTCTGATTGACAATTGATGGGTTCATTAAGGTGCCGGATTTTTTGAACCAAACTTACGCGGAAAACTTCTCGTTCGAGTGAGAGAAGGCCGTACGCAACAGTACGTATGCTAATGGTCTCTCATTAGAATAGGATTGGATGGTGAA